>NC_064774.1:11253918-11933794 GCF_011397635.1 Epinephelus fuscoguttatus
GGTTAGCGCGTTCGGCTGTTAACCGAAAGGTTGGTGGTTCAAGCCCACCCAGGGACGTTTTCTGCTGAAAGAAAACAGCTCCCTTCATGAATGAAAAACCAGTGTGCAGCATCTGTCAGGAAACCAGCAGAAAAACAATGAAGACAAACCATCACTTCCTGTGTGTCCTTGTACACTAAAAACAAATAGGTTCCTGTTCCTTGAACCACCAACCTTTCGGTTAACAGCCGAACGTGCTAACCGATTGCGCCACAGACACAGCTGTGCAAGAGGCGGGGCCTCCACCAGCAAGCCCCACCCACTTGCATTGCTGTCCACTTCAAGATGTCAGCCTGGTTATGTAGGCCTGGTTATGTAAGCCCCATCACTTTCATTAGATCTGCCTATGGTCGCTTCCACTTTTCAAAAAAGCAAGGCCTACATAACCAGGCTGACATCTTGAAGTGGACAGCAAATGCAAGTGGGTGGGTCTTGTTGTCTGAGGCCCCACCCCTTCCACAGCTATCTCTGTGGCGCAATCGGTTAGCGTGTTCGGCTGTTAACTGAAAGGTTGGTGGTTCAAGCCCACCCAGGGACGTTTTCTGCTGAAAGAAAACAGCTCCCTTCATGAATGAAAAACCAGTGTGCAGCATCTGTCAGGAAACCAGCAGAAAAACAATGAAGACAAACCATCACTTCCTGTGTGTCCTTGTACACTAAAAACAAATAGGTTTCAAAGTGAGTATTCAGTTCAAATACAGGGGGTAAGAATATAAAGCCCCATCACTTTCATTAGATCTGCCTATGGTCGCTTCCACTTTTCAAAAAAGCAAAGCCTACCTAACCAGGCTGACATCTTGAAGTGGACAGCAAATGCAAGTGGGTGGGGCTTGCTGTCTGAGGCCCCACCCCTTCCACAGCTGTCTCTGTGGCGCAATCGGTTAGCGCGTTCGGCTGTTAACCGAAAGGTTGGTGGTTCAAGCCCACCCAGGGACGTTTTCTGCTGAAAGAAACCAGCTCCCTTCATAAATGAAAAACCAGTGTGCAGCATCTGTCAGGAAACCAGCAGAAAAACAATGAAGACAAACCATCACTTCCTGTGTGTCCTTGTATACTAAAAACAAATAGGTTTCAAAGTGAGTATTCAGTTCAAATACAGGGGGTAGGAATATAAAGCCCCATCACTTTCATTAGATCTGCCTATGGTCGCTTCCACTTTTCAAAGAAGTAAGGCCTACATAAACAGGCTGACATCTTGAAGTGGACAGCAAATGCAAGTGGGTGGGGCTTGCTGGTGGAGGCCCCACCTCTTCCACAGCTGTCTCTGTGGCGCAATCGGTTAGCGCGTTCGGCTGTTAACCGAAAGGTTGGTGGTTCAAGCCCACCCAGGGACGTTTTCTGCTGAAAGAAAACAGCTCCCTTCATGAATGAAAAGCCAGTGTGCAGCATCTGTCATGAAACCAGTAGAAAAACAATGAAGACAAACCATCACTTCCTGTGTGTCCTTGTACACTAAAAACAAAAAGGTTTCAAAGTGAGTATTCAGTTCAAATACAGGGGGTAGGAATATAAAGCCCCATCACTTTCATTAGATCTGCCTATGGTTGCGTCCAATTTTCAAAAAAGCAAAGCCTACATAACCAGGCTGACATCTTGAAGTGGACAGCAATGCAAGTGGGTGGGTCTTGCTGTCTGAGGCCCCACCCCTTCCACAGCTGTCTCTGTGGCGCAATCGGTTAGCGCGTTCGGCTGTTAACCGAAAGGTTGGTGGTTCAAGCCCACCCAGGGACGTTTTCTGCTGGGGAGAAGAAACCAGCTCCTTCATGAATGAAAAACCAGTGTGCAGCATCTGTCATGAAACCAGCAGAAAAACAATGAAGACAAACCATCACTTGCAGTATGTCCTTGTATACTGAAAACAAATAGGTTTCAAAGTGAGTATTCAGTTCAAATACAGGGGGTAAGAATATAAAGCCCCATCACTTTCTTTAGATCTGCCTATGGTCACTTCCACTTTTCAAAAAAGCAAAGCCTACATAACCAGGCTGACATCTGGAAGTGGACAGCAAATGCAAGTGGGTGGGTCTTGCTGTCTGAGGCCCCACCCCTTCCACAGCTGTCTCTGTGGCGCAATCGGTTAGCGCGTTCGGCTGTTAACCGAAAGGTTGGTGGTTCAAGCCCACCCAGGGACGTTTTCTGCTGAAAGAAAACAGCTCCCTTCATGAATGAAAAACCAGTGTGCAGCATCTGTCAGGAAACCAGCAGAAAAACAATGAAGACAAACCATCACTTCCTGTGTGTCCTTGTATACTAAAAACAAATAGGTTTCAAAGTGAGTATTCAGTTCAAATACAGGGGGTAAGAATATAAAGCCCCATCACTTTCATTAGATCTGCCTATGGTTGCGTCCAATTTTCAAAAAAGCAAAGCCTACCTAACCAGGCTGACATCTGGAAGTGGACAGCAAATGCAAGTGGGTGGGTCTTGTTGTCTGAGGCCCCACCCCTTCCACAGCTGTCTCTGTGGCGCAATCGGTTAGCGTGTTCGGCTTTTAACTGAAAGGTTGGTGGTTCAAGCCCACCCAGGGACGTTTTCTGCTGGGGAGAAAAAAACAAAACAGCTCCCTTCATAAATGAAAAACCAGTGTGCAGGGTCTGTCAGGAAACCAGCAGAAAAACAATGAAGACAAACCATCACTTGCAGTATGTCCTTGTATACTGAAAACAAATAGGTTTCAAAGTGAGTATTCAGTTCAAATACAGGGGGTAGGAATATAAAGCCCCATCACTTTCATTAGATCTGCCTATGGTTGCGTCCAATTTTCAAAAAAGCAAAGCCTACCTAACCAGGCTGACATCTTGAAGTGGACAGCAATGCAAGTGGGTGGGTCTTGCTGGTGGAGGCCCCGCCTCTTGCACAGCTGTCTCTGTGGCGCAATTGGTTAGCATGTTCGGCTGTTAACCGAAAGGTTGGTGGTTCAAGCCCACCCAGGGACGTTTTCTGCTGGGGAGAAAAAAACAAAACAGCTCCCTTCATGAATGAAAAACCAGTGTGCAGCATCTGTCATGAAACCAGCAGAAAAACAATGAAGACAAACCATCACTTCCTGTGTGTCCTTGTATACTGAAAACAAATAGGTTTCAAAGTGAGTATTCAGTTCAAATACAGGGGGTAGGAATATAAAGCCCCATCACTTTCATTAGATCTGCCTATGGTTGCGTCCAATTTTCAAAAAAGCAAAGCCTACATAACCAGGCTGACATCTTGAAGTGGACAGCAATGCAAGTGGGTGGGTCTTGCTGGTGGAGGCCCCGCCTCTTCCACAGCTGTCTCTGTGGCGCAATCGGTTAGCGCGTTCGGCTGTTAACCGAAAGGTTGGTGGTTCAAGCCCACCCAGGGACGTTTTCTGCTGAAAGAAACCAGCTCCCTTCATGAATGAAAAACCAGTGTGCAGGGTCTGTCAGGAAACCAGCAGAAAAACAATGAAGACAAACCATCACTTCCTGTGTGTCCTTGTATACTGAAAACAAATAGGTTTCAAAGTGAGTATTCAGTTCAAATACAGGGGTAAGAATATAAAGCCCCATCACTTTCTTTTGATCTGCCTATGGTCACTTCCAACTTTTCAAAAAGCAAGGCCTACATAACCAGGCTGACATCTTGAAGTGGACAGCAAATGCAAGTGGGTGGGTCTTGCTGTCTGAGGCCCCACCCCTTCCACAGCTGTCTCTGTGGCGCAATCGGTTAGCGCGTTCGGCTGTTAACCGAAAGGTTGGTGGTTCAAGCCCACCCAGGGACGTTTTCTGCTGAAAGAAACCAGCTCCCTTCATGAATGAAAAACCAGTGTGCAGGGTCTGTCATGAAACCAGCAGAAAAACAATGAAGACAAACCATCACTTCCTGTGTGTCCTTGTATACTGAAAACAAATAGGTTTCAAAGTGAGTATTCAGTTCAAATACAGGGGTAAGAATATAAAGCCCCATCACTTTCTTTAGATCTGCCTATGGTCACTTCCACTTTTCAAAAAAGCAAGGCCTACATAACCAGGCTGACATCTTGAAGTGGACAGCAAATGCAAGTGGGTGGGTCTTGCTGTCTGAGGCCCCACCCCTTCCACAGCTGTCTCTGTGGCGCAATCGGTTAGCGCGTTCGGCTGTTAACCGAAAGGTTGGTGGTTCAAGCCCACCCAGGGACGTTTTCTGCTGAAAGGAAACCAGCTCCCTTCATAAATGAAAAACCAGTGTGCAGGGTCTGTCATGAAACCAGCAGAAAAACAATGAAGACAAACCATCACTTCCTGTGTGTCCTTGTATACTGAAAACAAATAGGTTTCAAAGTGAGTATTCAGTTCAAATACAGGGGGTAAGAATATAAAGCCCCATCACTTTCATTAGATCTGCCTATGGTCACTTCCACTTTTCAAAAAAGCAAAGCCTACATAACCAGGCTGACATCTTGAAGTGGACAGCAAATGCAAGTGGGTGGGTCTTGCTGTCTGAGGCCCCACCCCTTCCACAGCTGTCTCTGTGGCGCAATCGGTTAGCGCGTTCGGCTGTTAACCGAAAGGTTGGTGGTTCAAGCCCACCCAGGGACGTTTTCTGCTGGGGAGAAAAAAACAAAACAGCTCCCTTCATAAATGAAAAACCAGTGTGCAGCATCTGTCAGGAAACCAGCAGAAAAACAATGAAGACAAACCATCACTTGAAGTATGTCCTTGTATACTGAAAACAAATAGGTTTCAAAGTGAGTATTCAGTTCAAATACAGGGGGTAAGAATATAAAGCCCCATCACTTTCATTAGATCTGCCTATGGTTGCGTCCACTTTTCAAAAAAGCAAAGCCTACATAACCAGGCTGACATCTTGAAGTGGACAGCAAATGCAAGTGGGTGGGTCTTGCTGTCTGAGGCCCCACCCCTTCCACAGCTGTCTCTGTGGCGCAATCGGTTAGCGCGTTCGGCTGTTAACCGAAAGGTTGGTGGTTCAAGCCCACCCAGGGACGTTTTCTGCTGGGGAGAAAAAAACAAAACAGCTCCCTTCATAAATGAAAAACCAGTGTGCAGGGTCTGTCATGAAACCAGCAGAAAAACAATGAAGACAAACCATCACTTCCTGTGTGTCCTTGTACACGAAAAACAAATAGGTTTCAAAGTGAGTATTCAGTTCAAATACAGGACTTAGGAATATAAAGCCCCATCACTTTCATTAGATCTGCCTATGGTTGCGTCCAATTTTCAAAAAAGCAAAGCCTACCTAACCAGGCTGACATCTTGAAGTGGACAGCAATGCAAGTGGGTGGGGCTTGCTGACTGAGGCCCCACCCCTTCCACAGCTGTCTCTGTGGCGCAATCGATTAGCGCGTTCGGCTGTTAACCGAAAGGTTGGTGGTTCAAGCCCACCCAGGGACGTTTTCTGCTGGGGAGAAAAAAACAAAACAGCTCCCTTCATAAATGAAAAACCAGTGTCCAGCTTCTCTTACGAAACCAGCAGAAAAACAATGAAGACAAACCATCACTTGCAGTATGTCCTTGTATACTGAAAACAAATAGGTTTCAAAGTGAGTATTCAGTTCAAATACAGGGGGTAAGAATATAAAGCCCCATCACTTTCATTAGATCTGCCTATGGTCGCTCCCACTTTTCAAAAAAGCAAAGCCTACCTAACCAGGCTGACATCTTGAAGTGGACAGCAAATGCAAGTGGGTGGGTCTTGCTGTCTGAGGCCCCACCCCTTCCACAGCTGTCTCTGTGGCGCAATCGGTTAGCGCGTTCGGCTGTTAACTGAAAGGTTGGTGGTTCAAGCCCACCCAGGGACGTTTTCTGCTGGGGAGAAAAAAACAAAACAGCTCCCTTCATGAATGAAAAACCAGTGTGCAGCATCTGTCATGAAACCAGCAGAAAAACAATGAAGACAAACCATCACTTGCAGTATGTCCTTGTATACTGAAAACAAATAGGTTTCAAAGTGAGTATTCAGTTCAAATACAGGGGGTTGGAATATAAAGCCCCATCACTTTCTTTAGATCTGCCTATGGTCGCTTCCACTTTTTAAAAAAGCAAGGCCTACATCACCAGGCTGATATCTTGCAGTGGACACAGGGTATGAAATTACCAAAATATTTTGGGGGCAATTTTGGCCCCAACGGTCTAAAAAATGGGGGCATTTTCAAAATGTTTGGGGGCCATCAAAAATTGTAATTATGTTCTAACAATAAGCACATGAAAAGCAAAACCAACTAAGATAATGTCTTCACTCTTCAGTACAAACCACTATAAATGAAATATACAATGGGTTACGTGAAGTTAATATCACTCAGATTTCCTATAATTCAACCAGTTTAAATGTGATGATTTAACCATTAATCTACTGATAGCAGTACTAATGTTTCACCATATTACAGTTACTTTTATTGTTAAAAAGGCCAAATTACTATAAATTCCTTAGATGCAATCCTGGAAGTGAGTTAATTTAAAATTTAACATTCATTCTACCTTAATTTTTCATTAATTTGTCATTGTGTAGACACAGATCACCCAAGAAATGGTTAAATTATACTTATGGTACAGCAAAGCCCCCTCCCCTTCTCTGTCAGATTACTCTCACGTAATCAGTGCAATCTCGTTGATTATGTTTGGAAAATGAGTTGTAGATGTGACGGTAAATTAATTTAATGAAAATAAAATTATACTTTAATGTCAGATTGTAATACTGTTAAAAATATAAATACATATAGTTGTTTCGAAAACCTGGGGGCAATTTTGGCCCCTGGAACATGGCTTTTGGGGACATTCTTGGATAAATTGCGGGCCAAATGGCCCATGGCCCTTGCTAATTTCTGACACTGCACTTACCTTTCCTACCTTGAAATTGTTTTTCAGCAGTACATTGTCCTTTACAGCAATTGTAAGTATATTCTACATGTTGCTGTCACCCTACAAAATTATGTATTACCAAAGTGCTAACCTTTCATAAATCGCTAAATGCAAGAAAAACTGCAGTTTTACCCCAATACATTTTTCAAACAATCCAATTTTTCAGTGATTTATTTTTTCTGTCTTATATTACAGTGTCAGATGTTCATTGTAAAGTTTCCAAAATAAGAAGGTAAACATAAAAGTAATTCCTGTGTGAAAAAAACACAGAAGACTGTTTCCAGCTGTTTTACACAATCATCTGCTCCAGACCCATTACTTCAAATGTTTATATTACATACTCTACACTGCTACATGTAGTTACATGCTAGCGTCAGTGAAACCTGTAACCGTAGTTGCTGCTGGTACATGTCCAATTGACCTATGGCTAAGCCCCGCCCTCAAACGCGATGAGTCAATCACAGTGCGTATAGCCATTCCATACACTCGGACATTCTCTGCCTGGACGGTCATTGAAATGCATTACAGAAAGTCAGTTTTGTTCAGTTTGTTTACACTTTATTAAACCACATCTCAACCGAGAAAAGTGTCTCCTTTGGATAAAGTTGTGTGGTAACGTTAGACCACAACATCAACTCAACGTGAATAAGATTAACAATGATGTCTACATCTGTTCTAAGGTAAGTCAACATTGTGTTTGAGGCAACATATTGTCACTTTGCTGGAAAGAAATATAAAGTTATCTTTAACATCTCTAGCTAACGTTAGCTAAAGTTAGCCTAACATTAGCTCCTAGCTGCGTTGTTCATCATGTCACCTTGTTTGCTGGGAGTTCATTAGCCTATTTTGTTCTAGTTTTGTACTTTGGTGATCGTACATCATTGTTAGCTGTTGTCCAAAGGGCTCTAGTTAAGCTAACGTTAACTTCTGGAGCTTAGCTTCATTAACTTATCTGTAATGGCAGAGATAACAAAGGTTGGCAAACGTTATGCTGAATGATTCAGTGTAAATACTGTAGCACCAAACTAACGGAGAGACACTCTTGGTAAAGATGGTAAAAAGGCCGTTATCCTTTTCTCATATTCTGAGCCAAAAACCTTAACTTCAGTGGCACTTTAACTTGTTATCTTTGATGGTGACGGTAACGAGATGCGGTTCACAAGCGTACACTGTGACCTGTAAATTTTGTCATGTAATTTAAGCTTTTCATCGACCTTCTCAACAATAAAATGATGAATATATCCCTCCAATGCGTAGTTTAGGCCCTTTTGGTTACTTCTCAATGACATCTGATCGTTATGTCCCCAAAAATCATCAATTGCCTCCTGCGAAATGCCGTGTACTGTGACACCTGCCATAGCGCCGGTCACTGAATGTTGATAGTTTGTTCAAGTGAGTGGAGGGGGGCGTGGCTTAGCCATAGGTCAATTGTGAAGATTTTGGTTCAGAAGCTTTGACTGGTGATTTTTCATGGCCGAAAGTGCCACTATATTCTTACAGTCATTCCCCGCCTGCAAGTACACTGCTACATGTAGCTACATGCTAATGTCTGTAAAACATGTATTCTTGGTTGCTGATGATATTGATTTTTCTCCAATTTCAGATCATAGTCGTGCTTGAACATGTCCAATCGTGAAGATTTTAGTTAAGCAGTTTTTTTGGTGATTATTTAACAGTAGAAAGTACCGCTGTATTCTGTTACAGTAGCCTAATTTCCAGCCTGTAAGCACAATGCTACATGTATCTACATGCTAATGATATTAAGACATGGAATCTTAGTTGCGGATGATTTCTCTCAGTTTTTGGATCATCTTAGTTGCAGATGATTTCTCTCAGTTTTTGGATCATATTCATCCAAGATTTTGGATTTAAAGCTTTTATTTGTAACCTTGGTTACTTATGATGTTAATTTCTCCCAGATTTTGAATCATATTCCCAAAGGAATATGTCAGGTTGTGAAGGTATTAGTTAAGAAGCTTTAAATGGCGATTTTTCATGGCAGAAAGTGCTGCTGTACTCTTACAGTCATTTCCTGGCTGCAAGTACACTGCTACATGTAGCTACATGCTAACATTAATAAAACATGTAATCTTGGTTACAGATTATGTCAATTTCTCTGAGTTTTTGGAGCATATTCTGACTTGCAGGTCCAGTTGTGAACATTTTGGTTGGTTAAGAAGTTCATGGTTCAAAGTGCTGCTGTACTCTTGGTAAAGTCATTCTGTGGCTGCTACATGTAGCTACATGCTTCAGGGAAACATGTAATTTTGGTTGCTGATGTTAATTTCTTGCAGATTTTGGATAATATTCCTGCTGGAACATGTCTAGTTTTGAAGATTTTGGTTAAGAAACTTTTACTGGTGATTTTTCATGGTAGAAAGTGCTGCTATTCTCTTGGTAAAGTCACTCCCTGGCTGCTACATGACGCTACATGCTAACATCATGGAAACATGTGATGTTGGTTGCCAGTGTTGTTAATTTCTCCCAGATTCCTTATCATATTCCTGCTGAAACATGCCCGGTTATGGATAATTTGATTAAATAGCTTTTATTGGTGATTCTTTAACAGTAGAAAATCACCCTGTACTCTGTTACAGTCATTTCCTGTCTGCAAGTACACTGCTACAATTAGCAACTTGCTAACAAGAGGAAAACACGTCATCTTATGGAGAAAGTGCTTCCCCAACTGCATTAGGCCCGTTTCCACCACAGGAACTTCGGGGTAATTTTACGGGGCCGGAGCTGTTGGTGCGTGTCTCCACCGCAGGAACCACCCCCGAAGGACAGAGTTCCGGAACTTTTACAGCTGCTAAACAAGTCCCTGCCTCGGAGTAGGTACTCAGAACGGCCCCAAAAAACTCCTGGCTGGGGCTTGGGGGTTACTTGGTGCTGACTGGATATACTCAAGGCGGGATGTGACGTCAAGAGAAAGCAACAAAATAGCCGGCATTTTTAAAACTCAGCAGACGAGGGTTAGCTTGTTCATATAGCTTCCGCCGCCATGTAAAAAAACTCAAGAACCGGTCCGTGAAAAAAATATTTTCAGATATTTCAGAGGATATCTTAGTTACAACATGATTGAGCTAGCAAAGCAGTTTTGTGTTGCTATGTGTGGTATTTATTTTGGGAAATCAGGATGTCTAGAAAGCATCAGTGGCTGCAGCTGACAGGGACAGCTAACAGCAGCAGCAAAGCTAACATCAGGACGTCATCTGTTAAAAGCCTCCCGTTGTTGGAAACAACATGAAACTACTCCAGTTAGCTCAATCATGTTGTAACTAAGACATCTGCTGTGAAAAAAAAATTCACAGGCCACTTTTTGAGTTTAGTGAGTTATTACTCTACGCCATTACATCGCCCCGGTCAAAATGGTCGCGCAACGATTACGTCACATCCAGAGCCCGGTAACTTTACAGGAACCTTCCTCCTACTCCGCTCTCTGAGTAGAGACACAGCGGTTGAGAGGGCCGAGCCAGAGGACGTTCCTGTAGTGGTTCCTGCCCCCCAAATAGTACCAGGAACTTCTTCAGTGGAAACGGGCCTATTGATGGTGTATATACGCCAAGATACAGAAGACCCAGCTATGCTGACCAATCAGAGCAGACTGAGCTTTGTTGGGTGGGATCCTGAAAGAGACAAAGAAGGTGAATACAGGTGTTCCAGTACAGACAGTATGAGGGAAATAGTTTTTTGAACATAAAACCAGATAAACATGTTCTATAAGAAACCCAAAATACAATTATGAACCTGAAAAATAATCAGTAATTGGTCCTCTTTGCTAGTTTTTTTTTTTTTTTTTACCAGACAGCTACATTATATTTTAAATGCTCTGTGTGCCTGAAGCAGATGGAGTTGTGTGAGTGTAAACAGCACTGACAATAAATGTTGCAGACAGAAGGAGTGAGAAAGAGTGTGAGACAGAGTTGGCGATTTGTGCGTGATTTGCGAAATTTGCACTTTAAGACCTCACGTTCAGACAAGACTTGGGTTTGACGATCATGACTCATGAGCAGAAAATGTCTTTCAAAGACTGCAAAGGCAGTTTGAACATTTTCATAACGATGTTGTGCATGTGTTGGTCACAGCATGGCTTCCACTTAATCGACAACCTGTGACTTTAAAACTTCTTTTCTGAAAAATTAAAAAAAAAAACCCACATCATTCACAGTCATGTACAGAATGTCAGTGGAAACAGTTGATCCGACCTTCAGATTCATAAGGCTCTTGAAGACATACTCAGACAGGTCAGTGATTTGAGCTCATTATAGCAGCCTTGAGCTAATGCCGCTGCTGTAATGTCAGATGTGTCGGCTCGTTACCTTTGTTAAAATAGTACATCAGTGTATGATTTATTGTACCATTTATTAGTTAATGGAAACTTAAAGTTCTTCCAGCTGATGATATTTATCAGCTTTGGATGTATGCCTTTATTATTAATCCAAGGATGGAGCACCTTGAGACACAAAAGTACTCACTACCTAGTCCCCGTCCTTTTGTGCTCCAAAACTAATTACATTTAGTGACCAAACATTCAGCCCAATTGCAAGAATAAAAGTTGGCATTGGGCATTATTATATTATTACATATGTTATTAGGTTACAGATATCCTGTACAAAAAAGGTTATGGTCAGGGCATGATAATGTTTAAATGCTTAAATACCCAGGTTTGATGGCACATTCACGGCTGGAAATGTCATGCGGAAAAATGGCCAGTTTTGTCATTGGTCTTGAATGGTGTTCTGCAGCTTAGCAGCCATCTTGCTTTGGTGTCACGCCATCCATTGTGCCAATCTGTCAGTGACAGTGTCAGCTCATATACATGCAGGTTTTAAACACCCTTTAACTGGTAACTAACAGGTTGATTTTTAAGAAAAAAAAAAAGAACAACAACCAAAAAAAAACGCAAAAAGACCTGAAACACAAAAGGCCTCTCCTGTTAGCCCGATGCTACATTGACTCAGTGATCTTAAGCACCACATTTCAAATCTATCCATTTAGAGGTGGTAACATAATGTTTTGTGATGTAAATTGATTTTCTCTTGGATTTGCTGTTAAATGTGAAAACATAGTGCCCACTGCCCAAGCTCCAGTTTCAAACTGCTTAGCTGTTAGCCTTGGCTGCTCAGGTGGGAGTTAGCTAGCAGCGTTTTGATTCAGCTGGTACCACTCCCTGAGTGGTGTTGCACTGGACCACCCTGCAGTGTCTCAACAGCAGCCCCTTCATTTGGAGCCGCAAAACCCCTTTAGCACCGTCAACTAGCATATGTTAGCACCACTAGCTGTGCTAACAGTGCTAACAGAGGCCAAGTTTAACAGGGTTTGTGACTCAGAATTAAGACGCTTACTCTCAGAGGCAACCCGATTGGAGAATGGAGAGGGGGCAAAATGTTTCTTTGTACCATATCTGTGGGTGGGAGTTAGCTAGCGACACTGCTCATTTGCAATTGGTACCTTACCCTGGATGGCATTGCTGTGGAAACATTAGCCATGTTTCCATCAGCCTGTTTAGATGCGCATCTAGAAGTATCGCAAGGTAAAATTATGATCGAAACACCAAAATTCGAATTAAAATCCCCTGATTGGCACAAACTAAAATACGCTCGCTTTAGCCAGGTTTTGGTTGATTTAAAAAAATGTTGATTCGCAAAACGGGGGATGGAAACAGTTACGTTCGAATTAAGTCTGACGTAGCGCACCTCTCTTCATGGTGATATCCACACTCCGGGTCGGGAAGGCGGTAATGCATTTACAAGCTGGTTGCCAACCGCCAGAAAACGTAGAAGAAGAAGAATGCGAGACTTGTTTTGTTTCCAGTTCTGCAGAATTTTCACCAAAGTCCATACATTTAATGGAAACACACGATTTCATATTTCTTTTAATGTGCATTTCCCAATGATTCGAATCACTTTTGGATGGAAACATAGCTATTGTGGCCACCCTGCAATCTCTCTGCACTTTATTTTGAGCTGTAAAGCCCCTTTAGCATCTGTATGTTAGCACCACTAGCTGTGCTGACATGGCTAAGAGTGCTAACAGAGCTAACAGTGGTAACATAGGCCATGATCAAGGGGGTTTGCAGTTCAAAATTGAGGCGCTTACCCGCCAAGGCCACCTGGCGTTACTATTTTGTCAAATGAATCGTACAGTTAGCAAGCTACTGGACCTAGGTGGTGTGCTTCGGTTCAGGAGGAGCACAAAATTAACATATAGACCATCAGATGTAACCGTTCAGATACATTCCTAGCAGTTAAGTTATCAACACTTAACTATTATCATTCCAATATGAAACATTCAAATGTACAATATCAGTAAATTCTTGTGGTTTACTGGCAGCTGGGCTAACACATTAGCAAGCTAACGGGCTAAACTCAGACCATGGACAATTACAATACACCCCCTGCTAACATAATCATGTTAGCATTGACAGTTAAAGCTATTAGCATGCTGATATTAGCATTTAGTTCAATGTACTGCTGTGTTTCATTGCAGCCTCACAGAGCCGTTAGCATGGCTGTAGAGTCTTGTTAAAGTTAACCATCCATTTTAATTGTGGATGTCATTAAGCTTCATGTATCCTCTCTGTGTACTGAACAGGACATGTTGATGTTCACATAACAACAAGTACTACCAACCAGAGACAGACTCAAATTAAAACCAATAATTTCATCGGTAATTTCAGAAATAGTCACAGCAAGCATGAATCATGGATATTTGAGACATGACCTATGAATATCTCTGGTGGGCAGAAATTATCTGTGATGGATTGGCAGTCATTTCCCTCAACCATTAGAGGAAACACAGGCCTTTCCAAAGCTGGGGAAAAGTTAAACTTTGTCCTGTGGTACGTGTCCAACAGAGAAACAGAGAGGGAGAGATGTTGCACTTTTGTCCGCGCTCTCTTTTCTCCCTTCATTTCTCTCGCTTTCTCACTCTTGTCACTCCGTTTCTGCCTCTCGCTCTGCCTCACGTCCCTTCATTTCTACATCCACCATTTCCGTCTCCCAGATTTTGCTGAGTCACCTTCCACCTGTCAGCCCAGCAAATTCTTCTGAAACTGCCAAAATTGTGTCTGAAAACACTTTTTTGTTATTTATATATTTCTTGTCGTGCTTTTCTGCAACTTGTAGTTTCAAAGGAAAAGTGTGCTGGATGAATAAACTTATCATGATATTAAATTTTAAGCATTAAACTGGTGCCTTTACTCACTTTTTTTTTTTTTGCAATCAGCAGGCGAGAAAGAGTTGGGTGACTTTGACAGGATACAGATTTCATAGAAATGGATAATTAGGAATTGTTTGTTTTTAGCACAAAGTGACAAATTGTGTTAAAGATTTTAATAAAATCTGTTTTTACCGCCGGGAGCAACACGACCATATGTTCTCACTATCTGGAGAACTCGAAAAAGATGGAAAATAAGACTCACAAGTCAAAACTGGTCAAAGGACATTGCTTAGAAAGAGTCTGAGAGAAATAAAAATTTTATTTCAAGGTGGATTTAGGAGTGATAACAGATGCTGTACCCTTCCATTAAACAAATTATGCATATAAAAATTAACAACACTGATACATTGTGACCCAAACAATGCTATTGGCTCGTCAGCTGTTTGCCAAATGTGTCCTACCAGGCCATTTGTCGCCCATTATCCACAAATGCATTCAAGGCGATGTTGAACTGATTAATACACAATGCTACATAAATGTTTGGATGCCATATTGCCACAGAATTATTCATCTTATCTGTGTCTGCTAACACAATCCATTTCGGCCTTGTTCCAATTGCTCTTGGCATGGGGCACGACAGAAAACCAGATTATCAAGTTCACAACACACTTTGCCTGATAGTATATGCAGTGAAAATCAAATCCATCTCCGTGGTGGATATTCAGCGCCATCGCCTCGCTTTTTGCAGTTTGTGGGTCACTTTATGGAGTGATGTAAATATTCTGTTCACAACAGAATGTGTACATACAGAAATAGCCGTCAAATGTGCATATAATGTGAAATAGGGGAGGCCGATTAATGAGTGTGTGTGTTTGGTTTGCAGTGACACTGCTCTGTTTGCATGCAATCAATAGGCTGTTTGTACTCTGACTGTCCAAATAATTACTCCTCTTTTTTTCTTTCATGTACAAACCACAGTATGTTTCCTGCATAGCTCTGTTTCCATGCCACCGTGTTCACGATTATCATTGACTGACTGTCTCTTTTCCATTAATTCAATCTTAAAGGAACAATGCTTAAAAAAGTAATGAAGTCAGACTCCATTATTGATACTATTTATGGTTAGCATTGCTCTGCAATATCCATTGAATGGATTTGCATTCAGTA
Source organism: Epinephelus fuscoguttatus (assembly GCF_011397635.1). NCBI lineage: Eukaryota > Metazoa > Chordata > Actinopteri > Perciformes > Serranidae > Epinephelus > Epinephelus fuscoguttatus. The sequence continues at coordinate 11,269,098 of NC_064774.1, forward strand.
ATCACCTTTCTATATCGTAATTTTCATTGTTGGTGGCGGAGTCCGCCATTTCCCTGTTGCAGGCATGTAATCCAGTAAAATCCACATGAATTTCAGTATCAACTTTACGAGCCCGCTCTCACTCCGAAGTCATCGAAATCCTTGGGCAGTGACTTGCCTTGTCAGACACTGATGAAAAAAGGCATCCTTTAACGTTGGCATGATACGTGGCTGGTTGCCATTATAGTTTAATGGCGCTCAGTAGAATCGGGGAGACGTGGCAGGACACGAACGAAAGTTAAGGTGGCAAAAGTCCAAGTAGGGCAGCTGGGAGTGGTGGTGCAGGGGTCCAACAAACACCGACCTTGATCTGGGATAGTGGTGTTCGTGTGCCGCAAGATTCTAAAGCCAAACCCTGTTCTTTTTTCCAAAACCTAACCACATGCTTTTCTTGTCTAAACCCAACCACGTGCGTTAGTTGTTGGAGGAAAAAAACGTCAGTTCATGTAGTTGTACTGACGTAGTGCATTTATTTTTAAAGAGACTGCGTGGAAACAGTACATTTCCTGTGAAAACTTGTGTATTTTGAAAGAAGACAATGCATGTAACAGGTATTACTTGACACGTCAACAACCCAGGGTACCTTTCACGTTGTACCTGGACGTGGAAAGTCCAAGACCAAACGTCGATATGGGACAGGGTTGGAGTGAGTGTGCTGATTTTACTGTTTACTCTCATGAAACTGTGTCAGAGCTATATAAACAACATAATCTCATCCCAAGTCGACACATATCGCTGCTTTGTAAGTGGACTTTCGTGTCTATATGTTACGTGCTAGGTGTCCTCCTGCATCTGCTGTTGATGTGGTTAGGTTTGGACAACAAAAGCATGTCCCCCTGATTAGAGAAAAATATCATGGTTTGGCTCTCCACTCATAAAGGAAGCAAACACCGGCCTCCTGGGTGAAAGTCCACGGTTTGTTGGACCCATCCAACATCCCACTCGCCTGACTTAACTGGGACTTTCCAGCTCCTTATTACGTTGTTACTGGCAGCAATTCAACCCGACACCATCCAGCGGTGTATCATACTGCCGTGACAGGTGCCATCTGACTGAACGATGGTACATCATAACACTGCGATGGACACCAAGTGGCGTATCGTACCACCACGAAAGATGGCTTTTGACATCGGCATCTGATGCAGACTTCGGAATGAGAACAGGCTGATATTAAAGGCATACCACCGGACACACACTGCACTCAGGATGCGAATTTGTGTTTCCTAGAACATGTTGGTAAAGGTTCAGTCATCCAGGTCATGACAACTGACACCTACAAAATAGCACATAGCAACTGATGCCAGGTGCCCACGATATATAGGTTTCCAAGGATGGCAAAGAAATGACCCGACCTACTCTCTCTGATTGGCTGGTACTCGTTGCCTTTATTGGTTGGGTTGGTTAGGTTTCGGCAAGAGGAGTGAGATTGGTTAAGGTTAGGGTAAGAATGTCAGGGTAAGCCAATCAAACACAGAGTATGGCGAGTCTTGCCTTCACTATCCTAGGAAATTCAAATTTGCACCCAGAAAACAGGCAAATGGCAGGGTCTCTGTGGATAAATACCACACACCTGAGTCATTCAAGTGATGATGGAGGGGGATTTACATTGTTATTAAAGGATAATCCTGCACAGTATACCCTTAAGTACTGCCAATGCATACTGGTTCAACTGTTAAAACATATAGTGGCTTCTATTTTGAAGAAGAAGAACTGTTGATCAAAATACTTCCTACGAAACAAGACAGTGGTCATTTGGGGATCAACATCTTTTCCTAAGCTAGTACGTCTTAATACTCACGTGCATACATTAGATACATTCTACACACCATGTCCTTTTAGCTGTGAGCTGTTTCTTCTGTGCATTCACTTCAGGTGTGACCTCAGGTTGCAGCAATCTCATGGTCAAATGAGGAGAGGAGCCATTGTGAGTGTCTCCTATTGACTTCCCTCCTGCGGAACAAAGGGTTAAGTGTACTACTGTAGTGTAGTAGGTTGGCAGGAAAGTGAGAGATGTGATGGGTGCTATAAGTGCACGAGCTGCCAGATGGTGCTCACAGAAGCGTGATCATTTGACATTTTTTCACCAAAGGGCTCCGGGGGGAACGGAGAGAACGGGGAGAGAGGTGGAGGAGAGAGCGACGAAGGAAGAGGTACACATAGACCCCCCCCCCCCCCTCCCCCCCCCCTTCCTGAACCGAAGCCAGATCTTTTTTTATTCGATTTTCTCATTTTTAACCTGTCTTACATTCATTCTCCAACCATCTATCCACTGCAATCATCTTCTTTTTAAAGCTGAGACAGCATCTGATGCACTCGTGTTGGAAACTGTCACAGCAACACTCATCCATCCTGTCTGATATTTGGCCTCCTGTCTCATGTCGGAATCAAAACTAATTGGCTTGGCTGGCATCGTTTACATGTTGTTCTCAAGCTGTGCCAACAGGGCAAGTAAATCTCATCTGGTACACAATTGGTAAACACTTTGAAGCTAAAGCCACGGCTGCATGTTCTGCATGCGTGTGTGTTTATGCATGTGTCTGCACATTTGCCGTGAGCGTGCCTTTGCACATGTGAGTGCTGAACGTATTAGCGCTGGTGCGGCCGCAGAGCTACTTTATTGGTGTGCTCATCTGAGCTTTGTGACTAGAGGTGCACCTGCTTGGGTGGCTTATCACCCTGAGCAATAATGCTGGCTGCCATGTTTGTTATTGGGCAGCACATTGCCTACTTGGATGGCAGTTGGTGGATATCCAGTGTTGTCAGGTGACAAATACACTAACAGGGTGCTGTCAGACCTAGAGTTGTCTTGCTTTGGTCTGAATCAGGGACTGAGTTCGTCACAAAGTTGTATAATTGCCTAGAGTTGGTTTGTGTTCTCACGGCAGCATTTACAAGCGGACCAGATCAAATGCCTTGTGTGAGAAAGCTGCTCTTGATTGGTCAGAATTTCCATGGTTGATTTTAGCGCTGCTCATCGTGGACTATATTGCTGTCATTGTTCATTTTAGTCAAACCATACAGTTTGAAAACGAGGCGCGGCTCCAACTAGAAAACAATGTTTTGATGCATTGGATGTGCTGAATGTGCATATTAAGGCAGTACAGGAGGAGGTGCACATTAATAATCCTCCAGGACTGTAACATGCTCATGTTTAACCCAAACAATGTGTCATGTGACTGCAGTTGGTTCAGATCCAGGTCGGAACACATTCTCAGAAACGAACCGGACCAAGACCACCTCTTCAAGAAGCTCTCGGTCCAGTTGTTTTGGTGCGCACTCCAGTGTGATTGCTGTGTTCACACCTGCCCAAATGAACTGCACTCAGGGGGCAAACATACTTATATTCAATTGAACCGAACCCAATGGGGCAAGTGTGCAAAAATGTAAGAAATAAAATACTTTCTAAAAGCTGTTTAACATCAAGCACTGATTTTTGTCCAAAGATTTTGCATAGTAATTTATAAAAACTGATTATGTGGTTTCTTCTAAATACTTCCATACTCTACAATATTCTTAAGTGATTAAAAATGTTTGGACAGCCCTTGTTTTCGGCAGGTTTCTGCCTGTTTAACTAATGAAATTTTCCAACTGATGTCAAAGCTAGCTTGCTGCCAAAATGGGGCTTATCTTAATGCTAATTAATTTGGTTTCTGCTTCGGCTGGCATACAATGAAGATGCTAATGTAGTTAAAATGCACTTGCTGAGGTTATACTGTGTGTTTATGGACCTTTATTATGCAGAATGACGTCATCGGACCACCAGGTGCTGCTCTATCGGACCTTAATCAAACGATCCCACACTGCAGTGATGTTACGATGGTAGTAGGGCCCCTTAGAAGAAGATACTCATGTTTCTCCATCTTTGGGTGATTGTTACTTAGATCGTAGGTTTGACGTTTGGGGCAGCTGAATGATGGAGTAGCAAAGTTACAGAGTGGTGTAATTGCAGGAAACTGGATTTCAAAGCAATGGACACTAGTTCGGAGAAAACTTTATTTTTTTAATACATATAATTCAGACCTGTCCCAAATAGTAACTTATTTTGTTTATTCTGATGTTGGGATACAATTTGTTCTATCTTACTATATAATGACGACAACTCTGTCTGTGTGCCTGTTCCACGTTTGTCTCCTCACTGACTTGGTCAATCCACGTGAAATTTGGCACAGTGGTAGAGGGTCATGGGAGGATGCGAATGAAGCGGTATTACATAAATTGGCCAAAGGGGGGCGCTATAGCAACCGATTGAAACTGCAAACTTTGAATGGGCATATCTCATGCCCCGTATGTCGTAGAGACATGAAACTTTGCACAGAGATGCCTCTCCTCATGAGGAACACATTTGCCTCAAGAACCCATAACTTCCGGTTATATAGATTTTCCACCATTTTGGATTTTTTGAAAAACACTTCAAATGGATCTCTTCCTAGGAAGTTTGAGCGATCTGCATGAAACTGGGTGAACATAATCTAGGGACCAATATCTAAAGTTCCCTCTTGGCAAAAGTTGGAAAACTTACTCAAACTGAGCTTCTATAAGGCAATGAATATTGCGGAGGGCGTGGCTCATCACATAAAGGTGTATAACATCTCAAGGGTTTCACCCATCACCACGCAACTTTGTAGGCATATGACCACACATAATCTGAGGGGACCCCTCCATTATTGACCCCATCAAACAAAATGGGGGCGCTAGAGAGCTAATTTCTTATCTAGGCCTAACCGCCATATGGATTTTTACTAAACTTGGTAGATATGTAGAACAGGACGCCTCAAGGTGACTGGAGAAATTTAACTCTAATTGGCAACTGGGTGGCGCTATAACAACAGAAAAATGCTTAAAAATGGCTAAAATGCGACCAATCGCTGTGGCTCCCCCTGTGGACCAATGTTGTTGCTTTTTCGAATATTTGGTATGACTAAGTCATGGTATGGTATGCTGTACTCAGTGGGTATTGGCTAGTTAAAATCTATTGTTGTTATCAAAGAATGTAGTTCGGGTGTGGTTGGATTTTTCCATGTCCTTGATATCTGCTTCATGGCACTTTTAAAATTAAGCATCTAAATACAACTTCTTTTTTTTTCCTGACGAAAAGATGTCCTCCCATTGACTGAGCACAGTTGTATGAACTCTTTTAGATCATTAATCGCTTGGTACATGAGACTATCACCAGCAAGGTACACAAAGCAGTTAAAGGGCAGTAGATTATGTCTTTGAATGATGTAACAGTGGTGATAACTTAACTAGTTAGTTATTGGTTAATGCACAATTGAAAGCAAAATTAATCAAGGTCCAGTGTGAGAACAGAACAAATTTGCAGATATTCAGGGACGTTCGGTAGCTCTGTAGATAGAGCAGGCGTCCCATATTCAAAGGCAGTGTCCTTGCCGCAGCGGCCATGGGCTCGATTCGATTCACTCTTGGACTGTCCAATCCAATAAAGGTAAAAAGCCAAAATAAAATCAAATATTCAGTTCTTGTTGTTACATAATGTATGGTCATTCATTGAACTATTCAAGCATATCAAGTGTATGTGAGGACATTAAGTTTTCTTCAGCATTCCAAGAAGTGCATATATTACCTCCGAAAGACATTGTTATACCGCACAAAGAAAACTATAATACATGCACATTATTATCTAAAAAAAAAAAAGGAATACCATTTTGAATTTAACTGGATATGCTAATGAACTGACCCACACACTGTACTAAGCAAAGCACGCTGTAATTACAGATCTGGGGCAGCATTACACAGTGGGATACAATGCAGTGTTTCTGTGTTGCCCCCCCAAGGTAGTCACATCCTCCACCCTGACGAGATGGCACTCTTTGTCGGCTCCTCTTAATTCTTCCGAGGAGGAGAGAAAAAGAGCAGCGATGAACAGAATCTTGAGTGTACCGCGGAAAAGAGTTAGAAAAAAAGGAGTGCATTTCTTGCTCAGGGCTCCATTCACATCCTCTCATCCAATTATCATTAATGTATGCCTTATGGTTAATCAGCTACAAAGCTCCCTATACCCTCCTTTAGCTGTTTCATTCATTTCTCGCCCCTTTTTTCTCCTCTCCATGGCCTTAAGTAGAAGGAAGAGGTCAGGGTCTGGAAAAGCAATTCTCCTCAGGCTATAATTAGTGCCATGTAATAAGCAGCAACAAAGGCCAGGAAAATAACTTGACAACAACCATGGGAGAGATGGTGATGATGGTCAAACACAAATTACCAGTTATTAAAAACAACATGCAATAATGCTGTCATTACTGCAAAAAACATTTTCCACACCCGTCTGCTGAAAAAAAAAACCCCAGAACAATGAGAGGATATATCCTTTGAAAAGTGATTATAAATTGACTTGAGGGAGAGTGGCAAAAATGGGAAGGAGGGACGGTGTAGCACACCCTTGTGTTCTATAATTCTTTTCCGAGGAGATTGCAGACGCTCGCAAGTAATTCCACTTGACGGAACAAGGGGCCCTTTTTGGAAGCAATTGGGAAGAGAACCAAAGTCTTATTCAGGGAAGTTAATCCCCGTTAATGGGTTTGTTTAAATTCAATAAAAGGAGAATATGCACAGAATGAATTATGAAAAACGATTAATGAATGCTCCAGCAAGTAATCATTTTCCGGATAAATATGCACATACATATTCATTTTCTCCCCCCGCCCCCCCAGAACCCACTTCCCCAACCCCACCACCCCTCCTCCACCCCTTTCCACCATAAAATCTGCCTTATTTTGAGCAGATCCTTACAGCAGCTCCACTCCGCCGAGCCACCGCAGTGCAAAGTCACCGACTTTCAAGTACATGAAACCCCCTTTTTTGTTTGTAGAAGAGACTCGATACACCCTGGGAGGCGATATCAGGGCGTTTGATCGCTCGCCAAGCAGGTTAGAAGGGGGGCTTGTTGTCATAGAAGAGGGGCCCCCTGATAGCGCTGATGACCAGAGCGAGAGGACACTGTGGCAGGAGTGACAGGTGTGGGGACAGGGGGACACCGTCTGCCATACCAGGTGACGCCTCCAAGTCTGGCAAGGCCCCGAGGCTGAGAGAGACACAGAGATGACTTTGCCTAAAAGAGGGCCTGGAGACATCCTCGAGTTGGTGAGGGTGAGGTTTTTGAAGGGCTTAGCAGATGCTGTTAGAGCTACCCAACATGGGTTTGTTTCGGCCTCTCCCCCAGAATACTTATGAATATACTTCTTATCATAGCTGTAGATTTTGGAGGGGGTCGATGGGGACACCATTGCATTGGTTCCTCATGATAAAAACATTAAAGTAGCTAATGGCTTTCATTTTAACAAAAATCAAAGACATTTACATCATAAACCTATGCAGAAATTGCACGAATTGGTGCATAAAAAACACCAGAACACGGGAAATTAAATGTTGGATGCTCAGAATTTTCTGGCAGAGGATCCCCCGTAGTTGAAACCAAACCCATGCTCTTGCCTCTTACGAATCAGTAGGGGAGAGTGGGGTCTGTTGGGACAGGGGAAAAGTGCCCTTTTAGCAAGTAAGACAGCAACTCTTAGGGTTGGGAATCTCTCTGTGATAGACAATTTGATACATATCTAGATACACGGGTTACGATATGATATATTTTTAATACAGAACGATTCGATACGATTTGATACGATTCTATTGTTAACGTTTGTTGATGTAGACATTAATCATATATTATAAAATAAAGAAGCCAATTCTGTAAAAGTGACATTCTTACAGTATTTTCAAATTTGTAAAAGACCACATCCCCAAGCATTGTTGCTGTATGACACTGGCAAAAATAAAATAAAAAGACAAACAACAACATAATCACACATTGTCTGTGTTTTTGTATGTATCTTATATGGACTGGAGTCTGGAATAAAGTTTATCATAACGCTGTACAATATAAACATAACGCAGAATAAAATAATAACATGCAATGTAGGGGCAGAATCTGACATCTCCTGTTATTAGTTGATATCATGGACTGTGATGACTAGCAGCTTATCACTGACAGCATGTCAGACTATTTCTCGAGATCTCTATTTCTAGAGATGCAAACTGTTGAAGTCAGTCAACCGATTGCTAGTCTCGCGATACCCGATCCATGATTCGATTCATCTAAGGATTCATGGCTGAGTCGTATCGATTGAGGAGGCTGCTACCGACGCAGCTGTATCTCTCGCTTGTCAAACCGGATATCTGGTCATATCGGTTAATCGTTCCCAACCCTAGCAACTATGCCATTTACCATGCTCACACTTGATCACCACACCCTCTTCTGTTTCAACCTCAAAGTGGAGACCTTCAAGTTTTTAAATCTATGGCATCAAAATGCTTTTTTGATTCTTATTTTTCTGCTACCAAACTGTTTAGCCTAGCCAGAGGCATTGTGTTTCAGGGTTGTCCGTCCCATTCCCAACATGATATCTCAAAGGATGCCTTGAGGTAATTTCTTTAAATTTGGCACGAACGTCCACTTCAACGATGAACTGATTAGAATCTGGTGGTTGAAGGTCAAAGGCGTTTTGACTTTTTGTTTGTCCTATTCTCTTGCATGCAATATCTCAAAGATATCTTGAAAGAATGACTTAAAATTTGGCACAAACATTAACTTGGACTTACTGATGAACTGGTTTGATTTCGTTGGTCAAAAGTCAAGGTCATTGTGGCTTTGTGTCTGTCTTATTCTTGTGAACAGGATATCTCAAGGGTGTCTTGAGGAAGTTTAATCAAATTTGATACAAACATCCACTTGGACTGAAGAATGAACTGATTAGATTTTGGTGGTCAAAGGTCACTGTGGCCTGGTCTGTCTCGTCACACAATATCTCAAGAATACCTTGAATTTTAATTTCTTCAAACTGGATCAATGGTGAGGAGGTAATTCTAGTTTTAGTTGTTACATACCAAAAAAAACAGCACCAACAACCATTGAGTCGCATCAAAAAGCAGTCAGATTGAGCACGATAGCCCCATTAGCTTAGCTCAAAACTTAATTAACAATCATATCATTGTAATTCTGTAATACTATAGAAAACAACTACCACTGTCAACAGTGATTCAACTATAGATCTTAACCCTTGTCTTGTCACATCAGATACTAAAAAATAACAAAAATAAAACCTTAGATTTGTAGTTATGGTAGCATCACAGACCCACCCCTAATTATCTTTCAGTAACAGTTACAGACATGGACTGGTCATAAAACTTGCCACATAAACCAGACAACGGCAACTAATAACATAGCACATACCAGATAATTAGCTGTGCTTTAACTGACTTTAAGCCACCTGGGAGAAACAAAAAGAAATGAAATGAGATGGCTGGTCTCTCGTGGCTTAACTATTGTTCTGCTGCCAACCAGCTGACAAAAGCAGCAGCAAGGCCAACAGTTTCCCTCATGCCTTATGTAACGTTATGGGCTATGACAATAGGCGTGTATGGGAAATTAATAGGGGGACTGTGTAAAGCTTGCAGGATTTACTACGAGTACAGATAATGACATGTTTTACTCATATGACTCTCGTACTGGTAAATAGTACATTATTTGTTATGGATACTTATGGGAACTCAGCTGTTCAAATCCAGACTGCTTTTTTTTTTTATTTAAATGATGTTTTTAGCCTTGAACAATTTTCAAAATCTCACAAAATTGTGCCTTTCACGCTTGAGTCGGGCTCTAAAAACTTGATAAATTGTTAGCAGGTCTGTTGAGGGACTAAATTGTTTTCATTTCTGTTCAAGTAGTCTGAGAGTAATGTCAAGCTATTTCAAGTCAAAACAAAAACGTCCCAACCGACCCCGCTCTCCCCTTCCTATACTTGGTTGCCGGTTGTGAAATGTCCATATCTGCTTCAGGATTTACTATAAAGCGCTTAATTGCTTCCTGTTAATGTGTTTATTCTTGATGTAAAATTCAGCCTCTTTGGTAATTGGTATGCATTACATCGCCTGTGGAAAAATAGCCTACCACCCACACAGGATTCCACCATTTCATTCGATTGTCTTCATTTAGAAGCAGTTTTTTTTTCAGGTAAATGTTTGCCATGCAGTGTTTGTCCAATTCAGCATGACACCTCCAGTGTTTACACTATATAAGGCTCAGCCTTGGCAACTGAAGGTCACAGAATGGGGTGACAAGAGGGGAGTCATCACAGCATCTGCTTGAGCAGCGGTCACTAATAAAAACACTGACACGCGCGTACGCAACGCCGAGCCACACAGAATGCACTTAGATACAAACAGACACGCTCGTGAGAGCACACAAACACACACACGGCAGCAGCAGCAACCAAGAGACATTTACAAATTGGCTTCTTGGCTTGAACATTGCTTCCGTTCATAATTATTTCTCCCTGTCATTGGGGCCTCTGCACACTGCCGGTCCCCTGCTAATGCTGTAAGCATGCCAAGCAACTCCAGAGCTGTCTCTGTGTTCAGGCAGCCAAGGAAATCTCTCTCCACAGCTAAAAGCCAATTATTTCCTCGTAGATCGGCAGGACTATTTGCCCCAATAATTACTCCTATATAACCTCTTTACAGGAGGAAACTGAAATAACATGGAGGCATTAATGAAAGAGGATAATTTTGCCGTGTGCATTTGTTGTGACTCCTCATTTTGTACGCCCAAGTGGGCCAGCTCGTTGGCATTCCAACAGAAACACCTGCGGTGGCACTGGGAGGAAATGAAGAGGTAAAACCTCTGGTGTGTACATCCTCCATGGGAGGCTGAGATAACATCAGATTGCCCGCCTTGATTGTGGAACTGAAATAACACAAGTGAACATGAGCCGTTGAGTGTGTGTGGTTGAGGGTGTCTGCCCATGTGTTTAAGTACATTTCTGGCTGTGTTTGTAGAGGGAGGAAATAAAGGGAAGTTGTGGTGGGAGGGGGTTTCGGATACTGTATGACCATCTAACAGGCACTTTGCTTGAAGCATACAGACGCCTGTAGGGCCCTCAAACAACCACATAAACCACTCTCTACATGAGTAACATACTGTATTATTACTCACTATAATCTGTGATACAAGTGAGGCTGAAAATATAAGGAATTATATTAAGATTCATGTGGTAATGTGATGTTAATCCACCACTTCCTCCATCAATATTGTCAAAAAAGACAGCTAGCTTTGTAAATATTATGTTATGTAAATACTTACCTGCAATGCTGGGATGCTTAAATACGTAAAACCCAGCCAGCATTTGTATGTGGGGCCCATGTGGGTAGTAAATGGGTTGAAAAATTGGCCCTATGTTGGATTGTACATGGGTTTCATACTGGCTCAAGCCAATTACCCACATTGATGGCTTTACCCAAATGGGCCCCACATAGTTATGCTAGGGCTGCCTGGGTACCAAGTGGGTATGGGCCCAAAATGGGTATCTTATCTGGGGTTAGACCCACACATGCAGGTAATTGGAATGGGGCCAACATGTAACCCATGAACAATCCCATATAGGGCCTATTTTTAGCCTGTTTTCTACCCACATGGGTCCCACATACAAATATTGACTTGGAACATCCATCCATTTTCGTAACTGCTTATCCTCTTTAGGGTCGCAGGGGAGGCTGTAGCCTATCCCAGCTGACATTGGGTGAAAGGCAGGGTACACCCTGGACAGGAAGCCAGACTATCGCAGGGCTAACACATAGAGACAGACCATTCACACCTACGGACAATTTAGAGTCACCAATTAACCTGCACGTCTTTGGACTGTGGGAGGAAGCTGGAGTACCCGGAGAAATCCCAAGATGACATGGGGAGAACATGCAAACTCTGCACAGAAGGGCTCCCTCCTGGGATTGAACCAGGAACCCTCTTGCTGTGAGGCCACAGTGCTAACCACCACACCACCGTGCCGCCCCGACTGGGAACATGATTTGTCCAAAAATCTGTCCTAAATTTGATTAAAAGCTGCCTTGAACTGATCTTAAAAACCATTAAATCTATCTGTCTGATACCTGCAGACACCCTGAAAAAAAGTAAATTATAAAATTTCCATCCAAATGAAAACACAACTGAAGAGCCGTCAAACATGCCAAACAAACAGGCAGCAATATAACTGTAACCCTAAAGCCACGCAAAGAAGAAAAGAAGAAGTTGGCCAATCAAAGGCCTGACAAAAAAAGCAATGATCAAAAGACCTGAAGCAACAACCTATGTAGCAAATTCTGATGCCTCTGTTCCTCCTCCGAAAGAGTAACTGTACATTTGTTTGTAAATGTAAAAAGTCCCAGTGGCAAATTTAGAACCAGCACTATTTGGGCCACATCTGCCATTGTACGAAATGCTGCCTCATTTGCCAGTCCTCACAAAGAAGATAAGGAAGCACACTTTCACTTCTACAGGCCAACGTGAAGACTGCGTTTTTGAAAATCTTCACCCTGGATTGAGTTTTACAAAAAAATCTGTTTTCAGTGAAAAGGTCAAAACTCAGTAAGCCCAAAAGTATTTCCTTATTAAATTTGGGGAACATGTTGTGAAATTGCTGCCTTTCCAGACAGTTAATGGATGTTGACAGTGGGAAATAGAACAATGGCTAATCCTGATGAGTCGACGTCAAGATAAACCAAGTCAATGACGAGTCTCAAGACTGCTGGCGTTCAGCCTTTGGTACAAATCAACAAATGCACATGTGTTCTTGACATTCATGGCATGCCACCTGTGTGTGAGCAGCTCTTAATCTCTGCTCTTGAAAAAGAGAAAGAATGTCACCTGGAGCACACCATGAAAGGTTCAAACACAAACTGTACCTCTCCATGACTGATCTGAAGTATTTCAAGGTCTACCAAGATGGTTAACGAATGCACATCAAGGTCTCCTTCCCAAACAAGACAGAGCCCTTTAAACTCCCACTTTCACTGCATATAAACAGTAGATGTCGGCTAAATGAGCAGTAAAAAGGATATGCACATTAAGCTGTATAGTAGAACAACACTAGGTTTGACGTCTGACGATGATGCCTCAAAGAAAGACGTTGTACCTACAGCGCCTTGAACAAGGAGAGCAGAGACAGCAAGAGAGAACTGAAGTAATCATTATATGTTCACAAAACTGATTTCCACTTTGCAGTATTTTTTCAAGCTTAAGTACTGCAGGGGCTGCACTTAGAGGCTGCTTCTTTTGTCCTAAAATGGCCTGTGCATATTCCAGACAATAGCTACCCCTGAGAAACACAAAAGGTTAGGGATGAGCAGAGGAGATAGAAAGGAACATTATCAGTGGCTCAAAATCCCTTTAGTTCTCAGGTGGAAGATGGAAATAGACCAAGATTAGTATGCCAAGTTTTATCATCGTGAGATTTATTGTATGTTCTAGGAAATACAAAGAGAAATAAAAGACAAATGCGTTTTTGTTTTTTTTTTCTAACTTCAGACCATCTATAAACTATGAGCGCCAGAGACTTCAATTTAATTTGGGACTTTGGAACAATGTCACAGACCTTAAAGGTGTATTCAAATGTAATGGCAATGAGAAAGAAAGGGCTTGGAAATCAGATGCTGTTACAAGGTAGATGCTGGCCACTAATAGCAGAGTAGACAGTGCCGAACCTAGCACATTTGACGCCTTAGGGAGGCTTCCTCTGGCACCACACCCATGGCATCAGGGATAAATGCTAAAGTTTTTAAGACCAGGCCCCTTGGACCGCCAAACCATTAAATGTGGTGGCCAAACTATATTCTTTTGATTGCCTGAATATGAACTTACAAACAATAGCCTACAAACAAGGCAATTTAATGCAGCTTTCATTTACTTTGACACTTAAATAAATGAAAATGGAATGAAACTATCTTTGCAAACATACAGTATACTTTCTCTCAGTCTCTTAGTTCACAGTCTGTCATTGCTTTACGTTATCGTCATCTATTGTTTGTGGCAAAAAAAAAACAACACATCATTAAAATGTTGAAAAATGTGATAATTATATGTATTTTGGGAGCCCTAGAGGCAAAAAGGTTACAGCATAAGTAGTCTCGATCACCAGACCTTTCTCAAGGTGGTGGCTGGTAGCTTAGTTAGCTAAACACGCCGCAGAATTCTGTTGCACACTGGCTGTTCACAGCTAACAGCTAACTAGCCCTCCTCCTAGTAATAAGACCACAAAGATGCGCTCTGTTTTAAGCGATACTATATACAAATCGCCTTTTGTCTCGAAGGTGTCTCGGAGAAGATTTCTCTTCATCCTAAATGCATTTACTTTCGGAACTGACTCGACAGGATTCTGTTAGTAACTAGCCCTGGCTAGCCTGCGACAAGTGAGCTACTGTTTGCTGATTTCGTAGGATGTTGAACTAAAATCAGCAAATTAATCAGGATGTTTGTGGAACTGTAATGTCACCCTTGCAAGAATCGCAATATCCTTTATTCAGAAAGGTAATCTCATTGAGACATGCAGTCTCATTAAAAAAAAGACCAAATTAAATGTAGCGGCTACATGGAGCCACCTACCAGCGATACCTGGTGGCCACAAAGTAAGTTTTTGTGGCCCATTGTGATCAAACCATGGCTAACGCTGAACCCTGAGCATGTTCTGACTCTGATGATCACTCACTGATGATCTAGACGGACTAGAGGTGGTACCGACACTATAGACCAGTTCTGTTAGCATTAGATTTTGGGTCATTTTCCAAATATGTCCATTTTTTGTGAATGTCCAAAATAAAGTCTTTTGGGGTTGAGGAAACATTGCCCACACTGACCCTGGGAGTTCCCTAAGGTGGCCACCTATGTTGCCTATAGGAAGATCCACCTCAGAATAGACCAGGAATACAGTGTACCAGAATATATGTGTATAAAACAGATTGTTTTAATGTTGAAGTATTGGCTGCGGGCTGAATTTATTTATTAGCTGTTGGGTTCAGGTAAGAACTCCAGGCCTGTGCAATTCTTCAAAGTCAATATATTATTTACTGAGATGATGAAATTAGACCACACTGGCATTGTCAACAAAATAAGTTGAACCTGACAAACTGGTGGGTTGAGTATGAAGCATCTCTAACTATTGTTCCTATAAATTCCCCTCACTGTTTCTCTGTAAGGGCACAGCAGCCTTCGCCAAGTGTCCTCCTTACATAATGGGTTAAAACAATTTATTGTCTGATTATTTGCCGGAAAAACTAAAATAGAAACACTGGTTTTAATCAGTATTCAAATGTAACATTCTGTGCTATAACCACATGGATAGCCAGTATGAATTAATTTGACCCCAAGAGCAATAACCCCACAACTCGAGCAATGAAGACAAATGATAATTCTTGCCCCCTTCTGTACATTCGTGGACGAGTTTGGTAATTACTCTCGCAACAGCACGGCAGCAACAGCGTGGGTGCATTTAGCCCAGCATTTCAATTAAGTATCGGCAAAGTCTAATTTGTCATTTACCAATTAGGATAAAGGCTGATTTGGCTCACTATTTCACAGCTAAATGGGGACCGAGTTAAGATGCAAATCATGATCCCTATTTTCACTTTTTCCTTCTTTTTTTTTTTTTTTTTTT
The DNA here is from genome assembly GCF_011397635.1 of Epinephelus fuscoguttatus. NCBI lineage: Eukaryota > Metazoa > Chordata > Actinopteri > Perciformes > Serranidae > Epinephelus > Epinephelus fuscoguttatus. The sequence goes on from NC_064774.1 coordinate 11,284,619, forward strand.
AAATTCACTCTTTCCAAATGATGGGGGAAGAACATCAAGGAGCTACATGCTGCTTCAGTGCACCCTGAGTTTTTTTGTCCTTTGTGAACACAACGCCTCTCTGCTAAATTCTATCTCAGACCATTGGATTACAGGTCTGTGTGTTGGCAACCATCTCAATAAAACATTGGACATCACTGAGCTTTGCCTTGGGCGAGCATTTGGGTTGCAGTCTGATCAAGAGGGAAAAACAGGAGCCATCACACTGGTCAGTCAGGCAGATATTCTGAACTGGGTAGAGGCCTTTTAAAGGTATACTATGCAGGATTTCCCCAGAGAACAACGTATAGACTCATCCAAAAGTAATACCTCTCAAACACCACTTATGACCCACTAGAAGTATGTGGCTGTGTGTCTATCTCCAGAGACTTTGCCCTCTGCCTGTATTTTCTTATGTGTTCATTTATTCCTAGGCACAGCGCACGGGTGAGGTCAGGGTTTTTTTCAAAAGGTAGCAACCAGGTGCCATACTTTTAGCAGCACACATCCAAGAGGACACTACAACAAATGTGGACACAGTGCCAAAAAAACAGCAAATATAGTGAAGGACAGTAAATCTGAAACTGGCTTTTATCTTTGGGGTACAACATTTTGTTTAGTGTTTTTATTAGGAGTAAATCTCAGTATTTGGCACAAAACAAGGGTAAGGAAATACATAAAGAAGAGATCTGTTGAAGGGGTTAACTTGTGCAAGGGTTGTGACAAGGCAGCCTGGTGTCAATCGCAGAGCATCAAAATACACCCCTTGGGCATTGCCCTCAACTTCATTGTGGTGATGCCAGAGGCACTGTTGAGTTTCGACCTATTCTACTGTAAACCCATCAGTGTCATAATAAGATAGTCAGAGCATGGGGTGCAGTTTAAAGAGTGTGAATGTCTGCTCAAGGTGGGTGGGAGTGGAGGTGAATGGGTCCAACACTGGATTTTGACCTATGAGAGCGGTGTTCAAGACCAGCAAACGCCAAATGTTGACTAAGGAGAGTGGTGTTCGAGAACAACAAATACTGGATGTTGACCTTGGAGAGTGATGTGCAAAACCAACAAATGCTGGACTTCGATCCAGGATAGTGGTGTTCAAAACCAACTAAGCGGGAGTTTGATCTAGGAGAGCAGTGTTCAAGAGCAACAAACATCGGACTTTAGCTCGGGAGAGCAGTGTTTAAGACCAACAAACACCAGCACTTTGACACCAAGAAACACTGAACTTTGACACCAGGATAATGGTGTTCTGGAAGTCAAAAGTCCAGTATTTTGACATTCTGGCCTAGGAGAGCCATTTTCGAGAACAACAAACACCAAAATTTGACCCAGGAGAACAGTGTTCTGTCCAGTGTTTGAGAATGTCAAACACTGGACTTTGACCTCGGGGAGTAATGTTCGAGAACGACAAATGCCAGACTTTGACCCAGGTGAGCAGTGTTGAAGACCAAAAATGCTGGACGTTGATTCGGGAGAGTCAAGTTCAAGATGGACAAACACAAGACTCTGACTCAGGTGAGAGATGTTTGAGGCCAACAAACATCGGTTGCGGTCATAGGTGGGACTCAAAGTGGCACTGTTGTTTGTTTGTTTGTTTTTCAACATCTCTGAACTTTTCTGTATCATTACCAAGTTTCATCGCCTAAACCTAACTACCAACCCCTTCTGCATGAAGATACAATGCATAAAATTACATTTAATCTACTACCTTTGTTTGTTTTATTAGTATTCTGTGGCCCTTGTATTGAGTGCACTAGAAATTTCCATTGCATTGTATGCCTTACTGTACAATGACAATAAAGGAGCCTTGAACCTTGAACCTTGAAAAGGCTGCCCCCAGTGTCATTTCAAGAAGTTCCAGAAAAACGTGGGGCAGACAGAATGACTGACTGACAGAATGACACACTGACAGTTTCTGTGATTATGTACAGCATACCATACCATGACTTGGTCATACCAAAAATTAGAAAAAAACAACAACATTGGTCCACAGGGGGAGCCACAGCAATTGGTCACATTTTAGCCATTTTGAAGCATTTTTCTGTTGTTATAGCGCCACCCAGTTGCCAATTAGAGTTAAATTTCTCCAGTCACCTTGAGGCGTCCTATTCTACATATCTACCAAGTTTAGTAAAAATCCATATGGCGGTTAGGCCTAGATAAGAAATTAGCTCTCTAGCGCCCCCATTTTGTTTGATGGGGTCAATAATGGAGGGGTCCCCTCAGATTATGTGTGGTCATGTGCCTACAAAGTTGCGTGGTGATGGGTGAAACCCTTGAGATGTTATACACCTTTATGTGATGAGCCACGCCCTTCGCAATATTCATTGCCTTATAGAAGCTCAGTTTTAGTAAGTTTTCCAACTTTTGCCAAGAGGGAACTTTAGATATTGGTCCCTAGATTATGTTCACCCAGTTTCATGCAGATCGCTCAAACTTCCTAGGAAGAGATCCATTTGAAGTGTTTTTCAAAAAATTCAAAATGGCGGAAAATCTATATAACCGGAAGTTATGGGTTCTTGAGGCAGATTTGTTCCTCATGAGGAGAGGCATCTCTGTGCAAAGTTTCATGTCTCTACGACATACAGGGCATGAGATATGCCCATTCAAAGTTTGCAATTTCAATCGGTTGCTATAGCGCCCCCCTTTGGCCAATTGATGTAATATTGCTTCATTCTCATCCTCCCATGACCCTCTACCACTGTGCCAAATTTCACATGGATTGACCAAGTCAGTGAGGAGAAAAACATGGAACAGACACACACAGACAGAGTTTTCATCATTATATAGTAAGATAAATACCTTGGTACGGTTCTGTACTCCCACGTGAACTTCTCTGAAAATACTGAAGATACTTTCAATAGATGCTCACAGCGACTATCTTCTTAAGAAACACAGTGGCCTTGATGTTAGTGAGCAGATTTTAGAATTATTGTACAAATGGTTGAGAGTGTTTTACTTTTTCACCTCCCTGTCTGCTATGGTCATCTTAACCGTACATCCAAGAATAGTCTCTAGGATTGTGACAATAGCAAGTAAAATAGTTGGCAAGCCACAAAAGCCCTTGAGCCAACTCTTTAGAGAAGGGACGAGGAGGAAATGGAGGAGTATTTTGGCAAATAACTCTCATAATGAATGAGTCTCTTGTACAATCATGCTAGGTAAAAGGGTAGCCATAATAAACTGAAGCTTCATCCTACACGTCTTTAGTCTATATATTTTCTTTTCCTTTAATTTTTCCTTTTAATTTAGTGCCTTGTTGTTTATTACCAGAACGTGCATTCCTTTAGGGAAAACTGTTAACAAGGGCCTAAATAAATTACAACAGGTTAGTACATTTTCCCAATGTTAAGAGACTTTGTAAATTCCCTTTCACTTGTAGCAACCATGCAACACCAGCCCTGCTATTTCCTCTAATATCATTTCATCTCACCTGATGAGGACGTAATGTCGTAGCTGGGCTTAATAAAAATTTTGGGGAGCATCAACCCAGTGTGTGGCCGCCTTTTTGAGGAGTCATTTGTGCCCCATCATAAATTGTCAGACACCTACATCAGCAAAATAGATAGTCATAAACTGTGGGAAGTCTAACAGATTACCACTAAAAGTCATCATCAGCATCATAAATATAAAACAGGTTTAGATGAGGAGAGAGGAGGTGGGAGGGAAGTGGAGGAGGACCTACATGTAATATATGTTGTGCGAGGAGCTAATGTTAGTAAAGGTGCGAATGATGGTGTGTGGATTCCTATGCACTGTGAGTCACAACGAATTCTGTAACATAAAGACACAAATGCTGATACATACTTAGTATTTACATAGAAAATACATATAATTACTCATCTGATTCTGGTTCTGTGTTTCTGCATGTACAAGTACACACTGCACACTGCACTAATCAAGTGCATGACACCATATTTGGCATTAACAAAGGCCATGCTAGCAGCTCTGAAAGGCCGAACTTCGGAGTGATGGTGCTTTAAGCTGTATGCTATTGTCAATATCCTAACATTCTCACAATTACACTAAAATTTTGATGCTAAGCGGGTTTAATGTTGACCACATTCATCATATTACTTTATCGTGATACCGTGCTAACATTTGCAAATTATGTTAGCATGCTATGTTAGGTTTAGGAAACAAACTTACTTGGTTATGTGAAGAGAAAAGATCATGTTTTAAGATAACGTTAGCTAGGCTAATTTATACAATGTAAAATGCCATAGGCTTGTGCTAACAACATTAGCATGTTGTATTTGTGGGGAAAATGTGTCCAGATAAAGACAAGTGTTTGTCTGTGAATGCTGCGAGTTATAGTGAAGCTGATTTGTGTACTTGTGTTTGAAATTGTCTCTATTAAGCCATGTTTAATATGTGTTTAAGGTGTGTTTTGAATCAACTAAACTTTACAGCACTTCACAGAAACCTCCGCCCCGACTAGTGTTTCGGAGGTGTAACTGCAGAGTGACACAGACACACCACTGCACAAGTATAAATGCTCACAATGGTGTAGGCCACATGTGTAGGCTACAGCGTAGGCTTTGCTTAGAGCTCACACACAACTATAAATCCACCTGAAACCAAAACAATGACCTAAAAAAAGGCTAAAACACCTTCATAGAGCTGAAGGGCTCTGGAGAATCAGGTGAAGTATAAATCTGCCTTTACACTGGAGTTAGCTGAGAGCCCGGTACATCTCATAAATATGCTACAGACTGCCTTTGGCATCTATCTCATGCTGAGGGGCGTCACAAAGTGTCGGTATTTGATGCCCTGGGAGTGAGAACAAGCAGGATGGATTAGTGGGCACTGCTGTAAGGACATGCTAATGATGAGAATAAAGTACATAAGAACTCAAAACAAATTCCTCTGAATGTTAAACTGAGAAGTTGTGTGTGTATGTTCATTTATAGTTTGCAATAATTTATTTATCGAGCAAACAGTTGGAATTAATCAAGAAGCGGGGACTCAACCAATGACTAAGAGAATAATAAAAACTGACTGTGGCCAAACACCTGGTGATGATTTAAATTTCTTATTCAGATAAAAGTTAAGGGAACTTTGATTGCAGCCCATAGTGAGTCAGCAAGTAAGTTTTGTGAACTTTTTCATTGCTCTAAAAAACCCTCTTTTTGTGTTGTCCGTACCATAAGAACTAGAAATAATAGTTCTTTGAATGCCGGGACTTTTTTTTTTTTAAGCTCCTTTTCTAGAGTAGGAACTCTCCCGGCACAAGAGGATCCTTGAGTGACGTGCTGAGTGATTGAACAGACCCATTGCAGCACCAGCTGCTATTTTTAAAAACCAGTTAGCTGTGTAAACAACAGATAACACAGAACACAAACAACAGCTCGCAACACAACAAAATAGAAAATAAAAGGAAGAAAACATGGACAAATGGACGGACAGTGAATTCCAGGCTTTTGCGAGAGAATTGAATTCAATTGAATTGAAAACAATATATGTGATGGTGGGAAAACAATATCATTTGAATTATCAAAGCAAAAGTGATGTTGCTATGCCAACCGCTGACCAGCTTACAGTACGTCACGACAGTATTCCTGTGGGCGGTGCTCATAATAAAACTATTTATTATGTAGTATGGGAAAAAAGAACTTGAATTGGGGACACTGGCTGTAAACTCTGAGACAGTTAAAACTAAAATTCAGGACAGTTGCAAGACACTGAGGAGCTCTGGATGAACTGACCGACAGTTTGACATTGCCATCCCTGGAGCCATGCCGCCAGTGTGGATGAAAAAAACAAACAAAAAGGCGGACAAGCTGCTCGCAGGAAGTCATTAAATCAATGCTTTTAATAAACTTTCTCCTCATGCACTCCCAGCTCTCATGCCTGTGCACTCCTTACAACTTTGGAGCTCTCATCTTAACCTCTAATCCAGGCCTGATCCTCACAACCTAAAAATGTGTAGCCACCAAGGGCCTATTTGGCTTGTCAAATGGTTACTGAGTGAGATGCTAAAGCCCTACCTGCCCACTCACAGCACGATAACAGTGTCAGCTAAATGCCAAGTGCAAATGTAAATGTGTATGCGGCTGATATAAGGACAAAATTAGGCACAGGGGTGCATATAAACACAAATTTCAGATGGCTAATGGAAAACCGATGCAGGACCTTTCCTGCTGCGAATGCAAAACACAAGACTTTTTGTTGTGGTTTAATCTCCCAGCAGTGCCGCCTGACATAAACAGCATGTATGGAGATGAGGATTTTTGCTTCAATCGGTCCTTTTTAGCCTCGACTCTCCTGTGGAATATCGGCTGCAGCTTGATGGATGGCTTAATTAGAGCCCCGCATCCATAGTTGAATCACTTTCTAGAAATGAGCAAGCTGTCAACACCGCGAAGCAGATCAATCCTCCCAGTCGACCCTATTCCAACATCAGGCGCTCCATTCCAGTCCGATTGTTTGATGGAGTCCCTGCATGAATCTGGGAAGGTGTTTTGGGAGGGATTTTTAATCACAACAAAATGATGAAAGATCCAAATGGATTCAGATCAAGATCTCATCAAGCTGCTCCCGTGCTTGAGCGACTCCATTTGGCATTTCAAGTTCACGCTAGCTTACAGCCCCCTGTCTTGTGTCATAAACATGATTTTTAGCAGATGTACACATCAGACGTGACTCGTATTGTTTGCACATCAATCATCTGAATGGTCAGGTGTGGTAAATGGTATTTAAGCCTGTTTGTCACAGGATGAGTTGCCCAGAGGGGGAGCAGCAGCAGCAGCAGCAGTAGTGGCGGCGGGGTCGGTGCTGTTTGTTTTCGGTTTGTTCTCCAGGTTTGGACAGGCTGTACTGTGTGCAGCGGTGGCAGGCGTTCAAGCTGGCCGTGCCCTCAGGGGGTACGGGGGAGGGAGTTCAGGTTGGGAGGGGGCATTGTAGCAGATGTTTCCCGTCCGTTCTGACGGTGGGGGCCGCGGGGAGCGTCTGATGACAGAGACGAGTGGATCTGTGACCTCTCCCTCCCCTCTCCCTCACACTTCCCTCTCCCCGACATGTGTCAGTCAGTGCCAGGTCAATATGGTGGCCCAGCGCGCCTGCCGATCCGCCATGTGCTTCCAAGGCAGGGACTGGCAGCGCTGCGCAGCGCCGCGCACCAGCACAAGTCATTTTCACCCCCTCCACCTGCCAAGTGTGTCGGGACCACGGGAATAAATGAAACCTTGTGGATAAACAAACGCGCCTGATGAGCACTTGAGGAACATTAGAGATGGGAGCTTCACAGTTTCGCTTTCTTTTCCTGCGTCGGTAGGGTTCGTGTTTACTCTGCTGTCATATTCTAAACTGTCAAACACTTGTGTCTACATGCCAAACCAGAACGCAAATACACACAAAATTGTACCCATTTTCCTCTCACACCCACAACCCCAACCCTCTCCTCCCTCCCTCTCGTGCCCTGGCTACTCGCTGCCATGGCTACCCACTCACATCCACCCACACGCACATCACCCAACCGCTGCAGTTTATCCCATTTGTAACACATGGCTGGCCATCGTACAGCTATGACCAAAGGGAACGCAACGGAGCCAGGCAGAGAGAAAGGGGTGTCGGGGGTTGTGGCGGCCGGATGGAAGGGCGGCTGGTGGACTGAAGCAGTGTTTGGCTCGCTCTGGTTGGCTGTAATTGGTGTCCACTCTTCCAGAAGCCCTGCAGTGATGGCGGACAGGATGACTCTCTCCGCATTTTCCCTGCCATCCATAATGTGTGTGTGTGTGTGTGTGTGTGTGTGTGTGTGTGTGTGCATGAGTGAATGGAAGCACACACATTTAGGGGGCATACAACTGGTGACAGAGACACTGACAATGTCCACAGGGGCTGTGTGAGTGGGCAGCCAAGGGGTAAGTGTTACGATAAGTGGATGTAGCATCTCATTTGATCACATTAGAACGTTTATCTCGCACTTACATTATCTTATGCTGCGGCGTATCCCTCGCGACCTTTGTTTACAATATCAGCAGAGGTGAAGATTTATTTCAGGGGGCGAGGTTGAGATGGCATTGAATTCCAAAATAAAAGTCTACTTTTTGAATAAGTAAGAAAAATAGTAACTGAAAGAAACAAATATTTTGATCTTTCAAATGGACCGATTGTGTTTTTTTCTTATTTTCTGTCAGATAAATAATGTTACAGTGTCAAATATTCATGTTAAACGTGCCCGAAGTTTCGAATAATAATCGAATAAAAGTGCCAGTATTTTCAGTTAAAGTCATTCCACAGCTTCAAGTACACTGCTACATATAGCTACACGCTAGTGTCAGGGAAACAAGTAATCAGCTCACTGATAAAGGATCATATTTCTGCTAGAACATGTTGCTAAGATTTTGATTTGGAAGCTATTATTGTTGATATTTCATGGCAAAAAGTGCCACTATTTTCAGTTACAGTCATTCCCTAAGTACACTGCTACATATAGCTACACGCTAATGTCAGGGATTCAAGAAGTCTGCTCCCTAACAAAAGATCATATTTCTGCTGGAACATGTTGCTCAGATTTTGATTTGGATGCTTTTATTGTTGATTTTTCATGGCAATAAGTGTCACTCTTTTCAGTTACAGTCATTCCTCAGCTGCAAGTACACTGCTACATATAGCTACATGCTAACATCAGGGAAACAAGAAATCTGCTCCCTAATGAAGGATCATATTCCTTCTAGAACATATCGTTTAGATTTTGATTTGATTTGTCACAGTAGAAATTGCCAAAATACTCTATTACAGTCATTCCCTGGCTGCAAGTACACTGCTACATGTAGCTAATTCTCAACATCAGGCAAAAACCTGTAATCCTGATTGTTGGTGTTCTTATTTTCTCCTTGATTCAGTATCATATTCCTCCTGGAGCATGTCCTGTTGTGTTTAAAGGCTTTTAGTGGTGATTTTTCATGGTAGGAAGTGTTGCTATTCTCCATTAAATTCATTCTCCGGCTGCAAGTACACTGCTACATGTAGCTACATGCTAACGCCATGAAATAGGTCATCTTGGTTGCTGATGTTAATTTCTCCCCAATTTCAGATAATAATCCTGCTGGAACATTTCAGTGTTTAGAAGCTTTTATCTGTGATTTTCCACTGTAAAAAAAAAAAAAAAGTGCCGCCATTCTCCGCTAAAGTTGTTCCACAGCTAAAAGTACACTACTCAATATAGCTACATGCTAATTTCAGGTAAATGTGTATATTCCTGCTGGAAAATATCTGGCTGTGAAGGCTTTGGTTTAAAAAATTTTATTGGTGCCTTCTTCACAGTAGAAAGTGCTGCTATACTCCATTACAGTAATTCTCCAACTCTTAGGACATAGCTTGTAGTGGCTAATGTAGCTACATAGAAACATTAGGGAAACTTGTAATCTTGATCACCAACGTTGTTAATTTTCTTCATGATTTTGGATCATAATACCTGCTGGAATGTAACAATGGCATAACCCCAGAAACAAAGATTCTGATTTAGAAGCTTGTATTGGAGATTTTTCACAATATAAAGTGTTACTATACTCCATTACAGTCATTCCACAGCTGCAAGTGCTGCAAATGCACTACTACAGGTACAGTACATGCTAATGTCAGGAAAACATATAATCCTGGCTGCAGATATCGTTAATTTCATTCCTGTTCAAACATGTATGGTTGCGTTTAGAAGCTTTTATTGGTGATTCTTCACGGCATAAAGTGCCACTATTCACAGTTACAGTCATTCTCCAGCTGCATGTACATTGCTACATGTAGCTGCACGCTAATGTCAGGGAAACTTGTAATCTTGGTGACTGACATTGTTAATTTTTTTCCGACTTCAGATCATAGTCCTGCTGGAAGATCTCTGGTTGTGAAGATTTTGTTTAAGAAGCTTTTATTGGCAATTTTTCACAGTGGAAAGAGTAGCTATACCTCGTTACAGTGCTGCAAGTACACTGCTACATGTAGCTACGTGCTAACATCAGGGACACATGTAATCTTGGCAAGTGCCACTTTTCTCTGTTACAGTCATTCTCCCAGCTGCAATGATGATGATGCAGAGATGCCGAGATATGAAAGAGGCGGAAACCCTGACCAATCTGAGCAGACTGGGCTTTTTTCCGGAGTAAAGGGGGGCTTAAGAGACGGGCATTAATACATAGTGTTTCAGACAGAGAGTGAATGCAGGTGTTCCAGCACAGACAGTCAGAAGAAAAAGCATTTTTGAACATCAAAGCATGTAAAGAAGTTCCAGCTGAAACCCAAAATACAAGTATAAGCCTGAAAATGATCAAAAAAGGTCCACTCTAAATGTTGCTCTTTAAAATGGTTTGCTTAAGTTAACCACCCTGTCATGTTGTGACCATACCCTGACCCGTTTCAAAGACTGAGAGAGCAGGAAGGCTTTTCCTGCAGGGCTTTTATTTGCCACCAAAACATTTGGCAAAAATTCAGCCTGTAAAAATGAAACATACAGTGTTGGCATTTTTCCATAGGGCTAGAATGCAACTGCAATTAGATCTTATTATGTATGCATGGAGCTAATGGTATTCTGGGACAGGAGATCATGGTAAAATGCACTGCTTATTAGATTAGTTTTTGGCATTGACACGGCTGATTGTATAGATACAGACAGGAAATAATGTTTCATATTTGAAGACTTGGATTGCAATTGGAGATAAATATCTTAATTTTCTGTATTTCGTTATTATTTTACGTCACTGGAAATTGCTGCTTAACAGGACAGCCTGGCAGTATAGTGTGATGAAATGAGTGCGTCTCGTTGACTTTACCCATCCAGATGTCATATGAACTAGTGATCATTCACAAGCTTGCTGTACTTTAGCATTGTGATATTACAGTGGAGCTTATATCACATACATATGTTCCATTATCTTTTAACTAATTAATTTTTTTAACCACAAACAATAAACCCACATGATTTGGACTCAGACTGTGCCACATCACCCAGCATAAGACAGCGCCTACCATCTGCAGATGGAGAGCACACCCTTCAATTTTCAGACCTTTGATAATGAGATTTAAGAACAGCAGCCATCACTTTTTCAAGAGGTATATAAAAAAATCTCTGAAAGATCTGTTATTAAGTAAATTGACGCTTCAGTGTGCTTTCTCTTTATCCTAGCAGCCGTCTCCAGCTCGCGCTCACTCCCACTCATTCTCCGTCTCTCTTCACAGAGAGGTGTTATCCTTGTCTGACAACTCCCCTATGAGAGTGAGAGAGAGGGAGTTGGAAGCAAAGAGTGGAGACTAAGTGGAATGAATGCCAAGAGGAATTAGGTGAACCCTTTTGGCCTGACAAAGCTGGGAGGGCTCAGGAGGGATCTAATCATCACCTCTTAGGAGGCTTCAGTGACTTGAATGGCCGTGTCAAATAAAAAAAGAAAGTATCAAAATTCAGAACCTTGCAGGTATCAGAGGGGAAGAAAAAGGAAGGTGATGTGTTCCCCAAAACTATGTGTACACCTATAAATAGAACATAATTGTCATAATCTAGCATGTCAGAAAATCTGCCTGAAATTAAAAGGCATTAAACCCAAACTGCTTGTTTAGATTAGTGTGTCCATGCCAATTGAAATAATTTTGCACTGCATTAATGTGAGCATGCGTACTGGACAGCAGCTGAAGCAGGCCAGTGCTGAACAACCAACTCAGACTCACCCTGAAGTCATCGAAATCCAGAGCTTGGGCAGTGACTTGCGGTATCAGACACTGACAAAAAAGCTGTCCTTTAACGTTGGCATGATACCTGGCTGGTTGCCATTATAGTTTAACGGTGTCAGGGGAAATGTGGCGGGACAAGAATGAAATTTAAGGCAGCGAAAGTACGGGTAGGGGTGGTGGATGGGTCCAACAAACACTGACTTTCACCAGGCAGAGCATTGTTCGCAACCAATGCAACGAAGGGTATCTTTCACGTCGTATCTGGACGTGTAAGTTCCACGGCCAAGTGTCGGTATGTGACGAGGTCGGAGTAAGAATGTGTTGGGAAAAATTATCTACAATGCCATTACAATCAAGCTGCAACCTCAGGTGCACAAAAATGGCGCCAGTGCAGAAGTGCCAAAAAGTGCAGTTCCTCAAATGGCCACTTGAGGCTGGCTCCAAAAATGAGTTAATCCCAACAGAACTCCCATGTTGCCACAACTTTACAGTAGAAATAAAGTTCACACCGCATAGTGCGGGAAAATGCAGTGTATTACTGGTGCACTCAAAACTGGAATGATGGACACTGTTCACTCAATGGTCGCCACCTTTGTGATGTGGCAAACTTCTTAACTTTTGACTGGGGACAACAAGGAGCCTGTTAGTTCAAATACTGTTGTACGAATACTGTTGTCAAATAGAAGCCGTTTGTTTGTTGGGTCTAATATTTTATGCTGACCTAACAAACAATGTATTTTGCAACAGCATTGCAATAATGGACATAGCCACTATGGCATCACCTTCAGACCCCCGTTTTAGAAAATCTAGTTTGGCATTTTGGCCGTTGCCATCTTGGATTTTTGGAGCCAGAAGTGACCATATTGTGAGGAGAGGGTAGAGAACACCCTAACGCGAGCTCCTAGCTTAGTCAACATGATGCTTTTACAGATATGGTTAACTGTGATAACACTAAGGATAATTCTGATTTTTGATAGCAGAAACAAAGACAAATACCATTTAAACAAAATGAACTTACGAAACAAAAAGAACATCCAAGCTAGTGCTCTACTCTATTCTGTGGGGGGGGGGTCTCTGAATCTGGGGTTACGCCATGGTTGCGTTACTTAACCAAGAAAGTCTCAGCAGACTTGTAGCATAACTTTAAGCCTTAATGAAGGGAAAAATTAGCATGGAACAACATGGAACGTCAACTAGCAAGCTAATGCTAGCACTTGCATTATTGTTTAAGTTAAGTTTATTTCCTTTATTAATCCCCCTGAGGGGAAATTTGTGGTGCTAAAATCATTACAGACCCAAAGTGTTCGCATTCGCTAGCTAGCTTACTTGCTCCTAGCTACGGCAGCACATTTTAATCATTACTGACGTTGTGGCATAAGTTTGGTTTATATGCGGGGGGGAGATAGAGGTCAAACGTTGGTGATAATGCTCCACCGTCCGTTTGAAGAGGAGGTTAAAAAAAAAGCCATTGTCACTTCTGTTAAGTGCGAAATAGCGCAATTTGAGACAACACTACCCTGTTGAAATTAGTGCAGCACACAAGAAGTTCATAGTGTACAATGTAATTCATTGAAGTGTGCTAACGGAAGTGTGCAATTTGAGACACACTCGGGATATTGTGGGCTTTGGCTAGCACCAAAACAACTAAGCTAACAGTTCACTGCGCTGCTAATTATGAACCATCCTTGCATTAAGGTCCTGTTTATACGACAACGATTTTGACTGAAAACGGTAAACTTTAGTTGCATTTTGGCCAATCGTTTACACGACAGTGGCTTTTTGGGTGCCTGAAAACGCAACGTTTTGAAAATGGGTTCCAGAGTGCAACTTTTTGGAAATGGCACCGTCTCCGTTGTCAGGTAAAATTGCAATATGCAGTTCCTCTGAAAACATTGACTTTTCGCACATGCGCATTACGCGTCCAATCACTGGGCATGCACAAGAAAGTCAACCATCACAACAACAATGGCAGACTCCCGAGCTCTGCTTGTGCTGCTTACCCTATTGAATTTATCAGCGCTTCCCCATTATAGTGTAGATTTGTTGTAGCAACTCCACCTCGCTGCCCGTCCAGACAAATGTTTGTGTGGTTGCCATTTTGTTTGTTTATACATTGCCACACTGTAGGAAGCCAACTACTGGCCTGGCATGTATACTGCAGCGTTTTTGGTTGTTTTTGCGGATCCGTGTGCACAACGATTGTTATCAAAACCTTGTCGTCTAAAGGTGGGGCTTTTTTAAAATGAAAAAGGGAAACCATTCTGTTTTCAGTAGATCGTTTTCGTGTAAATATGGTGTAAGCCTCTCACAAACTCCCACTTCCTAACCTAGCAGAAAAAACATTTTAACTAATGTATGCCAGTCATATATCTATGTTTTCCTAGGTAGCTAACATGGCTAAAGGCTTCCAAACTAACGTCTTGTTTACTGACAAGCTGGACATTGCAGTAGCTAAAGTTAAACAGTCATTTTTTTTAGCTCAACACTAACATCCCTGAAAACATGATATTCCTAACAGACAAGAATCTCTTAGTATCCAGTCCTTTTAAGAAATTAATTCAAAATTGTAAGCATCTCAATACTAAAACACAGCTACTAGCCTACTGCTAACACTAAATGTCAAGTTGCTATGCCACTATAAATTATGGGTTGCTGTGGCGACTCTGGTCACTCAGGCAGAAGTACATAGAGTCTGAGTGCCTACAAATTAAATCGTTTGATATCGTACATTACTAATTTGTGCGAATATGACACCTGCTGGGCTCCAGATATGCACAGTGCAAGTGTGATGGCATGCAAGCACACTCGCAGACATGAACTCCATGAGAAACCTCATAATATTTCCAATTAATTACCGGTCTTGATCACACTTTCCCACCTTTCTCCTCTGCCTTTTTGAGATTTTAACCTCCAGGCATCTATTAGCATGGCAACTGAAAAGAAATTCCAATTATTTCTTACATCTGAGGGAAATGAAAATGGCACATTAAACATAACAATCAATGTACCTTGTGATTAGTGTTTGCACATTTCTGTGTCACACATGACCACGCTGTACAGTGCAGATATGACGCCGCCAGTCTATTACCCAGATTTAATGTTTTGTGAAAACCTCCCAGTCAAATACAACATTGTTTGAGGTGAAAGCTGAGGTATACTCTTGTCATTTTCTTCAAAATCTTCCTCTAGCTTTAACTGTCTGTAATAATGAGGGTGATATAATTCTATGGGGTGTTATTATGTGATTAATCAGGCCTTTATAGACTCCACAGTAATGCGGAGGGGCATTTTAGATGCCTTGATGCAACACAGTCACGGCCGTCTGTCTCTCTTTGGCTTTTGTTTCCTGTGTTCAGTCACTTGTTTATGGCCGACTTTAAAGCATGGCTGGTCATAAATAATACATCTATTACAGATAGATAACATCTCATATATCCAAAGGGAAGATATCTTAATAGCAGGAAGTTATATAAATTTTATTCAAGTGTTATACTCAAGGGCAATTGCCCCAGTCTTTCTTGGAACGATGGAATGGATGCTGTGAATGTCAATAAGGGTAATAACATGTGGGGATGCTGGGACTCAGGTTGACAGCCAGCCATTTGATTGTCATTATAAAGTCTGCTTGGACTGACATTATCTGTCAGAGGATACTTTATAAGGGTGGTAGCACCCATACAGGAAGTGAGGTTTATTTAAAACATTGCAGATAGTTGTATTAAAAAATGCTTAAATCCCAATGATCACCATGATATATTATCACTGAACGACTACTGTACGTGTGATGTGAAAGGGTTTTGCCTGTTAATTGACTAACCAGAGAATAATCGTACAGCTCCGCAGCTTTACAGACAACTTTAGCCTTGTTTAGCCTGTTGTTTGGTTTTATGGTCCCCACATTTACTGTAAGCTTTAATCTCACTGCTCTTATCAACCTTGCTTAAACAGCAGGAAGCCACTCTCAGCAAACAATGTGTGATAAATGAACCATATGCTACCTGCCCAACACCAAGCAGCAGACTGACAACGTTAGCAACTAGCTGCTAAAGAAAGTCGAACATTTAGCAGCTTATATAACACTGAAGCAACACAAAGCAATGTGTTTGGACAAGAGGCCTTCCATGAGTACTGATATGCAGTATAACAGCACTGGGACTTTTAACTGCCCATATAACGCTCCACTTTACAGATCTTCTGAGCCGTTAATTATGCTAATCGTTAATTAGCCAATGTGAAGGGTCATCGTAACAAACTCTGCACCACAAAATTTAACATATTACTACAAATAACGCTGGAGTTAAATAGTGGATGGTCAGGAAAGGACAAAGGGATGGAAAGAAGTCTGGATACTTCACTGCAAATTTCCACAGGAAGTGCGTATATGAGAAGATGACGCAACATATTGATTAAGCTTTGAACTTATCTGCATCTCAGGTATGCCACTAAAGCGACCATCGACAGACTGAGTTCACTGGTCGCATAACAAATGAAAACACACAAATGTAGCCTACATGAAACAAAGTAGCTGGCCTGTGTTTTGGACATTTGCGTTCTCGCATATAGCCCCTTTGTATAACATCAAGATAATTTCAGGTTTGCAGTACATGTGTGGAAGTGGGTAACTGAAGAAAGAAGAAAGATAACTTTCTACAGTATAGACAGACTAACCTTAGGTCAGCATTGTGGTCTGTAGTCAGTCATAAATACATAGAGTACATTTTCCGATCCCCAGAAGAAGAAAAGGGGACACATACACAGCAGGGCAGGATCAGTGTTGACTGATTGTCTTGCCATCCTCAGTCTCTGCTTCTCCCGTCTTTGTTGAGAATGTGAGCCTCAATTTTGTGTGGTTTTGCCTCACTCATACAAGTTGACGTTGTGAATATATCCTTCTATCACATACTGGAATTCATACTGTCTGCTTCTTGAAGCTATATTGTCTGACACTCAGAATTAATCTAATAAACGCTGCAGCACCAGACGAAGCTGAATCCGCATTGCCATGTTGCTTTTTGTCCAACTTATTCAACTTAGCAACAGTAAATAAAGGGATTGGGACTTATGATGGGTCAATTTCGAAGCCCCAATAGTCCTAAAATGTAGCATTGGACGGAAAGCCTATTTGTCCAAGAGGTATCCTGAAAACAAACAAATGTTGTCCAGTATTTCGAAGGGCACTTTCTCCGAAGTAAGCGACCAGTTATTATGCAGAATTACATCGTCTGATCTTCATGTTATGGCAAAGGCCTGCCGTACCTTGCCTCTGATTGGCTAGAACTTGTTGCGTTTGTTGGTTGGGTTGGTTAGGTTTAGGCATGTGGAGTGAGATTGGTCAGGGTTAGGGTGGGAATATCAGGGTAAGGCAATCGGAGGCAGCATCATGCCTTCGCCAGAGTAGGAAGGTTCAATCATTATTATTCAATCATAATAATAGACTTGCTTTGGTTTGGGAGAGTCTGTAGAGTATTTTTAAGAGAAATGGCCCTTTGAAACA
Source organism: Epinephelus fuscoguttatus (assembly GCF_011397635.1). NCBI lineage: Eukaryota > Metazoa > Chordata > Actinopteri > Perciformes > Serranidae > Epinephelus > Epinephelus fuscoguttatus. The sequence goes on from NC_064774.1 coordinate 11,301,786, forward strand.
ATGGGTGTTTGTTTTCGGGGTACCGAGCTGTTGAACAAATGGTCCTCTGGTCCAATGGGACATCCTTCAGACTACCGGGGCTTAGTAATCATGAGCTGTTGGAACAATGACATGGACTTACATGCGGCCAAAAAGACAACTCTAATTGGATGTTTCTTTTGTTGGCTGGATGTTTAAGTAACAACTGTGTGCTTGTTTTGAATGTTTTCTACTCTTTTGTGGCTTTTTGTGTTGGTGTTTGAACAAGAATCTTTTGTTTCTAATGTGTGAGTACATGTCAGATAAGGAATAGGACCAGGTGAGACACAGGTTATTTCTCCCCCTGTGCATCCTCAATACCTTGAAGCAAAATGCCAGCCTGATAGGTAATCTATAAACCATTCCCAAACCTACATAACACAGAATACCATTATCAACCTTCGTAGTATCACCTCTCAACATGCGTGCCCATCTAGTGCATGCACACCTCAAGGACTGACCAGACCTGAGTCCAAACTCAGAGGAAATCTAGATTAGCTGGACCCAACAGTGCTGACCAGGGATTAGCCGGAGGAAACTCCACTGCATACACAGCCAACAAATTAGAGGTTTCCCCCCAGGGTCTTGTTAAATCTTTAGAGAGGAGACATTTGGTGCTTATGGGACTGAGCAGGTAATCCGGTGTGGGGCACAAAAGGTCCTGTTTGGATGGAACTGGCCAGATCTACCCACTGGTTAGGGGATCTCTGGAGCTTTGGCTTTCCTAAGAGGGGATTGAAAAGGAGACTCAGTGGCCGCAAAGCCTCTCCCCCCCAACTGGCCTCGCACAACCTCTTTCTGGAGATTACTGGGCCAGTGAAAGTGTCTTAATGGAAAATAGCTTTGGATGGGTATTTTGTGAGGCGCATATGAGAGAAAGATAGTTGATCGACGAGGCATGTAGGAGAGTCCATCACGGACGCCTCGGTGCTTGTGTGTGTAAGCGCACACATGTATTGCCTTCACACCTGCGTGCTTAACTGCATGCCTGCCCTCGCTGACATTAACTTCTCATGTCTCGTCTGTCTGTCTGTGTGTGACAGGCGAGCGAGCAGGAGGCCGCGCCCTTGCCTGAAATAGAAGAAAAATAATCTCATTCCTGACTTGCCTCTATCTTCCCCTAGACGCAGTGTGCCTGGGCTGCCCTGTGAGATTTGGGTCAGTTTAGATCTATTGACCCTACAGGCTCAGTCAGAGTAAGCCTGAGGGCTACTATGACAGATGTTGTCTCGTGGCACATTGAAATGAATTCTTTATTTTTGACTGGGAAAAAAAGAGAAAAAAGAAAGGGATGGACAGACAGCAAAGTGTGTCTGAAAATTGATCAGTTAAGTTGCTCTCTTTCCTTTGAGTTTGGTAAAATGTGAATCCACACACCTGGAAATGCAAATACTGGATAAACTGTAAGGGCTGGTTGCACCAACAGCAAATCGGTGCAATTTTTCTGTTTTTGACCTGCAAATTTGCGCCTTTGACCAATTCCCAAGCCGTCTTGTCAGCGCTGCCCTTTAAGGTTGAAGGAGAGTCCAAGATGAAGAAAGATTATCACTTATTAGCTAAGTTCCACCATTTATTTTCATTGAACCTCTTCTGTTGGAGTATTTACTGCTCAACAAAGGAGCAATGGTTTGCAGAGTTATGAGAGGTGTAGCGTGGAGAAGTTCTGCATCTTTTACAGAGTATTCTAATCCCTGAGTTAACCATGCAAAGCCTGAGTATAGAAGTTATCAGCAAAATCTTTAGTTAGCCTTTCAGAATGATGGTTTCAAATTTTTTTTATGTTTAGAGGGGAATTATCTACGTTGGACCTAGCTAGGAGCAGATTTCCTGGACTTGTACTCACATTTTCTGAACTAATATACATAACAACTAAAGCCCAGCTCAGACCAAAGATTTGCGACGAGACAAAACCATTTAAGAACGTTGCAAAGAAAAGTTGCAGCGTTGTGACCTGGCCGGTCTGAGCTCGAGTCAAGCCGGCTGATGGTGTCACCTGCAACTCAGCAGGTCAAATCATTGGCGGCTGGTTTTTAGAATGTAAAGCTCGTCACCTGTTCTCACAGTCAATCAGCTTGTAGTGAAGTCTGGTGGTGAAGTCAAACTGACCGCAGACGATGTGTTTGCTTGCTGTGGCAGGTGCTCCGTCCCTTACTAAATGGTGGTTATATTATTGTGGCGTATTTATTATGAATACAGTCCATCTGATGCTCATTTTGTTTCTGTTTTATCGCAGTTTCACTACTACAAATGCAGCTGTAGCCAGTATCTCACTATCACTATCCTCAGTCATATTTCAAGAAGCTACAAATTATATTCAGCCACAAAATAAGCCTGAAAAGCTGCAAATCAGAGCCAAAGTACAGAGAGTTGTTGCATAGAGATGATACACCATCTCATCTAGTTGCATTGGTGTGAACCAGCAGGTTTTTAGAACGTTGCAGAATGGTGCATTGCAAGTAGTTGCCTGTTTCAATCGTCTTATCGCAAATCTTTGGCCTGAACTTGGCTTAGGGGGTTTATTGGCAGGTTTGATTGCCTATTCAGCCCTGTAACAGTATGCATCAGTGGTTCTCAACCTTTTTTGTGTCAAGGATTCGTAAAATGATACACATTAGTTCTAAGACAAGATAAGATTTCACTTAAGGGACCTCCATCTGAAAAGATTTAGGCTGTTAGATATAATTAAGACCAGCAACCTATGATCAAAATAGTCATACTTATATTCTTCACACACACTGGCTTACTCTTTTGGTGACTTAAATAGCAAAAATATTCCATTTTTCCTGTGGACCCCTCAAGGACCCCTGGTTGCGAATCACTGGTATATATCATGAATACTAACCACGCAAAAGTCATTTATTCATTTATTTTCTGTTACCACTTAGGGGTCGCGGGTGTGCTGGAGCCTATCCCAGCTGACATTGGGCGAGAGGGGGGTACACCCTGGACAGGTCACCAGACTATCACAGGGCTGACACATAGAGACAGACAATCATTCACACTCACACTCACACCTACGGACAATTTAGAGTCACCAGTTAACCTGCATGTCTTTGGACTGTGGGAGGAAGCTGGAGTACCCTGAGAAACCAGGACCCTTCTTGCTGTGATGCAACGATGCTAAGCTCTGCACTACCATGCCACCGACAACAGTCCTTCTTTTTATGCATAGTCATGTATTAATAATAAATGAATTTAAAGAAAAACAGGATAAAGTTTAAAGTTTACAAAACTGAATTTCTGCTGATTCACAGTGTTCAGGCATGTTCGTTTGCAATGATAGTCCCAAAGACAGCTCTCTTCCTCTGAAAAGCAAAGACAAACATTTACACTTCTGGAAGTTCCAGTGCTGTGTGGAGAGAAACTGCATCATCAGTGCTGGCAGGACCAGAAAACCCAGTTCTGGGACTAAAAAAAAAAAGAAAATCCTCTTTTAGCCAGTAATATCTGCTATGGGGCAGGGTATGCTTGCTTGTCGATGTCCACATAATTACCAGCCTGGCAGTCAGAGGGCTGTTGGTTTTCTTTGTCCTCTTCACAGCATCTTTATCTGCCTCTTCATCACTCTTGTCAGTGTCGTCTGTCTCCATCTCAAAATCACTCTTTCCATTTTGTGAAAAGATGAAGAGCCCACAAATGCCCAGGAGCACCAGAAAAGAGCATGTTGCTGCTCCCTCCAGAATAACTTCTCATCTGTCTCTCAGAACACTCAAGTGAAACAATCCATTTTCCTCGTGTTAATGATGTGTTGATGCAGGACTTCTTGGGAACTTAATAAGTGTTAGACCAAAAACAAGGATCAACCCAAAAATTAGAAATGAGAATTGAATTACCTCACTTTCTTCCCTGGTGCTTCCTAAACTCTCGACTCCTGAATGGTGCGTTGATCTATTAAAGCACTTTAATCAGTAGATGTCAAGGACAGATTTTACCTGCTCTACATGATGGTCCACTTTCATTTCATCGTTCTAAGCACTGTGCTCATTTCGTCATCATTTATTTATTTGTCCAATTAACATTTCACTTCTCGACCAAATGCTCAGCGTGTTCTCTTTCTGAAGCCGTCAAATACCACAGCTTTGTCGGACACCGACACCAAAAGCCACCTTTCTTGGTGGTATCATACGCCAGTGGACAGCATCAGTTTAAATATGATGCGCCACCGGACGGCCTCTGTTGTGACAGTATGATGCACGGACGGGTGACATCAGTTCATCACGCTGGTAAAGACTTAATATAAGGCGCTGAAAGTCCTTACAGGGTTGACGGGACTTTACACGGGGGGCTCTGTCCACTTCCCTTATGAATGTAAAACCAAGCAACGATGTTTTTTCCCTAAACCAAACCACATGCTTTTGCTTCCAGGGAATGTCAGGGTAATCGGCAGTAAGTGTACCTAAGGCGAGATAGTTTCTTTTTTACCTGGGGTCTTGAGTTGCCTGTGACCGGTATCCTCCCAAAGCTCTGCCTGAAACATGGAGAGTCTTTCATGGAGTAACATTTCATCCACCACACATCCAGCCACAAGCTTCCTCACTTCTTTGTAGCTGCAGCTGTCCACGATTAAAATCCAATTTTGGCTGTATAGCCACAGTAGAGCTACAGCCGACCTCCACAGCCGAAGGGGGCTTACCTTTGGTAGAGTATATTTCCTGGAGCTTTACGTTGTTGTGCTGTCAGTTGTAGTCGCCAAGGTGTTTGAGACCGGAGAGCTCATCTTTTCACCCAACAAAATCAAAGTAATGGGAATATTTCCAACCACTTAAGGTAAGCGTTTCCAACCAAACATCTTGTTTCAGCGTTACTTTTGTTATCACCCTTCTATTGACTTGAAATGCAACATCACATGAGCACGTCACACAGCAGCTAGCTAGTTGGACACACTTAGCTTAGAAGCTGGAAATATTCCCATTACTTTGATTTTATTGGGTGGAAAGAAGACAAGAACATTGTTGCTGCAGGGAGTCGGACTAAAACTCTTTGCACTGGGAAAAACACGTCTTCAAAACTCCGGTCTGAAACACCTTGGCTGCTACAACCGACAACACAGACAACGTGAAGCTCCAGGAAAAAAAAAAAAAAACACCACACCCCATGTGTTGTTTACATTTACATTTTATTAAGGCCCACAGTTACACATATTGAAGTGTGGAGCAACTCGAGTGACAGGCTGTGTTCAAGGTGTCGCTACAGTTAATTAGACAGCTCCTCCACAGTTCCACCCTCTTGTCCAATTGACCTTTGGCTAAGCCACGCCCCCCTCCACTCACTCGGACAAACTATCAACACTCAGTGAGCGGCGCTATGGCAGGTGTCACAGTACACGGCATTTCGCAGGAGGCAGTTGATGATTTTTGGGGACATAACGATCAGATGTCATTGAGAAGTAACCAAAAGGGCCTAAACTACGCATTGGAGGAATATATTCATCATTTTATTGTTGAGAAGGTCGATGAAAAGCTTAAATTATAAGCCAAAATTTACAGGTCACAGTGTACGCTTGTGAACCGCATCTCGTTGCCGTCGCCATCAAAGATAACAAGTTAAAGTGCCACTGAAGTTACGGTTTTTGGCTCAGAATATGAGAAAAGGATAACGGCCTTTTTACCATCTTTACCAAGAGTGTCTCTCCGTTAGTTTGGTGCTACAGTATTTACACTGAATCATTCAGCATAACGTTTGCCAACCTTTGTTATCTCTGCCATTACAGATAAGTTAATGAAGCTAAGCTCCAGAAGTTAACGTTAGCTTAACTAGAGCCCTTTGGACAACAGCTAACAATGATGTACGATCACCAAAGTACAAAACTAGAACAAAATAGGCTAATGAACTCCCAGCAAACAAGGTGACATGATGAACAACGCAGCTAGGAGCTAACGTTAGGCTAACTTTAGCTAACGTTAGCTAGAGATGTTAAAGATAACTTTATATTTCTTTCCAGCAAAGTGACAATATGTTGCCTCAAACACAATGTTGACTTACCTTAGAACAGATGTAGACATCATTGTTAATCTTATTCACGTTGAGTTGATGTTGTGGTCTAACGTTACCACACAACTTTATCCAAAGGAGACACTTTTCTCGGTTGAGATGTGGTTTAAAGTGTAAAAAACACACCTCGTCGCCCAGCCTCTCAGGATACCTTGTGTCAGAGTTGCATGTACCCCATGCACACCGTTTGACCATTTTTAAACTTCAAATCTCCGAAAAAGCTCATAAAACTGAACAAAACTGACTTTCTGTAATGCATTTCAATGAACGTCCAGGCAGAGAATGTCCGAGTGTATGGGAATGGCTATACGCACTATGATTGACTCATCGCGTTTGAGAGTGGGACTTAGAACCAAGATGGTGACGGCTGAAATGCCGAACTCAAGGCTTCAAAACGGTTACATCACGATAGCTACATCCATTATTTCTACAGTCTAGATGTGACTAGGCCTTTATAAATATCCAGAACAGGAGATGGAAACTACTCTATGCTACAGCTGCGTGCCAGTGGGCAGAAGGTTACTATCTATCCTGTATAGATGATGGTAGAGTAAGAATCTATTCTGCCAACTACATCAGATACATAAAGTGGAGAGGGGAATAAAGAAATGAAATTTCAAGAGGGAAACCAACATGTCGAGCTGTTAGAAGGGCAAGGTGACACGCCAACACAAAAAGAAACCCTATTCATCCTTTCAAAATGTTTAATTCATAATTTGACATTTTCATTAAAAAAAAAAAAAAAACTGCAACTTTTTTCAGTCTGAACGCAAAACTAATTTCCTATTGGAACAATAACGCCGTACGCCTTGACCGTAACCTTGATTCAGTGAACAGACCATCAGGATTATTGCATCGCTGAATAACGTTAGTGAGGCTGCACAAGAGTCTGCACCCAGAAAAGACAGACTCAAGAAAATGATGCTCCTTTCAACTTTCGTCTGGAAATGTCTATATTGTAATGGTGCTGCTGTCCGTCTCTGGTGCTCACACTCCCCAATTGTTCTCTGTGTGTTTGTGTGTCTCGCTGTAAATGCCCGGCTCAAAGTGCGAAGTCCCGGGGTCCTTCGCCGTGGCCAATGTTCCAGGGAGATGTGCAGCATTTATTTGTCTGGCAGTAATGAGCAGAGGGAGGCTCGGGGTGTTGTCAGGCATGCCCTGATTCGCACCCCTCTAACACACACATAAATACACCAAGCCTGAGCGAAGATGCCATTCGTTACAGCGAGAGCAAATCTCAGTAAACTTCAATAAGGCCAGACATTGGAGAAGAGGTGCAGACACACTTGGCTGGGTGTGAGATGTGACAAACACAGTCGGGGATTGTTCCCAGACATTCAGATGTTAAAGCGGCTCATGTGTACTGCGAGCGATTGTTTATGTTTATCTTGTATTGAAAGTTTCAGTGTCATTGTGGCTTCGCCCCGCACACAGATGCTTGCAAATCCTATTGTTATTGCTCTGTAGAGTAAGATAGTACTGTATATGAGGACGCTGAATGAAGTGAGTGAACGCACGCCTGGTGGGTCTCTGCACTGTTAATTCAGTTATATGGCTGCTCTGCAAAAGCAATGGGACTTAATTAAATGTCTCACCTAGAGCAGTGGAGGATCATGTTGCCACTAAATCCGGTTTGAGGTAATGCCGCACTTTATTGTGACGATCAGTGCTTCCCCAGGGGTTCAATTACAGCTGAATCTAATTGAAGGGGAACCGTGCAACAATGCAGCGCTCCCCCTCCTCCCCACCCCCCACCTGTCCCTTTCCCTTTTTGTTCTTCATAATCAAAGTCTCCGGCATTTTAACTAAGTCGGATTACCTTGGGAAGTCTTACGAAACTCTTTTGTAGACCGGGGACGAACAGCTGGTGGCAGAGGTCCACAAACTCATTACCTGAGTTTAAAGCAGAATTGCCTTCACAAAAGAGTGTAATATCCTCCATTAATTGTCCTTATATGAAGTCAATTAATTAACTAAAGCTGTAATAGGCTGGGATCTTCTTCTGCTGATCAGTCAAACGAGTCTTGCACGTGTTGAATTTAAGTTATCGAGCTGTCTCCCCCTCCGCCACCGCTGAAAAAAAGTGATATCTACTAAGTGGTTGACAATCTTTTGGAATCACAAGCAGTTTCCATAGTAACCCAGCTGAAGTGTTACAGCCAAAATTATCATGAAAGATAATATGTTAAAAAATAAGCTCCTGGTTTAGGATTATGTTTGTGGAACTCCATGCAACAGCCATAAAAGACTACCCAAAGAGAGGGAAGACAACACTGTGAGTAGGTAAATTATATTTTATACAACCGGGCACCGATCACCATCTCACAGTTTGTCAACCATCAGTAAAGAAGCACTGTCCAACAAGCTGCCAGTCACGACACTGTCTCCAGAGGCTTCATGTAAGGAGAAAAAAAGACTCTCTGCCAAGTTTTATTGATTAATCATTTATTTAAGAATGTGTTGAAGAAAAAGTTGAAGGCAGAATGAGAAGGATTTGCAGACACAATATTCAAAGTTGGCTCAAGCTCCTCTTGGATCTGGTACCTGGTTGCTCAGTCCGTTCTCATTTCCAACTCATCAAATACCACCATGTGTAAGTGGTTTTGATGTTAGATAGCAACACACAAAGGCAACTTTTGCGGCAATATGATATGCTGCGGGGTAAGTATGTAAAGAGCTGGAAAGGCCCAATGGTGGGGGTCAGCCAACATTTGTATGTGGGGCCCATGTGGGTAGTAAATGGGGTGAAAAGGGGGCCCTATATTGGATTGTCCATGGGTTCCATATTGACCCCATGCCAATTGCCCACATGTATGGATTTGCCCAGGTGGGCCAACATGGGCCATTCTGGGGCTACCTGGGTACAAACTGGGTATGGGTCTAAAATGGGCATCTTATATTGGGCCCATTATGGACAAATTTCATGGGGCCAATATGGAACCCATGGACAGTCCCATTTGGTCCCATTTTTCAGCCCATGTACTACTCACATACACATATTAGCTGGGGAGGGGAGGTGGATGGTCCAACAAACCCTGGACATTCATCTTAGAGCCTGCCGTTCTTGTCCCGTATGGGTTTAAAACCAAACACCTTGTGCTTTTCTAGAAGACACAATGGGTATACCAAGTGGAATTTGATATGCCTTCCCAGAATGTCAATAACAGATACAATAGGATACCTATCACATCATATTTAGATGTGAAAGTCCACCGACAAAGCGGCCATATTTGACATTTTGACACAGCCGTTAATGGTTATACTTTTTAAACAAGAGGTAAAGGGTTGCTGTGGCACCAAAACTGCTTTGTTAGGTTTAGAAAATAGATCATGATTTGGCTTAAAATAACTACATTTGTTACTAAGGTAACGTACCGTGATGTTTCTCATGCAACATTTGTCACATAATACGTTACATTGTTAAAATACCTCATCCTTGACCGTGGTTTCACACGAGACTCATTTCCAGTCTCGTAGATGAAAGTTTTGTGTTTGTTTGACTTGACTTGACTCATTCAGCTGTCCAGAATGCCAATTTTTGGGAGTTTTGGTAGTAATGAACTGTGAATACTTAAAACTTCGGCCAGGGGGTGGGGTGTTAAACATGACTCGGGAAGGACTCAGCCCAAGATTTCTCGGCTAAGATGGATGGCATTTCGCTGCAACATTTTTCAAAAAGTTGGTGTATCTTATGTATGTTTGTAACTGTATGGGGGTTTGGTTGTCTTAATAACCACTTTTATTATGCGAATTTGGCTTGTCATGGATGAATTATAGATGTAACGAACAAATATCCAAATAGTTAAATATTCAGGACAAGCTCTAGTTTGACCCATCCGCCTCGCCTCCCCTCCGCCCTTTGCAGATTTCGTCGCTCTTTCAACCATGTTGCCTGACTTCCTTCTTTGCTCCGTAATAATTACAACAGCCACCAGAGGTCGCCGCCTATAAAAAGATGATTCTGCCTTTAAAAACAGCCTAAAGCCTAGTTCACATTACACGATTTTCACTGCGATTTTGACGTCACAGAGGATCTTGAGAGTCGGAGGTGAGTCGGCAGATAGTCTGCCACGATGAGTCCTTGTGTGAACAAGCCTACGAGCATGTTGCCCCAGAAAACTAGCCACAGGGTGGCCAGGTCCACTTATTAGCCGCAACTTTGGGATTGGTTTTTGTAAAGTCGCTTACAAATATTGGTGGTCATGGGTTGCGGTTTTTGGGGCTTGTTCCTAAAGTGGAGTTGCTTATTTGGGCTTGCTCTCTAAACATCGCCTTTGTCTATATATCCGTCACTTATTTTGGGTTTGTTTCCATCACCCTGGTTGCTTGTTTATCTCCCAAGATCTGGCAACACTGATAAGCCGGCAAGCGACAACAACAATGGCGGCGTCCACAGGATCACAGGGAGCGCGTTGTGTGTGGACCCAGGCCCTGGAGGCAGATCTGATTCAGCACTGGGAAGAATATCAATGCCTTTGCAATGTGTCGTCTCCAAGTTAAAAAACGTAGTTTGGTGACATCGCCGCGTTATCTGGGGCTCTGACGAAGAGGGCTCTGTGGAGAAATCTTGTTCTCCCGCTGACAGAAACACACGTTGTCATGTATGAACACTCAAAAGATTACAATTGTCTCCACGACTCAAAATCGGGTTGAAAAAAGTGTAATGTGAACTAGACATAAGTGGTTGTTTTTGGAGGTGGACAGCCTCTAGCATGACATAAACTTGAATACTCAGACAAGTTTTGGCGGAAGGCCCCTTTTCAAGTTGGGTTAAAATAATTACGCAGATCCAACTTTAAAGTCCTTATTTAAGTTTGGATTGTGCAATTAATCAAATTGCTACGGAGGGGCTTTGGGTCCCATGAGGGCTCAGTGACAGATGCTCAATTGGTATTACTTGCAAACAGTATATAAATTAAAGTTAAATTCAGCCTGCCATTGACGAAGCCGCCGCATTAAAATGCTGCACAGACAGTTATAATAATCCAATAATACACTATGCGGGAGTAAACACTGACACCAGCCATTCTGCATTACGAGCACTTTTACTTTTCATGCTTTAAGTGGATTTTTGCTGATAAGCAACACTTTGAATGTCGGATGTGTTATTACATTTACCTAAGTAAAGCATCTTAATACCTTTCTTTAATAGAGAATCAGGTTTCTCCTCAGTTGCCCTGGAAACACTTCCTCTACCTGACCCCTTTAACTGAGTCTATCCGCACATAATACACCAGCATATTGTACACTTTATGTTAAAGTCTCCTGTAAAACATAAGGTTAAAAATCCGTCTTCCCAAAAACCTCCCCCTCATTCCTGAACTTGTCAATAAATCTCCAACCCATTCTGTTGTTGTGCCTCGGAGAGAAGCTTATTTATACGTTCACTGCAGGGATTCCAGTCATTTCAGTTTCAATTCATCAAGCTTAATAGGTATACTTGAAGGGGCCGGGGATCCAGCTGCATTAGTTCTGACCATTTCTTCTCCTAAGTTACCTAGCTTGCAGTGAAAGTGCACAATATATTTTCCACATAATTGCATCTTTGTACCCAAAAAAATACTTCAAGGTTATTAGAAACCGTAACGAAAATGTAACCAGGGAAGAAATGGGACATTTGTTTGTCACCGGAGGGCTTTTTTTTTTTTTTGTTCTGTACACAAAAGGACACTCTTACTGGCTCAATACTGGTATAAGGTGAGCATTTGTTGGCATTTAATGACTATTTTGTGAGAAGACTAAACCATGACGAATTGGATCTGACTCTGAATTGGACTGCAAACACACACACATATCAAAATAAAGAAATAAATACAGCATAACCATGTTTTAAAAGGACTTCTTCCAAGCAGGTTTAGGGAGTTAAAGAAACACAGAGTCCCCTGGGTTTTCTTCCTCTTTGTCTGTCTGTGCCTGCACCGCCGTAGCGCTAATCAAAATTGACAGGTCCTGCTTTGCAAATCCCTCCACTCAAGCATGCATTCTCATCTTCACATTACCTCCATTGTCGACCATATCAAGTTAAATAAATAAACATTAACTACTGCGCTGAATAGATAGGAGAGGGAAACGTAATGAGACAAAACATTGAGATCGTAACATCTCTCTCCCCGGAGACTGATATGAAATTGAACGCGATTAATAAAAGGCCCTAAATTAATTGTCGTCGTCTTTGTTCGGCTCAGAGTTGAAACTTTAATGTGATGTGATTTAAAAGGAAACAAAAGGTGCAGGAGAAAAAGGGAACCGAGCTCGTTTTCTTTTGATTTGGAGACAAGATGCAATCCATTCTGCAAGACAGAGCCAGAATTATAAAGGGATAGTTCAGACTTTTGAAGTGGGGTTGCATGGGGTACTTATAGACCCTTTAAGAGCCGACGTCACAATGACATCATTTTATTAGCTGGAGGCAAAACACGACTCGCCAAGTAGTGCTGTAGGCTACATAGGAGTCTTAAAATGTGGTCTTGTTGTGTTACTGGGAGCCAGAATAGAAGGAGTCATGGCTCAAAACTTAAATTGTATCGCATACCAGCTGCCACTGCCTGTCAACAAAAACAAAGATGGCCATGGTTAAATGTGATAAGATGGAGGGGAAAGTACTTCTTGTTGTAGGGATAAATAACGTTATGTATATTAAGGGTTATCATGTCCACCTCATCTGAAACTGGGGAGGTATTAAGACGAATATTGGCTTTCTCAGTAATGCTAACTTTTTAGCGCATTAGCTAAGGTTAGCGTCAATAGCATAACAAAAAAGAAGAAACCGTTCAAGTGTCGTACTCCTTTGTAAGACTGGCATTGGAATCAACCACAAAGCTATCTGTGACATCATCCACTGAGTGACAGCATACGGGTTGGCCAGTCTGGTCCCGTTGGTCAGTGTTGGTCCTCCTCTTGGTCCTGGACAGTGAGTGACAGTGAGTGACCTGACATGGTGCGTTCGTAAATTCAGTCTGACCCTATACACTAAAATGAGAGTCCTTTGTGAATGCACCACTCGCATCATATTCCACCATTGTCGAAAACAAGCCAACGTCTGTGGGGAATAGAGTGTGCCAGTAAACCCGGAACTCTGTTAGTGCTTTTAGCACTTCCAGTTCTCTCGTCTAAAAGTCAATACGTTTTTTGAATGGGATTTTGGTAAAAATGCCTCAAATAAGGTCTGTGGTTAACAAAAGCGAGTTTCAGGTTTTGTTCTATGACATAAAACACGTCAGTAAATACCCTACTTGTGAATTTTGAAGCTTTTACGTGTCGTAAAAAAGGCAGTTGCTAACGAGTTGCTCAATACGACTACAAACCCTGTCGGGGACATTAAACGTCATCACCCCCGAACAGGCGAGAGTGCTGGCAGTCTGCCATTACAGCTTCTTATTTAGCTTAAACAGTCCGATTTCCCCATTATACAATGTTTTTAAAATAAAGCGGCCGAAATCAGTTGAAAGCTTAGTGGCGGTGACGTAAAGAGTCATGTGACCATGGAGTAGTCATGTCGTCCGTTAAAGCCTAACGTTAGCTTTTTACTTCTGGCGATCGCATTTAAGCTTCAAATGTGGTATGAAAGGTGTTCATATGTGAAGATTATCTCGCTGAACAAAACCTGTAAGTATCATAAACTTGTGTTAGCCACAGAGCTTATTTTCTGACATAATCCAAAACGCAATGCAAAAATCACATTCACTTTCTCTTGCGGGAACCAGCGCGATGCTAAACTTCCGGGTTTTGACGTCAGCCCATTGTTTTAACTCCAGCTAAGCCCCGCCCACCAAAAAAAACTCATACTGTTTACAAGCAGTGAAAAGGTCTATACATAGTCAGCATATTACCTACAGTAGATGTCAGTTGGCTCGCCTTCATTTTGGAGAAGCAGGGTGGAGTTCCAACTGGAAAATTAAGCCATGCTATTGTTTTCCTTCATGCCAAACTCCATTGAGAAAAACAGTGATTTAACATTGCTGAACACAGGAGCTGCTGGTCTACCACTGCCTCCATCAGTTGGTTAGTTTGGGTTGTCGTGTGACTTTGGCATTCAACAGGGTTAGTTTGGATTCACCGAAGTCTCACAGTAACACAAACTAACGGACTAATTGAGGCAGCAGTAGACCAGCAGCTCTCCTGTGTTTAGCATGCTTAAATTACTCTTTTTCTCAATGGAGTCTGGTGGCTTTGAGGAGAGCATGGTTGGGAACTGAAGGCATTAACAGCTTGGAACAGGCTGTCTGAGGAAAAGGTAAAGCAGTGAAAATATTCTCAATATAGCGTAGACTAAAACTGATGTATATTTTTTTAGGTGGGACTCCTTTAAGGTGGCTAAAACACATTTTGTTGCTGACCCCAATCAACAGCAGTGCATTGCTTAGCTTCAGTGTCGGACTCCAGGCTGCTTCTCCAAACTGGGTACATGCCAACTGACATCTACTGTATGTAATACACTGACTATGGATACGTACCCCTTGCAACCCACTTTAAGAAATCCAAACTATGCACACTCGGAACGGGTGCTGTTTAAACTGGAATTGGGCGGAGTTTGAATTGGAAGATCAAGTACAGCTATACAGTACAATGGCAATTGTTTGAGTTTATGTATAATTATGATTACATTTGCTAGCATGATTTCAGACAGTGCTGCGTGGTGACCTGTCCTTACATAGCAATTTTCACGTGCACTTTAAGCATATTTGAATATTGGGCAGAATGTGTGCCCCCTATATACATTATAATTACTACCTTTTATTTATGTGTTTTCCACTTTTTCGTAGAGTGAGAAAGAACCACAGTTGACCTCAGTAAACATTTTCCATTTCCATTTTCTTGCTAAAGCACACCGGCCATTAGTTACAGCAGATGATTGATTGTTATTACTTTGCTTAGGTCAATTTGGGATAATCACGTCTGAAAGTTCGGAACTGCAGTTTCCATAATGCTTCAGGGGGGACACGAGTCAGAAAAATATTGCAGTGTTATCTTTGAGTTAAACCTTGAGCCCAGTCTGTATTTGTTTACATTTTGGCAAATTTGCACAGTGAAAGCCGTGGAGAATTAGCTATTAGCAGTTTGTGTTCTCTGTGTTCAGAGTTGTGACCGAGAAAAAGGAGCAAGTTATTTTGTAAATTTAGATTCCTCTGAACCAGAAAACAATAAGTTTCGGCACTGTATTTTGATTTATCGTCAGATCTATCTGTTTAAACAACCTGTAAAGTAGCATATAGCACAGCCTTTATTTTCTTCCTTCTTCCAGCCCCTAGTAAACTAATACCAAATACACACCACTTGTGGATGCTGCTTAGGCTCATCAAAAGCCCAGTCACATAACTTCTGGTTATCTCCCCCCAGGCTTCTCTACCAGACACAAGAGAATAAACTGTGTGCTGAATAACAATACATATAAAGAGTTAATGGTGTTCAGATGCTGGTCTTCCCTTGTCTCTCACCACCCCTCACCTAACACTTGGATGGATGCTGGCTGGCAGTTTCCAGGTCATGAAATGTGAACAATTCACTATGTTTAGCTGGAACTAAACTGCAAAAGGTGACTAATGCCGTCTGTCATTTCCCAAATCACGCGTCGGTTTGTAATTCGCTCTGCTTCGTCTGCACAACAAATCTGCAGACGTCTATAAAAAAACGTGCAGACCATTCATTAACAGATTCTTTTCAGCCAAATCACGTAGTGACTCCAGTAAGTCTTAACCTATTTTTTTTTAACTAAGGAAGTCCATCTGTCTAACACAAGATGTGTTCCATTCGGTTTGTACTCTAGATGAACTTGTGGCGTAGTGAGAGGTCCTTGTGTGGGTTGGGAAGGCAGACGCAAGGACACTCAGCAGATGGACCCCACTTCAGCGCGGCGGCAGGGTGACTGGTGGGGGAAATAGGAGGTCCAGCAGGCTCGAAGACCCCACAAGTCTCTGCCATTGGCCGCCATCTCGCACACACAACCCACGCACACTCACAATCCCTTGTCTTGGTGACAAAAGTGAGAAACTTCACACTCGATCTCAGCGGATGCAGGACAGGTGGTGAGGAGGATGGAGGGAGGTGAGAAGAGAAAGGAGGAAAAAAGAGGCAGGAGGAGCAGGAGCAGCTGAAGTGAAGGAGATGCTCGCTTGCAAAACCGTCTTGGCAGTGATATAAAGTTGGCCGTGCGTAACTGTTCTCTGGCCTAACGACAGTTTGGCTGATCGACGCCCTGGCAAAAGCTCAACTCGCTCCCCAAAGGTGACAGCAGACGCTCAAGCCAGGTGGAGCAGTGACATTGGTGTCAGACATCCCACTTGGAATTCAAGTTAGGAGGGAGATTCTGTATGTTATTCTCTCGCTGGCGGACACACAATTTCAACACCACATTCTTCTGTTCTGAAAAACTGTAACCTGTTGGACCTTAGTGTTTTGGTTATTCAGCCACAAGTTGGAGAGAGTGTTTAATTTTTCCATGGCACTTACTCCAGGGTGAACTTCTGCACATGACAGGTGGTAAGAGGCAATCGCTCAAAAGAATTTCAAATCAATTGAACTGTATTTTGTTAAGAAAAACCTGAGTGCATGAAGACTAGTTACCAAGTGAGCAGAGAGGTTTTAACAGTCAGCTAAAGGTAATGCACAATTGGCTGAAAAATTCCTAATGTAACAGCTGAACAAAGAGAAAGTGATGGATAAACAATATTGTTTGCTAATAGTAACAAATAAAAAAATGTTAACAAAGATTTGAAATAGTAAGCTTAAAGTAATGGTTAATCACAATAGTGTTAGCTAAAACTAACACATCACACACAACACACACAAAACTAATATAAAGGAACAGTTGGAATAGTTAACTCATAATAATAGATAAATGCTTGAAATAGCTAAAAGTAATGGATAAACAGAATATTGTTAGCTAAAAATAAAAGAAACAGTTGGAAAAGTTAGCTAAAAGTCAGAGATTAATAGTTGGAATAGTTGGCTCAAAAAAAAAAAAGATTTACAGTTGGAAAAGTTAGCTAAAAGTTAAACAGTTGGAATAGTTAGCACAAAGTAAAAGAAACAGTTGGTATAGTTAGCTATAAGTAATGAATAAACATTTGGAATAGTTGACGCAAAGTTCTGGATAAATTGGTGTAATAGCTTTCTAAAAATAATGGTAAACAGAAATAGTTTCATAAAAGGCATAGGAAAAAACATCTGAAATACCTAAATAACATAAAAGTAATGGATAAACATTCAAAGCAGTTAGCTAACACTAATAGCTAAACACGATAAACAGTTGGAATAGTTAGCTAAGAGTAAAAGATAGCTACACAGTTGGAATAGTGGTTAGCTGACTGCTTCCTTTTTTGGTATGTGCAAGGATTCAACCCGATACATTTTTTGAAGCTGCTTTGCACCCTCACCAAAGAGCACCTGTTTTACTGATTTTACTTGAAAATCCATGCAGCGCTTCCACCCCTTTTCTCATAAAAGATACACAGCTGGAATAGTTAACTAAAAGTAAAAGATACACAGTTGAAATAGTTAACTAAAAGAAAAATATACACAGTTGGAATAGTTAGCTAAAAGAAAAATATACACAGTTGGAATAGTTAGCTAAAAGAAAAATAAACACAGTTGGGATAGTTAGCTACAAGTAAAAGATTAACAGTTGAAAAAGTTTGCTTAAAGTAAAAAATACACAGTTGGAATAGTTAGCTAAAAGAAAAATATACACAGTTGGAATAGTTAGCTAAAAGTAAAAAATACACAGTTGGAATAGTTAGCTAAAAGAAAAATAAACACAGTTGGGATAGTTAGCTACAAGTAAAAGATTAACAGTTGAAAAAGTTTGCTTAAAGTAAAAGATAAACAGTTGGGATAGTTAGCTACAAGTAAAAGATTAACAGTTGAAAAAGTTAGCTTAAAGTAAAAGATTAACAGTTCGAACAGCTCGCCGTAAGTGAAAGATAAATAGTTGGAATAGTTAGCTTCAAGAAAAGTTAAACAGTTGCAACAGTTAGCTAAGCAATTAATCAACCATTGAAATAGTTACATAAAAAATAATGGATAAGCAGTTTGAATAGTTAGCTAAAAGTAAAAGAAACAGTTGTAGTGGTTAGCTAAAACTTATGGATATACAGTTTGAAGTTAGCTTAAAGTAATGGAAAAACACTTGGGATAGTTAGCCTAAAAGTAAAAGATTAACAGCTGGAATAGTCAGCCTTAAGTGAAATATAAATAGTTAGAATAGTTAGCATAAAGCAATTAATCAACTGTTGAAATAGTTACATAAAAAATAATGGATAAGCAGTTTGAATAGTTAGCTTGAAGTAACAGATTCACATATTTTACCTTTAAGCTAACTTGTCCAACTATTTTAATTTTCGCTAACTATTCAATCAGTTTATCTTTTAAACAGTTGGTATAGTTAGCTAAAAGTAATGGATAAACAGTTGGAATAGTTGGCGCAAAGTACTGGATAAATTGGTGTAATAGTTTTCTAAAAGAAAACTAACACAAAAGTAATAGATAAACATTCATAGCAGTTAGCAAAAAACAATAGATAAACAGGATAAACAGTTGGAATAGTTGGCGCAAAGTAATGGATAATTTGGTGTTATAGCTAGCTAGAAAAATGGTAAACAGAAATAGCTGTATACAAGTAATTGAAGAACAGTTAACATAGTTTGAAAAAGTAATGGATAAACAGTGTGAAACAGTTGGAATATTTAGCTAAAAAATGTAATGGATAGATATTTTTAACATTCAGCTTCTTCATTGCAAACCTGGCCAGACTAACTCTAACATTGATCCAGTTGTATAAAAACATTTTTTCAATGATAGAGTTAAATAAAACCAAAGTTTAAAAAACTATTGAAATGAACACACTGGGCTGTGGGAGTTCACAAGATAAGTAAGTTCGGGAGCCTTTAATATTACTTCATGTGATAATAACTACTGTGAGTTGTTTTTTTGAATATGATCTCACACAGATATGTTTGTGATTATCAGTAATCTCTGGCTGTGTTGACTGAGTTTAACGAGATAAATCAGGTTGCCTGGAGGCATTTACGCATTCCAGCCATTAATCTGCGGGCGTGACTCGCTTTGCCTTCCCTCAATCAAACGAGGGGTATTTCACACTCGCTTTCTCATCTGGGAGATGACACAACAGGGTAATTCACCTTATCTCCGGCCAGGTTCTCAAATCCAATAAACACAGTTCCCTGTTGCCTTTTGAAGATGGGATTCCCTGTTGAGCACAGCCAGAAATTGGCTTTGTGTGGCGTGCAAAGGCCTAACAATGGCGCACACAATGGAGGTGTAATTGACAAATTTAGAGGGTGGTTGAAGCCATGGGCATCAAAGACGGAGCATCTACTGATCGCACCTTTCACAAACAACCTCTTACCATCTTCACACATTAATAGTGCATTTATCTGCTTGCTGAGTAAGCCTTTGTTGCGGCCCCACTGTTTCTCACCAAACAGGTAGAAGAGGAATAGAAACATTTTCAAGATGACCAACAATAAAAAGAATGTAATTTGCTCCAGTAACAGGTGCTCCCCCTCCCTTTTTCTTTTCCACCCACTATCAGCACCATAACCACCACCAGCCCAAGGTGAAACCCTGATAATTGGTCATATGGGATGGGGGCTGATATTGCTCTGGCAAAGCCACTTGGTGTGTCGCTGCACAGGCCAATGATGAAGCCTCTGCCATCTGCCCTGCTTTTCCACTCTTCAGCACATTTCCACGCAGATTATGATCACCTCTAATTTATGACATACTATTTTAGTGTCTGTGTGTAGTGTCGGTGTTGAGATTGCATGTGAACTAATCACTCACTGATTGCGCTGTAGCTTTTAGCGCCAAGGATTGCATCTATGATTTATAGATGATTAGAAATGAACGTTGTTTCTTTGATTTATACAAGGGTAATTGTGGGGCTTGTTCAGGTGTGATTTTTTTTTTTGTCCTATTTTTTTAATCCCCGACTGTTTGCTTGTTTAGTGCTCCTTCCCGGTTTCTCCCTGCCATTCTTTGTCATGTGAGTTATGGGGTTCAACAGGCTACCATATGGACAGTAAATGTGGTTTCTGTCACCGCAAAACTCTTTTACACTTTACTAGCGCTTTGCTTTCTTAATCATGAGCGCCATTATCATTATCGTTGATGTAGCATTTTGTTTTGGTCGTTAGACTCAGGGCTTTGCATGATTAAAAATAAAATATATGGCACGGTGCAATCTGCGGCGTCTGTTGTGCCTGCCGAACCAGCAGTTCTGCCTGCATTGTTATTGCTCTCATCAAACCCTACAAATGTATATTTCAGACATTATGCCTCCACTGCAAGATCGCAGTCACATGGCAGTTTTATCATCCGCTTGGTGAAGCCGCACGTAAATATTTTATACTCCTAAAGTCAACAGTGTTTGTAGCACCTTAGATGGCCTGGTAGAGAGTCGGGTTTACAGCAAAAAAAAAAAAAAAAAAAGATGTTGCCGGTGTTGTCATGTGCCCACCTATCAATCACAGCCAAGATGCTCGGTTGATGTGCCGATATCTGGCCTGCTGTCACACCAGAAGCAGCTGAACACCCGGCAGGCTGCCTGAATACTGCACTGCAGTCATGTGTCACCTGCGCTCCGTTCTGCTGCTTTGTTTGGGTATTTTCAGCCATTGCATCGAACCCTTCTTCTTTTCTCCCCTGTTCCCTTCCCCACAATTCATCTGCAGGTTTCTTTGTTGTGGGCTGCGCGGGGAGACTCGGAGCTCCATAAAGCCACGCAACGAGTAAATTAAAATATCAAACTCAAACAGAGCAGCCAAAGTGACAGGATTATGGCACAGAAAGTCCACTTGCGGATGAAGGAAATGAACACTGAAAATAGGACAGAGGAGAGAGGCACCCCATTCTCTTGGCAGAAGCGCCTTACCGCGTGAAAAAGCTGGTTCTAATAAAAATAGCAGCCTCTCCAGCAGTGCCTCGCCGTCTTCAATCCACTGTCTTCGCCATTTCCCCACACATTCAAATGGGGAGCTGCGAGAATATGGCAGCATTTCTTTACACCATATTAGTTAATTGGTTGCGATAAGATGTCAGAGAAGTGTGTGGCACAATGATTGTCTCCCTAAATAGTAGTGCGTCTCACATTCCATGACAATTATTGACAATAAGAAAAGTCAACCTGAATTCACAAGGCAGCACTAATGAGGTGTCATCGCCATCCCAGCCACTGTGGAGACAACTTTGGGCACGATGGCGAGACAGACGCCTTAGCAGGCACTCTGATTTCTCTCACTCTTCATGAAACTGGTTAATGGCTCAAGCACAGAGCCCAAATGAAGCAAGGAGAAAGACACCCGACTGATCGGACGGATTCATAACGTCTGAACACTCGGCTTTTCTTTAGCATGCAGCACACTCCCTTAATATTCCTGCATTTATCAATGGAGACCACTCTCCCCAGAAAGACAAGGGGATATGCAAACGACCCTTGACAGACGGCATTTGATATGCTAAAGGCTCCTGATAAATGGTATTAACTTGGCCAGGTGCTTTTCAGCATATGAATAAAAAGGGATTCGAGGGAACAACAATATTCTGTAACAGGGAGAAGAAAGGTGAAAGGAGCCAAAACGCGCATGGGAATTGTAGAAAGCCAAATGCAACTTGGGAATATCCACAAAACTCATGATATCAGCACTTCATCTTTTAGGTATCTACATGCCAGAGTCGGGGGCTGCTTCACCACAGACTGCATACAAATTTAAAATTACATTTCCTCAGACTACAGCAACCACAGCCAGCAGAGCATGTTCTCAACACTCTTACAAGTTCCTACCAATGCCCTTTGGATCCTAATATTTATGCCCTGACCATGTGTTGGGGAGTTAATGAAATAAATCCGAGACTGCCTCTTTCTTCTCTCTAACCTAATACACATCACAAGGACCCTAAGTTAACCCCTGAGACTCCTCATCTGAGGTCACTTTTTTGTGGCATTTAGTGGCAGCAAAAGCACAATACACTAATCCATGTCAAAACAAAATGGCAGTCATTTCTGCCAAGAGTCTGCAGCCGATCACAACACAAAAGTGGACAAAAATATCCTCGTTTGAGGACAATGGAACTTTATTTTTGTCTCGTTTGAGGACAATGGAACTTTATTTTTGTCTCGTTTGAGGACAATGGAACTTTATTTTTGTCTCATTTGAGGATAATGGAGCTTTATTATCGTCTCGTTTAAGGACATACAAACTTTATTACCATCTCGTTTGAGGACACTGGAACTTTGTTATCTCATTTGAGGACATATGAACTTAATCATCATCTGGTTTGAGGACACTGGAACTTTATCATCGTCTCGTTTGAGGACATACAAACTTTATTATCATCTTGTTTGAGGACATACGAACTTTATTATCATCTTGTTTGAGGACATTGGAACTTTATCATCATCTCGTTTGAGGACACAGGAACTTTATTATCTCGTTTGGGGACATTGGGATTTTATCATCATCTCATGTGAGGACATAGGAACTTTATTCTCTCGTTTGAGGACATACAAACTTTATTATCTCGTTTGAGGACATTGGGACTTCATTATCATCTTGTTTGAGGACATTGGAACTTTATCATCATCTCGTTTGAGGACATTGGGACTTTATTATCGTCTCGTTTGAGGACATACAAACTTTATTATCATCTCGTTTGAGGACATACAAACTTTATTATCGTCTCGTTTGAGGACATTGGGACTTTATCATCATCTCGTTTGAGGACATAGGAACTTAAGTATCTCGTTTGAGGACATAGGAACTTTATTATCTCGTTTGAGGACATTGGGACTTTATCATCATCTCGTTTGAGGACAAAGGAACTTTATTATCTCGTTTGAGGACATAGAAACTTTATTATCTCGTTTGAGGACATAGGAACTTTATCATCATCTCGTTTGAGGACATTGGGATTTTATCTTCATCTCATTTGAGGACATAGGAACTTTATTCTCTCGTTTGAGGACATACAAACTTTATTATCTCGTTTGAGGACATTGGGACTTCATTATCATCTTGTTTTAGGACATTGGAACTTTATCATCATCTCGTTTGAGGACATAGGAACTTTATTATCTCGTTTGAGGACATTGGGACTTCATTATCATCTTGTTTGAGGACATTGGAACTTTATCATCATCTCGTTTGAGGACATTGGAACTTTATTATCATCTCGTTTGAGGACATTGGGACTTTATCATCATCTCGTTTGAGGACAAAGGAACTTTATTATCTCGTTTGAGGACATAGAAACTTTATTATCTCGTTTGAGGACATTGGAACTTTATCATCATCTCGTTTGAGGACATAGGAACTTCATCATCATCTCGTTTGAGGACATTGGGATTTTATCATCATCTCATTTGAGGACATAGGAACTTTATTCTCTCGTTTGAGGACAAACAAACTTTATTATCTCGTTTGAGGACATTGGGACTTCATTATCATCTTGTTTTAGGACATTGGAACTTTATCATCATCTCGTTTGAGGACATAGGAACTTTATTATCTCGTTTGAGGACATTGGGACTTCATTATCATCTTGTTTTAGGACATTGGGACTTTATCATCATCTCGTTTAAGGACATACGAACTTTATTATTTCGTTTGAGGACATAGGAACTTTATTCTCTCGTTTGAGGACATACAAACTTTATTATCTCGTTTGAGGACATTGGGACTTCATTATCATCTTGTTTTAGGACACTGGAACTTTATCATCATCTCGTTTGAGGACATAGGAACTTTATCATCATCTTGTTTGAGGACATAGGAACTTTATTATCTCGTTTGAGGACATTGGGACTTTATCATCATCTCGTTTAAGGACATACAAACTTTATTATTTCGTTTGAGGACATAGGAATTTTATCATCGTCTCGTTTGAGGACATAGGAACTTTATCATCATCTTGTTTGAGGACATAGGAACTTTATTATCTCGTTTGAGGACATTGGGACTTTATCATCATCTCGTTTAAGGACATACGAACTTTATTATTTCGTTTGAGGACATAGGAATTTTATCATCGTCTCGTTTGAGGACATTGGAACTTTATCATCATCTCGTTTACTTTAATAACATCTCGTTTGAGGAGATAGAAACTTTGTTATTGTCTTGTTTGAGGACATAGGAACTGTATTACCATCTCGTCTTGACATTGGGACTATTATTTTTGCAGCATTTCACACAGGCACACAAAACAGGCACATAAACTTACAAAGTTGGCGGAACAATTAGTATTTACGTTTATTTCCCTGTGCAGCAAAAGTGCGTGGTTAGGTTTAGAAAAAAAACTTCACAATTTGACTCAACAGTCCCACAGGAAGCGAACAGCGGCCTCTCAGGTGAAAATCCGAGGTTTGTTGGGCCCATCCACTGCCCCTCCCACCAACCTTGGAGGGCCGCATAGCATTCCACTGCAATGGGCGCCATCTGGCTGCATTATTGCTTATTATCCCGATGTGAGTTCAGCGAAATGACTTCGCATAATTCTGGACAAATTTGGTTATTTGAGGAGAAGCAATTGTTCTCTGAGCTGGTTGTCTGAATAACAGGAAAACAGTAGCTTAAGTGACAGGAAACACCTTTTAATGTGTACTGGAAAGCTGTAGGTGCGTCACTATAAATTGTCATGACATACTAATCCTTTGACTTTCTCGCGAATAAATCCTGTGTTTTGAGTCTCTTTATTCCGCAACATAATTGCCAACAAAGAGTTTAAGGAGATGCAGTGACCAATGTCAAGAATCCTCCAAAAAGGACCTTGAAGTTGAGCATAAATTGACTGAAGACACATACAGGATTGCACATTTGATTCTAAACACATGCATGTGCACTGCTTTACAGGGAAATGGGGTATAGAGACTAAGAAATAGGGACAGATACGAGTTAAGTTTGTATCATACTGCTACAACAGGTGCTGTCCGACCAACCAACGGTGTATCGAAACACTCACTCTCTCTAACTGCATTGCAGACTGATGCTGCCTGGTGGCGCATCACATCACCACAAAAAAGTAGCTTTTGGAGTTGGTGTCAAAGTGGCGGTATTTGATGACTTTGGACTGGAGAAAAAGGACATTCCTACCTTGGAGAATGACAATACAGAGTTACAAAAACAAATTACAAGGTTTTTTTTCAAAAATGTTCCATTGTTTGCAGTTTTGTTTTTGCAAAACAGTGGTCTGGCATTGAAATAAACAGATTTATACACCCATTGTCCCCATATCAGGACATCTTCTTTTGTCAGACACTGGTTACTATTCAAAGACAAAGCTTAATTTATCCGGTCTGACCGATCCCAAATAGCTAGGAGAAATTAAAAATGCATACCAAACAAAAGCTCAGGTCTCAGGAGGTGATATTATATTGTAGCCCAGCAAAGAGCTCCATTTCGTCACCTTTTGTTCCCACCAGAAATTGGGTGCCCTTCCTGATCTCAAACCTTACGTGCCTCCGTGGCCCCACCACCGCACACTGAGTCCCTGTCAATAGGAAATTACCATCTAACACTTGCTTCTTTTGTCTGATTTAAGTGGAGGTTGGGAAGCCAGGGCGATTGATCCGAGGCATATATCAATAGCACAACCTCAAGATAATCAGCACTTTTCGGAAGGAGGCTGCATTTCCGTTTTACCATGTGGTCTTGAAAGCTGAGAGGGGGCATTTGGATTCAGGCGTCGGCGCGTTCGGATTATTCCATGCATGAAAACATGTATCAGTTTTACATCCATGCCTTAAGAGACAGTGCATGTTGCTGTTTGTGCAATAGCTGGAGATTCTGATCTGGAGATCAATCTCTGCCCTCCTGCTGATCAAGGTGGTCGGTGAAAGGGATACGAGAGACCACACATTGACCATGTTTGCCTTTGTAATTCAGGCTATGTAAGAACATGTGTTTGTATCTCATGAATTCTGTCAGTGCCAAAGCAGCATTGATCACAACGGCCAAAATATTCAAGCTTATTTATTATATGAAGACTTTATAACACAAGCTGATTTACCTAGTTTGGATTTAAGACGCATCTATTTAAGATGCAGCTTAATTCCTCTCTCTCACATTCACATTCAGTGCCTGGTCCGAGCGGACGCCTACTTAGAACCCAAACTCTGATTTAACAGTTTGACAGACTGAGGAACAAAAGAGTTCCGCGGTCTGTTCGGTCTTGCCTGTGGGACTCTAAATCTTTTGTTTGATGGCGAAAGCTGATATTCCTCAAATAAAATATGAGGAGCGGTCTGATGTAACACAACCAGCCAGAGACAACACTCTTTTAGTATTCACAGTTTGAGAACTCGAGTGTTTGACCCACAATCTTTGAGCAGACACAGTCTAGCCAGTGTGGCTTTGAGCTGAACAAAGATATCATACCATGCTCTGATTCCATATTGCACAACACAATGCTACACATTGGAAAAATGACCTCGGCCTTCTATGAAAGTTAATACGTTGTGTCTTCCTATAGACCGTTTCAAACCAGACAACATAAACATTCTAAATGGGTCCCTTTGTATTTCCTGTTTGAATGTATGTTCATGCAGAAGCTGACAGGAAGTAAACAGGGACCAAAGTTGTTGCCCTAGCAACAGAATAGCAATGAAACGGTCCATAGATATAATCTTATATGTTCACTCCCAGATAAAGCAGCATCCATATAGATGCTTATAAATTCTTCACAATAAAAGCCCCCTATTTTTTCATAAAAGCGCTTATTGTCAAGCAGCGGAATAAGGAAATGTAGAGTTTTCATCTGCAGTAACGACTCAAAACAGATATCTTGAGGTACAAACATGGACACAGGAGAGAAACTTAACTCCAAACTACATAGATTGACTTAGACATAGAATAGATTCACTCTGTGTCTTGGGTCATCTGTACACACAGGAGTTAATTGTCGCAACAAAGGCTTGTTCGAGGGGGGGAAGGGGGACTAAACACGTTTTGCAAACAAATATAACATGCTAATGTTATTAGCACAAGCATATGGCATTTTACATTGTATAAATTAGCCCAACAACTAGTGGACTTTTCCTCTACTCATAGGAAGCCAGGGACAACAGCAACATTTAACAAAGGTAACGTTACAAAATTCAGCTCCATTACAGCTCACAAGGTTCACTGACAAAACAACTGTCTTATACTAAACACATTTTCCAAAGAAATACAACATGCTAACGTTATTAGCACAAGTCTATGGCATTTTACATTGTTTAAATTAGCCTAGCAGCTAGTGGCCAGGACTCCCTGGAAGAAGAGATCTTGTATTTCAATGGGACATTTCCTGGATAAATAAAGGCTAAATAAAATAAAATAAAATTGGACTTTTCCTCTACTCATATGAAGCCAGGGACAACAGCAACATTTAACAAAGGTAATGTTACAAAATTTGACTCCATTACAACTCTCAAGGTTCACTGACAAAACAACTGTCTTATACTAAACACATTTTCCAAACAAATACAACATGCTAACGTTATTAGCACATGCCTATGGCATTTTACATTGTGTAAATTAGCCTGGCAGCTAGCGGACTTTCCCTCTACTCATATAAAACCAGGGACGACAGCAACATTTAACAAAGGTAACGTTACAAAATTCAGCTCCATTACAACTCACAAGGTTCACTGACAAAACAACTGTCTTATACTAAACACATTTTCCAAACAAATACAACATGCTAAAGTTATTAGCACAAGCCTATGGCATTTTACATTGTATAAATTAGCCTAGCGACTAGCAGAGATTTCCTCTGCTCATATGAAGCCAGGATAAATCACACACAAGATTTAAAATGCTATTTTTGTGGAGGCTTTATTGTCTTCACAATTTATTGTTTCTTATCTGTGAAATTAAAGTAAATAAAAGCTTTGTTTCCACTGAGGGAAATGGTTTCAGCTTACAGAAATAGACAGGAGGTCTGCATCGCTGCGATGTGTAGTTACATTTCTGGGGAGGTGCACTCACATTAACCCACACTGCTAGGCAGGTCCGTCCTCTCTCCCTGCATGCCTCAGCCTTCCCCTCATCCAGAGCAAACATTCTGTATCATAGCTACCAGACGCAACCAAAGCATGTCAGCTAAAAAAAATGTGGCGCTCTCGAATGCTCCCAGCTCGGTGTTTTCTGGCAGCTGAAAAAAAACACTTTGGTGGACAAGGGGCCTTAGACTTCTTTTTGCAACCAGTGGAGTTGCTTCCTGCCAGCCAATAACAAGAATGCAGGTTAAAGTCACTGCCACATTAATTTCATTTTTCAGACCCAGAGATAGCCTCTTGGTTGCCATACGGGTGCAACCTACATGCTTGTGCCAAAGTTAAAGACGTTTGAATAATGTTAATGTTTTAAATTTCTAGTTTCTAAAAAAAAAAAAAAAAATAGTAAAAAGCTGATTTTCCACGCTGTGCTGAACATCCTCTGCTGCACGCCAACCAAATCTGTAAAGGTAATGCAGTGTAGTTATCCATGAGCATTACAGAGCTGAAGGGCCCCAGCTGTGGCAAATGAACCCCAGCTGATTTTGCCTTGAACAGTGGAAGGAACAATCATCTGTATACCTGCCTGAAGCCTCGGGCTAAGGGTCCACTTCAGTGATCTGATGCACCATTGGGGGTCACGGATCACAGACTCCATGTTTCCTTTCCGGCCTGCTGGTGGTTAAGATAGTATGGCCAGCCCATCCCTGGCAGTGGCACAGTAGGCATGAGGGGTTGGCCCCCTATGTGCCGTGGGAGCCAATGGCCTCATTAATTCCACCACCCACTGGGTGAATCTGCACCATTATAGCCAGGGCTGTGGGTCCCTTTAAATCTCCTATCTTTATTTATACATTCTAACTCTCAATCCACCCTTCACACAGCCGAACAGCTTATCTTTTGTTAATAAATGAGTACATCATTGTGGGGTGGTAAAAGCGAACATTCATATGTCTGAGCGGCAGCATTTCGAGAAGCGCGTGTGCCATTTGATACATTTGAAAACTGATTGAAGCGGTGGGTTTCTGGGGGATGAATTAAATGTTCGCAGTTAATGTGATGCGTTGGCTGAAGAAATTAACTGGAGCTGTATCACAGAAAGTTCCCAACCCTGAAATCCTGTCTCATCTGTTTGGTAACCATAGTTATGCAACCTTGATTTTTGAAACTCGGTGATAAACCAAAGCCAGACGTGACAACAATGCCTTTACAACAGCCCAAAACCACCTACTGCCTCGTGCTCCATACGACCAGGGGACTTGTTATGTGCTGTTCCTTGGCTTCATAAAGCCGCTTTGTTATCATGTGGAGAGCTCTCTTTTTTCTGTTATTTCAGAATTATTATACTTTTTTTAAGGATCATTAATAGAGTTGAACAAGTACAAAAGGCCTGCCTGTCAGTTAATTTATGTTCTAATTTTAATAGTGTACAATGACAAAATCCATTCACTGATTCTAATGAAGTTCCTTAGTCTTAAATAAATTAAAAAAGTTTATATAACAGGTAAATTGTAATCATAATTCTATATAATTCCACTTTTCACCAGAGTATATTTTCTCCCATTTCATAATACGCTGTGCTACTTAACAATGGTTTGTAGCAATAATTCTTCCCATAAGAAATTGACATTGCACTGTATTTTTCAGGTCACTTAAATTCAATTTTTATTGTTGATTGAGCTTTAAATAAAACATATTTCATCCAACAGAATAATTGCATTTATTATCTGGGGTTTTAGTCCAGGAATTCCAATAAAATATTTAAAGGTGTTAGTTCAAAAGAAATGCTGAGACGCCTCAGCCAGCCTTGGATATCAGTCCAGACACCTGCAACATAAGGACAGTAGAAAAAGCAGACTCTTCATAGTGATGATTCTTCGGTATCAAATATATGAAGCTGTTTGTCTTGAGTTGAGAAATTCTCGAGTAAGAATCAATAGTTGTTTTGTAAATTGTTCTAAAAAAAAAAATAACCAGGTGGTTATGTTGCCTAAAGCTAACTGCATGTTTTTGTTGCCTAAACATAACCAGGTGGTTTTGTTGCCTAAAGCTAACCGCACGTTTTTGTAGCCTAAAGCTAACTGCGTTTTTGTTGCCCAAACCTAACCGCATGTTTTTGTTGCCTAAACCTAACCGCATGTTTTTGTTGCCTAAAGCTAATTGCATTTTTGTTGCCTAAACATAACCAGGTGGTTTTGTTGCCTAAAGCTAACCACGTGATTTTGTTGCCTAAACATAACCCGGTGGATTTGTTGCCTAAAGCTAACCGTGTGTTTTTGTTGCCTGAACCGAACCACGTGTTTCTGTTGCCTAAACCTAACCAGGTGGTTTTGTTGCCTAAAGCGAACCAGGTGGTTTTGTTGCCTAAAGCCAACCGCGTGTTTTTATTGCCTAAAGCTAACCACGTGGTTTTGTTGCCTAAACCTAACTACATGTTTTTGTTGCTTAAACCTAACCAGGTGGTTTTGTTGCTTAAATCTAACCAGGTGGTTTTGTTGCTCAAAGCTAACCACGTGGTTTTGTTGCTTAAACCTAACTACATGTTTTTGTTGTTGAAGGAAAAAAAAGTAAATTTATGGTGTTGTACTGACGTAGCACGTTTATTTTTAAAGAGACTGTATGTAAACGTTAAATTTCCTGTGAAAACAGAAGCGTATCTTGAAAGAAGACAATGCATGTAACAGGCATAACTTGACACACCCAGGGTACCTTGTGTGTTATATGTGGACGTGAAAAGTCCATGACCAAAACGTCAATGTATGACGAGGTCGGAGTGAGAATGTGTTGGTTAGTTGAGATAGCTGAAAGCAGCTGGTTGAAATTAAAATGATTACAGATTGGACCATACATACAGGAAAAGCCACCTACTGCCTCATGCTACATACAACCAGGGGACTTGTTATGTGCTGTTCCTTGGCTTCATAAAGCAGCTTTGTTGTCATATGAGAGCTGTGCTTTTTTGCTGTTATTTCAGAATAATTGTACATTTTAAGGGTCATTAATACAAGTGAACAAGTACAAAAGACCTGCCTGTCATGTTCTAAATTTTAAAAGTGTACAATAACAAAATCAATTAAGGGGGCAAATCTGGGATCCATTCATTGATTCTAATGAAGTCCCTCAGTCTTTGTTAGCTTTATGGAGCCGCAGATAACGGCAGTAATGATGACAGAAATCCCTGATGGGATCTATAAATTACAAAAGACATAATCATACTGTGTTTTAGTAATTTGGCTCATATCCATAAAAAAACGAGTATAAATTAACGCCCAATTTCCTTAAACACTTCAACAACATTGAACACAGACACATTCGGATCAGCACAAGTGCACACACACACACACACTCACGCACGTGCGCGCACACACACTTACTTTCCTCAAGGGCATGAACAATAGCACACAGGAGAGAGGGGTGTGAGGAGCGGTGTGGCATATTGCTGGGACTAATTTACCAGCAGCTAGGGGAAGTGCTGAGTGGACACAGCTCGGCGGCTGATTCGGGGCCAGGGCTGGGGCCCCTCGGCGACAGACAGACACCGCCAAGGAGCTGAGGCAGCGGAAAAGTCTACCGCACACAAACACTAAAACGCACATTCACACATACTCTCTTTAGCTTTCACACTCTTGTCTTTCACTCGCTTATCAAGGAACGGCGGGTGCATGTCAAGGATATGCCACCCTCGGGTGCCAGCTGCAGCTCCTGTCGATACGTGTACTTTTCTTTAGTATTTGTTGTGTTTTTTTCTTTTCTTTTTTCTTTTTTGGCATCTGTCGCCTTGCTCCTTGTGCATGTCCATGCTGTGTCCCCCTTCAATGACAAGGGCATCCCATAGCGCCAGATGGACCTCCCACCTAGCCAACCTACACTCCCTTCATAAAAGTTGATCTTGTCACAGTTTTGAAAAACAAATGGCAGTTCCCCCCGACAACTTCCCACAAACATGGTCTGGTCATGCTGTGAATTTCCCACTGAAGGTAAACAGGGACAAAACTTTCTACAATCTAAGTATAGCTCAAAGATTCTCATAAAATGTGCGAATTGTAAAGTAATCAAAGTATATGTATCTTGTTTTAAAAGTTTTTAAAAACACACCATTAACTCAGATTCACAAAGAATAGGAAATAGACTAAGAGGTTGAAAAAGCCCCTCATTCTCTGATGGAGCTTCGGCACCATGGGCAGCAGCAGCAGTCAGTCCGCACGGCCTTGGAGAAAGCAGAAAAATGACTTCCTGTTTCCAGTGCTGTACAGAATAGTGCACTATATGTACTTTGTTTCATTTGAGCATCCAATCGCAATAAATACCTCCCTCAAAGATTAAAATTATAACTCTATGTGGCACTGACATCACATTTCTTTTAAAATAACCTCTGTAATAAAGCTGTGTATTAATATATGTGCTGTTTTGTGAAGACAAGTGCCTCTTAAATGGATGTGACTGAAGATCTGGTTGCTACAAAGTATGCAGGACATATCCCAAGCTCTTGTTAAAAGTAGCCGCTTTTTTCGCTTCAAAAAGGGCTTGAGATGTCCAGAACTGTCGCTAATAAGTAGCTAGTTTTGTTGCTAAAAACATCTGGAAATGTCCGGAACTTTGATTAGAAAACACTCACTTTCATCGCTGAAAAAAGGGCTTGACATTTCCTGACCTCTTATTAAAAAATACCTGTTTTTGTAACTGCAAACACGGCTAGAAATGTCCTGGTCTGTGCTTGAAAACACCTGCTTTCGTCACCACAAGTACGACTGGGAATGTCCCAACCTCTAGTTAAAAAAATCTGACACACTTTTGTGGCTACTAACATGCTGGACATGTCCTCACTTTGCATTAAAATATACCCACTATTGTTGCTACAAATACAGCTGGAAATGTCGCAGTCTCTCATTACAAAATACCTGCTTTTGTTGCTGCAAATATGACTAAAAATGCATCTGCCTCTTGTTAAAAAATACCCACTTTTGTTGCCACAAATGTGGCTAGAAAGGTCCCAACTTCCTGTTTAAAAATCCTCTTTTGTTGCTACAAATACAGCTGAAAACTCCTTTTCCTCTTGTTAAAGAATACCCGCTTTATCACTACAAACAGGGCTGGAAATGTCCCGATCACTCATTAAAAAATACCTACTTCTGTTGCTACAAATACAGCTGAAAATGCCTTTTCCTTTCTTTAACAAATACCCACTTTTTTCCCTAAAAATACAGCATAAATGCCTTAATTTCTTGTTAAAAAATACCCACTTTTGTCGCTTCAAACACAGCTGGAAATGTTGCAACCTTTCATTCTACTTTTGTCACAACAAACATGCCTGGAAATGTCCATTTTGCTACAAACACAGATGAAAATGTCACAACCTTTCATTATTACTTTCATCGCCACAAAAAGGGTTTGAAATATCCTGATCTTACATTAAAACAACATGCTTTCGTCGCTCCAAATACAGCTGGAAATGTCCTGACCTCTCTTTCAAAATTCGCTTTTATCGCTACAAACAAGGCTGGAAATGCCCCGATATCTTGTCAAAAGAAATACCTGCTTTTGTTGCTACAAATAAGCCTCGAGATTTCCTGACCCCTTGTTAAAAGATGCCCTCTTTTATTGCTACAATCATGGCTGATAATGCCTCTACCTCTTGTTAAAACATACCCATTTTTGTGGCTTCAACCACAAAAACTTTTATCGCTAAAGATAGGGCTTAGGGGGCTTAAAATGTCCTGACCTCTCATAAAAAACATGCTTTTGTCTCTACAAATACAGCTGAAAATGCCTTTTCCTCTCGTTAAGAAATAGCTGCTTTTGTCGCCACAAACATGGCTTGCAATGACCTGACCTATCGTTAAAAAAACATGCTTTTGTCTCTACAAATACAGCTGAGTATGCCTGTTCCTCTCATTAAACAATACCCACTTTTGTTTCTACAAACAGGCCTGGATATGTCCTGAACTCTTCTTAAAAAGACCTGCTTTTGTTGCTACAAACAGGCCTGGATATGTCCTGACCACTTGTTAAAATACCGGCTAGAAATGCCATGATCTTTCACTAAAGAATACCCTCTTTTGTCACTACAAACATGGCTGGAAATGTCCTGACCCCTTGTCAAAAATACTTGTTTTTGTCACTACAAACACAGCCGAAAATTCCCCCTAGCTCTTGCTCAACAAAATACCCGCTTTTGTTGCTTCGAACACAAAATTACCTTCTTTTGTTGCTACAAACACGGCTGGAAGTGTCCCAACCTTTCTTTTTAAAATATTTGCTGTTGTCATTACAAATGGGGCTGGAAATGTCCCAAACAAACATCGACTTTCACCTGAGAGAGCGGTGTTATCGGCCCAGAAAAGGAAAAAAAATACTGGCTTTTGTTAAAACAAACCTGGCTGGAAACGTCCTAACCTCTCTTTCAAAAACACCCGCTTTTGTTGCTACAAACATGGCAGGAAATGTCCCAAACTCTCATTGAAAAATACCAGCTTTTATCGCTACAAACATGGTTGTAAATGTGCCAAATTGTGGTTTAACAATAACTGCTTTGGTTGCTACAAACACTGCTGATTAATGTCCCGACCTCTTGTTAAAAAGGAACCCTTTTTGTCACTACAAACACAGCTGGAAATGTATCAACCTCTCATTAGAAAGTACCCGGTTCTGTAATTGGTCTCAAACAGCAGTCTGCTACTGTCTGCTGCATGGTGGCTGTCTTACCCAGATGTCTCGCCATTTACCATCCCTTCCTCCTTCCAATGAGAGACTTGGCTCATGTACATGTAATCTGAACTTTGTCACTTTAGAAATGTCTAACAATGTAACATGTGAAACATACAAGCTGGGCCGGTAGCAAAGCCCTTCATCCTCTGAATATAAGACCCACTGACAGAGATTCACCCTGTAGATGTTTCAGAAACTGAAGTGATGACTACAAATACTCGCAGTGGAGTGAAAGTAGGGGGCTAATTCCCCGACTCGTGTCTGACACAAGCCAACTTATTTCTCTCTTTTTATTTCGAGGCAGACAGTGACCTGACAATTCATTTCAGTGTTTGTCACTCATCAGACAAAAGGAAAGGGGGCAGGAAGTTCTCTGCTGAAGGCAAATAGTAGGAATTACACTCTCAGCTGACGACCACGTATCAACTGGCTGTCACTGCCGGGATAATTTACACAAATTACTATACTTAGCCTATTTGGGATTCAACAATGATTTTCAAAGTGCAACTATGACTCTGCAAAATGATCAAATGTCTGCAGGAAGTGATTGTCAGGTGGTGTGCGACAGCAAACAATGCATCCCTGGCTCTTTTCAGTGCATTACCACACAATAATAATGAGGATAATGGACGTCCACAGTGCTCTGCTTAATAGAAGAATTGTTTATGTTAATGTCATTACGTCGTCTTTGCACATAAACAGTGATGTAACCCTGCCTCGGCATCACGTCAGCTCGGATGATTTCCTGTCTTTATCTTCTCTGTGTGTCGTCGCACTCCATGCTGAGCCTGGAACAGCGGACGATCCTTGACCACATAGACCCCGCATGGCAATCATGTTTAAACTGCGACGGCACATGTTGCGTCTTTGCATTTAAGTCATACATATCCATTACTTGTCAAATGTCCCCCTGCTGTGTGCGGGCGCTCGCTGTCTTCCAGGAAGTTGATCCCTGCTGTCACTGTGATGATAAAGTACAGTAAGTAAGACATAAAAGAGACTGTACGATGAGACGAGACATAAACGCAGCTTTAATTAGTCGTGGAGCAGATAGTTTCAGGTCAGAGTGTGCTGTGCCGCATCCCAGCAGGGGTCCAGGGGATTTTACCTCGGTAAGGTGTGTGGTATGGATCCAAACAACATGAGGGATGTGGAAAATGGGAGCCAAGAGCCTGCCTCGAGCAGCGCTGGTCCAGAGGCAGCCAGCGGCCCCTTCCTTCGGGGGCTCGTTGGAGAGTTTTGATCTCTGCCTCCCACCTCGAAGCTTCAGCTTGCACGAACCTGTAAATTGCTCTCCGGGGCAGGGAGATAAAAGAGACATATGCACAGAGTTTTTTTTCCAGTGGACCACCTCAGTCGAACCAGAACCTGTCACTGTCTTCTTTTTTCTACAGTACATACAGTTGGTCGTACAATTCCTGGGAATCAAAGTGACAACTTAATCAATGATTGTGTCCCAAATGGAAAGTCAAGTCGATGTAATACCTCATAATCAGCGCCGGACCTGGCACATTCTGCACCCTCCCGATATTGTTTGTATTTTATTCGAACAAAAACAGCAGAAATAAACAACTTGGATAAAAGAAAAAATTAGACATTTTATTTTTCGTCTTCTAATTTTTTTACTCTAATGCTCCCCACATACACTCCCCTGCCATATAAAAAGACACACAAAAAAACATTTTTGCACCCTCTGTGGCCGCCCATGCTGCCCATAGGAAGATCCACCATATGCAGTAGCAGGGCCCCGTTCATCCCTATGGAAATTGCTCAGTGTTGCATGAAGCCAAAAAAGCTTTATTCCCACGGTATGAAATTACCCAGATGTTCGTCGCTGCTTCCACATCATTGGGGTTTAAAGAACAGAAGCACCGGAGACGTAAGCAGGATTTCTACTTCTGTGTCAAATCAACGCCGTATCCCCAGAAATGTAACTACACGTTGCAGCGACGCAGACCTCCTGTCTGTTTTTGTAAGCTGAAACCATTTCCCCTGGAAAACGTGTTTAGTATAGGACAGTTGTTTTGTCGGTGAACCTTGTGAGCTGTAATGAAGCTGAATTTTGTACCGTTACCTTTGTTGAATGTTGCTGTTGTCCCTGGCTTCATATGAGAAGAGGAAAGGCCGCTAGCCGCTAGGCTAATTTATACAATATAAAATGCCATAGGCTTGTGCTAATAACGTTAGCATGTTGTATTTGTGGGGAAAATGTGTCCAGATAAAGACAAGTGTTTGTCTGTGAATGCTGCAAGTTATAGTGAAGCTGATTTGTGTACTTGTGTTTGAAATTGTCTCTATTAAGCCATATTAAAAGTGTGTTTAATGTGTGTTTTGAATCAACTAAACTTCACAGCACTTCACAGAAACCCTGCCACCGACTAGTGTTTTGGAGGTGATACTTGATACTTTGGCTTCATCTTTTTACAGTGGGTGCACGGGTCCATTTTTGAAAACCTGTGCCCAAGCATACCCATCAAGCTCAGTACCAGAGCTAACCATGTTACCTGTCTCGCACTCATTAGTAAAAGTCCTGTGACCCAAACCGCACCCGTGATTAAACACACACAGGCTACAGTCACTCACATCTCATTGGGTGTCTTGAACTCGATGTAGGCTGCCACCTCATCCTCGAGCTTAATCGCTGGAGTCCTCCACGTGGGTGACAAATGTGATGACGGCGTCAAAGATCCGACTTGTGTCACTGACTTTTTTTGTTCTCACCAGTTGCCCACCTGTATGTAGCTCATTTTTATCCATGCCCGTACCTGTTTTGCAGGTTACCCACCGGTGCAGGACTCTGGTGTGGGTACATGGAGACAAGTCATCCATCTTTTTATGCAGTCTATGCTCCACCATTGCTCATGACTGAGGTTTAGAGATGCAGCAGATTTATTTTCACCTTGTTTTGATGCTTTTCATCCTGGCTACATGATCTGTTTACCTGTTCATAGCCAGTATGAATAAATATAAATATCAAGGCTGCACCCAAAGTGTTACATAATGAAAAAGTTGGCAGGGAGAAGTGTTAAGACAACATTACAGTTTTACAGACACCAAGTTCACTCTCTATGTATAGTATAATAGGACCGTGGTTTCACTGATCCGTTGGCACCCCTACTCTTATATTTTCTACCAAGTTATTTTACATATTTGCGATTTCACACAAGCAAAGGCATAAAATCCGACACTGGGCACGACTGCTGTTTTCTCCAGGATGGTGAAAGGCAACAAACAAGTGCGGGGATGAGAGGAGATTGACTTGGGCAGGGGGTAGTTTAACTGACAAAGTGTTTCCTGTCTCAAGCCACAGCTCTCCACATAGGAGGAAGATGGGGGATCATCTACTGTTAAAATCTAACTAAAGGAAGCATGAATTATTCATGCATCTTTTCCTTTGGTAAATTGAAACAAATTTACTGTTCATGGTTTTGTTTGTTTGCGGCGGCACAAAGCTTTTGTTACTTTGTTCCTGTAAATCCTCAGTCATGCTCCATGATTAGAAGAAATTCTCCACGTCTATTTATGTTTATGTCTTTTTGATTTTGGTCGGAAAAGACCGGGGGATAGAGGCGGCGAGGCTGCTATGAATAAAGCCCAGTGGCCTGGCCGGGAAATTCAACACCACCCTTTGGAAATAAAACTTTTTAAAAATCACAGGATAATTCCACCAGACCAGCAGACCAGCCATTAGTTTTGATAAATGGACACTAAGTCTGTCTCTGGCTGGTCATACGAGACAAATTCGCATCATTATTAGGCGCAATCATTGGTTAACAGTCCATAGACTTCACATTGATCACACAGCACAAAGCAGCAGCTCCACTTGTTAGTCACAAACTGTCACCCCCGGGATCTGCCTTTGGGAATCCACAGCCCTGAGGGCGAGACGCTCAGCAACATTTGGCACAGCACATTTTTCCCGCCCTGACACATACACACACAATGTGGCAGTTTGCGTGAGCCACTGCTGTCTACAATCAAGATCAGTAGAGTTGTTTGCTTGCATCTAAAACTAATTGGTTCACATTTACACAATGACCTACTGGCAAAGTGGCCTTGTCAGCTAGTTTCAGCTGTGGCCTCCCCCGTGGGACTATATTGTGGTGGAAGCATGGGAGGCATCCCGCCCAAAACCCTCAAACGCAGCATCTTAACCTTTTCCTCTGAGGAACAGGCTGCTGCTGAATGCACAAAAGTGTCTTGACATTAAGGAAACTGAAACTGCTGGCATCGGAGGGGGGCTGGGTGACGTGGTACGAAGACCTTTCGCAGAGGAGTGCGTCAGCAGAAGTCCTTAAGTGTATAGCCCGCACCTTAGAGGTCGCGATAATTCCACTGCTCCCACACTGTCTTTTTCACACCAGATGAAAAGGTTAGATACCCACTGTGAGAGTGCAGGTGGCTGAGACCAACGCACAGCTGCATTAGCAGTATACACGGCTGCTGTCAAATAAAACACATTGTATATAACACATCAGAGTATCTTCAGTAAGAGATAACGTATTCAGAGCAGACAGTTAAAATTGTCCTAGGTAAAGTTGATGACATTAACAATGGCTCAGTCAGCCAGCATGGGCAACACCAGGACTTCCCCTAATTAGTGCAATACAGCTGCCAATAATATTATTCGAATAGACCAAATCACAAAGTCACGTTTGTAAAATGAAACAGCACTGAGCAAACGCTGCCTTAATCGGTTCGTTTTTAGCCACCTACAAAAAGGCCCACCTAAACAGATCAATATCAGTGTACGTGTACGCTATATTTAGACCAATTCCACCACTTAACCTAGCCGTCAGACAGCCCTTTCTGATGGGGAACTGAATTTGTTATGTCAAGGCCAACGGACTCCATTGACAAAAATGTAATTTTACTTCGCAGAACACAGGAGTTTTTGGTCTACCGCTACTTCAGTTCATCAGTACGTAAAGTAAAGGAGTGAAAGTGTACCAAATATAGCTCACACTTGACTGATATTGATTTTAATGTTTTTCCAGATGGGTCTTTGAAGGTGACTAAATACGGCTTGCTACTGCCCCCATCAATAGCAGTGCATTGCTGATCTTCCATGCTGGTAGATTTTGGTTTAGCAAAGCAACACAACACATAAAATGAGCAAAGCTTTACTATATATCTTTAAACGTTACAGGTATGGTTGAAAATTACAACAAAAAGAAACAAATTTGCTGATTTCACGTATCTCTGCATCAGTTGCCAGTTTTCTACCTGGAAGTGACTGTTGTTGTTCGGCTGTGAGGCTTTGCAGCCAATTTTCCTAGTGGCCAAACAGTGGTACTGCAATTTCTGGGGTCAGTCAAGTGACACCTCACGGCCCAGAAAGACTTTTTTGCAAAGATGTACAGCGGTGAAGAGACGTCTGTAAACAAGTCGATGCATTTTTTTTGGAGTTAAGTAAATTGTTTCACTATCAGGATTTCATCCATTCGGTCTACTGACAATTGGAAAATCTAGAAGAGCTGCAAAATGAAATAATTTTATTCCCATTCAAGTTAGCGGCATGCTAACCTGGAAATAGTTGGCTCTTCCAGGAAGGACAGACGTGCAATAGATGTCGTACAGAACATCTATTGCCCCCCTAAATGCTTTATCTAGGTCTCTTTATACATCCATGGTTTGTACACCTGTGTTTTCCTACTTTGTATTGCATGTCAAAAATTCTGTCATGAGAAAGGTCCATTGTAAAGGATATGAAACACCTCAGCTCAATGCTAATACCCCACTTGCGCCTACCACTTTGCCCTTACTCTGCTGTTTAGCACATTGACATCATGGGATACGGTGTTCCAATTGTTGGGATAGGGGGGTAGGGTGAAGTGTTTGGGCTATAAGGCTGTCCCAGCAGAGGTTTTTCAGAGTCACACTCCAGACCAGTCCCTCCAGGATCTCGCAGCCAAAAAAAACCCCTTGAATTTGCAGCCAATTTTGTCAATAATTGCGATGAAAATTGCGGCTAATGACAAAAGGAGGAAAAAAAAAAAAAGATTTTTTTTAAATGACTACTGATGTAATCACTTGCTATAATAATCATACTGAATATCATAAAAATAGCTGCAATTGTGTTTTTTTTTAATAGTTCTCTTCTTTAGTTTTATTTAATTAGTTTCAAAATATGGACTCCAAAAATCCTGAGTGAATATTGTAGGTCTCCAGCCAGACAGTGTGACTGTAAAACAACATGTAAGCTACATCTTCTGTAAACATAACATTTTAATACATTCAACACATATTGTCTGCATTTAAACTCTGCAAATTCTTATGTCAATACAGAGCATTTCTCCATACTGCAATGCCATTAGCGCATTTGATGATGCGTCTGATGACGTTTCAGATGGCGCTGCATGCACGACAACTTCCGTGATTTGAATTATTGGGAAATGCGCATTAAAAGAAATACGAATCCTGTGTGTTTCCATTAAATGCACAGACTTTGGTGAAAACTACGAACTTGCGCGAGTTTTCCGCAGAACCGTAAACAAAACAAGTCTCGCATTCTTCTTCTTCTACATTTTCTGGCGGTTGGCAACCAGCTTGTAAATGCATTACCGCTTTCCCGACCCAGAGTGTGGATATCACCATGGAGAGAGGTGCGCTACATCAGACTTAATTCAAACATAACTGTTTCCATCCCCCATTTTGCGAAGCAACATTTTTTCAAATCAACCAAAACCCAGCTAAAGCGAGCGTATTTTAGTTTGTGCGAATCAGGGGATTTTAATTCGAATTTTGGCGTTTCCATCATAATTTTCCAATGCGATCATTCTAGATGCGCATCTCAACAGGCTGATGGAAACATGGCTATTGTCATCGGTGATTTGCACGTCAATCCCGTATTTTGAAATATTTCCAAATCGTGTTCCCCTCCTTTGATTGCACATAATGCCCAAAATGTAACTAAAGTCCAGAAGTGAAGTTGCTGCACTTGTTACCAGTCCTCTAATATCAGTGCAGACTGGCATATTAGGAACGTGTTAACGCTAACGTTCACTTTGCTAACGTTAGCTTACAGAGCACCGCTAGACGCCTGGTCATGAAGCAGCATTTTTATTTGATAACTTTTTTGATCAATTGATTGTGTGAACTTTATCTCCATCAGATAAATGGTAATTATGTTTTCACAATTATTGCCATAGTCGTATCTGTTTATGTAAAGACCATTGATGACTTATGATGACATATCAGAATCTTGAAGGGTTCATGGGGGAAGATATCAGTTGCTCAGAGGGGCAAAGGGGCACCAAGGAAACAAGGGCTCGGGGTAAAAATGTGATTGAGTTTAATGTAAAGTGATACTTTACTTTTAAAAATAGGGCTTACGTTTAGCTTCCGATGCACAACAGGTTGTTTAATTAAATTTAATTTCTCTCTCTGAAGGTTGATGACTTTAACCCAAAGAAACCCTTATTTTTCCCACAGTGTAGAACATCAGTGGCTGAATTCGGCTCACTCAGTCATCAAAGAATTTACCACACAATGACTTCTATTGAAAACAGATTTGTATTTGGGATTTTTCTTTGGGTAGGACTTTTATTTTGCCCAAAAATGAGATGGCTTTGTCACAGGGCAGGAAGTCAAATTTGAAAAAAGCTATTCTGCTACAGTCAACTGTCCCGACCACAATACCAAACTATAATGAGGGTGTAGAGTTTGAAAGAAATACACACAACATTGTGAAATGTTACTGAAATCTGTCCTTGTATTTAATATTTTTATTTGACACAAGTTTTATAACTGCCCCTTTCACAAGTTTAAATTTTATTATGGAGTTAACTGAAAGTTCCTTTGTTGATGACGGATGTTGAATTACGAGTAATGGTGTAAGCTGCTGGTCCTGCTGAAACAATTAATTCAACCACTGATACATATTCACTATGCAACAAGAATGCCTTGTCATTTCTTTACCACTGAACATAGTTTAGTATGTAGTCAGAGATCCCTTAATTTGTCCATTCATTTCAAAAGGCAAACCCCATAAAATTAAATCT
Source organism: Epinephelus fuscoguttatus (assembly GCF_011397635.1). Lineage (NCBI taxonomy): Eukaryota > Metazoa > Chordata > Actinopteri > Perciformes > Serranidae > Epinephelus > Epinephelus fuscoguttatus. The sequence goes on from NC_064774.1 coordinate 11,344,491, forward strand.
AATATGCCGAACAAAGAAACCAAATAGAAAGTAATCAGTAAGCCGTGTTTGCTGTTAAATAAATGTCAGATTTTCAGTCATGACTGACACTGAATCAATAGTTTTAAACTCAGAGTCAAACGTTTTGTTCTTTCAGTGGTCACCCATTTATTTCTTTTAGTTTCAAGGGATAGTTCAGATTTTATGAAGTGGGCTTGTATGGGGTACCTATTAATAGGCAGTATATTTCATACAGTCGATCGGCACTGGTGATGGACGTTCGCAAACAAGCCGAGTCTTTGCACCGGCTCTTTGAAGTGAACGAGTGAACGAGCCAGTTCCTAATTTCTTTATTTTTTTTATTTAATTTACTCTGTATCCATTAATTTCAGATTATCTGATCCAGAAGAAGTTTAGAGAGACTTGTTTGTGCGGGAGAAAGACAGTGCAGCCGCTCACTTGTTCACTTCAAAGAGCTGGTTCAAAGACTTGGCTCGTTCGCTAATGTCACAGTCTGCGGAGTCTATTCTGGGTCCGCGTTAAAATATCCAATGTCCAATATCACATGATGCGATAAATCCCCCCCCCCCCCCCCCGCCCCACACACACACACACACAGCAAAAAATAAAAATAAAAATAAAAATGAACAAACAGCATCTTTGAACTGGCTCTCACAAGTGAACGAGAAATCCCATCACTAATCGGCACACCCTGAGTTTGGAGAAGCAGGCTGTAGTCTGACATCGAAGCTAAGCAATCTATTGCTGTGAATGGGGTCAGCAACAAAACGTATTTTAGCCACCTAAAAAAAGTCCCACCTAAGAAATCACTATCATTTCAAGTGTGCGCTATATTAAGAGTATTTTCACTTATTTACCTTAATGTCAGACATTGATTTCCAATTGGAAAACAAAGCTGTTACATCGCTCTCTTCCAGGCCAGACTCCACTGAGAAAAACATTGATTTAACGTTGTTGAACACAGGAGCTGCTGGTCTACTACTGCCTTGAACAGTCATTTTGTTGGTGTTATTGTGTGACTTCGGCATTTACAACGGTAAGTTCAGATTCACCAAAGTCTCACAATAACACAAATTAACTAACTGATCAGTACAGCAGCAGACCAGCAGCTCCTGTGTTCAGCAGGCTAAAATTACTAGTTTTGTCAATGTAGTTTGGTGACTCTGACAAAAGTATTGTGGTTTGGCACAGACTGTTTAAAGGAAAGGCAAAAGGGGTTAAAATACTCTCAAAATAGCATACACTTAGATTAATATTGATTTTGTTTTTTTAGATAGGACATTTCATGTGTTTTTTTTCTGGCCCCCATCCACAGCAGTACATTGTGTAGCTTCCGTGTTGGACTCCAGCCTGCTTCTCCAAATGGGAACTGCCAATCGACTGTATGTAATACACTGACTATGAATAAGTAACCTATACAACCCCACTTCATAAAATCCAAACTATCCCTTTAACATTTTGGCAAACGTATAAACTCCTTATTTTGCTTTAGTTCGTCTCTCGTTTCTCGCTGTATGACTTGTTCCCATCCCCTCACTGAGGGAGTGTTGCAGCTGCTGCAGTGGCTGATTATTATGTGCAAAAATAAATGCTAACAAATTATTTTTTGTTTCAACCACAATGAGCTAGCAAAGCAATTTTTGGGGTGAACAGACACGGACCTCCAGAAATGCTAACGAAACATTTCAGCCAACAGGTTGCCACCATATGTTACTGTCGTGAAACACCAGCACAGAGTTCCCTCTTGGTGAGGCGAATTATGTAATTATTCTGGGCTGTAATGACTCCAGCAGCAACAGTTGCATTCATAACTCGGTGCCAAGGGACAGCACGGCATCTGGACTTCCTTATTTGTACCTCGGTCAGCTCCTCCTTCGAATGCCGGTCAGCTATTTCGGTCGCCTTCAAAGCAAATTTTTATTAATTAGAAGCTAATCCACCGTGCGCCTTAAAAAACACAATATAACTCTGTGAGGCTGCTCATCCTAATACACTCAATGCAATCACACACACACAGCACATTGGGTATCCTGCTCACACAGGAGTGTGCTCAGTGGAACACTTTGAACCAGTACAGCATCATTAGCGTGCTAGGTTGCCAGAGGCTATGGGAAAGGGCTACCGCACACAGCTCAGGCAGCTCACAGTGTCTTCTGCAAAGCCCATGAGGTTCATTACAGAGACACAGGCTCCAGTAGCCGGCACATTGTGAACCAGAGGAAAGTTATCATGGCAATGATTCAACTGCCTGTATCTTTCACTCAAAAGGGATTTCCTTGCCTTGGCTTGGCTTCCTTAGGCTCATTTAACAAATGGCAGGGGAGATTCTCAAGGCACTTTGTCATTATCATAAAGGGAAAGTTACCATTGGAAATAAGCGAAATTGACGCTCTAAACAGTAAATTGGTGCGTACCCTGAAGCAGAATGTGTTTGTAGGCAAATGTACACAGAGAAACTGACACAGGAGTGGATGTTAGCGCATATAACTACAAACACCTACACTCCCAAACACACCCAGACAGTTTGTTCCAAGCATCCACGCCGCACTTTGGGGTCCTCGTCTATTAGCGCTGATGGCTGGCGTCGACACACAGGTAAAATTACAGCGGAATATCACTATCTGAAGGCATTTGCTGACCTTGACGACGCATGAAGTGCAGCTTCTCTCATCTCCTCCTCCGAGCGGGGAGAACAGAGCGGTGAGAACAAACACGTTGCCTAATCCATGCTGAAGTCAGCGCTCTCGAGAGATGAAATGCAAAAGCAAAGTTTCACCCCCACCACCTCCCAAAATCTGTTCCCCCTCTCTATCTCCTTTCCTATTTTCTCCCCTCTCCCGCCACCCTCCCATCTCAAGAACGGTGTCACTTTCACTACTCTCATGGAAAAGTGCTGTCAGCGCTTGTCTCAAAGTGCTGAGAAATTTCAGAAAGTCTCTCAAAGTAACCCTACACTTGTCAACCCTAAGTGGTACATATCCGGTACATAGCAGCCTCAGAAAGTCTAAAAACTACCACTAATGGGGCTTCTGCAGAATAATTTGCAGTGTCCAATGTCCAAAAACTCAAAACTGCAAAATGAGACTTTGTGAAACTTCATAGCTGCAAATAGAATTCTGAAGATGAATCTGGCGATGCACACTTTCTGCATTTCACTGATCAGTGTGTAACATCAAAATACATGTTTCTTTTTATCCAGTAACTAGTGGTACTGATTTTAAGAGACACATTTTTTGAGAGTCAAAATAAAATCAGACTTTTCCTCGATTTTTGTGTAATGAAATATGACACAACAGCTACCGTCCATGTGTTTACATTTTAAAAAGTGTTGATAACCATTTTTCTTCCCCAGGCGTGCCCTTCGTACCCAACAGAACACTGTGGAGTTTATATTTGATTCTTAAAGTGGATGCTTGTTAGTCTAGCTTGCTAGCTCCAACTCGAAAAGTGAAAGGTAGTTAGTGTAGCTTACTAGCATTGCTAATGATACATTTTCCATTGTCTAAAGTGGATAAAACCTTTTTTTTTTTTTCAAAACAAACCCACGCAATGTTGGCTATCAATCATGAGTGACTTAATCCTTTTCTTTTTTTTGAAATACTCAACAACTAGTCCACACCCATTGGTAGCTTTGTCACGGTCTACCTATGCCAGTCCTCAATGCCTATGTGCAGTTTCACATAGATTGACCACGTCAGTGAGTAGAAAAACGTGGGACAGACAGAATGACACACTGACAGTTTCCGTGATTATGTACAGCATACCATACCATGACTTAGTCATACCAAAAATTAGAAAAAAAAACAACATTGGTCCACAGGGGGAGCCACAGCGATCGGTTGTATTTTAGCCATTTTTAAGCATTTTTCTGTTGTTATAGCGCCACCCAGTTGCCAATTAGAGTTAAATTTCTCCAGTCACCTTGAGGCGTCCTGTTCTACATATCTACCAAGTTTAGTAAAAATCCATATGGCGGTTAGGCCTAGATAAGAAATGAGCTCTCTAGCGCCCCCATTTTGTTTGATGGGGTCAATAATGGAGGGGTCCCCCCAGATTATGTGTGGTCATATGCCTACAAAGTTGAGTGGTGATGGGTGAAACCCTTGAGATGTTATACACCTTTATGTGATGAGCCACGCCCTCCGCAATATTCATTGCCTTATAGAAGCTCAGTTTTAGGAAGTTTTCCAACTTCTGCCAAGAGGGAACTTTAGATATTGGTCCCTAGATTATGTTCACCCAGTTTCATGCAGATCGCTCAAACTTCCTAGGAAGAGATCCATTTGAAGTGTTTTTCAAAAAATCCAAAATGGTGGAAAATCTATATAACCGGAAGTTATGGGTTCTTGAGGCAAATGTGTTCCTCATGAGGAGAGGCATCTCTGTGCAAAGTTTCATGTCTCTACCACATACGGAGCATGAGATATGCCCATTCAAAGTTTGCAATTTCAATCGGTTGCTATAGCGCCCCCCTTTGGCCAATTGATGTAATATTGCTTCATTCGCATCCTCCCATGACCCTCTACCACTGTGCCAAATTTCACATGGATTGACCGAGCACCAATTATTGCACGATAAAAAAAGTAATATTAATAGTACCATAAGTCAGTACTGCACAGTAGATACATAATGGATAACAGTTGGATTATAAATGCAGATAGGTGAAGTCCAAGTGGCAGTCCTATTGTTTGACTCTCTGAGGAATGAGTGGTACAGGTTGATGGCCACAGGCAGACTTCCTGTGATGCTCTGTGGTGCATCTTGGGGTTTGAGTCTATCATTAATGTGCACATCATGGAGTGGGTGGGAAACATGGGATGCATACTGTACATTAAGTTTATTAGATTATAAAACTCACTTCTAGTTTGTGCCTCACTTGAAGATCAGAACGACTGGATGTCACCAGAGGTCACCTGAAAACAGCTCGGCTGAAAAATGCACGTGCCCCCCCGCCCCCCCGCCTTTGGAAGACTTCCTGTATGCGCCAGCAACTGTCACACCCTAATGAGTGAAAGATGACTGGCTGAACTCCTGCTTTTATAAATCTGCTCCTTTTTTGGCTGTGTTTCCATCTCCTAATTAATTCCCGTCTCTAAATGAAATTAAATGGGTTTTAGCACTCCTACACCATCTATATACTTTTCATTACCCCACAGTCTTCCGTAATCATTAATTAGTTTGAGTGTTTAATGTATTTACTGTGATTTTTGATGGAATGCCAGTGAGAAAATAAGTAGGGATGAAAGGGGGGGAAGGGGGGTGAAGTGTTTATGTGTCAATTATGTGGTAGCATGGTATCTTGGGTGGAAGATGCCAAGCTTGTGTATTATTTATCGAAGCTAACAGACGTAGTTCTAATGTAGCGAGGAGATGAGTAATCATGGCCCTGGGCATCTACAGTACAGTAGATTCCAGACATGCCGGGGTGCCATTCATGCCACAGCAAATTTTCTTCTCTCTTTTGATATTAATCATTGCTTGCATTACTAACGCAGATTCCCCTCTTTTCTCCCGTCCCACCACTATCAGTTCTGCCTCTCACTTCCTCTCCTTTTTTCTTCTCCCAGTCTGTCTGAATTTTTCATGCCTCGCTCCCTTTCTCTGGCACCTCAAATGTGTAGACAGACAGTCACAAGCCTGTCAAAACCAAATGTTACAACAGAGAGAGGATAAATGAAGTGAAAGAACATCAAACTCCCGCTTTATTTTTCCTCCCTTTTATTCGAATCTGCTACTATTTTCATCTTAGCAGAAATACTAATTAAAAAACCAGATGGAAAGGTCAGTGTCGCAGTACCTCAGGCAAATGTCAGGGTAAACAGCAGCAAGCCGCGCTCTCGCATGCTCTCCTTTTTTTCCTTCCTTACAGCGCACACTCATGCAACGATTTTTGCCTGCTAACCTGTTCCCACTCTCCTAAATGACCCGCCACCCACTGTCTGGTTCACATATACACATCTCTACGCACACTCTATCCCCGCCGCAATTTTCTCATGTGATAGTGTGTTCCACTCCCTGAGCACCTTTCCCAACAATGGCCCACTGAATCATGTGACAGAGCCTCTCGAGCCTCTGTAATACCACTTCTTTAGCTCCCAGCCACAGGAGAAGGGGGGAGATGACTCTTTAAAGACCCTCCAGCTCCGGGGAGAGGAAGGTCTGAATGGCACATACCCCACGGACAGCCACTTCTATTTGCCGTGGGTTCCCCATCCCCATCTCCGCTGGTTCCCCAGACATCCGCCTGCCTTCCTCGCTCTGATATTTCACCATCGCCAGACGCCACATTAGAGGAGGCACCGCCGTTCGCCCTGCTAGCAACACATGCCCTCGTCTCGGGGAGATGCAAGCGGAAGAAAGAAGTAGGGGAGGCGGAGGGGGTGATGAGAGAGGAGTCAAATGATCCATAACATATTATTCTGTCATTTGAAAATAGCGTTATAAGGCGAGCCGCCTCACCAGCACCTAATGCTCTGCCTTCCCTTAGGCCCTTAGGTGGCATTTGCTGCACATTGTGTTCTCCAGTGATTCATTGTTTAGTCCCAAAATAAACTATTAATTAATGTTTTTTATACTTGATAAGAAATGCTGAGCAAAAGCATGTAAATCTATAATTGTGTTAAATAAATTTGTACTTTTTGATTCACACCAGGAAGTCATTTTCAGCGCCCCTCCTGCGCCAGCTTGGTGTCTTACTCAAGGACACTTTGTCACGGATGGACACTCACTTTGTGCCGATCGATCGCGTGACCTTTTGGTTAAGGGAAAAAGCTCTCTCGCTACCTGCCACCCGACAACTGCCTTGTACTTTTTTTTTTTTTTTTTTCCCCTCCCACACATCCATAAACGGCAGAGGAGGTGAACTCAAATGACATCTAATACCTTTAACATGATCCTATTACTCCGCCGTGTGATGTTCCACAAACTGTAGTTTCAGTGATCCCATTTGCACCAAGAATATGGTGAAATCTTTAATCCTCTTAACGGCATCCTCTTCCTGTGGCAGCGGCACCCAGCCTGATCTTTCAGCCAATCAGTTGCGTGTTTTCCTGCCCATCCCTACAAAATAAAAGCTTTGAGCACGTAAATCTTCTCATTGACTACACACAGGCAAGATAAAGTTCAAAGCAAAAGTTGAGCGCACTGGCGGATTCCTTTGTGGTTCTTCTCCTGCTCTCAAGTAGATCTTTCCATCTCAGCAGGCTGTATCCAGTCATTTGTATGCAGGGGTTGAGTTTTTGCTATCCGACACTGATCGATGGAAATGGTAAGAGCGTGAGTGAGCCAGGATTTCTTGTCACTCTGCAAATTAGATGTTCAGTCAGCAACTTTGCCGGTTTCATCTACAAGCTTATGTTTAGAGAAGGCAAGAAAAATTCCGGGGGGGTAGTAATACATACCATTTTCAGGCCCACAGGTTCTAATACTGCGCCATATAGCATCGTTTTCCACATATGTGTACGAACGGTCAAGAACGGTCCGCTGGTCAAGTCAAAATGACCGCAGACCGGGCGTTTGCTTACTGCGGCAGGTCCTCTGTCCCCGCTGAGCCCTCTGTCTTTGGCTGGTGTCGGACGGTGGGTTACTGCCACTGCTTGCTGTATGTGCTGATGCCCCCCCTCCAAGCAACAAATTATATTCAGCCACAGAATAAACCTGAAAAGAAGAAGTACAGAAAGTTGTTGCATAGAGATGATACACCATCTCATCTAGTTGCATTGGTGTGAACCAGCAGGTTTTTAGAGCGTTGCAGAACGGTTTGTTGCAGGTAGTCACATGTTTCACCTTGTCTCATCAAGAATCTTTGGTCTAACCCGGGCTTTACGTTCAATCGAGAGCCAGTAATTCATGTATAATCCATGTATTTTGGAAGGCTGCAATCATGTGACCAACGCGCTGACAGGAGTAAACCAAGTAAACAAGGACAAGGTCTCAAGGCAGGTTGGAGCAGTGGATGGGTCACAAAACTGTGGACTTTGCCCAGGAGACACATGTTTAGAACCTTGAGAACTTTTCATGAATTTTGACTTATTCAAGGTTACATCCTCACCGTATTTCTTTGTCCAAACCGAACCACACACACTTAACTATCCTACATCTAACCTCTGTAACTTCATATTAAATTGCTTAACCTTTCGTTAGGGGCCTAACATCATTCATGGGGTGTTAATTCGTAGAGCATCGTACAAACTGTTGCTACTGTTCTATGAGGATTCGTTGACTGAGAATATGGTAAAACCTTTTGAGGATGCAGGTTAAGTGATTCCCCGCCTTACAAAACATATACAAATCGAAAGATTTGGCAGCGTCTTACCAACAGGATTCCACCAATAATGTTCAAGATGAAAGTGGAATCCAGATTCTTTTGTCCTGAAGCTGCTCTAGACAATATTTTGCACAATGTTCATTATCTTTAGAACATGACCACAACAAGTATTTATTGCTTTTTCTGAGAACTGTATTGTGGTCAGGGTGGAAAAGCCTCTAAAGCAGCATTTTACATGAAGAAAGCTGCTCACTGTTTAACTTGCTCCTGAAAGCGGACATCTCTTAGCCTTCACAAGTGTGTCCTGATTAGGTGTGCAAAGTCATCCAGTGGGCCTGATTGGACCCTTTGGCGGGCCGTATGTTTGACACCCCTGGTGTAACAGCACTGTTGCTTGATGCCCTGTGGCCCCAACATACTTGTTTCCGTTGACTTAAATAGTAGTCGACTCACATGGTGGCCAGGTGGGTCAACGACTCGCTTTGTGACCTTGACGACTCTGAAACTAAGAGCTCCAGTGACCCTTACAACTCTGCAAGGGTTCCCACCCGCACAGGGTTTATAGCCTGCAACCTTGTACCAGTCATTTAGAATTGAAGAAGCTTCTTGGATGAGAGGCGAAACGTTTTCAAGAAACGCAAGCAAGTCCAGTTGCCTACGATATAGCGCTTACGATCAGTGGATACATATTTTTGAGCGTCACAGTCTCCATGAAATGACTCGTTTCACTATCAGAATTTACACCATTTGGTCTGTTAACCGTCGGAAGGTCTAGAGGATCCAAAAAATTGAATCATTTTACCCTCATTCAAGCTAACGGAGCACGTAACCAGAAGTAGCCGGCTCGGCCTATGGTAGTTAGTAGTGTGCATGCTGTATGGGCTGCACAGTGCAGAAGCAGTGCCCTGCCTCCAATACAGTATCCACTTGTCTTTACATCCATGTCTTTAGCCACTTGATGCGTGTTTTCCCACCCATCCCTACAAAATAAAAGCTTTGAGTGTATATCATCCCATTGACTACACATACAAGATAAAGTTCAAAGCAAAAGTTGAGCACGCCGGTGGATTCCTTTGTGGTTCTTCTCCTGCTCTCAAGTAGATCTTTCCATCTCAACAGGCTGTATCCAGTCATTTGTATGCGGCGGTTGGGTTTTTGCTATCCGACACTGATCGATGGAAATGGTAAGAGCGCGAGTGAGCCAGAATTTCTTGTCACTCTGCAAATTAGACCTTCTGTCAGCAACTTCGCCCGTTTCATCTCCGAGCTTATGTTTGGAGAAGGCAAGAAGAAATACAGGGAAGGGGAGGGTTGGTAACGCACACTATTTCCAGGCAGACAGGTCCCCCCATTGAAGTTTTCCACCTACACATTCAGTATAGACACTGAAAAGCAGATGAGCCTTTGAAAAGAGAACAGAAAGTGTTTACAGTTGCCACGCGAAAGAGGCTTGAATATTAATGCGAGCCAGGGTCATCAATTTATTTATCTATCCTGTTAGGCAGGTGGATGAGGAGTCAGGGTGGGTTTTTGCATGGTTAATTATTCTCAGTTGTCCCAGTTAATCCTTGAGCACTGAGGTACAGGCAGATGCAGTGAAGGGTGCCGCTGCCAAAAAAGCACATCTGTGCTCCAGCAAAAAAAGAAAACAACCGAGAGAAAAAAAAAAAAAAAAAGGCGAGACATGGCGGGGAAGAGAGGATATTCATTGCTGTGCACACACTTTTTCTAGGTAGATGTTTCTTGGCACTGGCAGGTGTAATTTAGAGGGGATTGCATATTGCAGAGTCTTGGATTTGGATTGGTTGGTGGGAAGTAAGTAGAAACACTCAGGAGGTGTTACTTATTAAGGTCTGCATGAGACATACATGTTTCAACTCAAAACCAGCTTTGTGTCGAGCCTCACTTTTGATCTAATATGTGGAGAACAGGCGTAACACTTATAGGGTTCATGGTGAAAATGTAAATTAAAAAAAAAAAAAGGCTGATTTCTCAAGAGAAAACCCAAAATGTGTGTAAACCATTTCTTATGAATTGTGCAATTAAGCCAGAAAAATCTGCTCTAATCTTGCCTCTCCTCCGCTGCAGCAATTTTTCTTCATTAGGGCGGATTTCATTTTTGAAGTTTATGACTTATCCTTACAAACAAATAATTGCGGCGCCCACTGGGAATTGCACGCATTTTAATCAGCGCTAACCTCCAGCTTTGACGCGGAGAGCTCATCTTGCTGCATTTATTTCTTCAGTTTCTTCAGAGATGTATGCATATTCAATATCCATTTGCGTTATTGTCTTTACCCCCACAATGAATAACAAACAGCGCCGCTGGAAGGGAGTCGAGGAGCCGAGACGTATGCATACAGTGGCTTATTCATTAGCCCGCGCTGAGTGTCAGTTCTTTATGTGCCGCTGTGCTGCCGTCACTCACAGCGTTTGGGGTCAGAAGCAAAGCTGTGTGATGTTGATAATCTGTCAAGGCTCTTGTTCACACTCACATCCTCTGCTTGTGTTTATGGGAGAGAAATCAAGGGTGAAGGCTTTGTGTCAACAATGGGAGGAACACATGAAACGAGGGGTTCAGAAAATTTTGAGAATCAAACACTTAATTTATTGCATTCTGATTTTTTTTTATGGGCCAATCAGAAAGTGACATGGGAGTGGATATTCACTCCTGTCTCATCCCATTGCCTTGTGTCTTGCGGATAGGTGATTGTCAGGACAGTTGTCAGGCGGCAGAATAATACCTGCTTAATGTATATTAAAAGTACAAAAAAAAAATCCCAGTGTCAGGAAGTCGTTCAGGGGCCACCGTGCACCCTATCGGGGGCCAGATTTGGCCCATTGGTTGTCAGTTAAGTTTTGTTGACCTTGGTGTTCTGATTCGAACTGCTACAACTATGAGGCCAGTAACTAGTGCTTAGTCTGATAGTTCGATGCTCACACATAATAGTTATTACCATTAATGCACGGATATTAGCATCACAATCACGATTATTATCTTAAACAACCCATTTTACTTTTTATGCGTAATATAAAATGTGTGCTCACACTTACTGACCTCATAGTTGCTGACTAATTTCACATTGCAGGCTAAATATTATTTAAATCAGGACCACTTTAATCAACAAAAGCTTTATTTACATTTGCAGTATTATATTTGGCGATAGGGCTCTGTCCTGGGCCCTCTCTGCCTTTCCTTGGCCTACGCAGAAAGCCTAAGCCTTCTGCATGCCTCTATGGAAAGCCAAAGGCGGAGAGAGCACACCTCTCTGCCCCTCCAGGCGCAAATGAGGAAAGCCTGAGGCAGAGGGAGCAACCCTCCCCACCCTTCCATGCGCCTACATGGAAAGCCTAAGGCGGAGAGAGCACGCCCCTCTGCCCCTCCATGCTCAAATGAGGAAAGCCTGAGGCAGAGGGAGCTAATCTCCCTGCCCTTCCATGCGCCTACATGAAAAGCCTAAGTTGGAGAGCATGCCGCTCTGCCCTTTCATGCGCAAGTGAGGAAAGCCTGAGGCAGAGGGAGCAACCCTCCCTGCCCTTCCATGCACCTACATGGTAAGTCTAAGGCGAGCAGCAGCAAAGACCTGCCAGGAACAGAACAGAGCAGCATCAGTGACAAACAGAAATGACGTTGATAAGTCAGACACAGCATAAAAAAAAGGAGGAGCTGGGGTGGAGGCTGGTTGTAAAGCGGCTTGCAGAGGAAGCAGCAACAGTAGGCAGGCCAGGGCAGTTTTCTGTCATGATGAATGCGGGAATGCAACAGAAATCTAGTGAACTACAGTATTCTGGGAAAAAAGTCAGCCTCTAATGTAAATGTGTTTTATTAAGTCAAAATAAAAGTCATCTGTTACTTTCCTGCCTTTATTTGGGGTGGAAAATGCATGTTTTAACCAGTACTGCAGTGCTACAAGTTCCACTGTTATTACCTGCTACAATTTTACCAATAATACTACTAATAAAGACTATTCATATCACATCTGTTTCAAAGCAGAGCTGAACAAGCTCATAAAAAAGGCATAAATACTACAACAGTAAAAGAGATGGAAGTGATAAAAACTATAAAGCATTAAACAGAAAACCAGAATAAAGCACAATGGAGACATAAAAACACCACCATGAAGACAATAATCGGGGGCTTTTATTAGGAGGCAATTTCAAAAATCTTATTTAAATGCTAGTTTGAAATCCTCAGGCAAGGTGTTCTCTAATCCAGGGAGAGCAAAATTTGTCCTTTGTCTTCTGCCTGAAATTCATAATGGCTCTGCCTAAGGACGACAGGCTGCACCCGGGCAAAGTTTTTATTTGCCAGCTAATGTTTGATTCACATAACCAAACCATAAAACTATTCCTGCTGTGTGATAACGGTTCAGATGAAGACTATGGATTATCCAGAGTAAACTAGAGACTGTTGAAAGACATGTTGTTGATTTTCAATCTAATTATTCAGTTCTTATCCAAAAACCTGGACAAATAGACCCAAAACCATCTGCATGGATACATTAATCTAGCAGTTAATGCAGCCTGGTCTCACGGAAATATGTGACATGGATACAAAGTCTTAAAACCACATTATGTGGTGGTGGGTAAAATGAAGTATAAAGAGTGAGCAACACTGCGTTGGGCAGGCGGGAGGATGGGTGTGAGTGGATGGATCTTACATACAGGGTTTGTTAGATTGTTCCAATGGCCAGAATTTCTGAAGCTCCATTAGTCTGAAAAACATCCCATTGGAAAGACCATTTCTCCAATAGCCCATTACCCCCCAAAAAACAAGCACTCATTGCTCCAAAGTCTTGCGTCTCCGAAAATGCACACTCCCTGTAATTAGGGGGTTTTCACACTTGGTCCTTTTCAGCCCTTTCAGTGGACTGCATTTTTTGCACTTATATGAACACTCCAAGACACCTCAGACCTGTCTGAAGCAAACCAAACTCTCCATCTCAAAAGGTAATCTGAGTTCGGTTTGGTTCACTTCAAATCCACGGTGTGGTTCCCTTAACCTGTGCACTGTGAACACAAAGCGCTCCAGGTTCGCGTTGCTCTTTGCCATTGTATTTAGCCCTCTAGATCACATGCTATTACACTGGGACGCTTGGAAAAAAACAGAGGAAACCACTTCGGCTTGTAACACTTGCGAGGACGCAGGACAAGGAGTAGTTTGGTCCACTGAAGATACTGCACATCTCCAGATGTGGAATGTAGAATACATGAAACGGGAGCAGTCCACAGCACAGAAACACAAAGGTTTTCCTTCAATTTTAAGTCCATCTGAAAGCAAACTGCAGTTCCACGTCAAAGTAAAAACAAAACTACGTCAACATGTATTCATATATAGGCTATAGTGTCAACAGAAAGAGGTCTAAGGCCCCATCAGGGCTGAAGTGGACCAGAAAGAGAACTGAGTCCTCTTTCAAATGAACTAACACTGTGATCACACTTTTTGGTGCACTTCAAGAGGACTGAGTTCTGTTTGTTTGAAGAGATCTAAATGTGAAGACACTCTTAAAGAACCCAATCACTAGAAAAATTGTTCACATAGTACGTTATATTTGTACATGGGCGGGTACGTTGAAACTTGGATGTTTCTCAACAACGCTGCAGTGAAGATGTGGCTAAGTTTAGGCACAACAAACACTTGCTTATGGTTAGGAAAAGATCATGTTTTGGATTTAGACTTATATGTTTGGTAGCACAAAAGCTGCTGCAAAAACAGGGATGGGTGGTGAAAACACCTGGGATTGGTGGCTTAAAACGCAGCTGGGAAACGCCACGAAGAGTCGGTAAAAACACTTTAGATCGGTGGATGAAGAGCCTGCTGGGAACCTGAAACTAATCACGGGGAATGGATATTTTCAGAGAAACAGGACTTCAGAGCAAAGGGCATTTGTTTTTGGGATAAAGGGCTATCGGAGATTATTTGGACAAAGTGCTTCCGAATTTTGGGCCATTGGCAGAATGACATGGCACCAATCAGCGCAGTTGCGTGACTTAACGGACTTCACATAGATTAAGTGCGGAATATTTTGCTAATCCTGCTGCCCCTGCTACATGGCTTTGGATAACTGGTTGAAAATGGACGGATGGACTTGGGTTCACGTCACTTACATAGTCATGATAACCTTTTCCCAACTGAAAGTAGTTTTTGTTCTCTAAGCTTAAGCAAGAGTTCTTCTTTTCCTAAACCGAACCAAACTGCAACCGTTTCTGTGAGACTGTGTTGGTAAATGAGTCTATTTTAATTTGGGTGAACTGACCCTTTAACTCAACTCAGTGCTGATGTATACATCCAGAACACCAGTGGCTCTCATTGGCCCATCTGTGGCTACCAGAGCAGCAAATAGAAGGGCACTCCAATTATTTTCAATGTGTTTGCTCAGCTTTAATTGCGAGGATGTTGAAGGTGGGGGGAAAAAAAGGCCTCGCAACATGCTGAAATGATGCGATGTCCAAGAGGAAAGTCGGTCACTAGTAGGCCCTCTCACCCCAGCTGTGTGAGCACATGTGCACTCCTGCACACACACAAGCATTCAATCACAAATATTCACACAGGTGGAAAGTGTAGTCCCTCGTGTACCTTTTGACGCGAGATTTGCCCATCCGTGCCTGATGCCATCAGCGTACGGTAGAGAGAGCTGATAGCATTTTGTCCTATACTCTGTTTGCCGCATCTCTCCCCGGGTGCAGCCTATTGACCCGTCCCTTTTGCTCTGTCACCTGGAGACAGAGGGGGCCCCTCTGATGTGACATCACTCTGCCCCAGCCGCTGAAATACCTTACCACTTATTGACAGGAGAGGACAAAGGAACAGAGGACGACATTGTTCACAAGGCATCAACTCAGGCATAAAAAAACACAATAAATATGAATTAAAATGTTTTGTAGAAGTCAGGCCTGGCTTTATTTGCAGTGTTTGACGTTATTCAGAGCAGACATTTTGACTTTCACAGCGGAAAAAAAACACAGGTTTAGTTAATTAGTTCCCAAATGGGGCATGATTTAAGTGGGATTTATACTTGCTCTATGCAGAGCTGGCACACATGTGGCCTACGCCGTCTTTAGCATTTATAATTGTGCAGTGGTGTGTCTGTGTCACTCTGCAGTTACACCTCCAAAACACTAGTTAGCGGAGGGGTTTCTGTGAAGTGCTATAAAGTTTAGTTGATTCAAAACACACATTAAACACACATTAAACATGGCTTAATAGAGACAATTTCAAACACAAGTACACAAATCAGCTTCACTATAACTCGCAGCATTCACAGACAAACACTTGTCTTTATCTGGACACATTTTCCCCACAAATACAACATGCTAATATTATTAGCACAAGCCTATGGCATTTTACATTGTATAAATTAGCCTAGCGACTAGCAGACTTTTCCTCTCCTCATATGAAGCCAGGGACAACAGCAACATTTAACAAAGGTAATGTTTCAAAAATTCAGCTCCATTACAGCTCACAAGGTTCACTGACAAAACAACTGTCTTATACTAAACACATTTTCCAAACAAATATAACATGCTAACGTTATTAGCACGAGCCTATGGCATTTTACATTGTATAAATTAGCTTAGCAGCTAGCGAAGTTTTCCTCTGCTCATATGAAGCCAGGATAAATCACACACAAGACTTAAAATGCTATTTTTGTGGAGGCTTTATTGTCTTCACAATTTATTGTTTCTTATCTGTGAAATTAAAGTAAGTAAAAGCTTTGTTTCCACTGAGGGAAATGGTTTCAGCTTACAGAAATAGACAGGAGGTCTGCGTCGCTGCAACATGTAGTTACATTTCTGGGGGGGTGCACGTCAGGCTACGGGGTAAGACGCTGGCTCTACATTGACGCAAAGCCAACGCTACAACGTTGATTTGACGCAGATGGTGAGGTCGAAGCCTGATTGTCGAAACTGTGGAATATTTTTTGGCGCACACCATTTTTGGGTTTTGTACGTATCTACATTTTTAGTACGGATCCTATGCATTGTTTTATAAATAAGCCCCCTGGTGTGGATGCGTATGAATGTCTAGCTACTTTAACTCTTAAAGTTGGTTCGAATTAAGGTTTCGCCTCTAACCATGCAGATCAGCCAATCACAGTTTAGGATAAGGGGGTAAATTAATCTGATTTCAGGCCACTTCATAATATTAATAATGGCTGCATTTCATGGCAAAATCATTTTTTTCCAAAAAAGTCCCTGCACAAATGACATAAAATGTGTTTTCCCATTAGCACCCAAGCTAACGAGGCATGCTAACTAACCATTAGCAAGCTTTTTTGATGTTCAGTGATGATGAATGATGTTCAGTTCTGAGAACAAAACAAAGGTTAGTATACCATCCAGTAGAGGAATAAAAACAGAAAGAAGTGCTAGCATCTTTTATCTTGCAAGCATGGTAGTTCAGCAGTATATTGCCCGCTAATCTCTTCTTCACCAAGTTTCTAGAACCACATATTTTTTTGACAACCCTTGAAGTAGTTCACTGCACCATTTTCCTGGTGTGACCAGACCTTTATTACAGGGTGGCTCACGAGCACACTCAGCCATCTTGGAGCAGTGCCCTTGACATTTGTACCTGCACATGCTTTTCCTACTATGACATGTGAAATATCTGCTGCCTGTTACACATTTGTTTTGAGTCATTTAAACTCCTAAAACCCCCAAATTCTGTTTTTCCAGCATGAAAAATGAATGATGTCGTATGAATATGAAAAGACACTTCACCATTTTGTCGTTTCCACCTCGTCTTGACTCCTTCTTATTCCTTTCTCCCACCAGCTCCTCTCCTCTGTCCTCCACTTCCCTCCCCTCTTCTCCCCTCTTATCTCCCCTCTCTGCTCTCCTGACTACAGTAGCACAGTGACCTGGCCTGTCATCGGTGTCAGCTGTAACTCTCAAAATCTAAAAGTGCTCGTCTAGCTGCACACAGTGACAGGATGATTACCCTTTTCATCATAACTGTGAGGTCTTAACATGAGCTGATTTCTCTCCCCTGAAAGACCTGCATGGAGCTGCAGAGACTGGGAGAAAGTGAGACACAGGGAAATAAGCAATGTGACAAAAGAGATGCTGATGCTAGGATGTAGAAAGACAGCACTGTATACATAAGTGAAAACAAATATGTTGACCCATGAACAGGTTGATTATACATCTCCAAAGATATATCTGGACCTTTAGGTTAATGCATCAACCAGCAGCTCTTTGAAGCACTTTTCACATCCACAGTGTAACGTTCACAGGTTTAAATCCAGTGACAGCACACATACATTTATCAAGGTGGTGGTCAGAGCAGTCAACTTAAATTATGTCTTTTTCCCACCAGAAGGTTTAAGCCAATGAAAAATAAACATCATAATGAGGTGCTAAATATTTAACACCCACAATTATCACTCACAAGCACAATGACAACAAACTGTCAAAAAGGCAAATCAATATTTATAATGTCTACATTGGTTTTATTTGTTTAACTCATTAATCTGTGAAGTGCTACACTCGACTAAACCGCAGCTCCACACACTTTAACTCCTTAGTACAGTTAGCAGTAATAACCACAAAGTACAGCTACAAAATCAAAGTATAAGGCATATGGACATTTTTCTAGATCAGGGTATGAAAGTCATTACTCTGGGGAAAACCCATTCATCAGAATAAATGTTGGCATGGTGTGTTCAGCAAAGCGTGGATATTTTACATTTGTATGTTCTATTTGTGGCGGATATGTTTAAAATTTTGTGTTTCTTTGTGTTTCAATTTTATGCTATGATAATGCTGTGGTTAACCTGGTTAAGTTCAAGCACTAAAATCACTTTGTTAGGGTTTGGAAAAGAACATTGTTTGATTTACAGTTTGGTCACTACAAACACAACTGGCAGTGTCCTGATGTGATGTGAAAAAACACAGTTTTGTCGCAATAGATATGGCTTGAAATGTCCCAAAGTGTTGTTAAAAAATACCCACTTTGGTCACCACAAACACAAGCAGAAATGTCTAGCTGTGTCGTTAAAAAAACTACCTAGATTTGTTGCAACAAACACAGCTGGAAATGCCCCAATGTGACATTAAAACCTGGTTTTGTCAGGAGGAACATGACTCGAAATGTCCTGATGTGATGCTAAAAAATACCTGGTTTGGTCATGTCAACATGACCAGAAATGTCCCAGTGCATTATAAAAAATACCTGGATTTATCACAACAAACACAGCTGGAAATACCTAAATGTTAAATAAAAAATATCTGATTTGGTTGCCATAAACATGACCAGAAATGTCCTGATGTGGCATTAAAAAAAATACCTGGTTTCGTCGCTACAAACATGGCTGAAAACGTCTAAATGTTCGATTTAAAAAAAAAAAAAATCTTATTTGGTTGCCACAAAACTCAACTAAAAATGTCCCAATGTGTCATAAAAAAGATTTCCAGTTCAGTCACAACAAACATGATTAGAGATGTCCTGAAGTGTTGTAAATGCAAACGGAGGAAAAAACAAAACAGACAGTTGTATGTGTATACCCTAAACATTAGTAGGGATTTACAGAACAAAAAAAGAAAGATATAGAATTGTACATGACAAGAATCACATGCAAACATGGTACAATTTTGGAGAGCTCATCTGAATTTTCTGGACTAAAACCTCTCTAATATTGTTATGCCTCACTTTATCAGAATCAACCTTTGCAGAGTTAATGTTCACATATTGTACTATGGTTTGATAGAGGTTTAGAGCTGCAGCTGCATCATTCCAAAGGGATACTCAACCTGAAATTGCTTTTTTTTTTTTAGGCAAACCTCAAAATGTTTCATTTGTGCTGTGTGCCATCTTCATTTACTATTCACATATAACACATATACTGATACTTCCACATCTTAACAAATCTCACAAGTGTTCCCTTTACCATTACACCAGAAGTATTCAAATAGACCTTGTGGTTGCAGAGATATATTCATTTCATTATGGGTATGCAATTTTCGAGCAGAGGCCTATAAAATAGGCTTAGGTTAAAAAATACTCTGTTTGGTCGCCACAGACATGACACAAAATTTCCCAATGTGGCGTTAAAAAATACCTGGTTTTGTCACAACAAACACAACCAGAAATGTCCGGGGGAAAAAACCCAGTTCTGTTGCAACAAGCATGGCTAGAAATGCCGTGATGTGTCATTAAAAAATACTCGGTTTGGTCACCACAAACATGACAAAAAATGTCCCAATGTGGCGATACAAAAATACCTGGTTTTGTCACAGCAAACACAACCAGAAATGTCCGGAAAAAACCCAGTTCTGTTGCAACAAACATGGCTAGAAATGCCCTGATGTGTCATTAAAAAAGACTTGGTTTGGTCGCCACAAACATGACAAAAAATGTCCCAATGTGGTTAAAAAGTACCTGGTTTTGTCGCAACAAACATGACCAGAATTGTCCAGACCTGGCTTGAAATGTCCCAATGTATCATTTAAAAATACCCAGTTTGGTCGCCACAAGCATAACCAGAAATGTCCCAATATACTGTTAAAAAAATACCCAGTTTTATCACAACAAACATGGCTGTAGAAGTTCAAGTGTGACACAAAAAAGTACCCAGTTTGGTCGCCACAAACACGACCTGAAATATCCCGATGTTTCATTAAAAAAAAAGATACCTGGTTTTGTCAGAACAGAAATGGCTGGAAATGTCCACATAAAAAATACCCTGTATGTCCCAACATGTCGATAGAACTGACCTGTATTTTTGTCTTCTTGGCAATCCATCGAATAGTTGTCAAGACATTTTACTCTGAGCTAAAAACGTCTTCTAGCTTGTGGTGCTGGAGGAGAGAATGGGGGACCTACAAAGTCATGAGGATATACTTTCTAGGGACCCTCTATGTTGGAACAAAATCTTAGGTAAATCCATGTATATTAAGATATTTTACAGAAGAAGGTGGCGCTAGAGAAAAAGTCGGAGGATCTCCAAAATCATTAGAATTTATTCACGAGGGTTCCTGAGTATTCATAGCAAATTTCATGGCAATTCATCCAACAGTTAACAGATACTCCTTTCTGGACCAAATGACCAACAAATTGCCATCAGAACCATGTCGCCTGGCTAGCAGACAGTCTTTGGGCGCCTTCATATTCATAAGTCCGAATTTCCAGGGTATCAGTCTGGTTATTAATAAAGTCACATTCTTGACCCTTGCCTGTAATTTAAATTATAACGTAGATTAAAGTAGGAGGGCGGCAGCAACTTGTGGCGTATTGTTAAGTCATTTATAGAACGCATGCCTCCATCCATCACTGCACTGCTCAAGTGCCACCCTGCTGCCTCCCATTCAAAAACCACGACACCAGCTGAGTCGCTGAGTGGCGGACACAGCGGTGGCAAGTTCTCTTTGTATTTAATGGTGATTTTTCTAATTACACGTATGGGTCAGTGTTATTTTCATTTCTAGTGGCTCAGCGGTGAATGTGTTCTCCATGTACCAATGATTACACCTGATGTTTTTCCTGTCATGGAGAGGTCACGGGTCAGAGACTCAAACCTGTAATAAAATGTATGTTTATAATATCATGTTCTGTGGACACCATTGTTTTTGTTGTTTCATTTAAACTCCATATCTCGTCAGTAGGCACGCTCAGGGACCGCTGCTTTATAAATGTTTGTGTTCTTCTATATGGTGTTATTTATTTATGTTGCACCTTGATCCCAGAGAAACGCTCTCTCGTTCTGCCTTGCACAGAGATGTATGATTAAATGACAACAAACTAGATTGATTGATACTGTGATACAGATTAGACGAGTCGGGATCAGACAAATATCCGTCACCAAGAGACGTAGCTTTGAGCATCCGGCCAACTCTGGTCAAAATGGACGTAAAGATTTGATGTTAACAATTCTTCTTTTCAGCGACGTAAGCACCCTCTCCTCTGTTTGTCTTGCTTTGCGGATTGGGAGCATCATTAGCCGAGATTCCATCAGTGTCACTACATTTTGTCGGCTGCCATCTGCTCCACTCAGTTACAGTAGGGATTAATGGTCAGGGGTGAGACGCACACCAAAGCCCTCCCTCGCTACCCATCACTGCTAATCTACAACCTCCTCCTAATCCTCAAACCCACCACCTCGCGCATCCCTTCGATCTGATAAGAGTGTTTATGCACATCTGTGTACAACAATTTCAGGACTCAATTAGTTACAATTCTGGACATATTGAGCTTGGGATAGGAGGAATTAGATTTAGTCTCTCGGAAGACAAACAGGAAAGAGGAGCTAAAAATTATTTGCAATTCCACTCACATTTTATTGACTGCATTGCAGGAATAACCGCAGATTTCTACTGGCATCAAATAATTTGAAATGAATGGCTTCTAGCTGAGGAAAAAAAAAAAAAGCACATCTCCGGTCTGTAATGAATACACTTGAATGTACATGGTAATATCTGCTGGGTAAAGTCAGTGTAATAGATCTAGTGCCTGTAGCAGCTGACACTGAACCCAGTAGTGCGCTTTAGCCACACTGATAATTAAAAGATGCATTGATCTCTCTCCCCATTGCATCGGACCCTCCCTCTTCAAGATCCAGTTCCTATTTCCTGCAAGATTTATTTATCACCCACAATGCCACTGGGGTGCTATCATTCACGGCGTAAAGAGGGGAGAGAGCTCTAGAAACAAGTAGAGAGAACAGGGGAAATGGTGCTCTTTGTGCTCCTGCGTCAGCACACAGATGGATGGGCCATTAGTCGACATGGGAGCACGGTTCAAACCTTGTTATTAACACAGGTGAGGGAGAGTGCATCTCTTGAATTCCAGATGAGGTCTAATTTTCCCAGGGAAACATGCTCTCTAATGAAATTTTGCACTTAATTTGTGGTATGGCGAATTATTTACAGCATAGTATCAGAAATATTTTGCAGTAATTGAATATTTGGAATACACAGGAGATGAAATTACCTACCTATCGCTATGTATGACTTATGGTTTGGAGGTGGAGCTGTTATATCTCTAAATAATGCTTAATTTTCTTCAGCTGATGTTGCTGGAAATGTCAATTAGCATGTGGGGCATGGACGACACCTAGCTGTCAGATGGGTGTGCGGTGGCGCTCACCAAGTACAGAAGTCATTGTTGGGTACAGCCTCAATTTGCAATACAACAACTATAATTGGATTGTGTTGGCTTGTTCTGTGGCACATTATTCAGCTGACAGAAATGCTGGCTTGTTGGTTCACACCCCATCAATCCATCCATGTTCTACAGCCAGTTATGCTGTCCAGGGTTGCAGGAGATCATCCCAGGGCCAAATGGGTGATGGTGGGACAGGTTACTAGTTTGTCACAAGGTTAACAAACAATTGCAGCAGATTCGCAGACATACTGGAGCTGCTGTGCTGTGGTCATTACAGAAATTGGGTTTAAGACCAAAAAAAGAAATGGAGCAGGTTGGTCTGTATAGAAGCAATTTCGTACGAGTGCAATGCCAAATTGTAGTGCATGAATATAGAAAATCTTCTCGCAATTAACAACTATGCACACCAGGTCAGGTAGGAATTGACCTTTGGCTAAGCCACGCCCCCCTCCACTCACTCGGACAAACTATCAACATTCAGTGACCGGCGCTATGGCAGGTGTCACAGCACACGGCATTTCGCAGGAGGCAATTGATGATTTTTGGGGACATAACGATCAGATGTCATTGAGAAGTAACCAAAAGGGCCTGAACTATGCATTGGAGGGATATATTCATCATTTTATTGTTGAGAAGGTCGATGAAAAGCTTAAATTACAAGCCTAAATTTACAAGTCACAGTGTACGCTTGTGAACCGCATCTCGTTGCCGTCGCCATCAAAGACAACAAGTTAAAGTGCCACTGAAGTTACGGTTTTTGGCTCAGAATATGAGGATAACGGCCTTTTTACCATCTTTACCAAGAGTGTCTCTCCGTTAGTTTGGTGCTACAGTATTTACACTGAATCATTCAGCATAACGTTTGCCAACCTTTGTTATCTCTGCCATTACAGATAAGTTAATGAAGCTAAGCTCCAGAAGTTAACGTTAGCTTAACTAGAGCCCTTTGGACAACAGCTAACAATGATGTACGATCACCAAAGTACAAAACTAGAACAAAATAGGCTAATGAACTCCCAGCAAACAAGGTGACATGATGAACAACGCAGCTAGGAGCTAACGTTAGGCTAACTTTAGCTGACGTTAGCTAGAGATGTTAAAGATAACTTTATATTTCTTTGCAGCAAAGTGACAATATGTTGCCTCAAACACAATGTTGACTTACCTTAGAACAGATGTAGACATCATTGTTAATCTTATTCACGTTGAGTTGATGTTGTGGTCTAACGTTACCACACAACTTTATCCAAAGGAGACACTTTTCTCGGTTGAGATGTGGTTTAAGAAAGTGTAAAAAATACACCTCTCGTCTCGTTTCCTTATCCACCATCTTTCCCTATTCAACGCAAAATGATGCCTCGTTTTATGGAGGGATAGAAACATCTCCGCAGAAATGGCAAACAACTTGTTAATTGATGTAATGGATATAATATCCACTGGTCATGTGCTCCGTATTTTACACAGCTAGCATGCTACAAATGTTAGCTAGCTAAACATGCCATTGAGCTTTTTGCTTAGAAATGATGTATGGATGAAGCTATAATACATTCATGAGTATGTTTGCTAATTTGATTTTATGCTAACTTCCTGTGACACACTGTATACATTCTCTCCAAAATCTGCCGCAAACGTTTTGACACACTGGGGATCATGGTCCAAGGTTTTAATATTAATGAATGGACTTCTGGTTGTCTCACACACGTAGAGAGCACAATGTAGAAATGTTGCGATAAACTTAGCGGACCCCAAATTTCATGGTAACGCTAGCTGTTGTGGTTAGCCACATTCCATGACCAAGATGTATTGTTAGCAGCTGCTGGGTTGTGAGGTAGTTGTCATGGTGTTTGTCTTACAATATTGGCAGCAAGCTAGCCATAACCACAAGGAATGACATCAGCTGGAACTAATGATTTCATTGGTTAAACATATATTTGTGCAGAAATTTTTTTTGAAAGTTTTTTGTCCCCTCACACAATATTTCCCTGCACATTTTTCAGACAAAAATCTGTGGATGGTGTAAAACCTCTTTTCGTTGTTCCTACCCTCCTTTACAAGAATTTTCCTCTTTCATATCATCTCCCAAACTCCCTTTCGGTTGATCCAAGGTCAGTTGTTTCACATTATTCAGGATGTGTCAGAAATTGTTGGAGCTCCATTTCCAGAGACAAATTTTTCCATCTTGTGCTCTGAGAGTTAGAATTTCTGTTGACTCTGTTCCTGGAAAACTCACCAGCCTGAAAGCATGTTGCATTACAATGATGTCTGGCAACCTTTGAGATGTCATGTCATAACTGAGAATCAAATAGATGTTGATGCATATTGCTTATATTTGGTTTTCATACGTTTAAAATCATAACGGTATAGTTAATGTAAATGTTGCCTGGTTGAAAATGCAAAATTAACAAATGATGAGGTACCTTTGACCCATCCTTGAGGAACTCCACCCACTTTGGGAACCAGAGATCTTTATTTCAATTAATGTAATAGCATACAACTTCTTATATTGATCACACTGAAATTGTTTTGTTATGCAACAGCAAAATGTATCGAGGGGACTGAAAAAGCAATTGATTATATTATTCTGCTAGGCAACCTAAAGTTTACTTTTTGTATTTGTAATATTAATCATTTATATGATAAAGGACGATACAAAAATATTGCAATACTATGCTGTCTCGATTTCTTTCCCTTCACCCCTAGATTTAAGTGCTTTGCATGTTAAAATGATGCGTACAGTTGTGATTTCTACTCATTAACTGCACGAATTACAATATTAAGGTCACAGTAAATGCATTTATTTCTGATCTGACTCAAGTTTTTCTTTTTTACATGTTTCAAAAACACAACAGGTAAAGGCGAATTCACAAAAAGGCCTTGCAAATGGGTGTGAGAGTAAAAACCAGGCCAAGGGCAGTTCTCCTTTTCATGTCTTTTTAACTTTAAACCCATTCACCTTTTTATTCAGCTGTGGTGAGATCAATGGCGCGCGGGGATAAATTGGCAATTTGGCCTTGAGAAATTAATTGGGTGAAGCTGTAACAAAATAAGGCTGGGAGTATTGTAACTGTTCGACACTTTACAAATCTGATTTCATTTTGCCAAATGAATACGTGAAGACAGAATTGCTCAAACTGAATGAACCCCAAAAGACACCGCAAAAGAAACCCTCCGTATCATAATGTGAAGGTTTACTTATTCATTAGCTCATTACCTCGTGGAAGGCTGCTTAACCCTGCGCACAACTTCAAGCTTGTTATGAGCAGAGTGGAGTGTGCACATTAAAACCAAGTCATGGTATGAAATGGGCTTTTGATAGTGTTCACTCCACTTCACAAAAAATGACTCAGGCTCCAAAAAATGGGCCAATTTAGGAACATACACTGCATAGCAGTGTTTCTAACACTGTGTCGACATGAGAGGCCACAAATGGCAGACAATATGTGAATGTCAATCATTTACAGGAACGTAACACATCTCATCCATTTGAATTTACCTTGTTTTTTTAATAACCTTACATTGTAAAAGGCAAATAATTTGCTCCATACATTAACATGACAAAAAGCTGAACCTAGAATTGTATAAAGCTTTAATAACACTCACAATGGGCGCTTATTTTTAGAACGTCTGCATTTATTTTGTTCTAAACGCCATAGGCTTCCCAACTAAACTAAATATGCATCACATACAGTATGCAAAATGACAGCACAATACAAATGGTAAAGTGCTTTGAACATGGAATAAATAAAGTGTAAATACGGGGATGTAAATGCATGACTGCACAATGGTCAAGTGCACATACAGTACACACGCAATTGCACACAAGCTCCAATTATGTTAATGCAATGGTAATCAGCGGTTGATTAAAATCACTTCAGTGCCCCTCCGGTTACTCAACACACTTTACCTGTCGGGAGGGTTTTTAAATGAATCCTGCTGGGCTGGAAATAAATATTTTTTTGTTTACTCACACAGCAGCCGACTGAAAGTTTCACCACAAATACATGATTTTATAAGGACAGATTTATTCACACAACCTTTGCTCTGTTAAAAAATAGCTATTCATGTATACAGTCATTTTACTTTTTGTGTATTTTCATATTCAAGCATGTCTTTTGACCTTTACAGTACACAAATCTTAATGAAGCAAAATAGTTTCAGACACATTTAAGGAAGGTTAAAGACATGTATTGTGGGGTGAACCAAATCAGCCATAGGTCCACGGGTCATTACAATTTTCCACTTTTTAAAACTGTTTAAAAGTAATGAAATAGAGATGAGGTAGGCTACGGTGTTTGACATTATACCTACCTACCATAGATGTATTAAAGCCCCGTTTCCACCAAGCACTTTCGGTATGGTACCTTTGGAACCAAAGTAACCCTTCAGACGTGGTACCTAGACCCTAGCGTTTCCACCGCTAACAGTACTCTTAAATGTCTGCACCTCGTTTATTGTCCACAGAACGAGGCTGCACACTGACGTTTTTGGAACAAAATAAAACAGGCTGCGGTGAGAGTCTCTCTCCATGGGATATTTAATAATCGTGGGTTTGTGCATTTAGTCCTTCTCAGGCAAGCTCAGGGGTTTAGTGTTGCCGGAGCCCACAGGAACTACGCTCCATGATGCTTTCTTTTCTCCAAGTGAGGATTGAAATATATGCAGTTGGAAGAGGGATCCCTCCTCAGTTGCTCTTCCTGAGGTTTCTACCGTTTTTTCCCCCGTTAAAGAGAGTTTTTTGGGGAGTTTTTCCTTATCCGCTGTGAGGGTCCTAAGGACAGAGGGATGTCGGATGCTGTAAAGCCCTGTGAGGCAAACTGTGATTTGTGATATTGGGCTTTATAAATAAAATTGATTGATTGATTGATTGATGGATTGATTGACTGACATAACCGGGTCGAAATTAATATATATTAACTCTTGAAGATCCACTCATTACTAAAAGTGTATGTGATATAAAAACAATGAAATAGTATCTAGTTACTGTTAGTAATTACTTCATTAAAAAGTAACTCAGTTAGTAACTCAGTTACTTAAACCAAAAAGTAATGCGTTACTGAGAAAATTAACTTTTTAGTTACTTCCCCCCCCAAAAAAAACTCGACTTAGGACTCTTGTCTTGGCTCGCCATCACACCATGACCTTGACGCACGCGCACTAGTCTCATCTATACTCTGAGTACGTCCTGGCTGTAGATGACTGAGTGGGGACGCTAGAGGGCGCTAGGTGCTTTTCTTTTTTGCAGTGTAGTTTTTCTAAGCCGCAAAGAAGAACACGTTGCTAAGAAGGATCATGTTTTTGGAAACTCAGCCCTGCAGCCCAAAACATTTCCTAACTGTACTGGCTTGTTTCTACATCGCCTTAGCGACAGCGGATGGAGTTTAACCAGGGGACTGTTAGACTACAACTTGACAAAACAACTTAACCGTATAGGAAACATGCAACCGTCACTTGCTGTCAGGCAGCTAAACGTTTTACAACTACGGTACTTGGATACAAATATGGAAAATGAGCTAAAGAGAACATTTGAGGAGCTACATGATGATGTCGAGTCTGTCACCCACCACAGACATTGTCTGTCCACAACAAAAGCTTCCTCGGGATAACAATGGATATCACGTCACTGGGACTAAAAATCTACAGAAGCGCTACCACTTACTGTGACGTTATAGCACTGTGGTGAGGCCAGCAGGTCGACAGTGACTTGGTGAGAGACGTGTTTCATTAAGATGCTCTGGTAAGAATTGTTCATATACCTCAATCTGACTTGACTATCTTTTATTGTTTAGGGCGAAAATGTTTTAGTGAAAGGGAACTTCAGTTTGTGAAGGAATATTGCATGCTGCAGGCCGCTTTAAAACCTGACCAATAATAACGGGGTAACGCACCATTTGGTAACGGTAACTGAGTTACTGAATTTAAAAAGTAACACATTAGAGTATTAGTTACTGCCAAAACTAACAGCTCCACCTTTTAGTACCAGATCTGTGTGCCAGGTACCCCAACAGAGGGGGGGCCACAAATGGGGACAGTATGGAGCGGTCCTATTGGTACCAGCCACAATTTTTCACAGTGGAAATGACAATTTGTTGCTGTTATTTGTGGTGATGATTCCATATTCTAATGATTATTTTGGATTGCGGAGCATGGTTCTTGTCGTAGCATATCAGTTTTTTAATTCTACACTAGATAATGCTTTAATTTAATTACTGTCTTGCTGGTAATTAACTATATGTTAATGGGGGCATTATCTAATGTGCAGACCCTATTTTTTTTATCTCACCATTAATAATTAATTAATTAATTAATTAAATCCCCTTTAAAATGATTTGAGGCAGGATTTCCCTCTCTACATGCATAAAAGTTCCCTGATTGAGTTTAAAAATATTTTGTTCATGTGTTTTACTTTTTTAATCAAAGCTGTATGAAATCAAGCTTTATTGATTTTATTCTGTTTTGCCCTCCAGCTGTGGCATGTGTACCTTTTACACTTGTATACACTGAGAAAACTGCACAACCCCATATACACTTCAGCAGTTAAATACTTATTAGATTTTTCTTATTTTAATCTATCTAATCGGCTTCACTGCACATATTGTATGAGCATCTGACAATTAAAACATTTGAATCATGAACGCTTTATATGCAGAAGTAATATGACTACCGTTTTTTCCATTAGACATTTTATCAATTTTGCGTACGCTTGGATAATGAGACGTGAAACTCAGAACCTTTATCGTGCCCCACACTCCCCATATGCATTGTGTTCGGGAGATATGCAGCATTGCCTACTTGAACACTGCATCACATAACACTGAAAAGGCATAAGTGACCCTTTCACAATGAGTTCTTGCCTCTCTGCTGGTACAGCTCCTTTCATGCTACAACAGCTAGTTTATTCTTAAAGTGAATATCTATCCAGTTTCAAGCCAAGTGCTTCAGCACATTTCAGCATGATGGGCATCAGCCACAATGGCTGAGCACACACACCCATTCAGGGCTGATGAGCACTGGCTCTCTGGAGACAGCTTGGTGAGAACAGCGAGGTGGAATATTCATGCCACTGAGCAAGGGCTTGGAATCACTTGAAATGCAGTGAGTGGTGTTGTCAAGTCATAATGGTAACAATTACCAAACTGAGGAGGCACGCTTTTGAAATAAGGTCTGCCTCACCATCCAATTAACGCTAGGATGCTCTCACCAAATTCCCAGTGTTAGCACGGCTGAAAGGTTATCCGCGCAGTTAGGCCCGATGCCCGTGCAATATCTAATGCTACTGCCACTTTCGGAGCCCGCTCATTCGCTGACGCAGAGACGGATCTTGATGCAAGCCAGATGAAATGCGCGTTATGCAGAGAGAGCTGTTTCTGAATGGAGATTGAATTACCCAGGAGCCCTTATAGAGGGTTCATTACAGTCAGGGTATCCAGGATTTCCTGATTCATTGCTCCCCTGCTCTCTTTTCCCTGTGTGTTTGTGCATGTGTGTGTGTGTGTGCACGCCAGTGATGCTCACATTAGACTGATGCGGTAAACAATCCTGATGGGCAGCAATGAGTGTAATCATGCTGAATTTAATTAGATTATTTCAGTTTAAAACACATAAAGGTAAAGTATGACACAACCTCCACCAGATATCCATGAACTGCACATCATCATGGCATATAGGATATCATATTTTCAATAATATAACACTGAGACTGCTTACATTGTGGGGGTTGTGTCAAAAATATTAATTTATTTATAATGAACTGCTTTATTCATCCATTGTGCGTCATTAGATTGGGGCAGAAAAGGGAAACATTGATGAAGTAAAGGTTTGGGGGATTGATACCGAGTGCTTCATTTGATATATTCATATGCAGGTATGTACACCAGCTCTATATGGATATACACACATGCTGCAGACAGTGGTGGACCTGTTGTGCTCATTTTCAGGTTCATACTTACATTTATCATAACTGTAGCCCAGGTGATGACTAATGTAAAATAGTGGCATTTTCTACTGTGAAAAATCAACAATAAATGCTTCTGACCACAACCAGGCATATTCCAGAAGGAATATGATTTGAAAGTGGGGAGAAATTGACAACATAGCAACCAAGATAACATGCTAACATGTAGCTACAAGTAGCAGTGTACTTGCAGGTGTGTATAGTGACACTTTCTCACATTAAAAATCACTAATAAATGCTTCCCAACACAAAGCAGACATGTTCAAGCAGAAATATGATGCTGATTCTGGAAGAAATGTACAACATCTGCAACTAAGATGACATGTTTCCCTGACGTTAGCATGTAGCTACATGTAGCAGTGTAGACTAAGTAAAAATCCATCACGACCTGACGTCATCTTGCAGCCAAAGTAGACAAAACATTGTAAACGGATCTCATCAGGGTTACTTTTACATGTTTACCTTATTATTTGAAACTTTAGCCATGTTTAATATGAACATCTGTCATGGTAATATTATGTAGATAACAGAAAATAAGGTGAGGCATAAAAGGTCCCCTTTAATTAAAACTAAAGTTGTGATTTAAAAATGTTACTCAAGTAAAAGTACATTACTATTATCAGTTACATGTACTGAAAGTATCAAAAGTACTCATTATTCTGTATTATTTTGTCTTTATTACTAATTAATACACGTAAAAGCATTTTGATGTTGTAGTTCGTCAGTGTGGAGCCAAATTTGGATATTTTGTGTACTCGTGGGTAGATTAGCAGCTTTGTGCTGTAAATATAAATGTAAGTAAATATAATACGTAAATATAAGTGTCACATAAATGTAGTGGATTAGAATTATAAAGTTGCATAGAATGGAAATACTCAAGTAAAGTACAATTACCTCAAATTTATATTCAAGTACAGTAGTTCCTCTTCACCACTGCCAGTAGGAAATACACTACAAGTCACATTTCATTTGGGAGCACTTGTCAACTCTGTCCCCCCTGGAGACAACGGGCACAGTGCTGGATGACTTATTCGTTACAAGATGCTTTCTCTTCCTGTCTCCCGTTTCAGCTGTGCCTGTGAGTTTCAGAAACATTTATCCAATGTATTTATTGCAAAAACTATTTTCTAAATTCATGGCCAAGCATCAGTATTGTGTTATTTAGTCCTCCCCTGCAGACATGTCCCCAGCACAAAGACAGCCAATTACACCAAATGGCAGACGTCAATAGGTAAGACGCTGATGTATAGGAGGCAAAAGGTGACAAGTCCGAACTCTCGACGGTGCTGAGTGCAGAGTGAGCGGGGCACTCCTTGACTGAACACCACTACAAAGTAGCCTCTTCCAACCATCCCGGCCATTACCGCTAACTCTGTCAGTGCTATTTATAGGGGGCTCACCTTTTGTTCCCGGGCCCCCATCCAAGCACTCGCTCTCCGGCTCTGTCACTGAGTGGCCTTCAGATCGCCACGTCCCTTCTAGTCTGGAATTGGAAGCGATAATTATTCCGACTCTTCACTTTAGAATCTCCCATTGTTAACCCTGCAGGGGCCATGTTCTCATTTCAGGTGTCAAATGAATATGAAAGGCGAGCTTCAAGAGTGAGTTACCTTCCATCATGCTATGATTCACCAGCTCACTGGTGCAACAAGTCAAGCTATATTAATTCATTCATTCATTCATTCATTCATTCAGACCTTTACTCAAGACTTGGGAATTCAGTTGAGGAAGACCTTCATTTTCAGCGATGACGAGCATAAACAAAGACATTCAAAAACAATCAATAAGCAAACAAAGAACCATCATGCATATCAAAAACAGATATGACATCATGCAAAACAACAAAAACAGTAAATGATTGCTAAAAGTAGAAATATAAGATGATTAACATGCTAAGGTGTAGATGTTTAGTTAAAAGCGTCGATACTCAATTAAAACAAGATCTGAAATAAAGAGGAAATCTGCACTCTGCACTCATCACTAGGCTAATTTATACAATGTAAAATCCCATAGACTTGTGCTAATAACGTTAGCATGTTGTATTTGTTTGAAAAACGTGTTTAGTATAAGACAGTTGTTTTGTCAGTGAACCTTGTGAGTTGTGTTAAATGTTGCTGTTGTCCCTGGCTTCATATGAATAGAGGAAAAGTCCGCTAGCTGCTAGGCTAATTTATACAATGTAAAATGCCATAGGCTTGTGCTAATAACGTTAGCATGTTGTATTTGTGGAGAAAATGTGTCCAGATAAAGACAAGTGTTTGTCTGTGAATGCTGCGAGTTATAGTGAAGCTGATTTGTGTAATTGTGTTTGAAATTGTCTCTATTAAACCATGTTTAATGTGTTTGTGTTTTGGGTGTGTTTTGAATCAACTAAACCTTACAGCATTTCCTAGAAACCTCCGTTGCCGACTAGTCCACAAGTGTAAATCTCGCCTAAGAGAACATTCTTCCCAGTTCAGTTCTAATTAAAGGAGTGTGAAGCAACAACCGATATCATTAATGTAAATTGAAAACAATACTGGCCCTAAAACTGAGCCTTGTGGGACACCTTTAGTGATATTAAAAAAATTGGAATGAACACCACCAATCTTTACACATTTCAGTCTATTAGAGAGTTAGTTTTTGAACTACAGGCAGCTGACAGAATCAAAACCAATACGGGAATTTTCTTTCAAAGTCACGACTGGTCAACTGTTTGACAAGTCTTTAAACAGAACAGCACAACACATTTTGCTATCCAGGACCAGTGCAGATATGGTCATGTGCATAGGCCTAAAACCAGACTGATAGGGAGTGAGTATAGACAACAAAGAGAAATAGGATCTTAGTTGAGTATTTACCAGGGATTCTAGAATTTTAGCCAGGTAACATAATTTGAAATCAGGGCGATATTTGTTCATATGAGTTTTGTATGCTTTTAAATGCCACCTCATCAATTTGATAATTATATTTTTCTGCAAAGTCATGTATTTTGAGCAACACAACATAATATTTTAGCAACTGTTTTCTCAGATAACATTAAATTACTTACCTCTGAGCATTACATAGATCTTTAAAGTCTGACATGGACGTTAGCCAGAAACCATTTCTGATGCTCTGAGCAAAACAGTCAGGTGGGTATTCCTGCTGCAAAGTCCTGGTGATGCAGCAATTTTCCCTGGCTCGCTCCGAGTCCAGATGCCTTTCGCCTCATGACAGCTGCACTCGTGGATGATCCATTTAACTAATAGACCAGTATTTAAATGCATCTGTTCAAAGGGGGCAGTTGTGTTCCAAACAGGCACACTGTGAACTGCTGACATTTTCACTGGAAGAGAAAGCAAACAATGTAAAAATAGGTGCTCGGCTGCCTGAGAACGGGTGACATTTTAAAACCTGTGTTTCTTACTGATCTTTTATCATTGGCAAAACTAATAACAATACTTTACTATACCACAGAAGCTGTAAAGTACAGTTGTTGTTGCTGCCTGCATATGTTTTAAGGTCAGTCAGGGTGTTACGCAATGCTGGAGTGTTCGTTCCCATCAACGGCGTAAATATTGACTGTGCAACCGGTGCAGTGCACAGGGGCCCAGAAGCTGTCAGGGGCCCATGTACGAAGGCGATTTTTTGCCACCTGGGGAAATCAGGCTGTGGTGGTTTAAGTCCAGAGCAGGCTGTTGAATTAACGTTGATAAATTTGGGCCTTAGGCTGCTGTCTGTTGTGCTGATCAAAGGCTGGTCTGCAGAATAGGAGGGACGCCCTTCAGTTCAATAATAAGGGCAACTGTTCTGATGCACACTGTACAACGGTGGTGTATTTTACCTACTTGGCTCGGCGGAGAGCGGGCTGCAGTAGCGAACTCAGCCAGTGCCAGTTAGAATAGCAAGGTTGTTGTTACTCTAGTTCTTTAAGCACAAGCAAGTGCATGGACATTTTAGCACCAAGCCACACAGACGAGAGTAGTCAAATTTAATAGAGCATGTTGGAGGGTTCTGCCAGTACTCACAGAACAAGAGTTTCAATGCATAACCTGTATTTAGCTTAAAGGAAAATTACACAGCTCTGGCCATTGGTTTTATTGGTTTCAATAAAACTGCTGTCAGAAAAGTAATTTGTGTTTCTACAAATAGGCCCAATAGATGACAGGAAACAGGAAATCAGATGGGGATTATTTTCATTTATTTCATTTTAATTATCAGCCAATCTGTCTGTTGTACACATCCATCACAGTTTACAGACTGACATCTTGGTTCAGCTTCAATCTACTGTAATTAAATTGTAGGTGTGCACAGTTTATATGCGCAAATGTGGAATATTACCAACATTTAAGAAGCACTCACATACAGATCCAAATAAGCTGCAGCCTATTTGGGCATCCCATCATCATCCATTATATTTTAATTCTCCATTTAAAGGATTAGTGCACTGCATTATGTTTTCCCACTGCAGGGGCACCCTGACGTGCATTGTATTACATTTTCTCCACTGGAAGAGCACCCTGGAGGACACTTTATTGTTTTCTCCACTGGATTTTCACCGGAGAGGGAAATCCATCACATTTTCTCCACTGGAAGAGCACCCTAGAGTGCACTTCACCTTATTTTCTCCACTTGTAGGGCCTCTAGAGGCCTCGTCATCGTGTTTGTGTCACTAGAAGGGTGCTTTATCACTTTTTCTCTATTGGAAGGGCACTTTAGAGGGCACTTTATTGTGTTTTCTCCACTGGAAGGGCATCCTAGAGAGCACCTCATCACATTTTCTCCAATAAAAGGCCATCCTAGAGGGCACTTTATGTGTTCTCCCCTAGAAGGGCACCCAAGAGAGCACCTCATCACATTTTCTCCACTGGAAGAGCCATCTAAAGGGCGCCTAATCCCATTTTCTTCAATAGAAGGGCACCCTAGAGTGCACTTTATCATGTTTTCTCCACTACAAGCGCACCCTAGAGTCCAGTTCATCTTATTTTCTCTACTTGTAGGGCCTCTAGAGGCCTCTTCATCATGTTTTCCTCACTAGAAGGGCATCCTAAAGGGCGCTTTATCACTTTTTCTCTATTGGAAGGGCACCCTAAAGGTCACCTAATCCCATTTTCTCCACTAGAAGGACACCCTAGAGTGCACTTTATTATGTTTTCTCCACTGGAAGGACACCCTAGAGGGCACTCCATCTCATTTTCCCCACTTGGAAGAGATCCTAGAGGCCACTTCATTACATTTTCTCCACGGGAAGGGCATCCTACTGTGCACTTCATAACATTATCTCCATTACGAGGGCAGCCTAGAGGGCATGTTATCACATTTTCTCCACGGGAAGGGCACCCTAATGGGGAATTTATTGTTTTCTCCACTGGAAGGACAACTCAGAGGGCACTTTGTTATGTGTTTGCCACTGAAAGGGCCTCCTGGAGGGTTCTTAATCACATTTTTCTCCACTAGTAGGATATGCTAGAGAGCACGTCATCTCATTTTCTTACCTTGTAGAGATCCTAGAGGCCACTGCATCACATTTTCTCCACTGCAAGGGCACCCAAGAGTGCACTTTCACATGTTTTCTCCACTATAAGGGCAACTTAGAGGGCACTTTATTATGTTTTCTCCAGTGGAAGGGCACCCTCAAGGGCATTTCATCATATATTCTCCACTAGAACGGCACCCTAGAGGGCACCTCATCTTATTTTCTCCACTTAAAGAGATCCTCAAGGCCACTTCATCACGTTACCTCACAGGAAGGGCACCCTGAAGCTCATTTTATCACATTTTCTCCACTGCAAGGGCACCCAAGAGGGGACTTCATCTAATTTTCTCCATTTGAAGGACATCTAGAGGCCACTTGATCACCTTTTCTTCACTGGAATGGCACCCTATGGGGCACTTCATCCCATTTTCTGCACTGTAAGGGCATCCTAGAGGGCACTTCATGATTTAATAGATCCAAGAGGGCACTTTTGCAGTTTTCTTTTCCCCCCCTGTACATAGGGGTACCATCCACCCCCACCCCCCTGAGTCCACCTGTGTTCCTTGCACCAGTGGGCCTATTTTTAGCAATGTTGCCACTTTCTGAGTTCTCAGCAATTTCTTAAAGTCAATCTCCTACTTGGTGAGTGCGGTGTAAGTTGTAATAAACTGTAGATTTTCTTCAACCCCACTTCCTTCCACTCCTTTAACACCTTTAGAATTAATAGCACATGCAGCTATAGCTGTTACCCAGGCAACACTGAAAGTGGTGAAAATGACAGCTAATAGAAAATACACCTAAGTTTTCACAGTCTACAGTTTGTGCCTATACTCGCACGTATGTTGTAAAGACACACAAGTGAAAAACATGTTCACGCACATCCATGTCGCACCTAATACACAAACAAACATATACCTTTTTCCCCCAGACTGTTTCCACATCGGCTCAATTGCATTTGCCATGACTAGATTTCCCTATTTTGCTCAAGTACTACTTCAGTGATGTGTTTATGCTATTTTTGGTACCCATCATCCACTTCATCACCTCTCCGCCATTTCTAAGTGCTGTGTTTTACCACACTTATTACCATTTTGGGAGGAGGGGGTGAGGCAGGGTGGGAGGAAAAACCCAGTAGCACAGTGAAAGGCAGCACAGCCAATGCAACAAATCAGCATTACTTGGTATGCATGGAGTGGCCGGAGCTATCGTGTTTATAAATTGGCATGTGGCAGCAGGCCAGCAGTGCATTGCATTAGTCAGATGCCCTCAATGTAATAAAATGCAGTCGAAGGAAAGAGTGGGAGAAAAAAAAAAAGTCACCCGCTTTCTGTAGATTGAGATCTTAAAAAGGGAGCTGCTGAACAATATATCTGGGCAGAAGCTCAGACCAGCTGAGAAGATGGTATCAGTGTGCAGGATTACGCCGGACTAAATGAGATGACATTCACTTTGACAAATAATTTCCTCCTGTTGTGTGCATATAAAAAAGGAGAAATTATTTCAAACTGGAAACCCTGCATTTGAACAGCTTCAGGGGCAAACTTACAATCAGCCCTTT
The DNA here is from genome assembly GCF_011397635.1 of Epinephelus fuscoguttatus. NCBI lineage: Eukaryota > Metazoa > Chordata > Actinopteri > Perciformes > Serranidae > Epinephelus > Epinephelus fuscoguttatus. The sequence goes on from NC_064774.1 coordinate 11,381,807, forward strand.
GTGCAATCTCTCACAGCTGTGCAGAGAACAATATGTTTCCCAGAATGTTAAGTCCTTTTTTGGTACTACATTTGGGCTCTGTCAGCTTATTTCTTTTCACTGGAGAACACGTCTGATATATCATGAATTCATTTTTCTGAGAGTAAAGCTAAGGGCCGCACAGGTTGAGTTATTGGAGGTTGCTAGTTGTGAGGGGGGGGATAATTATGCATCTGGGGCTTGCCTTGAAGTTGCACGGATGGATCTGAAGGTCTGCCAGTGCCATGTGTCACGGCACTTCATCCGCTCATCCTTTTTGCATGTCCTCCCTCTTGCAAGTGTCGAAGGAACAAACAGGCAATCTAACTGTGCTCGTTAATTGGCATGTTGACACAAACTCGCACGTTCGTGACATCAAAAGTCCATTCATCGATAGCGGAAACATCAAATGCTGATCTACGCCTGTCTCTGCATTAGCAAACGCCACAAATACAAATGACAAGTTACACCTTCCCCCTAACCCGACGCTGCGCCATTATGTAGATAGCACCCCGAGAAGATGGGAGACAGAAAAGGTGTGATGGTGCACAGTATGATTTTATGGAGATAAGAGCATATGAATTATGATAATATAACAAACCCAGCTGGGTGTTAAAGTTCAAAATAATATTGTATGTGTTCAATCTCCTGGTAATAATCATCACCGGAGCAGCTCCAGGCTGTATATCAGCCAGAGATCACTGATTAGACACGTGGTTCCTGGTCTCTGGCTTTAAGAGAAGGCTGTTCATAAATAACCTACTATAGGACTGTATTAGCTCATTAAAATGATCATATTCTGATTTAATACTGGTGAAATTTCCCTGAGTAGGCAGGGAGCATGTGTGGAAAGCAATGTGTGTGGCAAGCAGTTCTTGTCGGCTTTAGTGTGGGCTCATTTAGGGTCCTCAGCTGAGCCATGAAAGCCGAGCTAAGAGGCCAGTGAGGTAGCATTAAATACTATATGAGCCCTTCTAACGTTAGCTGGCTTTAAATTCATATGGAATAAAATATATCACTGTGTGGTTTATATAGAAAACCAAGTTGAAAGTCAGTTTTATTTTACCCACGTTAAAAGGTCCTTTTATGTAACTTTCAGAAAGTCCTTGTTATTAGTGAGACTTCTCTCTGGGGCCGCTGAATGAACTGCAGTCAACGTTCTCTGTAGCTGCAAGCAAGCACCTGCATCAACCATGATTGACTGCCACATGTCAATAGAAGGCCGGGAAATAGTTGCAATCATATTTAGAAGAACGTTCCTGTGTTTATGTTCCTGTATATCTTATTGGAACCACCGGCTCCATGATACTAACTAGCTTGCTGTCTGTTACAAAGCAACCACTCTTAGCTTAGGCTACAGGGATATTGTTGGTCTCCCAGCCAGCTGTCACAAAGCTCACATCATCTCAAACTGGCTTCTTGAACATGACAATGAGTTCACTGTACTCCAATGGCCTCCACAGTCACCAGATCTCAGTCCAATAGAGCACCTTTGTGATATGGTGGAACGGGAGATTCACATCATGGCTCTGCAGCAACTGTGTGATGCTATCATGTCAACATGGAGCAAAATCTCTGAGAAATGTTTCCAGCACCTTGTTGAATCTATGACACCAAGAACTAAGGCAGTTCTGAAGGCAAACAGGATCCATCCTGGTACTAGCAAGGTGTACCTAATAAAGTGGCCAATGGATGTATGTTTTTGTTTGTATCTTGTGGCCTTTGTTTGATTGTTGTGATTTGAACCAGCCCAGGAGTTTGGATAAATTAGCTAACGTTATCCACCCAAGACAGTATTTAGCTTCATTTGCTAGCTAGCAATATGTCCGCGTAAGAAGGCAAGCCAACGTTAGCTAACATTAGCCAGCTAAAACCAGTGTCAGTTTTTCCTCTGCGATTTTTTCAGAACTAGTAGGCACTAGTTCTTAATTTATTAGATTGGACACTACCAGACCACAAATGAGACAACAATTAGCTAGCCCACCTCCTTGTCCTTCAGCTTCACTCCCTGCTGCTCAGGGATAAGGCTACTTTGCCCAGAGGAGAGTGGGTGGCAGCCCCCAGACCTTTAGTAGGCACCTGTAACAGCTTGAATTTAGCTAGTGCAGACCCCAGTGGAAAGAAAAGGCCTGTCTCCAGGATGCAAAAGGTATACAGCAGAAACAGAGCACGTGTGGACTCTGTGTTGTGGTGTTTGTTGACATTAGCGTACTCCATTTCTTAGCTAACGTTAGCTACTGTTGAACACAGCAGTGCTGTATCAGGCAATGCCTGACATTCACAGAGCATTCATCCCATACTTCATCCCCCAGTTCTGCATTCAGCTCATCCATCCATGCCTGTCTAAGACTCGCTGTGTTCAATGGAGTATTGTTGTGCAAGATCCGGTAAAAAAACAAAACAGCCCCTGTAGCAGCAGGGTCAAATTTGTTTATTGCCTCAAGGGCCTCATGCTTTACCAAAATTCAAAGTTGGGTAAGTGCGTCCTGACATAATTTCGAATTTGGAAGAATCGAAAAAGGCCAGATTTAGGAATGTCATATTTAGCTAAGTTGTGGGTATGAGGCAAAAATGCCGTTAATGTATAAATCACCTATGTTGCAAATGCCTTCCCGCTTCCAGAGGAGGAAAACACTATCAGTCAGACCTGGTAAAAAAGAATGGTTTTCACATATTGGGGTGTCCAAGTAGGTTTTTGGAGCCTCGAAGTAATGTTTTATCTGCTTCCAGATTCTTATGGTGTTGCCAATTACAAAACTATTATTAAAGCATGCCTTTTTAACAGCAGTGGGACTGTTAAGAAGAGCGGATAATTAAGGTTGTTTTTTTGCAAAGCATTCGTTCCATACACAACCATGTAGGGCAGGAGTGTGCCTCAGAAGGAGGGCCCTTCTTCCACCAGGCGAGTATAGATTAGTGTGTAGCCCAATAATACAACTTAAAATTCGGTAAAGCAAAACTTCCCATATCCTTTGGTTTTGATTTTAGAAATTCTAACTGTTTTATAGCTCCAAATGAAAGGTATAATAAGCGAGTCTAACTGTTTGAAGTATGATTGCGCAAAAGATGGAGAAAGCGGGGCAATACGGTCATCTTGATTGCATTCATCTTCCCAACCATGGATATTGGAGTTTTCCAAAACTCAATATTGGTTTTGGCTTGCGCAATTTTGCATTAAGTAGGGCTCTTTTTTTAGTGTAGAGTGTCAGACTGAATTTACGAACGCACCAGTCCAGTCCTTTGGTCTTACCACATCTAACCATAGTTGTCTTTGTTTTTGTTGACAGGTTTTGAGCCATGACTCCTTCTATTCTGCCATGACTCCTTCTATTCTGGCTCCCAACAAAACAACAAGACCACATTTTAAGACTCCTATGTAGCCTACAGCCCTGTGGTGGAGAGTTGTGTTTTGCCTCCAGCTAACAAACTGATGTCATTGTGACGTCAGCCCTAAAAGGGTTTTTACTTGTAAAAAGTTACATACAGTACCTTTAGGTGTCTTCTGTCTCTTACATCTGCAGTCTAATACTGTCAACAATATCTTCATCTTTCAATCAAGGTCTGATTTAGAAACAGAAGACGCATGTTTCTCGTCTTTTTCCTTTAGTGGCTGTGTTTGTGCCACAAGTACATTATGCAACGGACTACATTAGCATGCGCCTGTAATTTAAAAATGCCTTAATGCATAGTTCATATACATACATTATGCACACAGGTGTTGTCAACAATATGCAGCAAATGTTAAAAAAAAAAAAAAAAAAGCACCTCCAACTTCAGAACATAATAATATTTCAATCTCTGCAGAAATTGTCTTGGGAAGGTATGTATACCTCTTCAGCATTTCATTAGTAAATCCATTTTGTGGCCACAAATGATTGCTTTTCTTCATATTTAGTGCATCTACAGTACTGGCGGCGTTGGATGCATGCTGAAGGAGTTGATTAGAAATATCTGAGAAAAAAGAACAGCACAAACATCATCGTTGCTAAAGGCAACTACAGGCAATATCTTAATATACACTTAAAATGATGCTCCTGATTATTTTGGAAATAATTGACTTTCTTTCCTGTTTTTTAATTTATTTATTATTTTCCAACAGCATTCTTGTTTTAAATGTGTCTGGAAATTGAACACATTTCTTGATCAGTGGCAAATTATAAAAGTAATCACTTCAGCACCGGCAGAAAACACAGCGCAACTGTGGGAAGCATTGCAATCAATATGACCCAGCGCTCTCATGAGTGATTGACATCAATATTTTATATACAGTGCACAATGTGTTATCTGGCTCATCTTACATCAGCTGATTAAATCCTTTTCTACTTCTTAGTGTTTGACTACTTGTTACTTTACCTCCCCCTCTAAAATTACGGAGTTGCACTTAAACCATTATTGCACCAAATAAAACCTTGCATTAATGGCATACCATGCAGAATTGTCAGTTACTGTTGGTGAAATAAGAGGCAAACACCAGATTCACTCATTTTTGGCATTTCATCTCGCTATATAAGCATTTTTCAACACTGTGTCTTAGTCGGAGATTTTCTTAGTACGATGACCATGTCAGAAAATATTACCGTTTCACACTATTGCAGAACTTCTATCAGTCAGAATGAGCCTTAAAGGAATGAAAATGGAAGGGTTATGGTTAGTTGAAGAAACGTTTTATTATACTACAATTGAAGCTTGAAACCATTTCGTGAATGGAAGTATATGTAAAAGTCTCCCCTTTGAAAATAACTACAATAAAGGGGAGATTCTCCGTCCAGTTGTGTATTGTTTTTCAATATCGTAGATAAGCAAATTTACACGGTATGAAAACCATCAACTTTTATATCACCGTTGGCGTACACACCCGTAAAAGTCCAGAAAACGGAAAATATTCAGAAAATACAGACATAAGGTGGAGTCTCTGCAGATAAATACATCGCCACACACTTCTACTGGGTCCTAAATTAGGATTGAGAGGGATTGCATTCCATTTTTTTGTAAGAAAATCCTTGCAAATCCGGGTACTTTGACAATTTTCAACCAGCTTTGTATCAAAACAATGTGGGTAGTATGTGTAAATGTAGTGTGGTGAACTTCCCGCCATCCAACCAGTACCTAGATATCCCTCGTCCTGCCCAGCAAAACTCTAGCGAATGACACAAACGACATCATACGCGTCATTCAGTGGAGTTTTGTTGGCTCTCCTGGGCTGTTGCTTGAAGTATAGGCAGTACTTGTGCATTTTCGTTTTGCTTGCCATCCATGCTATCAGGAGATAGACCAGCCCCACCTCTCAAACCTCGAACCGAATTCCGATCAAAGGGTAAAATGAAGCAGTGCTGATTAAATATATATCAAGATTACGTTATTGTAGTAACCATTTCTTGCCTAAAATGCTTTCAGAAACACGTTTCAGTGCCCTGTTTGTGAACAGGAAGTGGGCGCCATACTGTTTCCTGCACAGTGAAAATGGAGACTGTAAGAACTGAGTTCAAATGGTAAAACTAGGAGCCGCTGATCAAGTTTAAACCAAGAGTCTGTTACTTCGTTGCATATTTCTCACCTTAGATGTGTTCAGAAACAAGTAATGTTTTGACCTTCCGAGATCATTACCTCCTTATTCCCTACCTTCACATCTTGGTCTCTTGTACCCACATTAATACAACGTTAGATGCTGTACTCTCACACTGAACTACACTGTAACTGCCGAAATCTAAAGGTCACCTTGCATCTTTTTCAGTGGATGAATGTAGCGGAACAGTGGACTTGTGTTTATGATCATTTATTAGGCTACAGTAGTCAATGTTTTTATGTGAAAGATAGAAAAGTAAAGGTTTATCCTCAGAGGGGGGAGGTACCTCTATGGCCCAACGTACTGAGATACTTTCGTAACATCAGTTGAAGATATGGTCACCCAATACCAAACAAATATCATTTGACGAGTTTGCATTATGTCACCTACCAGCGGGGCGTTTATTGGTCCGAGGCAGTGCAGTGCATTCCAGTAGTTGTAGGTTTTCTATCTCTTGAGGAAAAGTATGTGTATCTTTATACTGCATAGACAGACTAGTCTTATGCAAAGATCCTCATTATATCTGTAAAATACTTCATCAACTGTTGCAGATCTTCGATTTGGACTTACAAATATATGTGCTGGTACATTATTAGTTAGTTAGGCAGAGTTCAATCCACATAAAAACTCCACGATGGAAACCTTAAAAATATGTCTTTAATTCAATGCAAGCTTCACTTGTGTGCTTTATTCCATCCAGCTCTTTGCTGACAATTTAGTTTTCTGCCACTTAATATCACAAAGTTGATTAGAAAAAGGAAAATCCAAATGTGCAATGTGTGACATAATAAATAAACATTATTAATTGGGTTCATTTAGTTTGGACCTTTTTTCTTTTTTTTTTTTCCACTGGCAGTTGAATGCACAGCCTTCTCAGGCCACATTTATTCTAAAAACTGCTGCTGGATCAGCAACTCTAAAAGCTCTCTCTTTAGTCCGGCTTCACTTCTGTGATTGCAGCAGCTCCTGATGTACCTGAATGTTGTGCAAGCTAAGCAGACTCAACAAACTTCGGACTCTCCTGAGGAATCAGAGTGAATGCAACCTAATTCTGATGCCTGTCACTTTGTGTTTTTGTATTTCCACCCCATCACCTGGAATGTCTCCATTTAATGAATGAGGAAATCCAGTTCTACACACAAACCTTCAGCTGCTACCCTAGTGGGACTGCTAGCCTTGCTCCTTGTCAGCGTAGATTTGGGAACCTGGCAGAGGTTTTGCTGTCAGATGGGTGACTGTCAAGATCTAAACTGTAATGTAATCTAAAAAATGCAGTCAATTATGGTCATACATCTGGTTTTGGTACCCATATAGAAACATAAATGTTGTCTACTTGTAATTTTCCATGAAACATTTGATATGAGTTTTGAAGTATCTAAAGTGTCACTTTTAGAATGAGCGTCACATACTTTGCAAACACAACTTAACTCTTATTTACTTATTATTTGCAGAACAAATACAAGTTCTTTTGCATAATAGACATGTTTAGATAGAAAAAGGCTAATGTCAGCTGAGATAACTTTGTTACCTCTGGTTGCAGCCTTTTTTGCCCCAACAAAATAGGTACTTAGGAACACTTGTATGCCACAATGGTGTTGCTCAGCATGCCTTCCATGTGTCTACATTGGCAACAGTGGGTAGGTAGGTAGGTAGATATTTAGATATGTAGGTAGGTAGGTAAGTAGGTAGGTAGATATTTAGGTAGGAAGGTATTTAGGTAGGTAGGTAGGTAGGTAGGTAGATATTTAGATATGTAGGTAGGTTGGTAAGTAGGTAGGTAGATATTTAGGTAGGAAGGTATTTAGGTAGGTAGGTAGGTAGGTAGATATTTAGATATGTAGGTAGGTAAGTAGGTAGGTAGATATTTAAATATGTACATAGGTAGGTAGATATTTAGATATGTAGGTAGGTAGGTAAGTAGGTAGGTAGGTAGGTAGATATTTAGATAGGTAGGTTGGTAGGTAGGTAGGTAGATATTTAGATATGTAGGCAGGTAAGTAGGTAGGTAGGTAGATATTTAAATATGTAGATAGGTAGGTAGATATTTAGATATGTAGGTAGGTAGATATTTAGAATGCGTGGGTGGGTAAGTGGCAGGCAGGCAGATATGTAGGTGAGTGGGTAGAGTGGGTAGGTGGTGTGGGTGGGTAGAATGTGGTAGATATGTGGGTGGGTAAGTGGGTGGGTGGGTAGATGTGTGGGTGGGTGGGTAGATATGTAGGTAGGTAAGTAGGTAGGTAGGTAGATATGTAGGTAGGTAGGTAAGTAGGTAAGTAGGTAGGTAGATATTTAGATATGTAGGTAGGTAAGTAGGTAGGTAGGTAGATATGTAGATATTTAGATATGTATGTAGGTAAGTAGGTAGGTAGATGGGTGGGTGGATGGATGGATGATAGGAAGGTATGCATTTAGATAGATAGGTACAGTAGGTAGGTAGATGGATGGATGGATGGATGGATGGATGGATGGATGTATTTAGATAGACAGGTAGATAGGTGGGTAGATAACTTTATTGTCCACCTCAATGGAATTTCTCTTTGGCTTCTCTCAAATGCATCAAAGGTACAGACACACACATAACACAATACACCATTAAAAACATACAACTTTATAATATATATCATACAGTAGTGTAAATAGGCATGTGGGACCAATAAATTATATAAATAGTAAAAGAGCAGACATCTTATAAACTAGTACTGTTCTCTGATACAGTCATTTGTGTTCATTGCCTGTATGGCATAGGGAAGAAAGGACTTCTTTTATATGTTTCAGCTGGTTCTTGGGACCCTAAATTGACACCCAGACGGGAGCAGCTCAAACCCTGTGTGTAATGGATGTGATTTAAAGGCGTAAAAAATGCAGCATGTGAACAGATCCTTACAAGAGGCCGACATGATATTCAGAACCTTAATATAACAATAATATTTGCTAAGTAGCCTGTTGTAACCTGAGCTTCTCTGTTGTTGTCTGTAGACAGTCCAGGCTCATTCATGCTTAAGTGTAGAATAATTCAAGCGAGATATGACTGTAGCAGAAGATGAAGAAACTTAAATACTGGCAGAACGGAATGAATCAGTAGTATAAACACTGGCTGTATCTATACTATTGTAAAGGACACATGGAAGTATTAGGGCAGTGACGTTTACAATATTTGAAACAGACATATCTATTGTCGAACGTAAAGGGAGTGCAAATTAGCCTTTAGCTGTTGGCTGCTAGGCGCAAATTCAGCCACCTCTATGTTGAGAGCCATGTGCGGACAACCTTTGAATCATAGTTACACTCTGAATATCATCTCGAGCTCCTTTAATGGTCATTGGGAACATGGTCACATGGACACCTGGGCCAGACTTGAAATATATTCGTCCTTTAACTGTGATTATGGGCCATATTAGGTGTAATTAAGAAACCAACACACACACACACACCAAAATTAAAAACAGCATCACACTGCTGTGTAAGTCTCAGAAAGTTTAAGAGATGCACACACACACACACTTGCAGGGACACACACACTTGTTTACCAGATGAGCAATATTGCAGACGCATTAGATTGGTCGTGCCGTCTGCTCCACAGTTATGGATTTATGCTTCATCACCATGGCATCTCTTTTAGCGTTGATTATAATTCCCAGAAGCCCTTAATTAAACCGTGTGCAGTAAAGGGCTTTTGTTTTTTTATAATTATTTATCTCCGAATGAGAGTGAAGCCCTCAGATTTACTGACTGAGTCCCCCAGTGCAGCGTGGAGCACCAACAGGCCAAGCACCCCATAAATTGCTCGGCCCCAACAAACAATTTGCTCCGACTGAAGTCTGCTTATGAGGCACATTTTCTGTATGCTTTTTATTTAATAGTGTCCCCTGTTTAATCACTGTGTGAGGAGGGGGCATACTCACAAGACCTCTCTGACTTTGACGGCTTTCTTCAGTATTTCAGCGAGGCCAGAGCTATGTTTAGTCTGCTCGGGGAGGGGGAGATTTGAGATTCCCCTCTCTGCAGTGTAACAGCCCGGTTGACATTCAGTCGATGTAATTTGGCTTTTAAAATATCGAGGACGCTTGTTGTTTTAATTACACTACATTTCAGTGTCAACTCGGGTGTTTAAATGACCATAAAATAACAAGATAAATTAGTGGTTAGTACAAACTGTTTTATAAACAACTTTAATACACAGTCAAAATGTCATTAGTCTTACAACTTCAACTATCTCTACTTTAAATTAGGTTTATTTCTCTTTATGTTTTCTATTTCATTTAGTAATGTATCTTAAAGGCAAACTTATGTATTTTTGAACCTTGACCATATATTCTCAGTGTTTGGGGACAACAATTTTTTAAAATATGTCCAATACTGAGAGAGAGCCACAGCAGCATTACAGCCTGTAATGTAATCCCTACTGGCAATTGTGTACGTCAGTTTAAATCCACTAAAAGTGCTTGCTTTTGCCACTGACAGGCTCAGATTATTATTCTAATTGTCTGACATTATGGAAGGGATACCAACGGTGAGAAGAAACATTTTTCCTGACCTTTCGCTTTCGTTTGTTAGCATGACCAGGTCACTTCCACCTTTTACATAACTCTAAGGGTGCTTTCAGACCTAGAGTTGTCTTGCTTTGGTTTGAATCAGGGACTAATTTTGTTTCAAAGTTGTATAATTGCCTAGAGTTGGTTTGTGTTCTCACGGCAGCATTTACAAGCGGACCAGGTCAAATGCCTTGTGTGAGAAAACTGCTCTTGATTGGTCAGAATTTCCATGTGGGAAAAATCCAGGAAGTAAACAAAACATTGAAGAAGATAAATGTGACACTTTCTAATGTCACAATGGAGGGACAACTACCCAGGTTGATTTTAGCGCTGCTCATCGTGGACTATATTGCTGTCATTGTTCATTTTAGTCAAACCATACAGTTTGAAAACGAGGCGCGGCTCCAACTAGAAAACAATGTTTTGATGCATTGGATGTGCTGGACCGAGACCACCTCTTCAAGAAGGTCTTGGTCCGGTTGCTGTGTTCACACCTGCCCAAATGAACCGCACTTAGGGGACAAACAAACTTGAATACGTTTCAACCGAACCAAAAAGGGCAGGTGTGAAAACACCCTAAGGTACGCTGTCTGTACTCCAACACAACAACCTCTTCCTGGCATGACTCTCCCCAAGACCCCATTCCAATATACTTCTTGCCCCTACCACTTTGTTTGTACCCCTCCATTTTGTGCGTTCAGGTCTAGGAGTAGGGTGTCCCCATTCTTGTTGGGATAGAGGGGTAGAGTGAAGTGTAATGGCTTATTTATGCTCAACGTTAGGTACATATAGACACAGACGGAGCCTTCTGTTCGTACCCTGTGTTCATTTTGTCTATATTTGTGCAAGTTTTCTGAAAGCTTACGGATTCGGATAAGACAGTATTACCACCAAAAGTCATGGGAACAGCATAGTGTGGTTTAATTGAGAGACAATCATAGGACACATTAAGGAAATCTGGTAATAAAGTGAAAGTAAAGATTGCAAGTACAAGCGGCCGAAATGAGTTTCCTCCGCAGGGTAGCTGGCCTCAGCCTTAGAGATAGGGTGAGGAGCTCGGACATCTGGGAGGGACTCGGAGTAGAGCCGCTGCTCCTCCACATCGAGAGGAGCCAGTTGAGGTGGTTCGGGCATCTGGTAAGGATGCCTTTTGGACGCCTCCCTTGGGAGGTGTTACGGGCATGTCCAACCGGGAGGAAACCTCGGGGCCGCCCCAGGACACGCTGGAGGGAATACATCCTCCGGCTGGCCTGGGAACGCCTCGGGGTTCCCTCGGAAGAGCTGACGGAAGTGGCTGGGGAGAGGACTGTCTGGGCTTCTTTGCTGAGGTTGCTACCCCCGCAACCCGGATAAGGGGAGGACGACGAGGACGACGAGGACGACGAGTACGAGTACGAGTGAAAAGTATTGTCCGTCCGTATTTACAACCCTACCTTTGTTAAAAGGTACATTATTACAACTTCCTCCACCGTTGCCATGTTTGTTGTTGTCAGAGTCTGTTGACTATTGCCATCTACTTGGCCAACACAAAGAATACATGGAAGTATGAGGGCAGTAACATTTACAACATTTGAAATGAATGTATTGAATTTCTTATGGAAAGGGAGAATAAATGAGCCTTAAGGGCTACATGGCCCTCAAAACAGAGGTTTTTCAGAGGCACACAATCATTGGCAAGATGGCTGCACAAGCAACAACTGAAACCCACAAATGTATTTTCCTCATTAACACAGATTTTAAGGTTACAGTAACCGTTGTATTATCTTAGTTTAATGTTGTTTCAATGTATTATGGACTTTTTCTTTATAACAAGCACAAAAAAATGCCAGTATGCCGATGTCTCAGTAGCTAACTAATTAGCTAGCTAACGTGACATTGTCATTACTGATTTTTACATGACATTCACGTATTTAGGCATATTTCCATGCCGCTGTTTGATGGAATATAACTTTTAAAATCAAACTAAAGTCCAGGCGAGACATAACTGAACTTGTTACTGCTCCTCTAATATCAGTGCGGACTGGCAGGGTAGGTGTGCAGGTTGTTAACATTAGCTTACAGAGCACTGCTAGTGGCCTAGCTAGAAGCGATGGTCTTTTTTATTTCATACCTTGTTTCGATTGATAGCGTAAAACAAAGGTTGTGAATAAATTGAGGATCCTGACAACTGCAAAATGTTGCCAGTAGCCCTCTCAAGCAAAATCACTACTGCAAACAACGGCATATTGGCAATGTCCACCAACACTACTTGTGCCGCTTTACTTTAACACTAGCATACCAGTGATGTCTTGAAGCGTTGTCCCATTTAATTGGGGAAGTTTCAATCACTGTCCCTTGTAACTCTGCTCAGAGGGGCAAGGTGGTTCCCAAAAACAAGGGGTAGGGGTAAAAATATGAAATGTATTTAGGCACAACTCTCACGAACGTTTCCACTGTTGTTTTTCCTGCAACAGGTCAACTCTTAGATATTTCAGTACAATACCTCTCCGAGAATGAGACTTGGTCACAGTAACAAACATACCAGGGAAAGCTAAGTTTTTGTATGTTGTCAGACTCTTCTAACAACAATCTGAGCCTGTCAGTGTCAAAAACACGCACTTGAAATCAACATAAGGTGACTCCATTCGTCACTTCGACACAAACACATGAGAAAATAAGGTCCAGGTTGAAAAATACCTGAGTTGCCCTTTAATGCATCTAAGCTTCAGCTAAACTTGCAACTAAATAAACTGTAAAGATGTTGAGTTGGATTTTCAGTCATACGACGGCTTATTGCAGGTTGATATTTCACATAATCTGGTAGGTATTGATTCAGCAAATAATGTGAGCAGTGCTGCTCCTCTCTTCTCGTACTCTGCTGGCTGCTCTGACCACACCGACTCACTTGCTGGAAGAGTGTGCACTTTTCACTTCCCAGTATATGTAGTTAAAATTACCCCACGGTTGCGACCGCTAATTTGGAGCCTTGGGTGAAAAATCTGAAACATGGACGAGGTCTGTGAGTAATATAAACCTGAGCAAGCTGTTGCATTTCGAAGAGATTGGTTGGTTTTCGAGAATCAACATAATGCCCCAAAAGAAAAGTTTCTTACCTTTAAACTTTGCTGTCTAACCCTACACACTCCTCCATCGGATCAGATATACACTGAAAGTTTAATGTGATCAAGCAGAAGCCTCAGCTAAAGTGCAGCTGACAGTAAAACTGAATATAGACTTTTATTCAACTTAAATCAGCTGAGTTTGTATTTATAGCTCTGCCTTAATTGTTTTACTAGCCTGCTAACAGCCCTGCATCAGCACCTCCTGGCCTTTTAGTATTTTACTGATAATGCTTTCAACATTTGATGCATGCTGCCCAGAGCGAGGAATGTGCCGCCGGAAAAAAATAGTGCCTAACCTTTCCATTAAATTACTCAAGGAAGTTTGGAGTGATTGAAACGCATTAACCGCAGACATCTTGCAATAAGATCGAAGCTGTGCCCCTGATATCAGCACACTTTGATCATCAGTGACGACTGCATGTACTCCTTTCTATTGCTTATCGATTTGATTTCTCGTACAGGGCCGTGTTTCCGCTTCGACTGTATGTACAGTTTTCCTTCATATTTCCCAAACGGATAATTGGAGATGAGAACAAGGTCACTCGTGCATCTTTAAAGCCCTTTCATGTAGCACACTTAGTTCAATATGCATTTTAATATCTTTTTTGATGGCAGAGTGGAAAGATAAATTCGGGCACGGACATGTGGAAGGCCTGATCAGCTCTCTGACACAAGAGTTCTGTGTCAAGTCTCAAGGGCATTTTGTAAGTCTTAGTGGCCTTTTCGTGTTTCTCTCTGTGTTTATTTTTTATCGTTTTGTGACATTTTGTAGTCGTTTTTTGTCTCTTTGAGGAAATTTTGTGTCTGTGTCCTCGTTTTGTGTCTCCTTGAGAACATTTTATGTCTCTTTGTCATTGTTTTGTGTCTCCTTGAGGGCATTTTGTGTCTCTCTGTTATTGTTTTATGTCTCAAGGGCATTTTGTAAGTCTTAGTGGCCTTTTCGTGTTTCTCTCTGTGTTTATTTTTTTTTATTGTTTTGTAACATTTTGTAGTCATTTTTTGGCTCTTTGAGGAAATTTTGTGTCTCTGTCCTCATTTTGTGACTCCTTGAGGACATTTTGTGTCTCTTTGTCATTGTTTTGTGTCTCCTTGAGGACATTTTGTGTCTCTTTGAAGCATTTAGTGTCTCTTTGTCATCGTTGTGTGTCTCTTTGAGGAAATTTTTTCCTCTTTGTCATCGTTTTGTGTCTCCTTGAGGACATTTTGTGTCTCTCTGTTATTGCTTTATGTCTCAAGGGCATTTTGTGTCTCTTTGTCATCGTTTTGTGTCTCCTTAAGGACATTTTGTGTCTCTTTGTCATCGTTTTGTGTCTCTTTGTCATCATTTTGTGTCTCCTTGAGGGTATTTTGTGTCTCTTTGTCATCGTTTTGTGTCTCTTTGTCATCATTTTGTGTCTCCTTGAGGGTATTTTGTGTCTCTTTGTCATCGTTTTGTGTCTCTTTGTCATCATTTTGTGTCTCCTTGAGGGCATTTTGTGTCTCTTTGTCATCGTTTTGTGTCTCTTTATCATCGTTTTGTGTCTCCTTGAGGGCATTTTGTGTCTCTTTGTCATCGTTTTGTGTCTCCTTGAGGGCATTTTGTGTCTCTTTGTCATTGTCATCTTTGTGGTTGATTTCTGTCTCTTTGAGGAAACTTTGTATGATTTTAGTCTTTTTCTGTCTTCTTCTGGTTGCTTTGTGTTCTTTGTAGTCATTTGGTGTCTTGTGGTCTGCGTGTGTCTCTTTGTAGTCATTGTGAGGCTTGCTGGTCAGTTTATTTGAGTGACATTTTGCAGATGAAGGCCAGGGGGAACCTGACACTTTGGGTCCCTGGGGCTGTGCCCAGTTGGCCCGTTCAGTAAACCATCCATGTGCCTTTGTTTTCATTGCAGCTGGGTGACGCTCAGTAGCACTCACTTCCTTGATCCTCCAGCTTTGTAGCTAACGTTTAGCTGAGCTGAACTTTAACCTCAATACACTGACCCTCATGATGCTCATCCACTGGCATTCAAAGTTAGATGTGTAAGTTATGACCGCGTCAGTTTGGCTGCAGAGAAGCATGAAGGAGAAGTTAATTTTCTGCATTTATGGAATCCTGGAGTTATGTACTCTCCAATCCTACTGGGACTTGGGTAACAAATCTCCAGCAGGGCAGAAAATACCAAAGAGGAGAGAGACAGCAGGTCATAGCACTGTGCTTGTTGACATTCTAGTGTCGTCTTTGTAGGAGTGTAAGATGCATATCATCATACACTGCACTAGGCGTAAACTGGGAGTGCATATTTTCGTGTAAAAGGAACATCAGTGTTTGCCAGTTTGTTAACATCTTATAATCAAAAATACATATTTTGCTTCTTACCTGTCGTGCTGTTGATCAGTCTAGATTGTTTTGGTGCGAGTTGCAGAGTGTTGGAGATATCGTCTGTAGAGATGTCTGCCTTCTCTCCAATTTTGTGGAACTAGATGGCACTCAGCTTGTGGTGTTGGTGAAGATTTTAGGTCATCCAGGTCATGGTAATCTTAAGCGCTATATCAGAGGCAACTGGACTTGGTTGAGTTTCTTGAAGACGTTTCCCCTCTCTTCCAAGAGGCTTCTTTAGTTCTAATGGACTGGTGAGGAGTTGCAGGCATAGCTTGTAGTGTTCAAAGCACCAAAAGATACATTTGAAAAACTCAACAGCAGAAATCATGACTCGGTTACTCAAGATAATCCACAGACCTTGTTGTGAGCAGTTTCATGTAGACATCTTCTTTGTACTGAAAACATCTGACATTACCCCACAGAAGGAAGTGTGCATCTCCTGCTTGCTGACCTAGCAAAGTGTGGAGGAAACATTTGATTGTTGCTGTGTCTAACCAGCTGGTATTGTCTGATATTGGCCATGAAATCGAGCAAATGAGTTGCTATCCACCCATCCATTTTCAACTGCTTATCTGAAGCCAGGTCGCAGGGGCAGCAGGCCAAGCAAAGCACCACAAACGTCCTTCTCCCCAGCAACGCTTTCCAGCTCCTCCTGGGGGACCCCAAGGCGTTCCCAGGCCAGATGAGATATGTAATCCCTCCAGTGTGTTCTGGGTCTGCCCCGGGGGCCTCCTACCAGTGGGACATAACCAGGACACCTACAACGGGAGGCGCGCAGGAGGATCCTGATCAGATGCCTGAACTTCCTCAACTGAACCTTGAGTTTAACCTGGAAAACCAGATGCCCCGCCCCTTGCAAATTAGAATTTGCAAGGGGCGGGGCGTCTGGCCCTGACGAGCAGAGCCCGTTGAATCACCTATCAGACCAATCAGATCAGTCTATCTGACAGAGGTCGGCTCTGGGCGGGCGTAACATGATGAGGACAGCGCTGCGCCGTAGGAGTCGAAAAGTAAACAGCCAAGATGGCATCTGCCGAAGGACCGCGTCCATTCAATTTAGATTTGAAAGAAATGGTAAGCCAACCACAGAAGACTGCCCTAGAAGCCTTCGCTTCCAGGAAGGACGTTTTTTCCGTTTTGCCGACAGGATACGACAAAAGCATAACATATCAGTTAGCCCCACTGTTGGGCAAACCAATGGGGCTTAGTGCAATGAATACATCACCTTGTTTTTTGCTCTGATTGGCCCTCGTGCTATCCAATTGCGTGCGGCGGCATTTGAAATGCCTCAGTTAGTGCCGCCCTTGGGTAGGAGGGATGTATCGGTGAGGGCCAGACTCAAAATCTTTCTAGATTTGAGTCTGGATTTCAAGGCTACCTTGAGTTCGGATACCAGCAAAAAATCCAATATGGCGCATCCCTAATTTATTAGCAAGCTAGCTAAAATTAGCTCATTTGTGACCATGCTTTAACATTGACACTGATATTTTGCCCAGCTCCCTCTGAGGCCTGAAAAGGCTTTACTCAACTTGGAGTTCCCCTTCAAAGGCCCACCTTCATAAATGTGCATGCAGTGGCTCTGTTTCATGAATAATATCACCAACAAACGGTAACATGCCTTGTTCTGAGCAAAGCTTACTTGAGCTAACAACTTCCATTTCTTGCCACAGACTAAACTTAA
Source organism: Epinephelus fuscoguttatus (assembly GCF_011397635.1). Classification (NCBI taxonomy): domain Eukaryota; kingdom Metazoa; phylum Chordata; class Actinopteri; order Perciformes; family Serranidae; genus Epinephelus; species Epinephelus fuscoguttatus. The sequence continues at coordinate 11,399,043 of NC_064774.1, forward strand.
GATTTACAGCTGCTGTGGAGCCAATTGTTGTCATAATGATGCTGTAGCCTTCTGTGATAACTATAATAATCCACAGAGCACATAATGTATGCCGTACCACTAAGCCTTTCCTGTAGTCATTCCCTTAAATACTACTTTCCGCTGTCTAAACATCACGTCTCAGCTGTTGCATTTAATTTGTAATAACTCTCCTCTGTCCTTATTTGCCATTTAGCTGCATGTACATCCAGGCATCGTCATGGTGATATTATTCATGAAACACAAACACTGATGATTATCATATTTGCCGCTTCTGCTCCATGTTTGTTATTGTTTCATCACAGGACATTAATCAGACTCTGATATGATAGATCATTTTATTTCCAGTACTGTGTGCAGTCAACAGAACCAAATCAGACACAGGTGCAGTATCAAATGTTTTTATTATGTATACATCAATGGAAAGTGTAATGAGAAATTTAAGCCCTGATCCAACAGCGTGAATCGAGACCAGCAGCATAAATGTTTAGGCAGCCCAAATGTAAATACAGAAACTGATTATGGGCATCATCCCCAGCAGCAAACAAACAAGAGAGCCATGTTTATGCTAACACCTAGAAACAGAATCAGAATACTATAAATCCCTGTGGTGACTTAGCATTAATCCAAAAAGAAGTACACTGTTTCTCTCCGTGGTTTCGGCACCATGTGTTTCCAGTGACAACATTCAGGACATGACAACACAGGCCATAGTGTCAGATTACATCCATGTGAGGCAGACTGTGCTGGTGGAGCCGTTCTGTTGTCATACAGCTCACTCAGACATTACACCCAAGCTGTTGTGATGAACATGATGTGTACCTCTGTGCTGTGTCGAACATACAGAGCAACTATAGGATCAGGTTCTGATGTCTGATGGCTGCTGCTAATGTTGGAGCTACGCAAGGTCTGAGAGGTCTAAAGCCTTGGACAAATAACATTTATTTTGTTTGTCATTAAATGAAATAAACTTCAAATACCCTGAAGGATTATTATGTTGTCATCAAAACATGGACCGTCTGTTGTTTCAATGGCCCAAAATTTTGAAGCCTCATTGCCTGAAAATGTCCCGTTTGACTGAACAACACATTCTCATCCCAAGTCGTCGCATATCGCTGCTTTGTCAGTGGAATTTTACGTCTACACATGAAGTACTAGGTATCTTCTTGTTTCTGGTGTTGACATTTCGGGACGCTGCAACCAACAATGGCACGTCAAAGAAAGCACTCCGACCTCGTCACGTATAACATTTTGGTCAAGGACTTTCCACGTCCACATACACCGTTCAAGGTACCCTGGGTGGGTTGGTTGTTGTCATTCTGGGACACCGTGTCAAGTTCCCTTCTTTCAAAATACACTTCCGTTTTCACAGGAAATTGTCTACATCAGTACAACACCGCAAATTTATGTTTTATGTTTTCCTTCAACAAACACACATGGTTAGGTTTAGGCAACAAAAACACGTGATTAGGTTTTGGAAAAAAGAACAGGGTTTGGCTTTGGAATCTTAGGGGACACGTACACTGCTCTCTCAGGTGAAAGTCGATGTTCGTTGGACCCATCCACCACCTCTCCCGTCCACCCCATTTGGACTTTCACCACCTTAAGTTTCGTCCTTGTCCTGCTGCGTTTCCCCCGACACCGTCGGTTGCCATTAAACTATAACGGCAACCGGCGGCGTATCATGCCGATGTTAAAGGACGCCTTCTTTCATTGATTTCTGACGCCACAAGTCACTGCCCAGGTGCCGGATTTCAACAGCTTCAGAGTCAGATTAGGCTCTGTGGTTAGATTTAGGCAACAGAAGCATATGTTTAGGTTTAGAAAAAAGTTGTGGTTTGGCTCTACATTCATATGGAAAGTGAATACCAAGCTCCTGTGTGAAAGTCTGGAGTGACTAGAGTTCACACAGAGGAGGGCATGGATACATGTACCAAATAGCATGTTATTTTACTGACGAAAACCAATGTGAACCAAATAAGGGAGAATAAGGGGATCACTAAAGTCAGTAGGGTCCATCCAGCACAGTCACTAGAAGAAAATGTTGGCAGTGTACAATTCTGCAAACCACAGATACGTTACATCTGCATGTTCCTTACGTATCAAATCAATGTTCCTTGCAGTGGCCCAAACACTGCAAGGAAACTGAAACTTACTGGAGGGAGTGTGTATTTTCGGAGAGATGGGACTTCTGTCTAATGGGAATTTTTTTGGACCAATGGGGCTTCAGAACTGTGGGTCATTTGAACAGTGTCATGGCACTGACAGAACAATATACCCCCAAGGTTCAGTGGATTCACTCCAGTGCTTGAAGAGTGACCACTCTCCACTTGAATTCCACTGATGGGGTTAAGAAAAAATCCTGCAGTATTCCCCTTTGTCCATATTGTACCAAAACAGCAAATAACCTGTCACTTACAATCCGAGGAACTTGTTAAATAGCGGGAACTGCTACATCGGGGGAATCCTCTGATGATTCTGAGTGACTGTGCGAGTGATTGGAGTCCTGCTGAATGGCGATCCTCTTCTAAAATGGAAAAGTCCCAAAGAGATGAAGAAATGTAATTTGAGATGGAAATCTTCCTCAACTGGGGCAATCTGGAAGGTAATCTTATTGAGAGTGGATGCAGTGGTGCCGTGTACAGATAGAGGAGGGTGGAGGCTGCATGTGGGGAAGGCAAAACGGCAGACAATTCATATTGGAAAAAATTCAATAATACACAAAGATTTCAGTGTTCATGTGAGCAGAAAGTTGTAGCCATGGCTCTGTGGATTGTCATGTTGGTGCGTTGGTGGGTTAGTCGGTTGACAACTTCGGTCCATATTTAAATATCTAAACACCTCTCGGATGGATTGCCAGAAAAATCTGGACCCACCTTCCAGAGGATGAACCCTACTTCATTGATCTGACTATTCCTCCAGTCCCATTATCAGATCAGACTTTTCACTTTTTCTGGGACATATTCCAGTATCTACAGGATGGATCAGCAATAGTTTCGTGTTGACTTTCATGGTCTCGATACAATGATTCAACTCAGTTGGCAGATTGAATGTTCGCATTGTGCATTTCTGCAAACTGTGGATATTGTTTCATATTTACATTGTTATGTAGCAGATATGTTGAAACTTTATGTTTCAACAATGCTTTGGTTGATGTGTGGTTATGTTTAGGCACAAAAATCACTTGGTGAGGGTTAGGAAAAGATTGTGTTTGGGTTTAAAATACCCAATTTTGTTTCCACAATACTGGCTGGAAAAAAAAACAAACTCCCACATAGGTAGAAAGGCAATGAAAACGCAGCAAGGATTCACTAGGTTGTTGATCTTGAACAATAGTCTGCAGCTTGGCAGGCGTCTTGCTGAGGTGACACAACAACAAGTCATCAAACATTTGTGTTTAAAGCTAGTTGTTAGCGTGCTAACATGCCAAGATGTTGAACACAGTAAATGTCTTACCATAGATTTCATAAAATAATGGACATAGCCACTATGATGTCACCCACTGGTTTATGGACCGCCATTTTGAAGCTTGCAGTTTGGTATTTTGGCCGTCGCATCTTCATGTTTTGAAGGCAGGGGTGACTTGAGGTGATGATATTTGGAAGAGATGGTGGAGCTTGGGAGGAGCGAGGGGTGGATTTCACCAGTCAGCTGAGGTGACGCTGATCAGACAACCTGTTACTCAAATTGACCATGCTCTTACTTGTTAATAAATTTACACTTTATTAAAATGTCAATGGTTGAGTTATGTAAAAAATCACCCCCGCGGAGTTGTCATGAACGGGGAAATTAGCTATTGAAACTAAAAACGTTTTTGTACCAGGCTGTAAACATGTTTATTTCTGCTGTAGAGTTGGGCATTTTAACATGGGGGTCTATGGGGATTGACTCGCTTTTGGAGTCAGCCTCAAGTGGCCATTAGAGGAACTGCAGGTTTTGGCACTTCTGCGTTGGCTTCATTTTTTAGTTCTGGAGAATGTCGCTTGCATTGTACCTAGCCTTAGCATTTAGCTCAAAGCTTCTCAGAGCCAATAGCATGGTTGTAAACTCACAGATCATACACGGAGCATTAAGATGATTGGTATATCCTCCTATAAGGTATAGCACTTGTTACCGGTGAGGTCATGAATTGTTAATATAGCATCAGCAGGAATCTCCTTCAATGGACTGTGTGATGTGCATAAATTTATTGATTTACTTTAATTTATTAATGCAGGCTTTACGGCTAATTGTAAAGTGGAGACTTAAAGGTTGGGTCATGACCTGGCATCCCAAATTTTGGTTAATGAATGACATTTACAACAGATTTGTACTAATTTCAGCATTAACAAATCATTTAACACCAGCCATCAACAAATGATGCACTCAGCCTCAACGGCCAATTTTCTTTGGCAGCCCATTATCTCCATAAATATTGCTCATTGCTCCAAAATCCTTTTTCTCCTGAAATTCACACTGCCTAAACTTAGGGTGCGTTCGTAAATCCAATCTGACACTCTACGCTAAAAATGAGAGTGCTGTTGTTTGAAGAAACGCTGCATTCTATTTCAACATGAATTGACAAATAGTTAAGTTTATCACACATTTACTCCACTTGGCGCTCTGCTGCTTGGAGGGTGTGGTCTTCGGAGTAACCAAACGGTACATTTCGACAGTGCTCCAAGTTTACGAATGGTCTAGTTTGTGCCAGAGTGGACTCTCGGTGTGAGTATTTTCCAAATGCACCCTCGATTTTTCACCTGAAAAGCCAATCTCCAGAGCTAAGGATTGCCAAAAATATATTGTTTTTAACGTTGTCTTCATAATGATCGGATGGTTGGTCATACAGCTTGGGACAGTGGTTCCCAACTGGTGGGTCGCGGTCCAAAATTGGATCCTGATCATTCTGAATGGACTGTAAGTGACTTGCAAACGTGTCAAGCTTGTAAAAAACGCACTTTATTTTGAAGTACAGCAATTTTCGGTACAGAGCTTTTATCTTAAAGTGCTGTTTCCGGAAAGCTGCTTGACGATATGGCCGAAAGCAAGTATGTTGCTGGATGTATGAAAGCGTGTGGACCTTTAATCAATGACTACGCAGAAATCTTAACCCCAAGACTGGACCAGTTGGGAACCTCTGGTTTGGGATGTTTCTCGACTTCAGCTAGGCTGCTTGCATCCATTCCTCGACACACACACACAAGAGACAGCGACAGAAAGAGGTGAGGAGAGGAGTCGAGTTGCCACGGGAGCTGGGATGAACAAACAGGGAGTGAGTAGGGGGAAGAAAATGTTTTTTAGGGCCGGTGAGGCTGGAAATAGGAGAGTGGCATGAAACTTCTTGCCCCTGCCAGTGTGGAGTTGTACATAGAAAACAATAGGGGTAGCTGACGGTGTGTTTTGGCCTCAAGGCTCAACAAACTTTATTGACACCACTTGCCCCTCGGCACACGTAAGCCATACATCTGAGATATCAGTCCTGAAATGGACTTGTCAAAGCCGTCACAGAAAACAGCCCATTGTCAGAACAGATAGGATTCCAAGGAATAGGTCTGCTCCATTTTGTGTCTGGATGCACGTACACTGGTGTGTGTGTGCGACCTCAGAAGTGAGTTCATGCGGGGGAGTCTTCAAACTAGATTCACCATGGCCCAGGTGGAGGTTAATATTGGCCCTCCCATCTGCTGTTTTCTAATCATCCCCTGTTATCTATGAAAAAGGAGAGTGGAGGAATAAGGTCGTGGCGTGCCACAGCCATCTTTTTTCATTTACCCCTTCGCTCTCCTGGCCATTTCACCATCATTTGTGAAATCAGCTGTAGCAGCGGGAGGAGAGTTTGCACAAAATGTACTTCCTGGAGTGTCTATTTCATGCCGAGAGGAGAGGAGACGGCGGCAGCAGCTGAGGAGAATAAGTGAGAGAGGGAAAGGTAATGAATAGAACAGTTGGAAAGCTAGCTGGAGATGGCCCCTGAACATTTGTCACTCCAATAGGAGTTGTCTCTGTTGTGAGATTGGATTTTGGTTTATTATTGTTGTTTTGCAAAAAGGGGGTGTCACTCTGTGCCTGAATGCCAGCAGAGCTCCCATGTAAGTGGCTGGGTGCAATGTTTTTGATGGGAAAAGAGGCCGGGTACTCGCCTCACACTGTATCCTGTGGGATTCCAACAATAATATGCGATTCTTGCCCTTTGCTCGCCTCATGCATGAGCTCAGAACGAAAGCAATCTAATCCCAGGGCCTATTCTGTGGGGGGCCATGGTGCAGTCACGCTACCTTATTGTTCCTCTGGGGACAGAAATAGGCAAGTGGTGGCTGTTGGCACATCGAGTCACAGCACTTCAATACATTGCGACTGGCCTTGCTAATACAGGAGCCCACCACAAACAACAAACAACAATCACATTCAATAATATCATGCCGGCAAGAGTTGTGTGTCACGGTTGTGTTTATCGCTCTGTTCACATGCTTTGCTCCTGAAGTGTCAGACCAATCGCCAGAGGAAAATGTTGGCTTTGTACGTTTCTCCACACCACAAAAACGTGACACATTTCATATGTTTCATATCAGCATTCCCAAAGTGACGTTGATATCTGGAGGTGGAGGTGATGGTGGATGGGGTGTAACCGAGGCGAGACACCTGCCAACAGTGATGCCTGCCAAGCTGCAGACCACTGTTTGAGACCAGCCAACCAACAACAAATCTGGTTCTGTTTTAGCAATGCATTGCTGTATTCCCGGCTGCTTGTTAAACACCAATCGTCGGTGTTTTGTCGTGAAAATCCATTGCTTTCTCCTGAGACTTCACAGCCGTTCCTTCCGGAGTAGTGGTCCAAAAGGAAGTTGTTTCTTACAGAGACATTGCTGCTTTTCCAGCCAGAACTGTGGCCCAAAATGTGGTTGCTTTTAACAAGACATAGGTGCTTTTCTAGCAGAGATCGTGGCCTGAAAAGTGGTTGCTTTTACCGTGAGTTGACCACTTTTTCGCACGAAACTGTGGCCTGGAAAAACACTTATTTCTTCGTTTCTTATAGGTGACATTGGTGCTTTTCCAGCCAGAACTGTGGCCCAAAATGTGGTTGCTTTTAACAAGACATAGGTGCTTTTCTAGCAGAGATCGTGGCCTGAAAAGTGGTTGCTTTTACCGTGAGTTGACCACTTTTTCGCACGAAACTGTGGCCTGGAAAAACACTTATTTCTTCGTTTCTTATAGGTGACATTGGTGCTTTTCCAGCCAGAACTGTGGCACAAAATGTGGTTGTTGTCAAGACATAGGCGTTTTTCTAGCCGAGATTGTAACCTGAAAAGCACTTAAAAAAGTGGATGCTTTTAAATGACACATCGCGGCCTTTCCTCCCCAGATAGTAGCCCAAAAATCAGTTGTTTCTTACAGAGGCATTGCTGCTTTTCCAGCCAGAACTGTGGCCCAAAATGTGCTTGCTATTAACAAGACATAGGTGCTTTTCTAGCAGAGATCGTGGCCTGAAATGTGGTTGCTTTTACCATGAGTTGACCACTTTATCGCACTAAACTGTGGCCTGAAAAACACTTATTTCCTCGTTTCTTATAGGTGACATTGGTGGTTTTCCAGCCAGAACTGTGGCCCAAAATGTGGTTGTTTTAACAAGACATAGGTGCTTTTCTAGCTGAGATTGTAACCTGAAAAGTACTTATTCCTTCCCAAAATATTGATGCTTTTTTCAGCTAGAATTGTGGCCCAAAGGGTGGATGCTTTTAATGACACATCGCGGCCTTTCCTCCCCAGATAGTAGCCCAAAAAGCAGTCGTTTCTTACGGAGACACTGGTGCTTTTCTAGCCAGAATTGTGGCCTAAAAAAGCAGTTGTTTCTTACGGAGGCATTGCTGCTTTTCCAGCCAGAACTGTGGCCCAAAATGTGGTTGTTTTTAACAAGACATAGGTGCTTTTCTAGCTGAGATTGTGGCCTGAAAAAGCAGTTGTTTCTTACTTGACATTGCTGCCTTTCTCCACAGAATTGTGGTGTGAAAATTGGTTGTTTTTAACAAGACATTGCTAATTTTCTTGGAAGGAGTATGGCCTGAAAAAGCAATTATTTTCAACAGACATAACTGCCTTTCCTCCCCAGATAGTAGCTGGAAAAGCAGTCGTTTCTTACAGAGGCATTGCTGCTTTTCCAGCCAGAACTGTGGCCCAAAATGTGCTTGCTTTTAACAAGACATAGGTGCTTTTCTAGCCGAGATTGTAACCTGAAAAGCACTTATTCCTTCCCAAAACATTGATGCTTTTTTCAGCTAGAATTGTGGCCCGAAAAGTGGATGCTTTGATGACACATCGCGGCCTTTCCTCCCCAGATAGGTGGCCTAAAAAAGCATTTGTTTCTTACTAGACATTGCTGCACAGAATTGTGGCGTGAAAAGTGATTGTTTTGAAGATGTTTTCTCCAGAGACATCACTGCCTTTCTTTTCTGGAATAGTGGCCCAAAAAGTGGTTGCCACTTTTTTGGCCAGAATTGTGGCCTGAAAAGCAGATGCTTTTTAACAACACACTGTTGCCTTTCCTTCCCAGATAGTAGCTCAACAAGCAGTTGTTTCTGATAGAGACATTGATACTTTTCCAGCGACAACTTGGCCCAAAAAGTGGTTGTTTTCTACAGAGACATCACTGCCTTTCCTCTCAGAGTAGTGGCACAATAAGCAGTCGTTTTTATTGACGCATTGCTGCTTTTCTGGCACAGATTGTGGTGTGAAAAGTGGTTGTTTATACAGATACATTGCTGCTTTTCCAGTCGGAAAATGTGGTTGTTTTTTACTGAGACATCACTGCTTTTTGGGTGATGTTTTCTACAGACATCAGTGCCTTTCCTCCCAGAATTGTGTCCCAAAAAGCGGTTGTTTTTTAAATGAGACATTGCTGCTTTTCCAGCAGGGATCCCGGCCCATAAAGTGGTTGGTTTTGCCCAAAATGTTGCCACTTTTTTTCGGCAACAATTGTGGCCCAAAAGCTGAAGATTTTTAATGACGCATTGCTGTCTTCCGTCCCCTGATTGCTGCATTTCCAGCAGTGGCTGTGACCCAAAAAGCAGTTGTTTTTCCCCCAAACATTGCTGCTTTTTCGGCTAGAATTGTGGCCCGAAAAGCGAATGTATGTAACGACACATTGCTGCCCTCTTCTCTGCATATTATCCAGTAAATGGTTGTTGTTTATTGAAATATTGCTTGCTTTTCTGGCTGAGATTGTGGCCCGAAAAGCAATTGTTTTTTACCAGGACATGGCTGCCTTTCCAGCGGGGATTGTGCCCCCAAAACAGAGTATTTCAAGCCGAATCATGATATTTTTCTAACCATGACCAAGTGTTTTTGTGCCTAAACCTAACCACATTAACCACAGCGTTGTTGAAATGTAAAGTTAGAACATATCCGTGATATAATGATGTGTGGTTTACAGAAACATTCAATGCCACCATTTTTTCTGGACATTTGGTTGTAGGTGCATGGCTGACCTTGGTTTTGTCCTTTTTTGTGAAGTCACTTTTAATAATTCCTTTCAAATGTCCTCACACTAACTCTGCAAAAATATAGTTCCTTCACTTAGTTCTGATTGGCTAATATTTTGATAATTATTTAATAAGACTTCTGCATATCCCTCCAATGCATCTGTCTCCCCGCAGCACTTTTTTAATCACTCTCTCTATTTTGCCTTCTATTTCTCCCTCCACCCTCGTCGTTCTCTGACTTCCCCTGTTTCCTCTTGTCCTCCTCTCTCTGGAGGAGCCCTTGGCTTGAAGCACTCTTGAGAAAATGAAGGGGGCAAATATACATGTGTGATGTTCAGAACTGGATAATGGTGCACTTGTTCAATGTAATTGGCCTGGAAAAGCACTGTAATTTGTGACTGGAGAACCCTGACTTGACTTGAGAAAAATGTAAATGTGAAGCAGAGGAGCCCCTTGGTTAATCAGTTCCCACAAAGAGAATACTTTAAGTTCATTAGTGTGCCATTTGCATATTCGCCCTCATAAAGGAAGAGTTAATCCCAAATGAAATTGCATGTTTCTATCATAAAAATGGGCTTATTTCACATTTCCCCCCTGTTGCCCCAAATGAAATGTGTTTGTGTGTGATCATAGTAAATGTGATGTCTGTCCATAAATAGTCAATCAGCTTTCTTTAATGTTCTGTCTTTAATGCTGCTGTGATGTCACTTCAGTTAACATTACATATACAGTGACAGTCCTCTTAGATACAGCATGTTTAGGCCTCAGTCTGAAGTTCTACTTTTTGTGCAAGGTTGTGTCCACAACTCAGCATCCATCACACGAAATAGAGAATTATGTCAAGACAGTAGCAAGAGTCCTTCACCACAAAAAAAAAAAAACTGCACCAGATGACAAAGAGTCTAAATAGAGTGAACAAAAGGAGCATGTCTGTGACGATTAACACTGAACAAAAAAGGCTAATTTGCCAGCTGATGATGGCCATCAACTTGCTAGATTAAAGGGCTTGAAGGCGATGGGCAGAAAAGCTTTGGACAAAGAGGTTAGAAATAACAGCGAAATTAAAAAAACACATTTCATAAGGAAGGTTATTTATTGTAACCTGAGTTCTGTGAGCTCAGGCAAAGTGCTTTAACAGGCTCTGTGGGCTACGTGCTGGAATTTGCATGCACTGTTTCAGCCAATCAAGACAGACTGCCCCACCTCTTTAAGTATACAGTCTTACTTTGTTGAGTACAACCAGACCCCGGGAAGTGCACCAGGCTTTCAAACCAATTTTCGTGGCCTGTTCCTGTGTGGCCCAAAAAGACTTTTTCCCATAGACTTCCATTGTTAAAGAAACTTACATAAATCACTTAGTAAATATTCTTAAGTATCCCAGTCCCTGCGAAAGGACTCATTTCACTTTCAGAATCTGACCCATTTCGATTCCAGTTCTCTTTATACATCCATGGGTACAAACAGCGGCTAAAGTTGGCTAACTATGGCTAAATATTGATGAGTAACTGACAATCAGGTTGGTTATGGCAATAAAAAAGCCAGGCTGCATAATAATTCAATAACTTAAGAGACTGGAAAATTCAATGTACCATTAGTCCATAATTAACATGTAGCGACTGCAGTGGCTAATTTCTTGTAGTCTTACTTTGGGCATTATTTTCCAAAGTTCAGGACAGCACTGATATTACAGAGGTTAATTTTATTAAAAAAGTATATTCCAAACAATATATAAACAAACTGTACAAATATAGGGGTCCACGTCATTGGTCCGACAGCCCATTGGTCCAACAGCCCATTAGTCCGATGTCCCGTTGTTCCGATATGTGATTATACTAGGCTATACTGTATTTGTGTACCATAGAGGATCAGCAACGCAACAAAGTAGGCTACTGGTTGAGATACAAGTGCCATAGAGAGGAGAGAATGAAACACCATAACCTCCTGTTATTAACTCTGAGGTCGGGGTTGTGTGGGGAGCTCTCCGGTGCTGAACGGCTCCCGGCGGGCGTATTGCTTCCTTGATGGTGTGCCGCGACCGTCAGCTGGGAAAGGTTTCAGACTCACAGCTTATGTGTTTGTCACTTTCTTTTTCATTTTAACCCACACCATGATCTTTTCCTGACCCTAACCAAGTGGTTTTGTGCCTAAACCTAACCAGACCTTAACCACAGGGCATCATGATGATTTCGGAACAACGGGACTTCGGAACAATGAGTTTAATATGGTCAGAACAATGGGATGTCGGACCAATGGGCTGTTCCCCAAAAATAGTGGGGGCAGTTACCATGACGTCACCCACTGGTTAGCGGACTCCCATTATGAAGCCTCTAGTTCGGTATTTTGGCTGTTGCCATCTTGGATTCTTGGAGCCAGAAGTGACACAAGATGAAGTCAAAGTCAAAGTTAAAGTTTAGTTTATTAAAAACACACATTAAACACACATTAAACATGGCTTAATAGACACAATTTCAAACACAAGTACACAAATCAGCTTCACTATAACTCGCAGCATTCACAGACAAACACTTGTCTTTATCTGGACACATTTTCCCCACAAATACAACATGCTAACGTTATTAGCACAAGCCTATGGCATTTTACATTGTATAAATTAGCCTAGCAGCTAGCAGACTTTTCCTCTCCTCATATGAAACCAGGGACAACAGCAACATTTAACAAAGGTAACATTACAAAATTCGGCTCCATTGCAACTCACAAGGTTCACTGACAAAACAACTGTCACTAAACACTTTTATAAATCTCACTTTATACATAACTTCATCCTCCATACAGTTGTAATGGAGGGAGAAATTAGCTTTTGAGACCAAACTGTTTTGGGGGGTTTTGTACCAGGCTGTAAACATGTTAATATCTGCTGTAAAGTTTGGCATTTTAACATGGCGGTGTTTGGGGATTGACTTCTGCGGCCAGCCTCAAGTGGCCATTTGAGGAACTGCAATTTTTGGCTTCGTTTTTCATCCCTGAAATTTGCTGCTAGATCTAAACCGAGATAGAAACACTTCATCACAGAGAAAGAAAGAGACTCAACAGGGCTTGGAAGTTTATGAACCTGAATAATCTCACCTCCTGATGGAGATCTCAAATGACTCATACATTCAATCCATAAACCTGCAATAACAGATTTTATGGCCTCTTAGGGCGGCAGAAACAAACACAAAATTGAAATGTTATTACCATATAAAGTTGATATGGTGAACTTATTAGCAAAAAATTACCTGTACTCATTCGGCAGATACAGAGTAACACTAGCATTCATTTAGAGTCGTGTTTCTGTCCAGTTAAGGAGTACTCACTCTTCTTTTAGACGTTTTTAATTGTATTTCTTGGCGTATTGGCAAATGATGCACTATTTATTCGCCATCCAGTTGCTCCCTTCCTGTTGGTTTCCCATTTGGAGCCAGGTGGGTATCATTAGTTGTTTTGACCCTTTCCACTGAAAACAGCTGGTCGTTGCGCCTGAAAAACGGCAATGATAAATCATAAACAACTTAGCTGTGTGTCATAAAGTCAAAACAATGAGGTAAAAGATGTATAAAAAAAGCTCTTTAAAGCTATGGGGAATTGTGTCAGGGATCTGTTTCACTCAAAAGTAGCCATGTGATACATAATGTTGAAATATTGATTGTAACTGTATGACTATCCTATTACACCTGTGAGGTCCATAGTTTATAGGAATTTTGTACCATTAATTATTTAGTCATGACCAAAAAATGCAGACACATCAGTTGGATGAAAACCTTTCAGAAATCATCTGAAACTAAACCATCCGCTCGTAGTTTTTCTTCCCTGATTGAGGGCCAGTGTGAGGTTGGTCTCAGTTTGGCTTGGCATCGCTGGCTCTCTCCCAAAACATCTCTTTGGGTTCGTCAGCCCTGGATTCCTGGATGTTACCCACACTGCAGGAGGAAGTGATGCGATGGTGGAGGAAAGGGGGTTGAGAGAGTTGAAAACAAAGCCATCAATGTGATTGGTTGTCTGGACAGAGGCCAAAGCGAGGACAGAAGGAGGGAGGGGAAGGAAGAGCAGAAAGAGGGAGGGGGAGATTGTCTTCAAGCCTTTTAAGTGCCCTCTGGAGGGGTCAGGAGGATGCCAAATCTGTGGGGCGTCTCTGTACTGGCTCCCAGCATGTGTGAGGATCCGTCTGTATACCTGTCTGTGCCGATCTGTCCATTCGTGCCGCGTTTGTACCGACACTGTACATGTGTGTTTGGAGGACTGCATAATTGCCCCCAAGGGTATGACTGCACACACCCCTCTGTATGTCATGTGTGGAGCGTGTACACATGCCAGAGGTTGCGTTAACTGAATTTTTTCTGTTACTGAGTGAATTTTTGTAACAATGATGGAAACATCTGAAAGCTGTCAGTCATTTTGACGGATAAGAGCACTGATGGTGATGTACTGTAACTTTACGTAACTCAAACCCTGTCCAGTTGGTAACATTTGCATATTAATCAGCCACTGTCTGGTCTTTGATCTGACTTGTATGACTTCATTGTCTAGCTGGCTTCCCTGTGTCCGAATTGTGTTTTCTTCTTCAAGCGAAGTAACAGAATATCCGCGGTTTGCATAATCCCATTGAAATTCACAAGCATATGTTGAGCGCTTGAATCCAATCATCACTAAAATGTTTGTCTTGCAAGAGGGACAGTGAAAACAAATGGAATAGTCAAAGTTGTCATATTGACATTTAAAGTTGTCACTGATTCATAACTTCAACTCATGCATTGGTTAGCATGCAGGAAACATTCCACATAAAAAGTTGCCGGGAGCTGTTTAATTATTTTTTTCTCAGTCCATACTTGCTACCCAGCCAATGTGGGGCCCAAGTGGGTAGTAAATGGGTCGAAAAATGAGCCCTATAATGGATTGTCCATGGATTCCATATTGGCCCAATGCCAGTTGCCCACACTGATGGCTTTACCCAAGCAGGCACCACATGGTTATGCTAGGGCTACAGGGAACCAAGTGGGTATGGGCCCAACATGGGCATCTTACCCAGGGCCCACCTGAGTAAACTTACACATATGGGCAGTATGTAACCAATAAACAATCCCATATAGGGCCTAATTTTTTGCCCATTTACTACCCATATCGGCCCCACAAATGTTGGCTGGGTAACTGTTAATTAGTAAAGATTAAGTGGCAGCAAAACAGCCTTTCATTTTAAAGTTATAGTTTACTGTTGTATGTACACATTCCACTGAAGGAACAGTTGTTACATAACCTTTCAAACGAGCCACAACTTAACTGTCGTTGTGTGTGCATGAGCACTTCACAAGTGCACTTGGGTACTTTAACAAATAACACAAGAGCCTTGGTTATAAATGTGTAGTCTGTCAGCTTGTTTTGTATTTTATTTGAGATTTTAAATAAAATAATAAGTTTTACAATTGAATAATGAATATTAAAATGATGGGTAATAATAAACCGAATGTAACAATATCAAATTCTGAGTAGAAAACCGGCAATTGATCTTCAGCTGTAACTGTGACATTAAAAGATTTATAGTTAAAGGATAACTTCGGTATTTTTCAACCTGGGCTCTATTTCCCCATGTGTATGTGTGCGTATGATTCATAGGTACAACTCGTTCTAAAATTGGTTCAGTATTGAGGGAGGTGGATGCAGCCGGGAGCCGCGAAACGAGCTAAAACGGTAACGGGGCAAATGCGTCCCGTATAAGTTTGCGCATTAAAAGTGCTTTTTTTCGCCACTGACCGGTTCGGATCGCCAGTGTTATCTCTGTAAATAGTATACTAAGCGTTTCCTTACATTTGGGTTGTGTGACGTCATCTCACGAGAGCTTTGCCCCACTGTGTCTGTAGCTCTCTCTACTCGTGGGACAGCCGTTTTCTTGAGGAAGAGGTGTTCCGGGATTGGATGTCTTCTCTTCTTCGGCTGGCAGTAGTCATCTTGGGAGAAGTGAGCACTGCAGACCCGATGGTCTGCAAGGCGCAGTGTCTGGAGAGGAGTGTGAGCATCCATTTGTAGCACAACTAGCCACAACTTCAGCATCTCGCCGTCCGACAAAGGCAGCCTATGAAAGCAGTACGGGGTGTTGCGCGACATCCTGTTCTTGCAATTCGGATAAGCACAAACACGAACCATTGTTTTCAATCGATGCAGTAAAACTCTCAGCTGTACTCCGGGACAACCAGCGCCACTCGGAGCCCAGCTCAGCATGGCTCCTCTGTTTTCTTCCGACAACAAGCAAAGCTCTCGCGAGATGACGTCACACAGCCCAGAGCAAGTGAAGTGTAAGAGAAACGCTTAGTATGCTATCTACAGAGATAACACTGGCGATCTGAATCGGTCAGTGGCGAAAAAAAGCACTTTTAACGCGTAAACTTATACGGGACGCATTTGCCCCCATATCTACCTCACAGCTCCCGGCTGCATCCACCTCCCTCAATACTGAACCAATTTTAGAACGAGTTGTACTTCTGAATCATACGCACCCATACACATGGGGAAATAGAGCCCAGGTTGAAAAATACCGAAGTTATCCTTTAAACATGGTGGCTGGACCTATCTGACAGTTTTTGCTGTTCTTATTTTATACATTATCACTGTGTTGCTTTGCTAGCGTCTTTTGATTAACCAAATCTACCAGCACGGAAGCTAAGCTGCTGTGGAAGCTGGCCACAGCAAAATGTATTTTAGTCACCCAAAAAGGCTCAACTAAAAAAAAACATAAAGGGCTGTCTGATGGCAAGGTAAAGGGGTGAAAATGCTCTAAATATAGCGTACACTGAAATTGGTATTGTGTTTCTTTTTTTAGGTCGGCCTTTTTTTGAGGTGGCTAAAAACTAACTAGCTGAGGCAGCATTAGCTCAACGCCGTTTCTTTGTACATGTCAAGGGCTTTTCTACCCTGAAGTTATTGTAAAGAAACATTGTGGTTCGCTGAATAGATTATGATGGAATTTTTACAACTCTGTCCATCAAAGTGACGGACTATGAGAGAGTCTAATGCAGCCACTGACATCTACAGTATGTATATGTTGGAGTATACAAGTACTTACCAAGCAGGAACCTTTGGGACTGAAAAATGAAGCCAACGTGGAAGTGCCGAAAACTGCAGTTCCTCAAATGGCCACTTGAGGCTGGCTCCAAAAACCAGTCAGTCCCCGTAAACCCACACGTTAAATGCCCAACTTTACAACTCTATAGCTAAATTTAACATTTATGACAACTGTACAATAGTCAGATCCACTCATTGTTCCACACAGTTCCACCCTGTTATCCAAATTTGGTCAATTCTGGCTCCTAAAATCCGAGATTGGGACGACAAAAGTGCCGAACTCAAGCCTTTAGAACCAATGGGTGATGTCACAGTGGCTACGTCTGTTATTTTTATCCAATCTATGGTAGTTACATGCGAGGGCATGTCAGCCACTCGATCTCGTCCACCCGTGTGAGCAGCCATCGCAGCAAAAGGTTGATTTGGATAACACTTTTTAGTTTGAGATTCAATTATGCCATCGAGAGTGTATGAAGAGCTCCATCTAAATGGATATGGAGAGGGCTGGTTGAGCCCGTCAGCAGCTGACCTTCAGCTATCTAATTGTTTTTAGCATTTTTTTCCTAAAGTCAGTCCACAAAGGGAAACCCTGGTAGATCAATCAGCACGCAGGCTCCCACTGAGATAGTGTGTGATAATGTATGTATGCAGCCACCAACACGAGTGGAGACTTCACATCATGGGTAGGGTCAGCTCCTCTTAACTCCAGTCACATCGAAACAATTCATTTCATTTCTATTAGTGACAGCATATGCACAATTTCATTTAAGATGAGGCATTATGACCTTTCCAAGAGAACCATTTTTCATTACAAATCCTCAGAATTAATAGTTTAATTCAGTGTCAATTGACAGCGAGCGTGCTTCATCTTGTGGTACTCATCCTCACACACAGATCGCTTTTCATCTAATGGAGTTAGTCGTGAACAAGGATCCTTTCTCTCAAATTCACCAAGGTGGAATTAAATATGTGGCCATTGTTAAAACATGTTCATGTTTTTGGCATGACACATTCTCTCCGCTCTATGGCACGTTTTTTATCGTCATACATGGGGAAAATCCATATGATAAATGCAACACCTAGCCTGGAAATCCAGACTCAAATCTAGAAAGATTTTGAGTCTGGCCCTCACTGATACACCCTTCCTACCCAAGGGGCAGCACTAACTGAGGCATATTAAATGCCGCCGCACGCAATTGGATAGCCCGATGGCCAATCAGAGCAAAAAACAAAGTGACGTATTCATTGCACTCAGCCACATTTGTTTGCCGACCAGTGGGGCTAACTGATATATTATGCTTTTGCCGTATCCTGTCGGCAAAACAGCAAAAACGTCCTTCCTGGAAGCGAAGGCTTCTAGGGCAGTCTTCTGTTCCTCTCTCAAGGAAAAAGATAACTGTAGTTGGCTTAGCGTTTCTTCCAAAGCTAAAGTGAATGGACGCGGTCCTTCGGCAGCTGTCATCTTGGCTGTTTACTTTTAGACTCTCACAGTACAGCGCTGTCCTCATCATGTTACGCCCGCCCAGAGCTCACCTCTGTCAGATAGAGTGCTCTGATTGGTCCGATGGCGATTCAGTGGGCTCTGCTCGTCGGGGCCAGATCCCCATGCAGAGCAAATTCGAATTTGCTAGGGGTGGGGCATCTGGTTTTCCAGGTTATGCAACACCTACACTGCAGCAGAATATATCTGCAAGAGAAAAGGCTCTGAAATAAATATATATATATATATATATATATACTGTATATATATATATTTGCAATGTGTCAGCTTTTGAAATGAATCCTGGTTGTGGCATGTAAACATTAGTATGTTTATCACATTTGCCATTTTAGCTTTGCATGTTAGCATGCTAACATTTGCAAATTACAGCTGAGGCTGATGGGAATGTTGGAAAATGCTGCTGCTCGATGGGAATCACCAAGTTGTTAGAATTCAATTAAAAACAAGATGGCAGCCATCTCTGTCAAGTCAGTCTGCAGCCGATCCCAACACAAAAGTGGACAATGTCCAAAACCTGATCACATTTTATGGTTGAAACTAGTTTATTTATGATTAGTAATGTTTGTAGTTTGATATGGCAACAAATTTGACCAATTTTAGCAACAGGAACAAGCTAAGATGCTAGTCATAAGGTTGTAATTATTTGAGGGAGACCTGTCTCACTCCAAAGTTGTCTAAATCTGGCGCTTGGGCAGTGGCTTCGTCGTCAGAAACCAACGAAAAAAGCTAGATAAATGGTTGCCGTTATAGTTTAATGCCACTGGGGGAAATGCAGTGGGACAAGGACGAAAGCTAAGGCGGCCAAAGTCCGACTGAGGCGGGCAAGACAGGTGGTGGATGGGTCGAAACAACCCAGGACTTTCACCCAAGAGAGCGGGCCAAACCCTTTTTTTGTTGTTGAAGGAAAACAAGTCAATTTGTGGTGTTGTACCAACGTAGCGTGTTTATTTTGTGTATTTTGAAAGAAGACAATGCATGTAACAGGCAGAACTCGAAACGGCATCCCAGAACGTCAACAACCAACACACCCAAGGTACCTTGTGCGTCGTATCTGGACGTGGAAAGTCCATGACCAAACATCGATATGTGACAAGGTCGGAGTGAGAATGTGTTGTTCAAGGACACTGGGATTCTTGACAATGGTTATTTTTTATACTTATCGGGTCCTACTGATCTTAAATATCTAGGAGAAATAAAAAATGCATACCAAACAAAAGTTCGCGTCTCAGGAGGATAAATACAAAAATACACATGAGCAATGAAACAAAAACCAAATACAACCTGAAGTTTGAAGAGCAAAACTAATCAAAGTGACAGAAAATTACAGGAAATTTGCTGCTTTTATGCGGTGCAGTGATGCATGTGCTTCCTGGCTTTTAATTCAGTTTAAAACTCAGTCATTTCCATAAAAGAATCTACCTTAAAAACTAAGGAAACTAAAACTAAAACTAAAGTTAAAAAGAAGTCACTTTCTAGACAATAACTGACCGCATCTCTCTGTTCCATTGTCTTTGTCCTCTCTACACAAGTTAACTTCGTCTCATCATGACACTTGGCTCGCCGTCGCAGCCGGTCCATATGTGCTGTTTCACCACAGAGCTCTGACATCTCCTGTCATAAGGTTTGTCACCATAAACCCCATCATGCTACTGTCCCCGCCTGATGCCATGCCAAACAAAAGCGTCGACTCACAGCCAAAATGGGCTTGTGCTCACACTATGCATGTCCTTTCTGCCATTTTCACCTTCTCCCATCTCGTTTTTTTCCCCCTCTCTCGCTCCTTCTGTTTCTCCTTCTGCCGGTCTCTCTTTCTTCTTTCTAGTTTTACTCCGTATTAATCACGATTTCCGCTCCTTGCTGTTTCCTCAGCTTTTTAAAAACTTGATTTTCATGCATCGTGGATACTCCCAGGATAATACGATTGACCACGGTGAACATTTGAAACACTGCAATGGGTGATAAAGTCAATGCAATCCATTCTACTCTAATCAGAATTCATTACATTACATTAGACAGAGGCACCGTTCAGCCATCCATTTGTCATTTTCTGAGAAATGGCGACAATAGGCGAGAGGGAAAAAAAGCAGAAAAAAAATCAGTATTCACACCAAATTAGTTTAGCTACACTGAATAGCAGCTATTCCCATCAAGGGTATTGTAATGAAGAAATGGTTATGAGGCGGCGATGATTCAGAGGTGTTGTAAGAATGGTTGGAATAAGAGGAACGAGCAAAAAATAAAAAATAAACACACACTCATACACACAAACATGAGTGAGACAGATGTGGGCTGCCACGCGCGGCCTCCAACTGTTCATAATGAAGGGCATTCACCATTCTGTTCCGGCTCTCCCACTGTCAACACAATTCTCTCACACCGGGCCTCCTTCCCTCCCCCTTGTGCCCTCCCGTGTATCCGTCCCTCGTTTCTCTCCCTTCCACGTTTCTTTCTCGATCCAGTCCGGGGCAAAGGAGGACGCAGTCCGCGGAAGAGACAGAGGGAGAGATAAAAAGCGAGTCGAGGGGAGCAGATCTGCAGGACAGCTTGGAGACCAGCGTGGGGGCCGCGCTTGTCACTTCTCCTTCCACCCGTCCCGTCGACTGGCGGGGGTTTATGTGCACGAGAGCGCTTACTGTACCTGGGCATCTGCGGAGCTCCACTGGGTGGGTGCAGGGAGGGTGGGGGAACACCACAGGCCTCAGCACCTCTTTAGCAGCCAGGCAATCTGCTCCGCGAGCCCCGGTCTGCCTGTTGGACTGCGGAGGACACACACATGCACACACATACACACAACACGCCCGCCCACCCACTGAGGAGCATGGTCAGAGCTGAGGCAAGATGGTAGATGAGGCACAACAAACACATGCGCTGATGCAGCCCATACTCACTGATGTACTTGTACACCAGTGATTCCCAACAGGGGGGATGTGGAGATATTGTGGAGTAGCTCAACTTATTAAAAAAACAGAAGTGATAAAAGGAAAAAAGGAAAATTAACGTTGAGTTAGGATAACAAACTGAAGTGATGCTAATCTCCAGTAAGTATCCTCCTGCGGCCCTGAGGCAGTCCCCCGAGGCTATGTTTTACCAAAAACACCGGATGAAAACCACATAACAACGATCAGAGTAGTTAAAAAGTTGGCTAAAGTAATAAACACTTGACCAAAAGTGATGATTAAACAGTTATAATACAAGTAATGTATAAAAGGTTAACCTGCTGGTAAAAGTAATTGATTAGCAACAAAAAATAGTAGCATAAACGAATGGGTTAACAATTAGCGAAAAGTAATGGATAAACAATAGAAATAAATAAAAACTGCAGAAATAGCTACAGGAAATGGATAGCTATTCGAGTTAGCAAAAGTACTCGTGGATAAACAATTGATACGAAATAGCTAGCTCAGAGTAATGAATAAACGGGTAAAGTAGCTAATGGTAGGCTAATGGATAAACTGTTGAAGTAGTCGGCTAAAAGTAATGGATAAACAATGGAAATATTTGAAAATAACAGTTGTAAAAGCTCAAACCAAACCATTGATATAGTAAACTAAAGTACTGTTGGATAAACATAAAAGTAAAAGTAAAAAAAGTAAAACTGTTGAAGTAGCTAAAAGTAGGCTAATGGACAAACTGTTTCACAGTAATCTAAAAGTAATGGATAAATAAGTGAAATAGCTGAAAGTAAGTTGAAATAGCTAAAATAATTAACTGTTGATTTAGTTATTTAAAGTAGGCAACTAATGGATAAACAATTTATTTGAAATCGCTGGCTCAAAGTAATGAATAAACAGTTGAAGTAGTAGTTAATAGTAATAGATAACCTTTAGTTAAAGTAACTGTTAAAGTAGCTAAAAGTAGGCTAACAAACTGTTGAAGCAGTTAGCTATAAGTAATGGATAAACTGTTGAAGGAAAGAGTTGAATAGCTAAAAATAACTGTTGATGTAGTCAACTAAAGTACTAATGGAAATACAGTTGATATTAAATATTCAGCTAAATGTAAAAAAAAAACAAAAAAAAAAAACAGAAATAGCTGGGCTAACAGGTCAACTGTTCAAGTAGCAATGGATTAACTGTTAAAGAGTTCAAATGGCTATAAAGTAAACTGTTGATATAGTTAGCTAAAAGGAAAACTGCGGAAATAGCTAACAGTAGGCTAACGGATAAAATGTTGAAGCAGTTAGCTAAAAATTTACGGATAAACTATTAAATTAAAGAGCTGAAATAGTTAAAAATAAACTGTTGATATAATTTAACAAAGTACTAAAAGATTAACAGTTCATATGAAATAGCTAGCCAAAAGTAAGAACTGCGGAAATAGCTAAAAGTAGGCTAACGGATAAACTGTTGAAGCAGTTAGCTAAAATTAATGGATAAACTATTAAATTAAAGAGCCGAAATAGTTAAAAATAAACTGTTGATATAATTTAACAAAGTACTAAAAGATTAACAGTTTATACGAAATAGCTAGCTAAAAGGAAAAACTGCAGAAATAGCTAAAAGTAGTCTAACGGATAAACTGTTGAAGCAGTTAGCTAAAAATTTACGGATGAACTATTAAATTAAAGAGCTGAAATAGTTAAAAAAAAAACTGTTGATATAATTTAAGAAAGATCTAAAAGATTAACAGTTTATACGAAATAGCTAGCTAAAAGTAATATATGGTGAAATATCTAAAAATGGGCTAACAGATAAACTGACTAAGTAAGCCTAGTTAGCTAACCATTTGAAATTGCTAAAAATAAAGTGCTGATATGATTAAAGTACTAATAGATAAATAGTTTATATGAAATAGCTAGCTAAAAGCAAAACTGTTGAAATATCTAAAAGTAGGCTAGCAGATACTGTAAACTGTTGAAGCACTTCGCTAACCAGTTGAAATAGCTCAAATTGAACTGTTGATAAAGTAAGCGAAAGTACCTCTGGATAAACATTTCATAAAAGCAAAATCCGTTATATTAGCTTAAAGCTGGCTAACAAAAACTTTTGAAGAAGTTAGCTACCCAGTTGAAATAGCCAGAAATGATGTGCTGATATAGTTAACTAAAGTACCAATGGATAAACAGGTGATATGAAATACATAGCTGTAGGAAACCAAACTTGATCTAACCAACCTTAACACTGCCAATTCAACTTTATGAAAAAAGTAATATTTTAATTTTTTTATGTAGTGTTAACTGAAATCCACTTTAAACATAATAAGCACATTTGTAAGATGGCGGGCAGTGTTGATGAAGAGGGACGTATGTTCATGGGGTACGTCAGACAGAAAGGGTTGAGAACCACTCTATACAATCTTCTTGCAGTCAGATAAATCAAACACATCTCGCATAAATAAACATCCTGCAAATTATCAATTCAGTGCTGGAATAATACGGATAGCGTTCTCCATGGCAGCAGCTGTTCAGGCCATAGCAATTTGTATGAGAGTCAGACACAAAACAGCCCAAAATGTGTAGCTAACTAGCAGTTGACATCCTCCTATTCCTTGAGGTCACTTCCTCCCACGCCTCCAGAATGCATTCTCCAGATAGGCACGAGGGCCCCCAGCCCCATCTCTCCACCCCCCCTCCACTTCCCATTCCTCAGTGGAAGTGCTCAGGGCGTCTGGAGTAAGAAGTGAACAGCTGTTTGAATTAAATCTGCAAGAGTGAGTCTAGACGGGGCCAGGTTTATTGAAGCGATGTCGACTGTCAGATTGATGGAAGACAAGGGGGAGATGGCTCGGCTTGTTACAGGCAAAGCCAAACTGGATTCTCTGGCTGTAAGCTGCTGTAAATCTTGTCTGTTTGATGGGGAGATTAGTTGTAATTCTGAGGACATAAATACAGTGTTAGCTTGGAAGTGAAGCTGGCCGGAAAACATGAACATAAGGATATAGAGAGTTAGCCCAAACACATACTGCTGCAATTCACTTTCCCTGAGCACATGAAGGTTTTTACTGCGAAATCTGTACGTTGTGTGCATTCAAAAACAAACCAGCCCTGATATCCTGTGTACCCCAAATCAAAAACACACCCTACCTCAAAAGTACAACTGATTAAAAGTACAGATAATTTATTTGTATCTCAGCTGGCAGTCTGATGTCCAGTCCAACGTCCAAAAGTTAATTTTCACTGTCTCTTGACAAAAGCTAAGTAGAGTGTTATGAGCCTATTTGGAGCATTTCCAGTATAAAGCTATCAAGTGCCATTTGCAGCATTAATCTCAATAAACTGACAGAAAGACACTTTGTAATGACACTTATCAGTGGAAAAGAAGCTAGGTATCAAAGTCATCATATATTAAAGCATCCAAGGATACTTCACCCACAGAATGATCATTTGTTTATACATTTCTCACCTCGTGCTATGTTGAATATGTGGTTTTCTCACATGCCTACATGATGAATGAAGAATCCAAAAACGGGTTAAATTCTTGATGAACTGAACTTTAAAGGCGGCTGCATTTAACAACCGCAGAACTATCTAAAAACAACCGTTACAAACTCTCATACAACTCGTACTGTATAATTCAACTTTTGGAAACTCATAAATTTGAATGACGTGAAATCGAAAATATCTACTGATGTTTTTTGTTTTGTTCTGATTATTATTTTTGAAGGGTCGGGACAATATACGCACATTTTTGCAAAATTGTTAATGTGTATCTTAATGTAATCATTTAAATAAAATAATTTTAAAAGGAGTTTGTAAAGGTATATTTTTAAACAGTTTTGCTGTTGTGAAACATGGCCCCTTTTACCTCAATTTATGAAACTTTTTCATTTTTGGATTCTTCGTTTACCATGGAGGCATACAAAACAAAAAAAAACAGTTTTAAGTTTTTGTTACAAATTCAATGTAACAGAAGCAAAGTAATTAATATACAGCTCATCATTTTGTGGGTGAAGTATTCCTTTAAAATTGGATTAAGATGGACGTAGATACTTTACAACAACACTCTGCAATTATTCAACTGTGCGATATTCTTCCCACTCATGAATGTATATAGGGCCCGTCCCAAAGCCCCCCCTTAGCCCTACTCCTTGGCCCTACCCCTACATTTGCGCGTTCCTGCGAGGGGTAGGGGTGTTCCAATTCCTTTTTGCATGTAGGGGTAAGGGGCATAATGAGGGGTAGTGGGTATGAAACTATTCAGATGCTGTCTTGCCAGCGAGGGGTAGACGTCGCCATGGCTACCACCAAGCAAGAGACGGGCAAGAAAGTTCATACATAGCTAATGTTACTGTCGTCAGGTTGCTTGTTAGCTAGCTAGCTAGCTCGCACTATCTGGCGTCTGTCATCCTCTTCTGCAAAATTGTCAGACTTTTCACATTACGATAACACACCAGCTAGTATAACTATGCTGCCTCATAATGTTAAGTGGCTAGCTAGCTAGCAGAAGTCCTCTGTCATCTGTCGTTCATCAAACGAAGCATGATGAATGCGGCAAACGTGATCGGTAGGATGAATGAGACTCCATTGTAGATGCCGGTTGGAAATGTAGATGACTCGCAGCTTCCTGTTTAAAATAGTTATGTATGCGTGAACGTAACTGACGCAGTGACGTAGTGAGTGGTGTCCCAATTCCTAGGGAAAGATTTCTACCCCTACCCGTCGTTGCTTCATTTTGAGGGCCAAGGGGTAGTGGACAAGGGGGGGTATTGGGATTGGGCCTTACATTGTTGCACATATATAGTGTGTATATTTCTTATTCTTATTCCTACTCATGTATATGTTGTGTGTTGTGTATTGTAGCATTATACACACATTTTTTATTGCTAACTTTACATATAAGTTTTATACATTGTATTTTAGCATAAAGGACATATTTTATTTTACATACACTTTACATACTCAGCACATTGTACACATTTTATATTTTAAATATTTTACATACACGTGTTTACATTGTATCATATTTATTTTTATATTTTTACATACTTCATACTTCTTATTTTTATTTCTATAATTCTAATATTTTTATATTTTATCAATTAACACTAGTTTTATACATAGTATTGTAGCATAAGGGACATATTTTCATGTTTTTACACACTTTGCATACTCAGCATATTACATGTATTCTATATTTTAAATATTTTACATATAAGGGATCAATAAAGCATTTCTGGATCTGATCTTTAATTAAATTACAAAATATTGCACCCCTAAAATCCTTTTATAAATGAAGATGATAATAAGTAATTGAGATATCACGCTTGTAATTGAAGTTTGGATGACTTTTACTCTCAGTAAGGGTTGGACATTAGCACCAGACGCAAACAAAATACTGGCAAAATATGCGAGTGGATGCCAGATTTGCTTCACTCACCAGCCAGTAAAACATTTAATCAATTGACTGGCTGATACATTTTGGAATCCATCAGCCACAGTGGCCAGTGGACAAAAAAGTTAATGTTGCTCTCAGTTGATTAGTTATAAATTAATTGCATCATTTAAATAATTAAAATCAATGGGATCTTGTAAATCTAATTACAGTTTGTCCTTGATTTTCAGCCATTTAGGTCTTATGAAATATAAAAAATGCATATCCATCATGGCATAAACAGAACTGTAATAAGAATTTAGAAATATTAATTCAATTTCACCCAGTTGGTAAATTAATTAGAAACAATTTTGAGGACGTTTCTATTAAATTAGTGCAGAAAAAAACACGGCACAGTTAGGCTGAAGGTGTGAGACGGGATAAACTCATAGAACCTGGGTATTTCGCCACAGCTGCTCAAACACAGTCAGTCAATTTCATGCAGTCTATAAGTACCACTGAACACTTTGCCGGAAACATTTAGACGTTTAGTCCTCTAATGACTCCCTCATAAGTTTGTGAAATCAACCACGTAGACATGAGCACATTATTCTGCACCCAGCCCATAGTTTCATCGCACTTTTGCCGCATTATACAGTAAGTCTTTGTGTGTGCGGCGCCCTATTACAGCTCGCAACTCCCACTGAATTTGTGTGTCAGCATCTGCAGCAGTGTGTACAGTGCGTCCGCGCGCATGAGTGTGTATGCGTAAGAGGTGTGGACACCGATCGTGTCTCACCAACTCTTTTGAAAGTGACTCTGACAGTTTGGATAACAGTGTTACCCTGCTTCCTCACTGCCCACACACACAAAGACACACAGACACACCACCGCAGTCACATTGCCTTCAGATGGCGGGCTCCTCCGACGCCAAGTGTTAGGGGCCAGCTTATAATTAACTTGCCTGCCAAGTGGTATTATATATCATCAAGGGCTCGACATTGGCCTTGAGGAAGTCCAAAAAAGTGCTATTGTTCCCTGCCTAATAAGGTCAACGCAGTGGCACGGCAAATTACAGTTATTTCTGCCATTTAGACAACAAATGTCGTTAGACGTCAACTCCTGCTTCTCACGTGGAACTTTGTGGGCCCGGAGGAGGGGGCGACCAGGCCCTGTGTGCCGAGCGGAGTCAGCAAGAGCGGAGCGCATGTGTCACAGCAAAAATACTATTCAATTATGATTTTCTCAAGGAAGAGACAGAAATACATGGAGATAAGAGAGGGAGGAAGGAGTACTACTGACTTTCAAGCCAAATGATGGCAATTAATGTTGTTGTTTATCAGCTTGAGGCAGATTTTTCCTCTTCTTCAATTAACTCAGTGTGAGCACACTCATGTGGTTTGATGAGTGCCTTATCCATCTAAGTGGACACACTCACACAGGCACTGCACCATCCCTGTCTCCCCCTGCTTCTGTCTCACCCTCCCTGTAGTGCATGTGGCTCAAATCCACACTGCGTACTGTACTCTGTATAATAAATCTTTATGATATGCTGTTTTGGCAGTTGGTATGCAAGAATTAAAAGTAGTTTACAATTTTGTACAAACAGGAAGTGATACAAAATGTGTAAAATCAAGCTGTGACTCTGGAAAGCTGAGGGTAATGTAAAACTGTATACACTGTGTAAAATGTGAGTGTGCATAATTTTGGCCCTTTTCCAATGTAATAACACGACTGACTAATATTCCTGTTAGTATTTGTGGATTACTGCGCTTGTGACGCAGTGCTGAGTTGCAAGAAAGCAAAAACATCAAACATAAAGAAAAAAAAGGCTCTCACACTTGAGTCAAATGCAAGTATTTATTTGGGGGGGGTCCTCCTGGCCTTCAACCTAACATGTACTGACCAGGATGAGACTCAGAATGACCTCAAAGAGTCAAAAAATGACCTCAAAGAGATGCAAGGGAACTGCCTATAGACATAACAAAACTACAAAAGGGGCAACCATAAAAAGACACAAAATTACCTCAGAGTCAAAAAATGACCCCAATGAGACACGAAACAACAACAAAGAGACAGGAAATGCTCTTAAAGGGACACAAAATGACCCATAAGAGACAAGAAATGACCTCAAAGAAGCACAAAATGACCTTAAAGACACGAAACACCCACAATGAGACACAAAACAACCACAAAGAGAAAACAAAATTATCTCAAAGAGACACAAAATGACCTCAAAGAGACGCAAAACAACCACAATGAGACATAAAAAAGCAACCACAGTAAGACACAAAATGACCACAAAGAGACACCAAATGACCAGAAAGAGTCACAGGAAAGACCACAAAGAGATGCAAGGGAACTGCCAAGAGACACAACAAAACTACAAAAGGGGCAACCATAAAAAGACACAAAATGACCTCAGAGTCAAAAAATGACCCCAAAGAGAAACAAAACAACCACAGGGACACAAAGAGACAGGAAATGCTCCTAAAGGGACCCAAAAGACCCCAAAAGAGACACGAAATTACTCCAATGAGGCACAAAACAACCAGAAAGAGAAAACAAAATGACCTCAAAGAGACAAAAAATGACCCTTAAGAGACACAAAATGACCTCAGAGACACAAAACAACTACAGACACAATGTGACATTAAAGAGACACAAAACAATCACAAAGAAACACAAAACAACCACAGAGACACAAAATGACCTCAAAGAGACACAGAATGACCACAGACACAAAATGATATTGAAGAGACACAAAACAACCACAAAGAGACACAAAATGACTGACAAGAGACACAAAATGATGAAAAAAAAGACCTTAGAGCGACACAAAATGACCCTAAAGGGTCACAGAACAACTACAAAGAGACACAAAACAACCACAAGGAGACACAAAATGACCTCAAAGAGACACAAAACAAAACAAACAATATTGAAAACAGTGATGTAATAGGCAGAAGCTGAGACGGTGTCCCATAACATCGACAATCAGCATACCCAGGCCACCTTGCACGTCACATCTCGACATGGAGAGTCCGTCACCAAACCTGAAATTTGAAGAGGTTGTTCACACACGGCCGGACTTTCTACAACAACAAAGAACAGAGAAACTTGAATTACAACACACACACAATAGCACAACTATATTCTCTGTTACGGACACAATCAATCCACTATATCTTTACATAGCTGCATACTTTCTGCAACCTGTACTTCATTGCCATTTTTTTTTTCTTTCTTACCTAATCCTGCAAATTCAACTTGATTATTGACTAAACAGCTTTTTAACTCTTCCTGTCTCGCCTGTGTCTGCAAAGTTACAGGAAATTCAGAAGTGAAAGACAAAAATAAGACTCGTGTGATTGACATGGAGTTGACGGATTGCGTCGGACCTCATTTCGGGATCAGGTGTCATTTCCTCCTGAATCAAAGGCAGGATGTCGCACGACAATAACTCTAAGAGATTTCTGAGAGGCGCTAAGCTGTGTAAAGTTGGTCAGAAGGAGGCTGCAGTTGTCCTCCCTGCCTCCCTTCTGTCTCCCTCCTCATTCATTTGGATGGTGTAATGGAGTCGAGGCGATTGATTGATTCCCGGGGACAGATGGCACGTACCCAAGGCGGGCATTTCTGCCTCGATCCAATAACGCGGCGAGTTTTCCTGCTTTGTTGCATTATATTACATCTCTGAGCGTGTTACAGCTAAAGTTGTTTGTGTTTCACCAGAAAAGAGTCGAATGTGAGTGTGTGTAGCTGTGTGCATGCATGTGCACCGGCCTCTTCCATCCAGGTGGTACCTGTATTCCACCCGGAGCCCTTAACTCTTCCTTATCTTGGGAATAAGGACATTAAGGATAATAGAGATCTAAATTACATTCATCTAATATTACCATTGCCTATCATAATTACACACAATGGATTACACGAATCATTTAAGTTGAGGAAGTTGAATGTCACCTCAGCAGGTATAGCTGCCATAAAGTCCAGCACTGATTGAAATGTGGTATTATCTCCAGTACGGCCCCGCAGCGCCTCCAGATACACCTGTGTTTGAGCACACGCCTTCCCCGTGATGGATGCTCGAGGCCCACTTAAGCCGTAATGATCTCTACATGGGCGAGAGGTCGACTCGTAGCCGATGCAGAGGGGCTACAGCAGAGTCTAACCTTCTCAATTAGAGCGTGCACACATATTCCTCCATCTCACTCGCTGTTTTGTCCTCTCATAGCCTCACCCTCGCCCCCGCTGCTGCCATCGCCAACGAATTACTCTGTTCTAGAATTACAATAAACTAATTCCTGCCGGTTTCGCACAGACTATGAATAATGGGAGTGACAAAAAGGGTCGCTCGGCAGCAACAGTCGTACAGGCTCTAAGCACTGTTTTGTTCGGCTTGACTAGCTTTTGTAATTATGTTTTCCCCGCAACCTCCCCTGACCATGTATAGCCCAAAACTGCAGAATTCAAATTACTGGGGTATAAAAACGCATTCCACTTTGCAATGTAATCACAACCAAGACTGTTTAAAAGGCGGGAGACTTTGTTTCTTTCTATGCATAGACCATTTAAGTAAGTGAAAATGTTGTGGTTTGCATTGATTGCATTGCACGGCAGATCCTTTTAATCCAACGTTCCGAAGCCGTCGTGAAAGAAAATGCTAATAACACTGCAAATGCACTTCTGTTACACATGCTACATTATCCTCCTGTCATGCTACGTCCTTACCCTTGACTCCAAGCATATCAATTCACTCTGGATACTTTGAAAAACTCTAATTACAAATTCATACATTGTCCGGCCTTTCATGCGACTGAAGGCAGACACATCGCTCGGCTCAGAAGTCTCTGAGCTAGTTGTGTAACATCTCTCCACTATAGGCCTTTGTGCTTTGGCGTAATTACCGTTAATGGTTATTTCACATGGCGGTATCTTCACAACAAGCAATGTGAGAAAGATGTCACCAAATTCCTGATAAACTTATCTAACAGGCCCTAATTACCTCCGCTTAATGACTTACAATCAACAGATCCTTGCCAGCAATCTCCCAGTAGCATCCCGGAGCCCGTTCGGTTCAGAGGGTGGAGGTGGGGGAGCCGCTGTTGCTTAATGAAACCCAGCATGGAGCCCCCCCAAAAAGCAGAACACAGTGATTAGAAGCTTACACAAACAGAGAAAAGGCTGCAAACAGTGATTAGTATGTAATTGTAATCCTGTAAAGGAAAAGGGGGATCTCCGCTGTTTAATCAGCACTGGAAGGGGTTAAAGCTGGGGTGGGAAGGCTAAAAATCCCATAATAATCTTGAAGCAAATTGTAATTCAATTGGTCTAAGAGAACACTGGACTTCTGGATTTGCATTAGGATGTGTTTTCAGGATTAAGAAGATCTACCCGTGAGACTTGGACCAATCACAGACCCTTTTTTTCCATAGAGCTCATTATATATTAATGAATATTAAATAATTCCTGCACTTTCATCACCCTTGTGTAACCCCTCAACATGCTTCGTGTTCTTAGTTAAAGCTACAGTACTGTCAATATATACTGAAAGCAGAACATAAGGCCGATAACTGTCAAGGATCATGACAACAGCCAATCAGAGCCAAGGAGTCTGTAATGCAGTTGTCAGTCATGTCACTGCTCATGAAGTAGTCGGTGCTGATCAAATATGAATCAAGATTTTGTTCCTGTATTGCCTGTTTCTTGCCTCAGATGCTTTCAAGAACATATTTTAGTGCACTGTTTAGCTGTAACATGAGAAACTGTGCGTTCTAGGGTAGGCAGCCTGCGGCTCTTTGGCCCTTCTCCAGTGGCTCCCTGTGGCTTTGACAAAATTATATGGAAATGAATAACAATTATTTTTTAACACTGAAAAATGTATAAATGTATAAACCGATTTTTACATTTTCAAGTTGTATAAATGTGTAGCCTGACACTAAATAAAAAAAGTAAAGAAAAGAAGAAAAAAAGTTTTAACGTCTCATCAGCTATGTGAGTCATACTTCTAAGGCCTGGCACCTTTTCCTAAAATTTACAGAATCTCAATAGCGATGGCTAGTTGAGTCTCCTTAATAGTGATGGGATTTCACGTTCACTTGTGAGAGCCGGCTCTTTGGCTCTCGTTCACTTTGAAGAGCTGGTGAGCAGCTGCACTGTCTTTCTCCCTCACAAACTAGTCTCTCTCAACTTGTTCTGGATCAAATGATCTGAAATGAATGGATACAGAGTAAATTAAAGCAAAAAATAAAGAAATTAGGAACTGGCTCGTTCACTTCAAAGAGCTGGTTCAAAGACTCGGCTCGTTCTTGAACGTCACATCATTACTCTTTAATGAGGACAGCTATTGATAACAAATCCGAAAAAGAAAATATCTCAAAAGAAAATGGAGAATTTCATAGTGAGTGGACGGAATTCTTCACCTTCACCACTAACACTGCAAAGTTTAAGTACCAAATAATCATAAAAAGTACCTACTTTGTTGTAAAATATATTCATGGATGCTTATTTAAACCTATTAGAATTGTTTACCAGCTAATTTAGATTAGGAAGGCTGTGTTGCCGTCAATTTAAGGCACATAAGGCTCGTTTCCACCGCAGGAACTTCGGGGTAATTTTACGGGGCCGGGGCCGTTGGTGCGTGTCTCCACCGCAGGAACCACCCCCGAAGGACAGAGTTCTGGAACTTTTACAGGGGCTAAACAAGTCCCTGCCTCGGAGTAGGTACTCAGAACGGCCCCGAAAGACTCCTGGCTGGGGCTTGGGGGTTACTTGGTGCTGATTGGATATACTCAAGGCGGGATGTGACGTTTTGTAAATAACAACATGGTTATCGTAAATTAGCTAGGCTAACCGTTAGCTGTTAGCGGTGTCTGTAATAACTCCGGTCACAGTCCGTGAATAAAATATTCTTTCCAGCGGATATCTTAGTTACAACATGATTGAGCTAGCAAAGCAGTTTTGTGTTGCTATGTGTGGTATTTATTCGGTTTTGGGAAATCACGATGTCTAGAAAGTATCAGCTGACAGGGACAGCTAACAGCAGCAGCAAAGCTAACATCAGGACGTCATCTGTTAAAAGCCTCCTGTTGTCGGAAACAACATGAAACTACTCCAGTTAGCTCAATCATGTTGTAACTAAGACATCCACTGGAAAAAATATTTTTTTCACGGACCGTGGCCGGAGTTATTACAGACACCGCTAATGGCTAACGGCATCCCTACGCCCCTACATCGCCCCAATCAAAATGGTCGCGTAACAATTACGTCATCCAGAGCCCGGTAACTTTACAGAAACCTTCCTCCTACTCCGCTCTCTTGTGGAGACACAGTGGTTGAGAGGGCCGAGCGAGAGGACGTTCCTGTAGTAGTTCCTGCCCCCCAAATAGTACCAGGAACTTCTTCAGTGGAAACGGGCCTATACATGTATTGTAGCTCCAGACAGATTTAAAAAAAAAAATAAGGCCAAAAATAGCTCTTTTGGCAGCAAAGGTTGCCGACCCCTGCCCTGTGCTACACAGGCAATGAACACAGAATGACTGTATCAGGGAACACTACTAGTTTATAAGATATGCTGCGTCTCTTTGCAATGGGAAAGCAGTCTGTAGCCTACTTTCTTATTGACATGACTGCGAGAGGCGCTCGTGCGAATGAACACGATGTCCGTGAGATCAGACCAGATGGAGTTGCTGTCAGAGCAATGGCGGAAACTTCTGAAGAGAGGCTGACAGACCTGGTTATTGACTTTTTATTCGATCAGTGCTGCCTAGTTTTAATGTTTGATCGCAGTTTACGAGATTGATATGATTGACAGCTGCTCGACGGCTCCTCGGCTCCGACAGCACGTTCCCGTTATGTTTGCAAATGCCATCAGGAGCACAACAAGGAGCCAAAGGAGCATGTTTGTTTCCACAGCTTATCTGCCTGATGTACTACTGTCAGGACATAATAACTTTTGTTATATTTGCTTAAAAAGTTACCTACTGTCGCTTTAATTAAGAACAGGAAGCCGCATGGAGGGGTTACACAACACTCATGAAAGTGCAGGAAATATTTAATATTCATTAATACTCATTCCAGCTGCAGAGAATAATTGCTGCGGTCTAACTTTGCAGATTACGCTTTGAAATTGACTGAGCCAAACAAATGGAATTATTTCTGTTTATAAAGGCTGGACGGACTCTCTGTTTGCAGACACTTCTCCCTGCTTGAATATCAATGGAGGAATACACTGAAGGAAGAATGAGAGAAGAAGAATAGCCTTGAACAAATAATGTCATTCAGTTTCTCTCTCCGTCGTCATCCAAGGCCGTCCTGAGGTCAACACATTCTCTCTGCATGTGGTCAATTAGGGTTGGTCGCCGCTGACAGGGTCAACGCTCGGTCTGTTGACCGTAGCCGCCCACTCTGCAGCCTCATTGGCCGCCCCGCTTCATCCCCTCTGTCTGTCAGACTGGAAGGGCGGGGTCGGGGAGGAAGCAGTCCGAGCCGTTTCCCCCGGGAACGTCTAATGATGACAAGGGCTTCCTCCGAGGCTCATTAAGGATATCATCTGGAGGAGACTCCCTTAAAAGCACATAAAAAGCCACTGTCTGGATGTACAAGCAGCTGAAGCGTGTTCTCACCGGGATTACGGGCCAATTTACCCAGTGTGAACTGGAGCAGCTCGCGCACGGGCCCTTGAATCCTTAACCCCAGTGCGTCACACAGTTGTTCCGAGAGTTTAGCACTTTACAGGCTGGTAGAAGAGCAAGAAATGTTGGCGTTTCATGCAAATGGAAGCCTTGAACAAAGCAGCGGCGTGTCGTGACTTTGGCGATCCTGTCAGCATAACAAGACTGCTGCCCCTGACCCCCAACACGCCCGCCAGCTTCCTCCGTCCCTCGCTGTCTTCCTCCCTCACTCCCCCTCTCCTTCTGCTCTTGTCGGCTCAGAGTCAAAGTTCTCCCTTAATCAGCACAATGCTCTCGGTGGCAGGTGTTAGTGAGCTTTTTTCTGGCATCTTGATCACCCCTCGGGGAGCGCGCCGGCCTCCGACGCCGGGCGCACAGCAGGAGATGTCATCGGGAGGAGAGCCACCCACGGCGGCGACAGAATCAGGCAAATTGCTCTCTCCACAGCGAGAGGGAAAGGTTAGGGCCACGGGATTAATCCGAGCTGCGATTGGGCTGCACGGAATTACAGTGGGAGGTTAGCCAGACGCGTGTATCTCACCGACAGCAGCTTGTGTAAATATGACAGAGCGGCGACAACGTGTCTCCTGAAAAATGTGAGGAGAAAGTTTGATAATTAAGAAAGTTGTGAACATTTTTAAAGTCCCCCCAGTCCCCATTTAGACTAATTTACCAATTAATGATGTGATAAAAAGAGATTAAGGCCAGTCTCTGGAGGTAATCACACATTTTTAATTGTATAAAGGGAATCTGCCCTCACTGGTGGAAACATTTACATTCAAACACCGTACTGAAGTACAGTTTAAAGGTACTTGTACTTTACTTGAGTATTCTATTTTATGCTACTTTATATTTCTTGTCCTCCACATTTCAGATGCCAATATGACTCTTTTTACTACATCTATTTCCCAGCTGTAGTTGCTTTTTAGATTAACATTTTACATTGAAAATATAGAATAAAATAAAATAAAGTATTTTTTTTAATTGAAATTATGAATTAAAAAATCTGGTCAAAGATTAAATTTAAAAAAGAAAAAGCAATGTCTACTTTGAGCCCCTTTTTATTATTTTAGCATAACCACAGTCATAGTTTTCTATTTTATTTTTGTTGTTGTTGTTGTTTTTAATCTAGTTAGATTCCAGGGTGGGTTTGCTCATTTCAGTTGCTTTTAATATTCACATTTTACATGAAATAAAATAAAATAAAATTCAATTAGATTCAATTAAAGTATCAGAAAGTATAAAATAAAATCCAATAGAATCAATTATATATGTCTTTTTTTAATTTTATAATTATAATTAGAAAATAAAATATCTGATTAAACATGACATTAAAAAAGCAGGGTCTACTTTAAGCTGTTTGTCACATTTTATAATAACCACTATTATCACTATTGTATTTTCGGTTTTTAATACAGTTAGTTTCCAGGGTGGGTTTGCTCATTTCAATTGCTTTTAATATTAAAATTTTACATGAAATAAAATTCAATTCAATTCAGTTCAATGACATTAAAGTAAAGTATCAGAAAATATAAAATAAAATTCAATAGAATAAAGTATATATTCTTTTAAATTGTGGGTTTGCTCATTTCAGTTTCTTTTAATATGAACATTTTACATTAAATAGAATACAATAAAACTAAACAATAAGACAATATAAAATGAAATTAAATAAAATAATTTATTTATATTTTTTAATTGTATAATTATAATTATAAAATAAAATATCTTGTTAAAGACTGTTTTCGATTCTGTTAGTTTCCAGGTTGCACTTTGTTTATTTGAGTTTCATTTTTATTGCTTTAAAATGTGTAGTATTTGTTTATTTTTTATTAGTTTCAATATTACAATTGATTCCAATATCTTATTAATATTTTCATATTTTTTTTAAATTATAATTTGAGGTATTTGTCAAGGGCAAGATTTAAGAAGCTCGTAATAAGTATTACAATACAGCCACAACACTTAGTGAAGGCAGTTCACTGACGGCCATGTCGACATCCCAATTCAATAAATACAACCTTGACTTAACCTTTTTTTAATTCTCACTTGAGTTCGTCTTGTAAGTACACAAAATCCTTTTAATTTTCAGTTAATTTTTTTCATATTTTAATCATCTCTGATTTATCCGTCACCAGCAGAACACCAGTGACCTAAAGTACAGAACTATATATAAAGCAGTAAGACAAGCTCGAGTTTTTATGTGCCTAAATAAACAATGATGCAGGCGTTTGTTTTTCTTTATTTTTTCACGATCTGTTTTGTTTGTTAATCTTGTTTGTTTCTTTCCAGTACTCCTTATCTTCCTGCACACATTTGTACCTTGAGATAATAGCTTTTGTTAATTCAATTCAATTTCTAAAGCCAAATATCACAAATCACAATTAGCCTCAGAGGAGCTTCACAGCATACGACAAGAAGTACAAGAGGACGCTTGTGTAGGGGAATCTGTCAACGGCGTCTTTTTACATCAGTGTATTAGTACTATAATATAAAGTTATATAGTACTAATACATAGAGAGCTTTTCAGGGTACTTAGAGGCACTTCATATGAATTAAAAATATATAACACATAACATAGTTTGAGTTTGAGCAGTTTGAGAAAGCTATGTGTCCCTCCTGTTGACGTATATATTCGTACCTCTAAATTTTGCTCCACTTTCGGCCTGAACCCGGCTTTAGATGGTGCTGCTAATTGGATGACTGCTTCATACATATTGTATGTACGAGGCAGAAAAGCTTTAAGACTGTTTTCACCTGAGCAGTTCTGTTAATGACTATTTCCTTAAATTAAAGGTGGAAAATTACATTACGCAGGTGATGTTAATTCGCCCAATATGGTCTTAATTTTTGGCAGTTAATTTCACAGTGCTGACCACCGCTGATTGTCACAAGGCAATGTCAGAAAGTTGGCTGTCACAACACTTTTCAGATTCATCTGAGTTTTGTGGTTTTTATAATGTTGCTGCAACATTGCGGTGGCGTTCACTGAGCTGTAAAGTCTGTTGAATGCAAAGTGAGTAATGCTAATATAGTAGCACACGTATCAAAGACTGTGACACCCACCTCCACCCTCAGAGACTGCTACCACAAACGTGTAATAAATGTTTCTACTAGAACATGTTTACACACTTTAATGGTCAGAAACACTTCATTTTCCTCATACTGTCTGTGCTGGAACACCTGTATTCACCCTCTGTCTTAAACTCTCCATTTTAAGCACCTGTCTCTTTAGGTGCCCCACCCAAAAAAAGTCCAGTCTGCTTCAACTGGTCAGGAAAAATAACCAGTAAAACCTTCTAAATCAGACATGTTCTGGCAGGAATAAGATCTGAAATCTGGGAGAAATTAACAACAACGATGACCAAGATAACATGTTTCCCTGATGTTAGCGTGTAGCTACATGTAGCATGTCAGCAGGGAATGACTGCAACTGAAAATAGTAACATGTTTTACTGTGAAATATCACCAAACATATTCTAAATCTAATTCTTTACGACCAAACCAACACATTCTCACTCCGACCTCCGAACACCATACTCCCAGGTGGAAGTCGGTTGTTGTTGGGCCCATCCACCAGCTCTCCCTCAGACTTTCGCCCCCTTAACTTTCATTCTTGTCCAGCCGTGTTTACCCCTAACACCATCAACCGCCATTAAACTATAACGGCAACTTGAAAGGACATTTTTTTTATTGGTGTCTAATGCCAGGAGTCACTGCCCAAGCGCTGGTATTTGACGATGTCAGAGTGAGACTGGGTTGAGCGGATGTTGATGTTTCAGTATGAATATGATCTGAAACTGGGAAGAAATTTACAGCATTAGCAAGCAAATTAACATATTTCCCTGATGTTAGCATGTAGCTACTTGTAGCTGTGTACTTGCAGCTGGGGAATGACTGTCACTGAGAATAGCAGCACTTTCTACCGTGGAAAAACTCACCAATAAAAGCTTCTAACCATAACCAGACATGTTCCAGCAGGAATATGATCCAAAACCAGGGAGGAATTAACAACATTAGCAACCAAGTTTACATATTTCCCTGACATTAGCATGAAGCTACATGTAGCAGTGTACTCGCAGCTGGGGAATGACTGCACTTTCTCAAGTTAAAAATCTCCAATAAAAGTTTTCAAACCAAAATCTTCACAACAGGACATGTTCCAGCAGGAATATGACCCAAAACTGGGGAGAAATTAACAACATTAGCAACCAAGTCTACATATTTCCCTGACATTAGCATGTAGCTACATGTAGCAGTGTATTTGCAGACAGGGAATGACTGATGACTGTAATGGAGAATAGTGGCAATTTCTACCATTAAAAAACTCACCAATTA
The DNA here is from genome assembly GCF_011397635.1 of Epinephelus fuscoguttatus. Taxonomy (NCBI): domain Eukaryota; kingdom Metazoa; phylum Chordata; class Actinopteri; order Perciformes; family Serranidae; genus Epinephelus; species Epinephelus fuscoguttatus. The sequence continues at coordinate 11,438,320 of NC_064774.1, forward strand.
AAGCATGTTAACACAACCAGAAATGTACCAAAATTGTAGAGACGTTTACATATTTCCCTGATGTTAGCATGTAACTCCATGTAGCAGTGTACTTTAAGTTGGGGAATGATTGAAAAGGGTTATAGTGGCATTTTATCACATTAAAAATGTCTAATAAAAGCTGAAACAAAATCTTCACAACTGGGCATGTTTAAGAAGAAATATGAACTGAAACTGGGCAGAAATTAATAACAATGGCAACCAGGTTTACATATTTCCCTGACGTTAGCATGTAGCTACATGCAGCAGTGTACTTGCAGGCAGGGAAGGACTGGAACAGAGAATAGCGGCACTTTCCACCATAAAAAAAACTCACCAATAAAAGCTTATAAACACAACTGGACATGAAGAATTCCCCTGATGTTAGCATGTAGCTACATGTAGCTGTGCAGGCTACATAGTCAAAACACTTCCATTAGCATGCCATATAAAGAAATCTAGTAAACTATGACATCATACTGTAGCCAGAGTGGAAAGTAAGATGCAAAATATGGAAAAGCATATTAGGTCCCTTTCATATTTATAACCTCTGTAAATTTATAACTTTCTAAATGTGTGAACTGAATGTGACTCATGCCTTTTATTTATTTATTTGAAGTTCATTGTGCTGGTGTATAATGACAGTAAAGATCATTCATTCATTTCCTTTCTAACCCAGACTGCACGGCAGCTCTGCATATGTACGGACGTGAGTCAGCGGCTGACTCAGAGGAGCAGAGTCAAAGGGAAACGGCTTAATTTAGCCAAAGCAAACACAGGTCAGCCTGAGACACAAGAGGTCCAGGACAGTGTCTCTGAGATTCTCTGATGCTGCGCTGCAGACTCTGCACAACACACACATGCGCAGTGCCGTTCTGCTTACAAGGTAAATTGTTGAGCTTTCAAAAGCTGTATGAGGAGAGGGAAGCTGATTTCGGTGAGCTGCTCAACAGCGCGCTCTCCTTTCCTGCAGCTTCTGCTGGAGAGGGCTCTGTCACATTCAGCTATCAAAGTGTGCGCGTCAGCAATCTCTGCTTGTCACCAGGGCTTTGGGGAGAGATTGGTTTCTAACATCCTCTCCTGAAATATTTCCAACAAGGAGCGGGCGGAAATGTGTGGCGATGCGCTCCCCCTGCTCCTCGGAGGGATCGGCCCTGTGGTTCTGTTGAAGGCCTTTTCAGAAGGCGGCGTTGGGCCTGGCGGGCAGGTCCGTCTCAAGTTGTTGTCAATTAAGACTGCTTGGTTTGAGTGTTTGGGTGCACTCTTGGTCCACTTGAGCGCTGTTATCAGGAGGGACCTAAAGGGTGTCACACTCACAACCGAACCTTGACGCTTTCAGCTTGAGGCATTCAATCCTCGTCCCGCAGGGGACAGAGGGAAGATCCATCATGTGTCTTCTGTGTGTTGACATGCTTTGACATGTAAGGCTCGTGGCTACATTACACACAGCAGCTTGTCGTCTGTTATGTGAAGAGGGATAGCATGTGACAGTCGCCTGTGTTGGCGGGGTGGGACCTGCTTTTGACGCTCATGCCGGAGTAAAGTATGAAGGATGTTTGTGCAAAGGTGTCACCGCTGAAACTCGATCACTCACCAGGTCTTTGTCACTCCTCTATCATCGCAGAGAGATACTGTACGTGATGAGTGGTGACTCATTGCGAACTGATTGTTTTCTTTGTGAGTTTTCTCTGGGTTCATGATTAGAGAGGATCCACGCGACAAAATAAAGAATAGACGTGAATGCATAGCCCTCTCCACCCCTCACCTCACACACACACCTGCTGCTAAGTTGATTAGCCCATTTTCTGCTTGTCCGACCTGTCTAGTCACATACTTAGGTCTTTGTCTCTTCCTGTGGGTGTGGGGCACTGATTATACAGTGCTAACCTACTCTTAAAATCATCACCTGTTGACCACAGTATACTGAGACAACATCAGGCGAGTCAGGTGGGGAATCAAATCTCAGGTACTTCTGGCAGACTTATTTATAATGGTCTGATAACAGAGGCTGCAGTTTTCCTTTTTTTTTACTTGAGGCAAGCTGACATCAACTCATGATGGATTTCTTTATGTGGTCATCTGCTCCAGGCACGTTACTGCAAGTGTCCACAGTACGTAGCCCACACTGCTACATGTAGCTACATGCTAACGTCAGGGAAACATGGAATCTCGGTTGCTGATATATTTAATTTCTCCAGATTTCAGACCATACTCTGCTTAAACAACAGTTGTATTTAGATGTCTTTATTGGTGAGTTTTAACAGGAGAAAGTGCCACTATACTCAGTTCCAGTTATTCACAAGCTGCAAGTACACTGCTACATGTAGCTACATGCTAACGTCTTCTCCCTGATTTTGGATTATATTTCTGCTGGAACATGTCCGGTTGTGTTTAGAAGCTTTTATTGGTGATTTTTCATAGTTAAATGTGCCACTTATTCTTTGTTGCAGTCATTACCCCAGCTGTAAGTACACTGCTACATGTAGCAACAGCTGCTAACATCAGGGAAACATGTAATCTTGGTGGCTGATGTTCATTTCTCCCCGATTTCATACCATATTCCTACTGGAACATTTCCAGTTATGGTTAAAAGCTGTTATTAAAAGCTGTATACACAGTCACTGGGGGGGGGGGGGGGGCTGCAAGTACTCTCCTGCATGTAGCTACAAGCTAACACTAGGGGAGTGTAATCCTGGTTGCATGTCGTGTTAATTTCTTCCAGATTTTGGATCAAATTCCTACTGGAGCATTTGTGGTTGTGAAGATTTGGGTTTAGATGCTTTTATTTGTAATTTTTTGACAGTAGAGATTGTTGCTGTGCTCTGTCACAGTCATTTTCTGGCTGCAAGTACACTGCTACATGTAGCGACATGCTAACTTCAGGGAACCATAGAATACTAGTTATCGGTGTAAATTTCTCCCTGTTTTTGGATCATATTCCTGCTGGAACATGTCTGGTTGTGTTTAGAAGATTTTATAGGTGATTTTTTTTTTATGACAAAAAGTGCCACTTTTCTCTGTTACAGTCGTAAGTACACTGCTACATGTAGCTACAAGCTAACGTCAGGGAAACATGTAGCCTAATCTTGGTTCAAATAATATTCCTGCTGGAATCTAACAGATTGCTGCAGTCATTTTCCAGTTGCAATGACATTGCAGAGGCATTAAGAGTGCAGATACATAAGACCAGGAAACACTGACCAAGGCTTATCTAACTCACCAAGGTAATTCTCTCAGAATTCTAACGAAAGAGAATTCTGCTGATGTTTTTCTGAATTAACAAGGTTAATGTCTTGTTAATTCAGAAAATCAAGAGATTTTTATTTTCCATTAAATCTTTTTTCAGAATTCTGACATTATAATCTTGTCAATTCTTGTTTGACTGAAATAACAAGATAATAATGTAGTTAATTCAGAAAAACTGCGCAATTTTTTCTCAAGTGAGCGCATTGCACTTCCACTTAAACCAAAGATAAATGAGACTGTAATCTTGACCTGATGATGGCTGTAGATTAAACTCCTGAGGATCAACAAAGTTATCAATTCTGGTGTCACTTGAACACATCCTCAGTGATAAACCTGGGGTCATAGGGTCTTTAATCTTCAGACATCCTCACCTGGGTGTTCTTGTTGTGGATGATTGGTCTCAGTCTTGGGGTCCGAGTGGCGCCCTGCCCCACGTATTCCTGTTCTGGATTCACAGCCTCCATTGGGGCCTTGTCATCAGGCACCAGACTATCCTCAGTAGCTCCTCTGCACTGCTGTGCTTCGACTCCAAGACGTGTGAGAGTTTGCAGCTGTGAGTGTTATTACAATCTATTCTGGCAGGAACATGAATGTTTGCACCAAAGTTTGTAGCAATCCATCAAATATTCAAGTGATGTCTATTTCATGTATATAGCCGAAAAATACAAATACAAATCGTATTTGCATCAAAAGCTTACAATCTGCGCAGCATCTGACGCCATCATTAGCTGTCGACGGTGATTGTTATTAGGAATATGTTACATTTCAGTCTGGGCCAAAGTGGAGAGCTGACCAGCTGACCAACCAGCATCAAAATGAGCCTCTTGCACATGAAAAGCAAATACTATCATGATTTAAAAATCTGTTTTAGAGTGGCCTTAATTATTTTTTTAGACTTTTTAATTTGACAGTGTGGGCAGTTTAGAATTGGGTGCATGCCACAGTTTTGGTGAGACAACATCGAAAAAAATAGTTTAAATAATTTCTGATAGAAAATGATTGAACCACTTATTAAAAATCAAAGCACCAGACAGCAGCAGACCTTTGCTCACTGCTCTCTCATCTGTTGCCTCGTGGCTTGTACGAAGCCTCCGAGATATATCTGAGTGGATTTAAAGAAAATGTGGGTCGTGTATTACTGGCCAGAAAAAAAATAAATAAAAAATAAAATCTGGAGCTCTATCTTGGGTCTTCCTCTCTCTGCCCTCGCTCTTTCCCCTCATCTGCTCTCTCTTTCTAATTAGCTCCTACAGCGAGTGCAGACTGGACAGGGGCCTATAATGGAGCCAGATGTTCGAGGAGATTTCACCCCGCAGGGGAATGTTTTGTTTACTACAGGATGAAAACAGCTCTCTTGCCCTCACTTTCCTTTTGGGGTTGTTTATGTGCAAAACCACATTTCCCCTCATGCTCTGGTTGAGTTTCAGATGCCAACAACCAGCTGAAATTAAATTTTTAAGTTGTTATTTAGTTCATTGAAAGTCCTGTCTGATTAAAGCGCTGTTTTTGCCATATCCGTCTGGGTAAATAACATCGCACACATCCATAACATTGAAATCCATACTGGTTGCATCAGCAGAAAAGTCATCCCTTACCTTCTCTGTTTTCCCCTCATCCAACACAGCGTGACAACCATTATCCAGCTCAACACTTATCACCACAAAATTGACATGTAACCCATTTATGGGATGATTAATTTAGCTTTGGTGTGGCCTGCCGGAGGATCAGTCTTAATCAGCGGAGAGAGAGAGGCCGGGCCTGCGCGTCAGCTGCTGCAGAAAAACAAATGAAGACACTCGGAATCAACTCCATCTGCATCTCAGACTGATTCTTGGAGCAGGATTAGGAGGACGGGTCGATGCCGAGTGTCAGTGGCGGGTGTGTGATTGGACAGTAATACCCTCACACTCGTCAGCATCTTGAGATCCACTGAGGTTGTAATTGGGTAGTGCTCTCAAGACTCAAACAACTGATAAGGTTGATTAGTCCAAGCATTGGAGGGCAGCGAAGGGCTTTATAAGAATCCGGCTGAGATGAGACGAACTCCACCAGGGGATCTTAAGTTGATCGAGACGCTGGAAAACTCAGTTTCAGCAATATGGCCATGAGTGTTTGTAAAATAGTCAATTTGAATCCACAGATGGATTACTGAGCAGGCCCAGGGGCTCAAGGTGTCAGGGCCCTCCTGGCCTTCACCTGCTCAAATGAACATGTATGGACCAGGAAGAGACTCAAAACAACCACAAAGAGATGCAAAGGAACTACAAAGAGACAGAAAATAACCAAAAATACACAAAATTACCTCAAAGAAACATGAAACAGCTTTAAAGGGACACAAAACAATTACAAAGAGACAAAAACAACCAAAAAATACAGTTACCTCGAAATAGACAGCCAAAAAAGACACAAAATTACCTCAATAAGATACAAAAATGACCCCAAAAGGAAACAAAAGTAGTACAAAGAGACACAAAATATGACTACAGTGAGACACAAAACAACCACAAGGAGACACAAAATGACCTGAAAGAGACACAAAACAACCACAAGGAGACACAAAGTGACTAACAAGAGACACAAAATGATGAAAAAAACAAAATGACCTCAGAGCGACACAAAATGACCCCAAAGGGTGACAGAATGACTACAAAGAGACACAAAACAACCACAAGAAGACACAAAACAACCACAAGGAGACACAAAGTGACGAACAAGAGACGCAAAACGGCCAAAAAAGACACAAAACAACCACAAGGAGACACAAGATGACCTCAAATAGACAAAACAATCACAAGGAGACATAAAATGACCACAAAGAGACACAAAACAACCACAAGGAGACAAAAATGACTAACAAGAGACACAAAATGATGAAAAAAACCCAAAATGACCTCAGAGCAACACAAAATGACCCCAAAGGGTGACAGAATGACTACAAAGAGACAAAGTGACCAACAAGAGATACAAAACGGCCAAAAAAGACACAAAACAACCACAAGGAGACACAAACTCACCAACAAGAGATGCAAAACGGCCAAAAAAGACACAAAACAACCACAAGGAGACACAAAATGACTAACAACAGACACAAAAATGATGGAAAAAAACCAAAATGACCTCAGAGCGACTACAAAATGATCCTAAGGGGTTACAGAACGACTACAAAGAGACAAAAAACAACCACAAGGAGACACAAAATGACTTACAAAAAACAAGAAGGATGTTTCATAATGACAAAGAGACGCAAAACAACAACAGTAAGAGGCAAAACTACCACAAACTCTGTGTGTCTTGCCCCCATGTAGCAGAGGTGGTGGGGCCTTTTGCATATCCATGCCCAGGGCCCCACTGCCTCATAATCCGCCCATGTTTGAATCAATTAAACAAGGACAAGAAAAACCAAATGCATCCAGTCTGCCAGAAAATAAACTGGATGAGGCAGTTTGGTAACAACACAGACATTTTTTAACATTTGAACAACAACATCTTGCATGCAGGCTTTTAATTTGAAGAGTGAGTAGGTCGGTCAGTTGTGCAGTATGAAACTGTATTTTTTTTTTTAACGAAGGAGAGTGTTGAGCTTTTTAGATGTTTTTTTGTCTTGAACACATCTGTCCTCCAGAAAGAAAAAAAACCAACTCTTTTAAACTCTCCTCAGCACAAACCACATGCTTTCTGTTGAATCTCACCCACCTCATTCTGGTCTGCGAGCATAGAGAGAGAAAAAGCACAATCACATTAGCATGAAGTCAAATCTGCCTTTTGTGAAATGCCAATCCAATTAGCACGTTCTCGTTTAGCTCCCTCTTCCTAAATGGAGGCTTTTGCATCTTTTACAAGGATGATGTGCAGTAAAAGGCACATTTAGTAAACAGTGCGGCCCTCGGGCTTTCCTCTGGGACTATTCAAGCTAGGTGGCTAATGAAACAGATCCATAAAAACAGCGGGGAGTCATGGGGGAGGCCATGTGGAACACAAGCACACAGTGGCATGGGGTCTCCTGGGAAGGGGAACAGAGAGAAAGGATGATCCTTGTCAGTGGGGATGGGAGGTGCTTTAAGGGCCCAACGGTATTAATTGTTGATAATTACCCTCATGGTGGTACTGAAATGGAGAACACCCCAATTGAACGAACTATTCAGGAAATAATAAACTTAGCCGTCTGTAATTACGCAGCTAAAAAGTGGGTTTGTTTAACATTTCATGGGAAAATGCGTCTTTGTAATGAAGCTTGATGTCTTTAATACAACAAAGTCTGACAGGAAAGTAACATGGGTTCTAAACAAGCAAACAGGTGTCTAGATTATCTCGATAACTTCATTTGGAGGTACAACCAAAAGTGAGCGCACACAATTTATCTTTAGTACGTCTTGGTGCACATTTATTTTACACACGCAACCACAAAGTCAACGTTAATCCAGGAAATCAGTGCGTAAACTGGTGAATGATTATGGCGGATAGTTTGGTGAGTGATCAAACACGATGCGAATTTTTCCCTTGCATTACTCACGCTATTTTGAATGCGACATCATTCCTATTCCAGCAGTGTTTGTGCCGCAAAAAACGGGTATTTCAAGCCAAAACATGGTCTTTGGCCTATTCATAACTTCACGTTAACCACCACATTGTTGAAATGTGATGTTGTGTTCACACCAAACGCGATGCAAATTTTTGATTTTGCACGCTAGAATAGTTTGTGTTGACGCGCTTTATACCTGCAAATAACTCGCTTCATACACATAAAAAAATTGCTGAATCGATGAATGAACCTCTGCCGGTACGTCCTAGGCGTCATTTGTCCCTGGAGGATCTCAATGCTGATTGGCTATTGCGGCGCAAACTGGTCGCTGAAGTTCCAATTTTTCAACTCTCGCGAATAAGCATATGATGCAAAATCATGCCACTCCCCTCATTTGCGCCGCTTAATTTATGTATTTTGCGTCATTTGCGTCACATCCAACGCGTCTGGTGGGAATTTGCATCTAATCACAACTTTACATGGACTATGTAGTCGAATCCAATTTGGTTGTTCAGTATTACAGGCTGTTTTCACTCACTGTTTGTATGTTTTCCTATGAAAAGTAATGAACCAAAATTCATACATACGAGCCGGTAATTTGTGCATAACCCACATATATTGGAAGGCTGCGATCACATGACCACATGTGCTGACGGGAGTAAACAAGGAAAGTTCTGAGGGGTCCAGTTAGGAGGCGGATCGGATGGGTCACAAAATACAGGACTTTCCCCTGGAGACCAGCATTCGTAACCATGTTCTCCTTAAGTCATTTTCATGAACATCCTTACCGTGCGTCCTTTCCTAAATCTAACCTCCGTAACTTTACGTTATTGCATATCTTTAGGTTAAGGACGTAATGGTATTGTGGGGCGCTAATTTGATCATGCAAACTGTTGTACGATACATTTAAAGCTAATTTTAAACTAATCAATGCTTTTTTCCATACAGAGTTTGAGAGTTTGAAAGTTGTTCACTGGGACATTTCAGTGTTGCTGTGACATTCTCATTAGTGCACCATTATCTGTATCTGTGTCTGTGTCTGTTTAACCAACTAAATTATCTGCATCTGTACTCGGAATGGGCGGGGTCTATGCCAGGAGTGGGTGGAGTTTCTCAATTGTGGGATCAATAAAGGTGTATCTTATCTTATCTTATCTTTAATTTGAAAGGGTGTTGGGCCTAATCAGAAGTTGTTATTTTAAGTCTAAAATTTCGATGGATTTATCAGAAGCTGTGATATTTATTACGTATGAGAAAAGTATTTACAGAACAGCCTCAGAATTGAACTTTAGATCATTTTTTTATCACAAGTAGATTAAACACAGCTACCCAAATGCAGATTTTCTTTTATCAAGAGTACAGATAATGGCACATTTTACTTGCATAACACTCGTCTGTCATCTGTACCGGATACCCCTTTCATCTGAGTATTCGGCTCAACCCTAGTAAACAAGGCAACTATGCTAACGACGAATCGGAAATGTACAACAGCATTTTTTGGCACCAGATACCAAACAAAAGCTAAAGACTGTATTGTCTTAAGCTGCTGCGAGTTGTAAATTCACCACTTCCGAGCAGAAGACTGAAGATAATGTGGTCTAGGAGCCTGACCGAGCACTCACTCTGCACCTAAATCTTGGGACTGATATATTCCCAGATGTACACTGGCTCGACTTGAAGGAATCTTAATCGACGGAGGGGTCTCTGACTAGTACTTTGAATGTCCGACTTTCAGAGGACAGTCCTGCTATTGACTTTGAAAAGAGTGTGTAAAATTACAGTCTTTTTAAGTGGAGTCTGGTGGGTTTGGTGATAGCAATTTCAGGGTTGTTTCTGGTCAAACAAAAAGGATCTTACTCTTTAATAAAAAGGTCTATCTCTGTTGGGATCATTTCCATGATGTTGTCAGACACTTAGAATAACAATCTGAGCCAGTCAGTGGCAAAACCAAACACATTTAGTGGATGTAAATTGATGGAGGGAACAAGCCCAGAGTGGTTACACTGCAGCTTTTTTCATAGCTACCAGCTGCAGACCTCTCGCTCAACACTGCTCAAATTTCAACAAGTGACTTACACACAAAAACATGGGAAAACTTACCCTTTAGTAGGGTACTCCACTGTTTTGTATCACACCTAGAAAGGTCAAAATCAAAGCATGGGTCACACTCCAAACACAATGCTTTGCATTGACCTTGCATTTCCATCACAATGGCATCATTGGGCTTATTTTCTCAGACTTCAGACTAAGAAACACTATTATATTACCATACACACAGAAATAATGACCAAACTTTAAAGATTGTAATAAACTAGAGTTGTCTTTGAATTAGTGAGAGCACCACGGACGAACTCAGAGTAAAGGTGTTAATATTCAACACATTTTTAATCTTATAAAAGTGAGCCTGGTATACGTTTGGTGTGAACCACTAATGAGTAGCTTTACCGTGTCTGACTCTTGCTAAAGGCTCCTGGTCATTCGTGTTGAACTTTGAGGTTTTTTTTAACCGCAAAGTTTCTGGAGTGTATATGGCTGGGAGGAAACCCAGCAGACCTCAAATTATCCTCCTCCTTTTTTCAGGGTCTTTTCATCATTTCAGCTCTCTTGCACACCATTCCTTTACTCTTGGACATTTTACCCACAGTTATATCTGTTCTCGCTTGCACATTATTTTCTTGCTTTCTTCTTCTCTCCTCGCTCCGGTCCCTGCTTCTGCCAATTTCATGCCAGGCCAGTCCTTGGAGAATCACCAAGGGCATTGGAAACAATCAGACGACTCTTCCCTCTATCCAAAAAAAAAAACAGACCTGAGTTCTTCGTAATCAACCATTTACTTCCCTCTCTGTCACAATTAAAAAGCTAGATGGAAATTATTTTTAGACATGGCTCTCGTTTCCTATTTCGCATTTCACAGTTCAAGATTATTTATCTAAACGCAGCACTGTGCGAGTGTGCATTCTGTGGCCCGCAGCTATTTTCCACATGGGCAACCGTGAAGTCATATTGACACTAAACATATGGTCGGCCCTGTTTTGAGATACACTTGCAGACTCCCAACGTTTCACTTGTCTTAATGAATAATACCATGGTGGATTCCGGCGTCTGGAATCAGTGGAATTTTTCAGCAGCACCAACAGTGCTTTCATGCATGAATTAACGCTGTGCATTTCCATTTTTACATGGTGCTGGGGAACACAACGGTTTGTAATTTCATTTGCAATATTATGAGGGAGGGACTAAAAAAGAGAGCCATCCTGTTTGTAATAAGTGGCCCATTTTATGTTGATTTCCATTCCAGTCCAGCCGAGTACATCCCGGCACAGTAAAAAGATTGAAGCATTTGAGCAAAATCAATGATATTTTACGGTACTAAACCGCCAATCCTTAGTGATATATCCCTTTGTTATTGAAATGCATCTCTTTCAGAAGACCCTGGCTTCATATCAAGACTGGAGCTATTCCTGTGTGCACTGAACGGAAGAAACCTAATACTAAGTGACAGGATAGGAAATGAAAATAATGAGATCTCACAAATATAGTTTGGAAGACAAACCGTCCACTGCTGCTCAGATGAACGGAGGTATTTCTGTCCGCAGGCCTAATTTCACTGACCTCTGAGGTGCAGGGGGAGCTGGAGAAACAGGGGGGCGAGAGGATTTGTGTATTTGTGCTTGACGGAGAATGAAAAAAGTGTGTACATGTTCTCTTGTTTGTTTTTAAGGCCGTATCGAGGAGCAGGGATACATGGTTACTTCCATGCCAAGCTGTGGCTCTCAAAAACAGCCAAACAGGAAATCCACTAAAAAGATAAGATGAACTCAGAGTCCAGTGTTTTCTAACGAGGGACCATCAACAACATTCGGACCGAGCAGAAAAACAAGACTAATGGCGCCAGTAGACCCCGTCAGAACTGCTTGTCAAAATGCCTTGAGAAAGTAAAAAAAAAAAACGGTCACCTTCACATCTTTCCCAAGTCGGATTTGAGGAGCTGATTTCTGTAACTTTCCAATCCGACACACCCACTTCACGCCGTAACTGTCCAGGTGTGTCAAGGTGAGAAAGTAAGCCGGGTCTTAACTTCTCTTTCTAGGAACCTTTTTTTTCATATGTTACACAACCGTCTCTTTCACTTACTTTTCATGCGTTCAACCCAAGGCAACACTATAGATGTCTTCCAGGAGTTGGAGAATGTGCTCTTTTATCCCCATATTTAAAGGGGACTACTTTTCCTTAAACTCTGTCAGGCCTATATATATATTAAAATGTTGAATGTCCATATTATATGTGGCCAAAGTTTCAAAAAACTCAGGCTTTAGACTGTTCCGAATACTCTGTTTCCATCGCTCTCTCTACTGCAACAAGATGATTACAGATCGTGATGGATTTCTTTATATGGTCATGTGCTTCAGGCATGCTACTGCAAGTATTTACATAATATACACTGCTACATGTAGCTACATGCTAACTTCAGAGAAACATGTAATTCTGGTTGCAAAGGTTGTTCTTCCCCAACATCTGATCGTATCACAGTCATTCCATGGCTGCAAGGACACTGCTAAATGTAGCTACATGCTAGCTTCACAAAAACACATTATCATGGTTGCTGAAGTTTTCCTCAAATTTCAAAGTGTACATGTCCAGTTATGTTAAAAGCTTTTACTGGTGATTTTTCATGAAAAAAGTACCACAATACAGTCATTACAGGGTTGTAAGTACACTGCTACATGTAGCTACATGCTAACATCACAGAAACCTGTAATCGTGGTTGCAGATGTAAATTTTGCCCCAGTGTTGGACCATATTCCTACTGGAACATGTCCAGGAGTGATAAGAAGCCTTATTGGTGATTTTTAATGGTAGAAAGTGCTGCTATACTCTGTTACAGTAATTCTGACATTTGCTGTAAGTCCACTGCTACATTTAGCTACATGCTAACTTTAATCTAAGTTGCTGATACTGTTAATTTCTTCCCGATTTCAGATCGTATTCCTCTTATTTGTCATTTTTAATGGCAGAAAATACCACTATACAGTCATTCCCTGGCTGTAAGTACACTGCTACATGTAGCTACATGCTTACATCAGAGAAAGCTGTAATCTTGGTGGTCAGTGGTGTAAATTTCTTTCCAGTTTTGGATCATATTTCTGCTGGAAGTTTTTATTGGTGATTTTTCAGGGTAGAACGTGCTGCTATTCTCTATTACAGTCATTCTCTGGCTGCAAGTACACCACTAAATGTAGCTACATGCTAGCCAGGGAAACCTGTAACTCGGTTGCAGATGTTAAAATTTCTTCTAAATTTTGGATTATATTCCATCTGGAACTTGTCTGGTTGCGTTTGGAATCTTTTATTTGTGATTTTTAATGGTAGAAAGTACCGCTGTACTCTATTACAGTTATTACCTAGCTGCAAGTACACTGCTACATTTAGCTACATGCTAACCTCAGGGAAACATGTAATCTTGGTTGCCAATGTTGTAAATTTTGCCCAGTTTTCAGATCATATTCCTGCTGGAACATGTCTGGTTGTGTCTAGAGGCTTTTATTGGTGATTTTTAATGAAAAGAACTGCCGCTATACTCTGTTACAGTCACTCTCCAGCTGCAAGTACACTGCTACATGTAGCTACCAGCTAACATCAGGAAAACATGTCATCTTTGTTGCTAATGTTAATTTCTGCCCAGATTCAGATCATATACCGGCTGAAACATGTGCCGTTGTGTTTAGAAGCTTTTATTCCTGATTGTTTGATGCTATTCTCTGTTAGTAATTCCCCCAGTAGACCCAGAAAAGCTGACCAATCAGAGCAGACTTGGCTTTGTGAGCAGGGGGGCCTAAAGAACCAAGCGCTAAAATGGAGAGTTTCAGACAGAGGGTGAATACAGGTGTTCCAGCACAGACAGTATGAGGAAAATAAAGTCTGGTTTGAACACCAAAACATGTAAACATGCTCTAGTAGAAACCCAAAACACAAGTATGAACCTCGAAATGAGCAGTAAAGGTCCTCTTTGAATATCACGTCTCCCCTCTCTGCTCTGCTCTGTGTTTAGCATGTATAGTATTAACCATGTTTAGCATGCTAACATTCGCTAATTAGAGCTAAACAGAAAATGTTCAACACATTTAAACGTTGATCCGATGATGGCTTTAGATGAAAAGCATTTCATTCTGAGGGTGACATGAATGTGTGCACCAAATATCATGAAAATCTATCTGTATGAAAAAACATTAAACCAAAATTCAACCTCATGGTAGCGTTCGATGAAAGGTCAGGTTGTCTCTTTTTTTGTGACCAAAAAAAGGACTTTATAGTCCTTGTTCTTACAAACATCTGCCCTTCTTGATGACTTTCCGTGTTTAATGACTGCTCCTGAAAAGTTTATTTTCACCAGCCCGGCCGATGAAATGTGATGATGTCAGTGAGTTGTGTTTTCCTTGATCTTGACGACTCATAACACCGAAACCTTATTAAGGTTGATTAGCGGTTTGTTGAGCTCGTGCTTTTGTGTGCATTTCTGTCACACATAAATCTTGACAAATGGCCTCTTGGCGCTCAACACAATACCCTACATACAATACATACATCTCACAGCTCTGCGGCCTTGGAGCCTTGCTGATTAGCTTCATCTGTTGGTAAACTAGTAAAAACTGTAGGTACTAGGAACTGTGGCAACTCCTCATTAGCTGTTAAAAGCAAAATGAAATGACATTATTTAAGTCACCTCTGCTCATATTCATTTACACCAAACTGTCTCAGAATCCAATTAGAAAAACCGTTTGGTCTTAATACGTCTCTATCCCTATTCCCAAATCACTGAAACTGCAAACACAGAGCAAAAGTCACTGACATTTTCAGTTTAATTTCAACCCAGAAATTAATTGTCCAAAGGGAGAAATTTGACTTGTAGACTTGTTAGGAAAATAAAATTAGATTCACTAGAAACGAGCACAAAATGTGCCAAAAACATCCAATAAAATGAGACTCTACTGGACTCTTAAATCAGAAATCAAAAGGCATCCGCTCTCTTCGCCCTCTATAAGTAAACAACCTGAAGACTTTACAACAGCCTTGCTCACCATATGCTTCTCAAAAGTTCCACGTCAGTCGTACCTGCCCTGATAGCTCTGGTGCCAACCACAGCTCCGTCTTGAAATCTACTTCTGCTAATTAAAGAGAGGCCGACAGTCGTACAGTAAAGGATCGAGGGACAAGGAGCAAACATAAAGGTGCAGGTTAAGTGACAAGCCAGATGGTCTGAGTTTGGAACCAAAGTCACTTTAGCTAGTTGGACTCTTTTCACCTTCCTCTGCCTATAGTGTGTTGCGGCTGCTGAATAGGCAAATGGAGCACATTGTGATTGGGCACTTTTTTGGAGTCAGTTTTGGTTTGACTGGGTGTGAAAGGGATATTGTTGCATTTGAGCTCTATTTTCCGAATCAGTATCAGAGCACTGTGGTGTCTTTGTTAGGGTGGACTACATTTGCAGTGCTGGAGGAAGTACACAGACTCTTCAGTAAAAGTATCTGTACAAGAATGTAAAAATACTCCATTTCAACTACAAGTACTTAATTTAGAGTCAAACTTAAAGCAGCTACAAGCTGTTTTTAAAATGTTTCCTGTTCTACACTTCAGTTTGGTACACTTTTTTTCCATTTCCACTGTGACAAATGGTGGATGGTGCCAATGGGACCGTTCCGTACTGTCCCCATATTTGGTCCCCCCTCTGTTGGGGTACTTAGCACACAGATCTGGTACTAACCCTTTGAAACCTTGAGCGACATCACTTTTCTTGTGCTCCTTTCAGATGCCATTCACAAGGGGACTGTATCTATGTTCCCTGGGTCCTATGTTCCCCCATAATATAGGGACCGGGGAACACAGGACCCATTTTTGGATAAAGGGTCCTATGTTGCCCGCTTTTCCAAAAAAAGGGTTCTATCTTCCCCCATATTATAGTGACTGGGGAACATAGGACCCTTTTTTGGAAAAAGGGTCCTATGTTCCCCACTTTTCTGGAAAAAAAAGGGTCCTATGTTCCCCCATAATATAGGGACCGGGGAACACAGGACCCTTTTTCCAGAAAAAGGGTTCTTTGTTACCCGCTTCTCTGAAAAAGGGTCCTATGTCCTAGGACCCTTTTTCCAGAAAAGGGTCCTATGTTCCCCACTTTTCTGAAAAAAGGGTCCTATGTTCTCCCATAATATAGGAACCAGGGAACATAGGACCCTTTTTCCGGAAAAAGGGTTCTTTGTTCCATGCTTCTCTGAAAAAGGGTCTTATGTCCTATATTATGGGGGTGCTATGTTCCCCCATAATATAGGGACCGGGGAACATAGGACCCTTTTCTGGGAAAAGGGTCCTTTGTTCCCCGCTTTTCCAAAAAAAGGGTCCTATGTTCCCCGGTCCCTATATTATGGGGGAACATAGGACCCTTTTTCCGGAAAAGGGTCCTATGTTTCCTATGACAATTATACTCTATTATGGGGCAACATAGGACCCTTTTTCCAGAAAAGGGTCCGAAAAATGTTGCCTTATTGATGTTTTTAACTTCCTTTTTTTGTACTAATTTTTTTGTTTTAATTTCCAATTTCTTGCTCATTTTTTGGGATGATTTCTTATTTCAATGCTCATCTTCTCCCCATGTTTTAAAAGAAATAAATCCAATATGCTCAGGTTTCAGAATTAAATCATTTCATTTTCGACATTATATTTTGTGGTTACGGAGGAAAAGACAGAGAAAAAGAAAATGACTGACTCTAGAGAGCAACAACAACAACAACAACAACAACAACAACAAAAAACCTTAAAGGAACAGTGACAGACTTCAGGTAAGCCAACCTTGGATGAGCATTCAATAGAACTGCGGAGTTGAAAGGATTCAAACCAATTCTGAATTTGTCGTCTTTCACCTTGACTGGTGTGTAATATGTCTATTATGAAATACACTGTGTACCATCCATGGCTCTATAGGTCACTGTGGACAGTTCTTTAATACAGCTGCTTATATTGTAGCATTTTATGTTGGCCTTGCTTCCAAGTTATAGCTCACTGCTGGTTTATTATTATGTCACCAAACATGAGAAGGAATGTTGATGATGAAATTTCTATTAGCGAGCAACCCAGTCTGTCAGCTGTAGGCTTACATGTAACCTGTGTGTATGAATAGAATTAATCTTAAGTAGCCATAAATACATATGTCATATGTCTCTTATATCTTTGGTATTATTTTTTTCCAAGTGTTGCTTAGTAGAGGAACGTTACTTCTTCAAGGTTCTCTACTGAAACTTGATTGAATGCTGTCAGATTGGTTCAATGGTTAATATGAGTTAATTCAGGAAATGAAAGAAAATGAATTGATTCGTGGCACACTTTTCAAAGAACAGTGAAGTCACAAGTCAGTGGTGTTAAGGGTCCAATCCCAATACCCCCCCTTGCCCACTACCCCTTAGCCCTTGCCCACTACCCCCTAGCCCTTGCCCACTACCCCTTGGCACTCGAAATGTAGCAAAGAGGGGTAGGGGTTAAAATCTTTCCCCAGGAATTGGGACACCACTCACTACGTCACTGCGTCGGTTACGTTCACGCATAGGGAACCACTTTAAACAGGAAGCTGTGAGCCATCTACATTTCCAACCGGCATCTACAGTGAAGTCTCCGGTTGAGCTCATCCTACTGATCATGTTTGCCGCATTCATCATGCTTTGTTTGATGAACAACAGACGACAAGGGACTTCTGCTAGCTAGATAGCTGGCTAACCAGCTAACATTACGAGGCAGCATAGTTATACTAGCTGGCATGTTATCGTAATGTGAAAAATCCGACAATTTTGCAGAACAGGACAGATGACAGATGGCAGATAGCAGGAGCTAGCTGGCTAGCTAACAAGCAACCTGACGACGGTAATGTTAGCTATGTATGAACTTTTTACCCCGTCTCTTGCTCTTGCAGATAGTGCGAGCTAGCTAGCTAGCTAACAAGCAACTTGACGACGGTAACGTTAGCTAACAAGCAACCAGACGATGGTAACGTTAGCTATGTATGAACGTTTTTCCCTGTCTCTTACTCTTGCAGATAGTGTGAGCTAGCTAGCTAGCTAACAAGCAACCTGACGACGGTAACGTTAGCTATGTATGAACTTTTTTCCCTGTCTGTTGCTCTTGCAGATAGTGTGAGCTAGCTAGCTAGCTAACAAGCAACCTGACGATGGTAACGTTATCTATGTATGAACTTTTTTCCCCGTCTCTTGCTCGGTGGTAGTCATGGCGAGGTCTACCCCTCGCTAGCAAGTCACCATTATGCCCCATACCCCTACACGCAAAAAGGAATTGGGACACCCCTACCCCTTGGGGGAGCGCAAATGTAGGAGTAGGGCCAAGACATAGGGCTAAAGGGGGGTTTTGGGACAGGCCCAAAGTGTGTTACTTGTCAAGTTGCAAGTCTTTTTTCAGGGTGTCTACAGGTCTTTAAAAAAGTCTTTAAATGTCTTAAATTATTTTTTTTAATATAAGACCTTAAATAGTCTTAACTTGTCTTCAATTAGGATTTGATGGGTCTTAAATATTTTCAGTCATATTACCATAAAAATGTCTGCAACCTGAAAGACCACTGGACAGACTGAAGAGACTGTGGTATTTCTCTGAATATTGCAATAATAACTAGCCTTTATGACAGTGATGAGATTAAAAAGGTCTTAAATTCAACTTGGTTATATCTGTAGACACACGGTTATTGACTTTGCTGAGTCTAAAGTCATCAAATTCGTAACGAGTCTTATTCAAGTAAGGCTGCCCCCTAATCATCTACCAAATGTTCGTCGACCACCAGGATCATTAGTCGGCAAGATTTCATTGGTCACGTAAAACTCCATTAGGAGCTGCACCTTGTCAAAATAAATCAAAACCTTTATGACTGGACCATGTGGGAATTTAATTTTGAAAGGACAGACACAGGAAGTGGCCTCGCTCAGCAGTCAGACAGGAGTCAGGTTAATCTCCAGGGCTGGTACCTGTGGTTATTCCACAGGCTAGTTAATAACATGTCGGGCAGGAAATCCAAAGTGTGGGATCATTTTGAGAAGGTGAAGGATGAACCCAAGGTGATATGTAAACTCATCTTCATTGGTCGACTACAAACATGACGTATCATCTGACACATGGAAGTAGCTACATGCCCATTAGCCCACAGCGTCATTAACAGGCGGCTCGCTCAGTGTGTGACGTGCACTTGTAGATAAAATATAGGCCTATATTAATGAAGGTTCATTAGTACGGTTTTGTATTTCTCTGTAATGTAGCACAGTGCTAACAATGTCAACTCAAACCACCAAAATATATCATTTAATAATTAAATTAATATGGTAAACATGCGGGCGACTAGTCAACTAATGGACCTAAATGACAACTATAGGGTCTACAGATCTAAATTAGCATTCTTGCTAACTCTAGCATGTTCACATCGTTTATTTTCTGTGCTGATGTTCATTGGCGTGCTCTGTCCCGATTAGATAAACCAGGAAATAAAAAAAAAACAATTGGTCCTTTTCATGTAAAAAACAATTCTGCCCCTCACAGTCTGTCTCATTACCACAGTAATACGACAAGACTGTGAATAAGTGTTGAGCACATTATTCTAAGCTATTTTCCAGCATGTCTGTTCAATTTGTTACCATTTATTTAATTTCCCCAAGTTTTAGACACAAACATTAAGGTAATAACCAAAGCCTGAACCCCCTGCAGGTTTAGCCAGCAGTGAAGGCGCTGATTATGAATCATGGTTGCTCAGAGCATCAAAACACCGTCCTGTCTTCCCGGAATATTTCCTTTCAGATTTATTCTGCTCGTCTGATGTGTCTTGATTGACGGCTGAGAACGCGGTGATGAGGAGTAACTGACAAAAAGAAATAATCAAAGGCTTCTGCGCTCACTGTGATGGATTACCTAAACTAAACTTGATTAACTTCCTGGAAGTTTTCATGTTTGTACAGTGTGGTTTCTTTTTTTTTTCTTCCTGAAACTAAATAGCTTGGAAACAGAGTTGTCTAAACTGCAGGGGGAAATAAACAGACACCCACAGGCGGTAACGCAGAGGACAGTCTAGACAAGCTGCGAGAAGCCATAATCATGTCTGCAAGGTGCTTAAGATGCAGTAAATGGGAGGGCAGTGTCTTTAAAGCGGAGGGAAAATTCGGCGAGCATATCAGTATTGAACACTCGCGCCCTCTCCAACAAGCTAAGTGCATTTTATTGGCAAAGTCTGCTTTAAAGATGAAATCACTGCACGGCGTTCCTGCGTGTGCAAGCACTTCACCATCCAGCTGGTCAAAGTGATGCGTCCAACAACACACATACATCATGCATACAGGCCGCAGCACAGATGGATATTGATGACAGTGCAATACCAATTGGTGTAATTAATGCCCAGGTTATATTGGAAGGACATGGACAGTGATGTGGGCCATTTATCACCAGTGGGCTTGCTTATTCTCGCCCCATTGAGCCATTGGAGTAGGCTGGCTGAGCAGAATCTTAATTGCAGGCTCAACCCTACACCCCCCACGCCTGAAGACAGAGGGGGGACAAGACGGGAAAGTCAAACAGTCAGCCAACCCTCTCTCCTCCTCCTCCTCTCTCCCCTCAGCCGTCACCGCTTCGCCTCTGCACAGCGTGCGGCGAGGCAGAGGAGGAGAAGTACATGTGTGACGGCGAGGGAAGCACGCACGCGGCACGCCGGCTGCTGGATATGAAGTGAGTGAAAAACGGGCGGGGGTCGGTCACACGCGCGGCAGGACTCGGAGTAGATTACAGAACTCCTGAGGAAATATTTCTTCGCCCCTCAGACTGACAATGGAAGAGGACTGACCACAGCCCAAGTCCCAAAACAAACATTTACACTGGTCCTGCAACACACGACATTATGTAAAGAGACGGGGAAAATCACATTCTGCCAAATGGAAAGTCGACAGGGAGCTCGGGCCTGTATTTACCCCGATTGGTGTGAATGTCAGAGTCATTGTGGAAGATGTGCCATTTAAAATGTGTTTCAGCAGGAGAGATGTGCGCTGCGTCAAATGCTCGGTATCCACCATCACCTGCCTGTTACTCACAACATCTTAGCAGAAAAGTCTCAGCGGGTTTTCCTGCTAATGTTTCTTCTTACTACGTTTTTTAAAATGTAGAGGTGAAGGTGAGGGGGCACAGGGCTCATCAGAGGAGCGCCGAAGGGTGTTTTCATATCAGGTACAACTGATTTGTACCATATCTGATTAAGATTTACCCCCTGCCTCTCCACTGCCCCGCCCATGGGTGGATTCTGAGGCAGTGGGCCCCTGGGCACAGATATGCAAAAGGCCCCACCACCTCTCCTACATGACTTTGTGGTGGTTTTGCAACTATTTGCAGTCATTCTGTGTCTCTCTGAAGTTGTTTTGTGTTTACTTGTAGTTTAGTGTCTCTTTGAGGTCATTTTTGTGTCTCTTTGTACTTTATTAATCCCCCTGAGGGGAAATTCAGTGTTTTCACTCTTGCTTGTCAATTACACACAGGTCTGAAAGACACACACATATGCACAAACAGGACCTATACATGCACAAAGTGGAGAGATGTCAGAGTGAGGGGGCTGCCCTTTGGTCAGGCGCCCCGAGCGGTTGGGGGGTTCGGTGCCTTGCTCAAGGGCACCTCGGCAGTGCCCAGGAGTTGAACTGGCACCTCTCCAGCCACCAGTCCACGCTCCATATTTGGTCCGGACAGGGACTCGAACAGGCGACGCTCTGGTTCCCAACCCAAGTCCCTATGGACTGAGCTACTGCCGCCCCAGTTTGGTCGTTTTGTATCTGTAGTCATTTTGTGTCTCTTCGTAGTCATTTTGTGTCTCTTTGTAGTTGTTTTGTGTCTTTTTGCAGTCATTTTGTGTCTCTTTGTAGTTGTTTAATGTATCTTTGATGTCATGTTTGCATCTTGTTGTAGTTGTTTTGTGTCTTTTTTGGCCTTTTTGTGTCTCCAGTCATTTTGTGTCTCTTTGTAGTTGTTTTGAGTGTCTTTGTAGTTGCTCTGTGTCTCTTAGTAGTTGTTTTGTGTCTCTAGTCATTTTGTGTCTCTTTGTAGTTGTTCTGAGTGTCTTTGTAGTTGCTCTGTGTCTCTCAGTAGTTGTTTTGTGTCTCTAGTCATTTTGTGTCTCTTTGTAGTCATGAGTCTCTTCGTAGTCATTTTGTGTCTTTTTGCAGTCATTTTGTGTCTCTTTGTAGTTGTTTTGTGTCTTTTTGCAGTCATTTTGTGTCTCTTCGTAGTCATTTTGTGTCTCTTCGTAGTCATTTTGTGTATCTTTGATGTCATGTTTGCATCTCATTGTAGTTGTTTTGTGTCTTTTTTGGCCTTTTTGTGTCTCTAGTCATTTTGTGTCTCTTTGTAGTTGTTTTGAGTGTCTTTATAGTTGCTCTGTGTCTCTTAGTAGTTGTTTTGTGTCTCTAGTCATTTTGTGTCTCTTTGTAGTCATGAGTCTCTTCGTAGTCATTTTGTGTCTCTTCGTAGTCATTTTGTGTCTCTTTGTAGTTGTTTTGTGTCTTTTTGCAGTCATTTTGTGTCTCTTCGAAGTCATTTTGTGTCTCTTTGTAGTTGTTTTGAGTGTCTTTGTAGTTGCTCTGTGTCTCTTAGTAGTTGTTTTGTGTCTCTTAGTAGTTGTTTTGTGTCTCTGTGTAGTCCTTTTGTGTCCTTTAGCAGTCATTTTGTGTCTCTTTGTAGTTGTTTTGTTTCTCTTTTTAGTCATTTTGTATCTCTTTGTAGTTGTTTTGCATCTCAAAGTCATGTTGTGTCTTTTTGCAGTCATGTTGTGTCTCTTTGTAGTTGTTTTGTGTCTCTTTGAGGTCATTTTTGCATCTCATTGTATTTGTTTTGTGTTTCTTTTGGTCGTTTTGTGTCTCTTTGTAGATGTTTTCAGTGTCTTTGTAGTTGTTTTCTGTCTCTTTGTAGTTTCTTGGCATCCACTGTGGTAATTTGGAGTCTCCTGCTGATCAGTACTTGTTATTGTGAGTGACATTTTAGCCCCTTTTACAGCACCTGTTCAAGGTGGGAACATTGTGCTGTTATTCTGCCTTACCATTCTTGATAAGGTACAATTACAGAATGGGATAACAGAGTTGTCTCTCCTTTAAGCTGGCAGTGGAGGTAGTGACAACAGAAAACTGTCGTCTGTAAAGAAGGACAGCCGGCAGGACGGGACCATGGAGATTTAAAAAGCAGCTAGTAACAGTTAGCAGCTAGCCCCTGGGTCTGTGCACAGTAGGCCCATTCAGTAAAGTGCTCAGCCTTTCTATCAGTGATGTCGTTCCATCCCCGAGTACACTTGTGTCATCATCTGCGTGACATTTTTGTTGTGGTACAGTGTCGAAAAGGGTGCTGAAGATAGACACTGCTGCCCCGGGGACTGTCATCAGCAGGGACCTGCAGAGCAGTGGGGTAAAGCTCTGCTCCTGGTGAGAGGAGGAGCCACTGCTGTCTGGCGGGGATCTCTCCACCTTCCGCCAGAGCTCTGACTGCATGTCGAAGGCGACAACGAAGCCAGATCCGCATTAAACAGCAGCTCACTTCTGTGTTCACACCTGATGCCTAGGGATCGGTACATTGTACCTGGGTATGGTACACAGTGTTCACACCCATAAAACGAACTGGACTTTGGGGTCAAGTGTTCTTGGATCTGGGCCCCAATCCCTGATGTAAAAGCCCCATAACTGAAAACATGAATGTCAGAGAGGAAGCAAGGCAGAGTGTGGCGGCTTGGTAGAGGAGCTCGCATCCTGGGAATACCAACAAGGGCTCATTAACATCACTGTGTTTTAATGTGTAGGGATAAAGACGGGAAAGGACCAGTAGGTAGAAGGCGGGACAGATATGTGCACAGACGGTCGCGATATGTTTCTAGAAAGTACTTCCTCTGTGCATCGATGTGTGTGTGTCTTTGCAGAAGTGTGAGGATTTTGGCCAAATGCAGCCAGAAGGACCTGCACTTCGCCACCCCTCCTCCTCCTCCTCCTCTTCCTCTCTTCATTGTTTTTGCACATCGTCACATCTTTCTGTGTCATTTTATCATTAGTCCACATCTCCAGTGACTAACTGTCTGCTTGGCCAGCGCTGAGTGAAAAATGCAAATATTCCAACTGCACTCCATTATGAGATGCATCGCAAACAAGACACCAGCCCCCCTGCTCCGTCGCCCCCCTGTCTCCAAACCACTTGTGTCAATACAGGGGAGGGGAGAGATATAATGTGATGTGATAGACTGCCGACCTTTCTCTGTGATCAGAGGTGTCAATGGGATGACAAATAAACTGTTAAGTCAGGCGAGAACGCTGACTGTGAGCAATACAGAAGCCCCAGAGTTTCCACTCTTCCCTCAATCACTCTTAAAACAGACTGAGAGAAGTAGTGGGGATACAGGAACATAAGTCGGAGTGGAGGAGAAGCTTTAGGTTTTTTCTTGGGATGACAACTTCATAAATGTCTGATCAGCAGTTTGGGGTTTCCTGCAGACTCTCAGCCATCGAAAACAACAATAAAAGAGAGGAAATGTACTTCTTTCTTTGCTATTTCTGCACTTCCTGTTTCATCAATAAGTAACATTCGTACAAGTTGTACATTTGGGAGATGAGCTCAGTTGTTTCAGGATAGGACATTAATACAGCAGCAAACAACTATTTGCTATGAAAAGATAGTCAATAGAAGATTTTTAAAATTTGTGCCATATAAATCAATGAGTCATTGCCGTATTTTTATAGCCTATTATATTTATATTTTACTTCCTGTGCTCTCAGAGTGCCGAGCGACGAAGAACAACTAATCACAGCCGACAGATATGTTTTCCTTCTTCCGTAAATATCAGTCTGTGATAAATATGGAGAAGAAATCAATCATTTTAGTGCAGGGATAGCAAAGCTTTACGTCTGTTCTTATCAACAGCTCCTGGAAGACGATCAGCTCTGCACTCAGGATTTCAGGTAAATAGGCTATGAGATGGTGCTTCTCAAGGTTGCTTAGTAACCTCAGATGCAACCTACTACCACGCTCTGGAAAGCTGGCACAAAAAAGACACGAGTAGCACCCAGAGCCCGACCTCACGTTTTCCAGGCAGGTAAAGGCTAGCATGTGTGCGGCCCCGAATGCCATTCTGAGCAAACGTAAAGTCACGCTTCCTCTGTGTGTGAATTGTAAACCGGGCTTAGTCCAGTAACGTGTATGTTCGTTTATGCTAGTCCTTGTGTGTGTTTCCCACTGGCTAGTGAATCGTCACCACTCTGTGTGGCACTAACACAGTAGTAACCGCTGATAACAGTAATGGCATTGTTGTGAAAGCATCATGCCCACCCTTGGGCCCCCTCCAGGTAAGCAGCATTAGCTCTGTCAACAGTATTGCCACTGTTCGAAGTGTTAGCATCATTAGGTGCTGGCTACATTAACTGGAAGGACAGTTAGCTGCTACTGCTGTTAGCTGCTAACCCCATTAGCTGCTGGCTATTTTAGCTGGAAGTACAGTTAGCTGCCACCGCTGGTAGCTGCTAGCCCCATTAGCTGCTGGCTACATTAAGTACAGTTAGCTAACACCGTTGTTGGCTGCTGGCTACATTAAGTACAGTTAGCTAACACCATTGTTAGCTGCTGGCTACATTCAGCTGGAAGTACAGTTAGCTGCCACCGCTGTTAGCTGCTAGCCCCATTGGCTGCTAGCTGCTAGCTCAGCTACTTCCATGTTGACAGCCTTGTGTCTACAGAACCAGGCTCAGACTCTGAATTGTAGATATGCTCTGAATGTTGTATACAGTGTCTTTAAATATGACATGGAAGCTAGCAGGCATTTAGCCTATCTTTATTTAGCATAAAGACTGGGAGCAGGGGGAACCAGCTTGCTTCGTAAGGTAAAAGGAAAGGGAAATAAAAGGACACCACTAAGAAAGCAAATTATCATTTTATATCTTATTTGTTTGTTCTGTGCAAAATCAAACAAGTTGTGTAAGTCACTAGCTTAGCCAAGAAATATATTTGTTCCAGCATGTAACTAAAACTCATCATTTTTATAGTTTTGGACTTTGTTGTTCACAACAGAAGAAATAATGGAGATGTTGTGATTAAACAGCTGAGAGTCAGGCCATCTGTTTCGCCCTGCTTCCAGTGTTTATGCTAAGCTAAGCTAATTCTCTGCAGGTTGTAGCTTTATACCAAATGGAGAGTGGTATTAACTCCAACTTTCTATACAAATATGATTTTTACAAGAATCATTTTGCTTGTATGTGCTTGAACTGTCAACGTCAGGTTAAAATATGTTGGATTTTTTATGTTAGAAATATTTTCTTTTGTGTGAAATTCCCAATGCTGAAAAAAATCTTGAAAAATAAATCCTAAAAATGAAAGATTAAAAATTGTTCGTATAAATCAGATGATTACAAGCTCTGAATGTGGATCGACCGTGTGCAGGCCGCTCTTATTCTGACTGACGGCGTTTAAAAGAAAGTTGTGCCTCTCTCACAGACAGCAGATGGGTAGAGGAGACATCTGCAGTGTGTACAACACATCTCTCTAACTTTCTCCCTCTTTCCCCCTGCGTCTGTCCCCTCAACCCTCGGGCTAAACACACTCCATTGTATTCCTCACGTCGACTCGCAAGAAAAACTGTCACCAGCGCTCCGGTCCTGTGCCATCATCTGGCTCCTCAGAGGGGGGAGTGGTGGCTCCGCGTGTGTGCCTGCGCGTTGTTTGCATGTGTGTTTGGTGGGTGGGCTGCCATCCCTCCGTCTCTGTTGAACTGATTGGCATGGCAGCAGTGAGAGCAGACACTAATCTCATGTGCCAGGTTGGCGGCATCGCACGGGCTGCTATCACTTCCACGGATAAACAAGTTACTTGTACAGAAGTAATGCTGCCGCAGTTGACTCAATAAATGACACTGAGGGACTGAGAGGTTTATGCATGGAGGAGGCAGCAGGCTGACAGATGATAAGGATGTCCAGAGGGTCACAAGTTCAACACCAAGTGAAGTGCACGTTTTTGTCTTGAGCAAAAAAACCAGGACAGCATCACTGGGAATTACATTTGGACGTTTCTGCAGCATGAACATTTGAAACCCTGTCTCCGAAAATATGGTGTTCATATACGACTACACAATTTTACCAAGTCTGTTTTAGAGGATTCACATTTACTGCCTGAACTGTGTTGACTTGGATGTTTTTTTCCACTCCAAGGCACAAGACTTGGACTTGTTAGGAACAAATATTAGGAAAGTACTTGATTGTTTGGTGTGAGTTGCAGAGTGTTGGAGATAACAGCCTTCTCTCCAATATAATGGAACTAGATGGGCAAAGAAATACATTTGAACTCAATATCAATGTCTCTTTCCAGAAGTCATGACCTGGTTACTCAAGATAATCCACAGACCTTGTTGTGAGCAGTTTCATGTAGGAGCTATTTTCTTTCTATTCAACGACACCCACCTACTGTATCACTGCTCAGAAGGAAGCATGCATTTACTCCTCAGCCAAGGAGGACATCATTAATCTCTACATGTCACGCTGTCATGAGCACAAGCCTCTCGTCCACGAGTAGACCCCATAGATGTATATTAATAACTATATTCAGTCCAAAGGAATTGCTAACCAGGGGTCTCAATTATAAAACACTGCAGAGGATCCATACTAAAAAAGTACATACGGACAGAAGCCAAAAAAGGTATGCGCCAAAAAAATTCTACAATCAGGCTCAGAACCTCACCATCTGCATCACCAGTTTCCCCATCTCCGAAATGTTCGTAAATATCAAATATGTTTGCATAGATCACAACTTTTGCGTGGGAAGTAGCGTACGCCTCTTTCAGGCCTTGTTTTGTGCGTACGCAACGTTTATAAATGAGACCCCTGGTGCAGACGCCAAAAAAAGCTTCTAGATTCTAGGTTGACTTCAAAAGTATGCAACCCACTGGATATACGCAGTAGTGTTTCTCCCCCCCGCTTGCCAATTCTGCGAATTTTGGCTAAAATCTGCACAAAAGTGTCACCCCCAGTGATCGCCCCGTAACCCTGTCTGGACTTTTATGTATCAAGTTGTTTAATGTAGTGAAATGTTTACCTGTACGATCTTTTCTTTTATGTGCATCTTAGGTAGTGCAGGCTACGTGCTGTTCCGTGTGTTTGTTTGATTTGTTTGTTTATTTGTTCACCTGCCAAGGGCGCTAGATGCAAATTTGCTGCTTGCTAACTCACACATTGGTATTGCCGTGATATCAAGTGCCGCCCCAAGCACACACTGGACGTGTCGCGCTACAGTTTGTCAACAGATGACCATGCAAAGTTATTACGACTTTCAGTGAAATATCGGTACTTCCTCCACCTCTGCTCCACCATAGCTTAAAGTCCTGCGTGGACACCCACTTATTAACTTGGTTTTTCTCCTAAAGAATCGATCTCCAGAGCTACGACTCCCCAGGAAGTATCTTTTCGGCCATTGTCTTTATAATGACGAGACTGTGAGTCGTTTAGGTTGGGACATTTCTCGACCTCAATAACGAGTTTTTCATCATCCAGTCTTCGTCAAACATGAGAGTTCTCTTTATGCATCAGTGGTGAGGACAGGAGTCGAGCTGCCACAGGAGCAGAGAAAAGGAGCTTCTACGGGAGCTGGTACGTACAAGCAAAGAGCAAGTGGGGGAATTTAATTCCAGGGGTGGTAAGGCTAGAAATAGGACAGTGGTGTGACGTGCAGTGGAGTGGTGCATCCAGGAACACACAGGCATGTCTAGCCACCACTGGTGTGGGGTTGTCCATTGATGGGTGGCGCTCACCTCCCATATGTTTCGGCCTTGATGCAATTGCTTTTCATTGTGCTCTGCCCCTCACTACGTTGCGGATATGTTGAAACTTTACCTTTCTTTTCATTTCAACAACACTGCGGTTATCGTCTGGTTATGTTTAGACCCAAAAACAACGAGTTATAGTTCGGAAGAGATCATGTTTTGGCTTAAAATAGACAGTTTTAGGGGCACAATCGCTGCTCAAACTGTGGCCACCATTTCCTCGACCTTCCGGTAACTAAACTCACCTCATTTGAACTCCGTCACCTTCGAATCGTTGATGTGATACATGCGAAATGTACAAATGCAACCTACCTGTAGTTTGCAGAAATATAGAATCCCAACATTTTCTTGTGGCGCCTGGTCTGCTGCTGTCGTTATCATGGTAGAATATTGTAGAAATGAAATAAAAAAGCAAACAAAAGAGAACAAACTTGGCTTTAAACCTTCAAAATATAATTGAAAGTAAGCCGGCGTTTCGCAGTATAACCGCTCTATCTGGCAGTAGGCTTGAGCAACACACACACACTGGTTTTTTCCCTGCATGAGGGAAACACAGCGTGCACTTGTATTGCCTGGTAATATGGCAGTCACACTTCAAATACTAGAAGGAGCCTGGTGATTTTCTGAGTTGCAAAATCGACACATGAATTAAATATTTTCCTCAGCTATTTCCAGTGCTACCACAGCACTTTGGTATTACCAGCAGCAGCTCTTAAAGTCAATGCAGTCTCACTCACCCCAATCATGCATACCACCCTCAGCCCATCCCTCCTCCCGATCCTTTAGAAAGCACTATAAGACGCTTGTTATTCATACAGTACGGCTTTACTGAGTTATATATTCGATTTTTTCTCTCTCTAGCACTGCTATGCTTTACAGTCAAACTCAAACATGCGGCAGAGGGGGTGAAAGGTCTTGCTCAAGGGCGCACTGGCAGCGGTTGTCGCTGCAGCAGCACATCCCCGTGCTATATGTACAGCCATTTGAAATAGATGATGAAACCTGACAGCATAAATCCTGAACATCCCAGCGGTGACACAGGTGGTTTTATCACACATTTTTATGGCACATGCCCCCAACAGCACCAAGATAGAAACATTAAATCAAAACAGAAATTGAAGCCTGCATAGGAGCACCGTGCGATTAATAAAGAGGACGGGAGCGTGGCTGCTGACATTAGGGTGACATTGTACACATAAACATCTGTTTTGTTTTGTCAAGGCAGCCTGCTCCCCGGGGTTCCTGCTGCTAAGCGTCATCAAATCCATGCAGATTTATCGCGTGTGTGTATTTGTATGTGTGTCTGTTGCATTGCCATACATGCAAGAGTGGATTTGCATGGCCGTCGTGGGTGTTTCTGTGTGTGCTTATGTGCACAGGGCTAATTAAGTGTAGCTGCTGCACAACACACACATATTTTCTCCTTGAGGGAGGAAGGCAGCCAGCAGAGGTTTAAGCGAAGGGTCCAGACACATGGCCTCTCGAGGGATGCACACTGTAGCTCCCATCCCCCCACCCCCGCTCTCATCCCATTGGGTGCAGCAAGAGAGGCAGGAAGTAAACAAGGTGGCCACAGGGACCACATGGGTCACACTTGGATTGTGTGAGTGTGTGAGGAAGACAGAGATAGGCTGCAGAGTCATATCTGGGGAAAAGGAGATGCCTGTTATTTCAACCTGTTCTCAGTCCCAGGTTGTGAAATACCGACGCTTGGTCACGCCAGTCAGCATCTGATAGCGACACAACAAGGTAACCTTTAGCATCTGTATGAGACGCCAATGCAAACCCATCCATGGCATATTAATGCTCAGGACTACTGACATAGTACAAGCAGCAAGAAAGTCTGCGTAGGGAGCGTTCGGGATACTTCTGTTGTTTCTCCAACACACTTTGGATGAATTCACTCCCACTTCCATATGACATAAAGGCCCAATGATTATCTGCCAGCCTAGTGCTGTGGCACACAGGAAGTCAGGTGATGGCTCAAAAAGGTTTCTACAGCTAGACGCCCTGACAGTACAGCTTAAGGCCCTGACACACCAAGCCGACGGTTGGCTGTCAGTCAGAGTCAGCACAGATAGGAAACCCCTTGGCTGAGAGGATGTACCACTCTCTTACTCCACTACTTTGTTTATCTCATGCATTCCTCGGACTTCCGGTTTCCCTTTTTGCCTTATTTCCTCTCGCGCAGGCGCAGAACGTACGTGCCAATTGGCCGTCGGATGTAGTCCATGTAGTGTGTTCAAATGCAACTGACACAGGGCGACGTGAGGCGATGTGAGGCAACGCAACAGTTGGCTTTCATCGCCGCTAGTTCTTTGATGTCAGTTTGTTGTGTCAGCACCGTTAAGTTCATCGATTGCTTTGAACACCACGTCAAAAACGTCAAAAGCTGACACTTGGTCAGTGGCCCTACACATCAGAACATGATGCATCAGCATTGGTTTTGGATACTTAAGCCCAGTTGAGACCAAAGATTCGGGGCGAGATTAAACTGTTTTAGAATGTTGCAGAGTCAAGTCACACTGGTGTGAACTGGCCGGTCTTAGCTCAACCCAAGATGGCTGATAGCGTCACCTGCAACTCAGCTGGTCAAACTGCCAGTGGCTGGTTTTTGAACGTCACCTGTTTCAACAGTCAATCAGCTTGTAGTGAAGTCCGCTAGTCAAGTCCAAAGTCGTCGAAATTCAGCGCTTGGGCGGTGACTTGCAGCGTCAGAAACCAACGAAAAAGGGCGTCTTTTAACGTCGGCATGATACGCAGTCTGTTGCCATTATAGTTTAACGGTGTTGGCGTATGGGGAAGCCAAATACTGTTCATCTGCACTCACTGCGATCACAGAGCTGGTTGAAAGTCCACAAAGTTTCCCTTTAACTTTCAATATCGCAATATTTTTCAATTCCATATTTCCAAAGGTACTTTTGCTGCCAGATTTTGCGGAGACAGACCTTCAGTGGCTGTGACTACTTCAATTCAGCCAGCGCAAACCCCAGGTTGGGGGGTCTTATAACCGACCATTCGCTACAAGGTCAGCAAACTTTCTGGCCTTGTAGTCTCTACGTGGTGGAGAGTGAGGCAGGGGAACCGAGGCCTGGGCTAGCTAGCTAGCTAGCTGGCAGTAATGCCTTTCAGTGGTGCTGGCTAGCAGTAGGCTGGCCTTGATGTCTGGCAGCCTGCTTTAGTCATGCAGAAGTGGGCGTGGTTTTGTCTAAAGTGAGTTAGAAAACCTTTCACCCAGGAGAATGCTTTTGTCCTTTTAGCCCTAACCATGATCTTTTCCCAAAACCCTTAACCTAAAGTAGCTTTATTTTGAAAAGACACTGTATGCATATAGTAAGCTGAATCTGATGCGTCCAACAACGATGCTAAAGGGATACCCAGAGCGTCATAGCTGCCGTATTTGATGAGCTGTGAGTGAGGACGTGTCAGTTTTTCAAAATAAGCCCCCTTACATCTGTCTTTACATTAACCGCCATATCATCAGGGTGAATTTGAGTTCACAATGCAGAAAATGAGCATGCACGGCATCACATCTCCAACCCCAATGCATCAATCAAAAACAACCATGTGAGCTGTGATCGTCACGTACGAGCGTCCTTTGATGTAGCACATGCAAATACCGATTTCCTCCCCATGCTGTTCTCCTCATAAACAGCTCCCTAACCTAAATACTTCAGCGAGCAAGCCACCCTTCTCATGGAGCCATCATATTTATGCAAATGAGTAAATAAAACATGCATGCGTACATGCTTGACTGATTGCATTTCTTCTCCCTCCACAACTTTACAATGTCTTCGCACAATCAGATATGTGGGATAATTATGCAGAAACATGCATGCAAATTGTGCATACAAGGAAGTCTATCTACCATAAAACATCAAAGACAAAGTGTTGGCCTTGTCAGAATAATGCATGCATAAACAGATATTTTATATACATCACAGGAGTATTTTGTTTGCTGCTATATAACAGGATGCACCGAGCAAAAATAAGCAGCAAGCAAGAGGCCACTGTCTCTGGAGAATTAGCCTGCAGATCTCAGTTTCTTCTCCCGACCCTCATTGGGTGAATCGTATTAGCCCTCACGGATAGCCGAATCCATTGATCTCAGGCTGTGGCTGAAATTAGCTAATTAATTAGTGCAGGGCGACGAGCAGACAGAGCGCTTGATGCAAAAGTCATCCACAAAACAAAGTCCCATCCTCAAGTCGCTCTCATGCCTGTGGAGATTTCAGGTTGAGGCTCAGCTTTATGTAAATATACCGCCGGTGAATAATTCATGAGCACGTGTCATGGGCAGTGTTACTTTGGTATGCAAATGACATATGTAAATAGACAGCAGCGTGTTGGACCAGCGGCTGGTTTAAGAGATCACGGAGGGATCAATAGTTGAATGGTTGAGAGTGAGTGCATTAGTTTATGTATGTACACATGTTCCTGTCAGAGGCTGTGGATGTGAGCATGAATTTACTGATGTGGACTGGAGTGGAATAAAAACTAGTCCGCGTTTTTGATGGACACACACAGACAGACAGAATGAAAATGATTTGACCAAATGTGTTATTAAGCATAATTTGGTTCCCAGCTGAGGCCATTATGGAATAATTCCCCCCCAGAAAATGTCCTTTGTTGTTAAACTTTTCTTTCAGATTTTGTTTTTCAAAGATGAGTGAAGCACAAACAGAGTCGGCCTTTCATAGTTAAAGCCCCACACAGTCCACCCACACAGGTGTTTTCACTTATGTTGTCTAATTAGAGCTCTCGTCAGGACAACGTGGGCGTGTACAAACTGGGCTTGACTGATGTCTCTCTGACTCCCCTGTCGGCACCTGTTAGGGCGGGACTCTGTTATCAATCATCATTGGTCCGTAGATTTTTGGACGAGAGGCCGAACCAACCAGGAAAACTAGATACACTGGTGTGGATGCACAGGGTCGTCCTAATGTTGTGATCGCACCGGGCACGAATAAAACAGTTCGCAAGTTAATTACATGTGACGTCAATGTTACGACACGATTAGACTTTAAGTCCCGTCGGGCAGCACGATGGACCCAACGCTAATGATGCATATATGCGAATTATGTGGCGTAAATGAAGTGAGTAGTGTGATTTTGCATCATGTGCTTTTTGGCGAGAGTTGAGAAATCTGAAATTTAGCAACCAATTCGCACCGCGATAGCTAATCAGAATTGAGAACTTCCAGGGATGTAGGACACCAAGGATGTACCAGCAGAAGTTAATTCAGCGATTCAGTGATTCAATGATTAGCTATTTCACATGCTTTTGACGCGAGTCAACAAAAAATATGCTAACGTTCAAGCTTGTGCGATTAACACAATGCAAAAATTTGCATCGCATTTGGTGTGAACACAATATAAGAATCATATTTTGCCTCCTTTCCACTACATTGAAGGTTAATGGTCCAAGAAAAAATGATCAGAGGGTGCTGCAGACTGTGTTCAGTGCATTTGGAACTACTTTCTAGATAAAACAAAATAGTCCCCATAAAAAAGGTTGACTGCATTCCTTTGTTATATAGTCATTTTTTTTAAACTGCCCCCCAAAATTTTCAGACACGCATTGTTTTTGAAAGCTGAAAATATGACCTACATTTATGTTTTTGTTTGATGGCGACCCGTTTTTACATCCGCACTTTTGCTAGCTGCTCTGTAGCATGTTTGCTAGTCACGTTAGTGGTTGCGTCAGTACAGCTGGAGATATCACGGTCAGGATCACGTGTCTTCTTCCATAAAGCAAAACAAACCCCCAACACTTCATCCAACTTGACATAAAATGGATAAGTTATAGAGTGTTTGTGCACTGTCGCCAAAACAACCACCATGCCCTGCACCTATGACGTAGTCCTTGTGGGGAGGTATCACGACGCACTTATGTTGACGCTACAAAAGATATGCGATCAAATATGTCCCAAACCTCCTCACTCAGGTTTGAGTGATTGAATCACAAAGTGTCTGTGGTCATTTAGACTCGTAATTAGCGCTGTCCAGTGATGTAGTGGCAGCTGATGAGCTAGGTGTACTACTAGTAGGCTCAGTGGGGTCATCCCTATGTTTCTCGGGTTCTATGTTCCCTGCTCAACCAAAAAGGGTTCTATGTTTCCCGCTTGGTTGAGCGGGGAACATAGAACCCAAGAAACATAGAACTTTTTTGTGTAAGCGGGAAACATAGAACCTTTTTTGCAGGGTTAAGTGGGGAACATAGAACCCGGGAAACATAGATACGCTCCCGGCTAGGTAGTAGATGGGTAGGTTACTGAGGAGAAAGTGGGTATACTCTCCGATCAACTTGAGACGTCACGGTGTACTGGATTTCTTCATGTGGTCATCTGCTCCAAGCACGCTAATGGAAGTGTTTCCATAATGTAGCCTACACTGCTACATGTAGCGACATGCTAACGGCAGGGAAACATGTAAACCTGCTTGCAGATGTACATTTCACCACAATTTTGGTTCATTATTCCTGCTGCAGCATTTCTGGTTGTGCTTTAGAACGTTTTTTGGTGATTTTTTTTTTATGTTATAAAGTGCCACTATTCTACGCTATAGTCTTTTCCTGCCTGCAAGTACACTGCTACATGTAGCTGAATGCTAACTACAGGGAAATATGTAAACTTGGTGGCCGATGTTGTAAATTTCTCCCCAGTTTTGGATCATATTCCTGCTGGAACATGTCCGGTCAACCCGGTCTTTGGCATTGCGGAAATCTGGTGCTTGGTGTCCTTTAACGTTGGCACGTGGTCAGTCAGTGTTGTTGGGTCCAACAAACACTGACTTTCACCCAGGAGAGCAGTGTTCACATCCTGTAAGATTATAAAGCCAAACCCTGTTCTTTTTTCGTAAACCCAACTAAATACTTTAGTTGTTGAAAGAAAAAAGACAATGCATGTAGCAGGCAGAACTTGACACAGCATCCCAGAACGTCAACAACCAACACACCCAGGGTACCTTGTGCGTATATTTGGATGTGGAAAGTCCATGACCAAAGGTCAATAAAAGATGGGGTCGGAGTGATTGGCTCACCCAAAACACATGTTAATACGGGTCTAAACAGGCTCTAAGATCAAGACTGAAAGACCTAAAAACACATTTTTGAAACCTTGTTTTTGTTTTATTGATTTATTTTTGGGGGAATTTGGCAGAACTCTTCCTTTAAAGCATAACATTTTGTTCAGGCTGAAAATAAATGTTTTGCTGCTTAAAGCTCAAAGTTTCAAGTCGGTTTCACCTCGACCCAACCTTCCTGATGGGTGATGTCACGGGGTCCTGAGGTACCCCTGCGCATCACTGCAGCGAGGTGAGAAGTTAAACCTGTCGAGGTCGGAGAAAAATCTGATTTTCAGGGGGATGTTAAGTTACTCTGTAAGTTTGCCAGTTACTCGGAGAAAGCCAAAAATATGAGGAAGAAAAAAACTTGCTGCAGAAGCAGATTGTATTTTCTGCTGCTATTTGGTGCATGATTTATTTAGTAGCTGTTCTGGAGCTTTCAATTTACAGCTGATAATCTTCCTCATTTATTTGTAAATGATCAAATTTCTGTTTCCGTCGATGAAGCTCATGTAATAAGACCGAAAGCCCACAAAATGGGCCTTGTGGTGAGGCTGTTTTCTCAGCTGTGATTGATGCATTCCTCCTGGCGTTTTGTATGTATTACTGGAAGATATCTTTGATGTTTGACTCACAGCTAACTAAAGATTACCAAAAAAAGCCACGCTGTATATCTTTTGGGAATAGCTCTCTTTCTATATGTCTCATTTTCACCGTCCGTACGCCTTCTTGGTGATTTCCTTTGGTCTAACAGTAATGAGAAGTGCAGCAGAGTGGCAGAGCTAGCGGGGCACAGTGGGATGGAAATGGCTCGGTGTCTATCAAAGTGTCAAAATGGAATATAGCTGTGCTGCACTCTGGCCTTGAGCCACAGGGTGAGTCAGGGATTCAACACACACTCACACACACCTACACCGTGAGGTCAACACAATCACAGCTGAGTCAGACCCCGTATTCATGATCTGGCGTGGACTTGTAAACGAGTAAAAGAGAAGGAACACAACCTGAGAAAGGGTTAATTCTCGAGCTAGAGGGCTCGTAACACACACAAGGAGAGCGCACTTGTGTGTGTATGTGAGTGTGTGTGTTCTGGCCCTCACACACAGCTGCTCCGTACATTATACATTTATCCACATGGGAAATAATGAGATCACTGAGATCATTCTCTTAGAAAAAGGAAATCCGTTGCATTTTCATGGCTGGTGCCCTGTGCATGTTAACAGCATGCGGCGGGGAGCAAACTCTCCCTCCACGCGCCTCCCTCTCCCTCCCTCCCCGTCTTTCCTTCTGGCTTTGCTTATTGCAAAAATTAGAGCATGTGTAGAAAATGCATGAGCGGCCCGCAGACAGGGAGTAGAGGAAAAAACAAAAGCAAAAGAGGAGTTAAAGAAAAAAGACCAGATGTGAGTTTTGTCTCAGCTGCTTGACAGCAGGGTCAGGGTTCAGTCTGGTGCGCTCGAATCTCTGTCAGACTGAAGGCGAGGCTAAATGTACAGTAGTCAAATCAGCTGAAGTGAAACATTTCCATCAGAGGAGAGGAGCTACTGTACACAGCCGTGTGTGAATCCAAAACAGAAACGAGCGCTACAAATGTTGAAAAGGGCAAATTTGTGATATGACTTCACCAAAACATGCATTACATCGCACCACGATTCATATGTCGGAGATGATCCTCCTCACGATGTCTTAACCTAACCCTAACCTTCCAAAGTTACAGGAAGTTTGGTTGGAAATTAATATCAATTTGATGTCAAAACCCAACGTCAGCCGGTCGTCAGCCTCCAAAGTTGGATAGATGTTGCATTGTGCTAGGAACTCAACATCAGATATCTGTCAAAACCCAACATTCGGTTGACGTCAACATTCCAACAGTGGACAGACATTCAGTTTTTGTTGGAAATGAAAATCAGGTGGACCTCAAAACCAACATTGTCTTGACATCATCCTCCAACATTGGATAGCCACTGCATTGCGGTTGGAATTCAACAATCAAATATTTGCTTGTTGGGTTGATATCAACCTTCCAA
This sequence comes from Epinephelus fuscoguttatus, assembly GCF_011397635.1. Classification (NCBI taxonomy): domain Eukaryota; kingdom Metazoa; phylum Chordata; class Actinopteri; order Perciformes; family Serranidae; genus Epinephelus; species Epinephelus fuscoguttatus. The sequence continues at coordinate 11,476,015 of NC_064774.1, forward strand.
CACTGGACAGATGTTTCGTTTTTGTTGAAATGAAAATCAGGTTGACATCAAAACCCTTCACTGTCTTGACATCACACCGTAAAATAACAGTAAAGAGCTGGCAGCACAGATGCCAGCAATATATCATAACTCTATAGTATTCATACCGTGAAATGATTTTACAGCTTATTACTGTAAAACAGAAATACGCTATATTTCTGTATTTCTACAACATACCGTAAAATACTGATTAACTTCACCGTTAATGACTTAAAGTGTCAAACTGAATTTACGAACGCACCATGTCAGGTCACTCACTCTCTGGGACTGTGAGTGTTACTTGCATAAGTAAACACTGACCAACTGGACCAGACTGGCCGACCCATATGCTCTCACTCAGTGGATGGATGATGTCACAGGAATCTTACAAAGGAGGACGACACTTGAACGGTTTCCTCCAGTTTGTTTAGCTATGGATGCTAACGTTAGCTAATGCGCTAAAAAGTTAGCATTACAGAGAAATCCAATATTCCTCGCAATACCTCTCCAGTTTCTGATGAGGTGGACATGATAACCCTTAATACACATAACGTTAATCATCCCTACAACAGGAAATACTTTTCCCCTAGTCTCTATATACAGACTCAGTGAATGTAGAGTCTGTAGGCAAACCCCAGAGATCTTGCCTCTGGAAGAAGAGCGGAAGAGCCCTGGTTTCCAGTTGTACGCTGTTTGTAGTCCGCGTGATATTGACCAATCACATTTGAGCCGGCTGCAGTTGTTGCCAGGTTAAACGGTCCGTGCGATGAACTAACAAGGTGGAACATAATTGGCGTCACTGCAAACTCTGAATCCATCGCAATGGTTCAGCATATTTACTTAAATATAAATGGAAGTCAGAAACGGAAATTTGCCTCCTCCGCCCAAATCAAACCGGAATGCCAAAAATCGGGGGTCTGCCCCCAGAGGCTGTATCGCTGTCTGCCGGAAGTCAGACACCAAATACAGCCAATGGGTTCCGAGAATGCTTTTTCCCTAACCTGATATTAAGTGTGCGCTGCACGTGAACAGTTTTGATGATCATTTCCGTCCAGTCCTTTGGTCTTATCACATTTAACCATAGTTGTCTTTGTTGTTGTTGACAGGCAGTAGCGGCTGGTTTTGAGCCATGACTCCTTCTATTCTGGCTCCCAATAACACAACAAGATGGCATTTTAAGACTCCTATGTAGCCTACAGCCCTGTGGTCACAAAGAGTCGTGTTTTGCCTCCAGCTAATAAAATGACGTCATCGTGACGTCGCCTCTAGAGGCTCATTTATGCTCAACGTTAAATACGGATCTGGATACGGATCCAGATACGGACGGAGCCTTCTGTCCGTGCTCTGCGTTCATTTTGTCCGTATTCCATAAAGCTTATGGAAACGGGCCAAACGGAGCAGTACCACCAGGAACCGTGGGGGCAGTGTTGCTGTCACTACCCAATACATAGTTCTAGTGAGACACGAAAAAGAAATAACAATTCAATTTCTCTCATCGGCAGTACTAGAGAAAAGAATTCTCCGTCCTCCAGTTGCGATGTATTTAACAGCCTCACCGACCACCGCCTCCTACAACGCTGCCTGTGTTTTTGTCTTTTATGCAAGAGGTACATTATCAGTATCTCCTCCACAGTCGCCATGTTTGTTTTTGAGTTTGACTCTGGGCTGCCTCCTGGTGGATATATTGGCTAACATCCATGCCAACGTAAAGGACGCATGGAAGTATGTGGGCAGTGACGGTAACATCGTTTGAAACAGACGTATACATTTTTGTACGTAAAGGGAGCATAAATGGGCCTTAAAAGGGTCGATATATGTTGATGCTGTCCAATGTGAAGTCACTGGGCCTTGAGTACTTAATTCCGTTCTTTCATTTACCCCATGCAGGACCTTGACCTTGACCTTTATTTGATCATGTGACGAGATGCTAGGACATATGATAGCTAGCATAGATACAAAATCTAGCATTAGGGCCCGTCATGACCACCTTACGCTACTGGAAAATGGGGTCCAGGTTGAAAAATACCAAAGTTACCCATAAATGTCGCTATGTTCTGTTTTGTGTGGAGAGTCATGAGTGTGCAATTTAGAGGAAAAACAGTCAATAGCAAAGATAAAAGTTACCTTGTGGAATATTTGTGCACAATATTTACACTATTTCACACCTGACGGCTGTTCGGTCGGTCGGTCAGTTAAGGAGTTATATTCCAAAATGAAAACATGAAAGAAACCAGATAAAACTCCCTGGATGTCTCTACAGAAAAAAATCCAGTCTGCAGAAATGTCATATTTTGTGAAAAGGAGCATTTGGTTGTAATTTCCCCCCCCGTCACTCACTTCAATCCGACAACCAGGACTGAAATGCTCTTCACCACCACTCTATTCAGGTTTGACCATTGGACACCCTACTTAATTCAGTAACCTTGAATAAATATTTAACATCATGCTTTACAAAAAATAACTCACTTTTCCGACAGGGTGTTTTTTGTGTGTGTGTGTCAGTCACTACATTTTTACACTCAATATTTCAACATGGCTGGAAGTCACTCTGAGCGTATTCAAATTCATATAATGCCGCAGTTTTTAATAAAGGGCCTCAAACTCAGAATGGTATGCCACGGATGTCTTGTCAAAGGTGAAGGTGTTACATTACCTTTGAGTCACAGCCGAGTGTTTGTAAAGATGGAAATTCAATATTTCTACAAGGTTTTTGTCTTTACGAGTAAGTTGGGGGCTTTCTAATGTTGACTTTTCTTTCCAGCAACTTCCAGACACAATTCTGAAGTGAGTTTAGCTGCAGTGAATGAAGGTATTCGTCATTTGTCGAGGCTTACTTTTTAGAGCATAAAGTCTGGATGCGAGGCGTCAGGGGGCGTCGGATAGTCAATCAGCTAGTCACCTTTTTCTCAATCCCTTCCCTCCACAGTCTACCTCCATCTATTTGTCATTTCTCTGCCTCCTCCAGCTCCATCTCCCCCTTTTCTTCTCACCCGCTCACTTTCTCTTATGTAAGTAGTTCTCATTAATCACCGGCCCGGCCGCGACTACTAAGGCTTGTATGGATTTTTGTCAAATTGCTTCTGCCACATAAATCTAGCACATATAAATTTGTGTGCATTCAACTCACAACTGATGCGTGATTAATGGGTGCACATTTGCCTGTTCCACTGCAGATTTTTTTCGGCCTTGCAACAAGTAGCATTTATACGTCATCTCTGGCGGGGCGGGGGGGATCACGTGGACGGCTGCGGGTCATTGTGGGAAATCTATCATGCGACAGCAGGGGTCAGGGAGAGTCTTGTGGGTAATAACTACTGACCTGCACACACTGGAGACGTATCACTCATACCTCCTGTCCCGCCAGTCCAGCTCCTGCCTTCTCCATGTCCTTGTTTGCGGGTGAAAACTGTTCGTCATGTGCACAACTGGAGTAACGGGAGCAAAGACAATGAATGATGAAGCTAAAAAAAGTGCTGACATGTGCTCATACTGCTCTTTTTCCACAGTACGTGTATGTTATTGGAAGTTTTGTGCAAGGTGGCTCACACATTGGCACTACTATTGATCAGGATAGTTTTTAGTCCGACAAAGACAAATGCATGTAACTACTGGTGGAGTTAAAGCCTGTATCTGAAATTCTGACATCTAGATTACTACATAAACATTTTACGCCATAGAAATGTATAATTTAAACTATTTAAAATATGCACCAACTACAAAACTGATGTAAAAACCAAGCCAAAACCTTATTTTAACCTATGGTAATACATTATAATGTGTCTTTGTATTAATAATCTGAATCTACGAGGTAACTAGAAACAAAATAAATTCAGTGGAGTATAAAGTAACAGGAAACGGTGATTTAAGTGAAGTACATGTACCTCAAAATTTTACTTACATAATGCAGGCTACTTCATGTAAATATATTTCAATCAAGAGAGACACAAGAATGAAGTAAAGATAATATTTAATACAGAATATGAGTGTACAGATTAACAGATAATTTGTGCTGATTAAGAGTAAGAAGATTAAGATCAGAAGTCTCTGGCTTTGGATAAATCCCCCCATGGAGTCCAGCGACTGGTGGTGGTGCCTGATGACTCCAAAACTGATGACCGCTGAGGCCGATGAGGATGATGAATCTGTAAACACTAGGTGGTGATGGGGAGTTGGAGGTGGAGGGTGCACACAACTGCAGCAAGAAACAACCATATTTACAATGCGGAGCAGTAAGATGATAAACTGACAGAGACGCCGTTGTGAGCATTTATACTTGTGCGGTGGTGTGTCTGTGTCACTCTGCAGTTACACCTCCAAGACACTAGTCAGCGGCGGACGTTTCTGTGAAGAGCTGTAAAGTTCAGTTGATTCAAACCTCACATTAAACACACATTAAACATGGCTTAATAGAGACAATTTCAAACACAAGTACACAAATCAGCTTCACTATAACTCGCAGCATTCACAGACAAACATTTGTCTTTATCTGGACACATTTTCCCCACAAATACAACATGCTAACGTTATTAGCACAAGCCCATGGCATTTAACATTGTAGAAATAACCTAGCAGCTAGCGGACTTTTCCTCTACTCATATGAAGCCAGGGACAACAGCAACATTTAACAAAGGTAACGTTACAAAATTCAGCTCCATTACAACTCACAAGGTTCACTGACAAAACAATTGTCTTAAACTAAACACGTTTTCCAAATAAATACAACATGCTAACATTATTAGCACAAGTCTATGGCATTTTACATTGTATAAATTAGCCTAGCGACTAGCAGAGATTTCCTCTGCTCATATGAAGCCAGGATAAATCACACACAAGACTTACAATGCTATTTTTGTGGAAGCTTTATTGTCTTCACAATTCATTGTTTCTTATCTGTGAAATTAAAGTAAATAAAAGCTTTGTTTCCACTGAGGGAAATGGTTTCAGCTTACAGAAACAGACAGGAGGTCTGCGTCATCGCTACGTGTAGGCTACGACGTAGGTTACAGCATCAATTCGACATTCACATTTGACATTAAATCACATTTTGGTTGGTTTGATTGTTATTTCAAATAATTAAATAAGACAGCAGCTAAATCAATTCATGATGGTTAGCTCGCTTAGCTAAAGGGAGCTAGCTTAGCGGACCTCGATAGCCACCATTTCATTTTAGGCTAGCACAAAGTTCATGAGATTTGGTGTGCTTAAAATACCCTTAAAACAATCAATGTATTAAATTGATTTAAATGTAAATATTAGTAGTACTTTGACAGATAGACACAATTGATTTCTACGTACTACAAATGGTGAACACATTAAAGTTAAGTTTTTTTTCCATGGAGATGATCAAAAGGCTGAGTGCAGTACGTACATATTTTAAGTATTGTGTGGGTTCTATGGCAACGAATGTTGGTGTAAAGTAATTAGATTTAAAATGAAAACATTACGATATTTAGGCTGCATCTGTTTGGAAGTTTGTGGACCAGCCTGAGACCTTTGAAACCCTTTTTTTTAACGTCACTGCTTCCACACTGCTTTGCCTTTGTTTGGCAGAATAATCCAGACAATAAAAACAAGACCACCATATTCATAATTTCAACACTGTTTCAAATCAACTGCAACAAATTCCCTGAAATGAATAAATTCCCATCAGAAAACACTGACTTTAGCAGATCAGATGTGATCACGGGCTGTGGCAGTGACTGCAGCTTCTGTGTGTGTGTGTGTGTGTCCGTCTCCGCTGTGAAAGCAATAAAATTAACTGTAATGACATCATCCTCGGGGGTGTGATCGCCGGCAGAATAAACGCTGATAGGATTTATGTGATTACAATTAAATCAAAGTTATTGCAGGAGTTTCCTTATGAACTTGTTTATTTGTTCCATCCACAACACATAAAAAAGTTAGCCCTCAATCCCTCAGCGCATTCGTAAAATAAATATGAAATAGAAATCAATTTAACAAAGCCCTAACTGCTATTCCTCGGATGCCATTTCCCGCGGTTGCGCTAGAAAAATAAAATCCAAAGACAATAAAAAAGTCATAAATTGTGGATATCAAATAGCTTCCTCTAAGGTTTATGGTTGAATTCCCCTCTGATGTGATTTTGAGTCGTTATTTCGCACCAGTGAGCGTAAACGGGAATGGAATTTATATTAAAATGGCAGACCTCATGTTTGATGTTGGAGAAGTGATCAATGATTTCATTAATTAGCTTTACATATTTGAGCTCGGGGAATAGTATCTTTGATATCTCTCTCTTGCCCTGTAGCAAACAGACCCCGCTCCCCCCTCGTCTCCTCCTGCGCCTGCAGTTTTATCTGCCTGTCTGTCCCGCGCTATCTGCCCTCGGAGGCTGGTTGAACACGACACCGCTGCAGAATGCACCTTTGATTCAGGTGAGCGATTATTATCGAGGCTGCACCTATGCTTCCCTCGCAGTGGAACCTGTACGGGAGGTCAGTGCATGGCCAGACCTTTATGTGTGGGAGCTTGTTTGCAACTTTGCATGGAGACAGATGATAGCAGGGCATTTTCAGCTATGATTGCCGGTGATAGCTGCCAGAGGGTGTTTGCTGCTGCCAAAGAGAAAGTATAAGGTGCTTATGAACCTCTGAACCAGCACTTTGTTGCTATACAATCAGGAAAACGCTCACACCTACACACACACAACAACTTTAACCTGAGCTTGACCTGATACGATACGAATAGCACCAATGAATGCACATTTTAAATCCAAAAAAGGCCAGAAAACAAATGTACACCATTTAAAGAATGCTAGTTTGTACATAAACTGTATTATTGACTGACTATAGTTGTCTCTGCATGGTGGCTCTTATTCGTATTTATGGTATTCACAGTCTTCAGTCACTGTTTTATTCATAAAAAAAAACCCCAAGTCATTGGTATGCATCGCCTAAACATTAATTACATTCAAATTCATTCTAATTTGTCTTAATTTCCCCCTCTCTCAACAGAAAAATTAATACTACCCGCTGATTATTCCATGCCAGGCAATTCAAAATGCTTCAGAGAGGACAAGAAAATGAGCGGGGACATTTGCATATCAACATGATTCAAACCTAGTATTTCTTGGAAGTGGCATCTTTTGAAGACAAGCATGCAGAAAAGAAACGGTCACACGTTTGAATTTTCAATTGAAAATCGCACATAAACAAAACTTCCCAGCGTTCTTGTGGTTAAAAAAAAGAAAAGAAAAGAAAAACAATGTTTTTCCTCCAGTTGTGCTCCCTCGCCGTACATCCTCTAATATCCCCGTGACAGCCGAGAGGGAAACTTTCCCCACATTATTGAACTTTGTGTAGTTTACAGTGCATTGTAGTTTTCTATTAAGACGCCATTAGCGGTTTGAGGGTGGCGGAGAGGATGTGGAGGATGTGGCGTGCTGTTAATCAGAGCGTAGGGAATGGATCTCTAATCACCTTAGACGGTAATCGCCTCATACATCACCCAGACATGCCGGCAAGAGAGGAAACGTATGCTCAAACACACATGAATGTATGCACACATGTCAAGAAGTCCTCATACAGCTGACCTGGAAGAAGGAAAGGTGGAAGTGAAGTGGCTGTTTCAACATACCAAAGTTCCAAGGCCACTTTTAAGGTGCTTTCAGACATAGAGTCGTCTTGCTTTGGTCCGAATGAGGGATTAATCACCTAGAGTTGGTTCGTCTTCTCACGGCAGCATTTACAAGCGGACCAGATCAAATGCCTTGTGTGAGAAAGCTGCTCTTGATTGGTCATAATTTCCAGGAAGTAAAACAAACGTTGAAGAAGAGTACACTTACAAGATATATGTGACACTTTCTAAAGTCACAATTAGGGTTGGGTACCGAAACTTGGTGCTTTTTGTACTTGGTACCAATTCACGTCGGTACTACCGAGTACCGATTCACTTAAAATGAATCGGTGCCAAATTTCAGTACCTGAGGTGGAGGCGGAGGGAGAGCGCATGACTCGCACCTCAGTCTCAGCAACATTGGCGCCAAAAAAAATGTGCAGACAAAAGTTAACGTGCAGCACTGTTCCTAAATGTTCTCAATAAAATGTTGAAACTGAGAAGTTTAGACTTTAAAAAGTACCGAAATAAGGTCCCGTTTGGTACTGGTACCGAATTCCAGATACCGGTACCGGTACCATATCGGTTCAATTATGAATGGTACCCAACCCTAGTCACAACGGAGGGACAACTACACAGGTTGATTTTAGCACACATTTAGCGCACCGCACTTAGTTTGGTTCAGTTCAATCAAATTCAAGTTTGTTTGCCCCTTTTCTAGTTGGGGCCGCGCCTCGTTTTCAAACTGTATGGTTTGACTAAAATGAACAATGACAGCAATATAGTCCACGATGAGCAGCGCTAAAATCAACCTGCGTAGTTGCCCCTCCATTGTGACATTAGAAAAAAATCATCAAAAAATCATCAATCAAAAATCATTTTATCTGGTCTGCTTGTAAATGCTGCCTATACAACTTTGTGACAAAATTAGACCCTGATTCGGACCAAAGCAAGACAACTCTAGGTCTGAACGCAGCCTAAGGGGGCAAATGAACCAAACAGGGCAGGCCTGAAAGTACCCTTAGTGTGTCTCAGTTTTGACTCATGTTCCCATTCCTTATGTGAAGATCCACAGTACTCACACGAGGCGAGAAAAGGTTGAACGAGATTTATTGAGAATTTAAAGAAAAGAAAACAAAATGGCGGCAAAGTCTTCCAAAATTACATCTTGAACGTCCACTGCCGTTTCGAAGTCCTGTTTTTATATATCCTCGCCATTATTATACACTTTAACATTGCATGACACAGTCAAAAACTTATTACGATCCAAACCAACACAGACTTCATGTCATCTTAAAGCACGACGTTGATAAGAATCTCCTTATTGTCACATGCACTAAACTGCCTAAATGCACTATACCTGTCGTAAACAATGTAAATGACCTTAGTATAGTCCACTACTATACACTATTCAAAATATACAGAAATGGTTGTGCAAACTTAAATAATGTCATAACGTGTATAATGTGTCATATTAACACAGACATTTTTACCAAATATAACTGTGTGCTTTAGTGGCTCTTACAGTTGGAGACATGATTCCATACTCTCATTTTTCATGGGTGTAAGTAAAAGTACTTTTTCTGTGCACACAAAAGACGTCATTCTCATAGATCTTGTTCCAAATTTATTTAAATCAATGTTTTAAGAACATCACCAAAATAATTCATAATTTATCTACCTCACATGCGTGGCATTACAAGAGGCCCAGGATTTGGCACTACATCCAAATGTCCTCACAACCGCAGACCATGTGCAACCACACCAGCTCAGGACCTCCACATCCAGCTTCTTCACCTGTAAGATTGTCTGTGACCAGCAACCTGAACAGCTGATGCAACAGTTTATTTGCACCACCAACAAATTTCAGCACAAATTGTCAGAATCCGTTTTGAGGACACTTGTCTCGGTTTAGTTTAGTTTAGTTTATTAGGATCCCCATTAGCTTCTGCATTGCAGCAGCTGTTCTTCCTGAGGTCCACAACAACTTCACATTTGTGACACAAAACAACTCACATGTAACACATAACATAATAAAGTAGCTGGTCTCAGATGATCCTGCAGGTGAAGAAGCCCCATGTGGATCGGATGTACTGCCAAATTCTCAGAAACCACACTGGAGATGTGTTATTGTCAAATAAATATTCAGTTCATGGACAACAGCTCAGGTGGACATTCCTGCAGTCAGCATGCCAATGACACGCTCTCCCCAAACTAGCTACATCTGTTGCTTTGTGTTGTGTCCAAAAGAAACCCTGAATATTTTAGAGTGGCCTTCTATTGTGACAAGCCGGAGGCACACCTGTGTCGTATTCATGCTGTTTAATCAGCATCTTGATATGTCACACCTGTCACTTGGATGGATGATGTTGGCAGAGTGCTCACTGACACAGATTTACACAATTTTTGAGCACAATTTGAGAAAACTGAGTCTGTGTGCAGAGAAAATATATGATCTGACTTCAGTTCATATAAAATGGGCGCCAAAACAAAAATGCTGCATTGATATTTTTGTTCAGTGTGTATTCTTCCACTCTGAAAGGTTTAATCACCAGTTTATCCCATTAAAATAAATTTTAATTTAATTAGTACAACGCGTTCAGAGTTAAAATATTTTGCAATCAAACCTTATTTCATCGACTTGAAACTTAAAGCTGCACTAATGAGATTTTTTTTTATGTTATCACTGGATCCAATGACCATGTGTCATGTGATGGTGTTACTTAAAGTAACAAGCCACAGAAAATTATCACCCAATTTGCTAGCTTTACTGAGTTTTTAAATCTCTTTAGCCCATTGTTTTGATTGTCCAGAATCAATTAAAAAAAAAAACTTGTTTCCAGCCATAGCGGGCAATTAGCAAAAATCTGTGATAAACCCACTGTGTGCTACGTGCCTGGCAAAAAAATGGCAGAAGTTAGCGGCTAGTTTGTAAACCTAGTGGCACATATAGAAGTTAAACTGTCTAATAGTTTTCACAGGAGTTGGTGGAGACCAAAGCAAAGCTAAAAAGGGGAGGTTAATATCGGACTTATATTCATTAGAGGGGCAGAAAAAAGGTGACTCAAAATGAATGCTAATGTTGCGCCACATTTGTTTGCAAAAAACGTTCAGCATAACTAACTTACAGAGCAATATTTTACCCCAAAATGGCCCAAAAAAATCAATTAACACAACTTTGAATAACAGTTATATGGACGAGAATATGATTAGTCGGGATAATGTAAGACAAATTACATTATAGCATGCTTTGGTTAGCATACTGAGATTAACACAATGTTTACTAGGAATGAGTGAGTACACCATTATCTGTATCTGTTCAACCAAAATGATCTATCTGTATCTGTATCTTCAGCCATAGCGGACAGCTAGCAAAAAAAACTACTGTATGCTACCTGCCTTGCCAAAAAATGGCAATCAGTGTTAGCTGCTAGCTTGTAAAACATTCAAATAAGTTGGTGGAGACCAAAACAAAGCAAAAACAGGGGAGTTGATGTTGGAATTCTGTTCTTTAGGGGGGCAGGAAAAAAGCCAACTCAAAAGAAATGTCAACATTGCGCCATGTGTGTTATTTGTATATTGGCAACTGTTGCTAAAATGTTAGACATAGCTACCTTATAAAGAAATAATCGGCCCAAAGAGGCCGAAACATTGGTCAATACAACTTTAAAAAATAGTTATATGGAGAGTGAAGATTTTTATACTGCATTATGATTCGTAGGGATAATTGTGAATGTTTCATTTTGAAATTAAACTACATTCTTACATGGCTTGCTCCCATGCACTGTTAGTACGCTTTCCTTCGAAAATTAATGCACCAAAATTTGTACATATGCTATGTAATCATGAGCCAGTAATGCGTGTATAACCCACGTATTTGGAAAGGCTCTGATCACGTGACCAATGTGCTCATGAGAGTGGAGAATAAAGAAGGAAGCAGTCGCCTTAGGAGGCAGGTTGGGGTGGTGGAGGAGTCACAAAGCACAGGACTTTTCCCAGGAGACCAGACCAGTGTTCAGAACCACGTGAAAACACTTGACCTTTGAGTCATCACAATGTTTCTTTTCCTAAACCTAACCACATTGGCTGTACCTGCCAAAACTTAACCTTCATAACTTCACGTTTGTGGGGTGGTAATTCGTATGATAGCATTTAATCCTTTGTAGGAGGATGTGTTGGATACTGAGATTAACAGTGTCAATAAAATGTCAGTAAACAGTGATACATGCCTCGATTAATTCCCCAGAGCCAAAGGTGACGTCTTCAAATGATTAGTTTTATCAAAGTAACAGTCCAACAATGAAAAGCTCTTCAGTTTTTTATCATGCATGACAAAGAAAAGCATAAAATTCCCACATTAAAGAAGCATGAAACCAGAACGTGTTTGGCTTTGTTGCTTAAAAAGTGACTAAAACAATTAATTGATGATTAAAATAACCAGTTAATTTTCTGTCAATTGACTAACTGTTGCAGCACTATTAATTACCAGTGACTTCTAAAGAAGCAAATAATAAGTTGTGAGCATTATTGTGTTATCACTTCAGCAATTAAACCCTTGCGAATGAATTACATTTATCAAATACACAAACATACACATAAAAACAATGAAACCAGCTCGACTTGTTTTACCATGTTATATTTTAATTTCTGCAGAGACAAAAATGACAAGCAATTTATTTACACAAACCTGTACAAAAGCAAATTAAATTATGTAAAATATCTCATAAATAGAAGTGGACTTGCGTTCAATACACTTTGCCATGTTCAGCTAAGCTGCGTGCATAGTGACTCATATTAAACGATGATAAATTTGTTCCTCAAATTTCTATATCAACATCCAAGTCGCAGGACAAATAGTAATGGTTAATATTACAAATCTCATTACACACTGTGAAGGCTATACGAGTAGAGGAGAGCACAGAGAACACACACCTCGGGCAGCAAGATACAGACAGTTTTTGATGGCATCATGAATTCTGTATAAAAAACAAAAGAAGAATCCAGGTTTCTGTAGCAGCAGCAGTGAGTACCAGGAAAAAACAGTGCTCAGAAAGTGTTCGCTGTTTTCAATAGTTGCCAATGTATGGCGTTTTTTTTTTTCCTTTCATGTCTTCCCTCTTTCTGTCTGGGGTTCACGCCGCAGCGTCTTTGTTCCCATCTGATCTAGGAATTCAAAGCATCACCTCGCAGTATCACCGCAAACATCATACCGCACTTATTTGTAGGACAGGGTTTCATCACCTACTGATATGCATATACTGTAAATCCGCGCATGAGTATTGTGTTGCTCGGCACATCCCGAGGTGTGTGTTCTGTCAGCTACTCTCCCCCTGCAGCTTTTTTTCACCCCACTTCCACTCCTCCTAGTAAACCGTCACATTAGCATTTTTATCTCTAGGCTCCCTCAACTCCGAGCAGTCAAATGTCTCCAAGCAAATTTTTTTTTCCTTCACCCCCCCCCCACCCGCCCTACCCGCCTCTCTACCTCTCTACGCTTCTATATTCAGTCCTAGAGCTTGTTTCATGCACAAAGAAGGTTACTTGACCTCTGATGTCATACATGTACATGAGTGGAACACGACAAAAAAATCCATTATATCATTATTATTACTACCAACAAGCAACTTTTGAATGTACCTGTACTCATTCGGGTAATGCACTATGCTAGGAATGGATAATTTTCAACAACATCAGCGAGCGTTTGTAGACGCACAGGCTCACCAACGTCTGACTGGTTGTCCTCCGAGAAGCCTTTTTGACATCATGGGATTTCATCTAAGATATGCAAATGTATTTTTCAGTCCGTTCTTAAATGCCACCCCATCTACGTTTAGTGAGCATCTCGACGTAATTTATTTATGCACCATTCCAAACCAACATTTAATCATACCAATTGGTATAAAAAGGCACAATTGCATATTTGCATTCACTCTAGTATTTTTTTTTTTTTTTTAGTTTTTTTTGTTTGTTTGTTTTCTTTTTTCAGAAGCACTCTAAATATACAAAGTGGCACCAGATAAAGAAAAAAAGTTAAACACATAGTACATTGTCATGATCATTTCCACGGTTTGAGACTGTTAAATGTGACAAATAAACGTATGGGGTTACAAAGCAAAAACAAAGATGACGTTTAAAAGAAAAAAAAAAAGATAGAAACATATGAAAGTTTGTGTGGTGATATATGATGAAATTTAAGTATGAAAAAATAAAAATAAATGGTCTTAACTGATGTACTAAGTTGTACTACATGTTTCTTTAGGTATAACAAAAGCAAGCAACAAGGTGGGTTTTTCCATGTTTACAGGGAAAACATTTTTTTTGTACATTTTGTTTTACAGTTTTTTTTTCTTCTTCCTTCTCAGTAAGTGAAGTTAAGTTCCCATTAAACGTGCAGTAGAAAGTAAATATTTATGTATACAGTTGATAAGTATAGGAGAGCACTTTCCTTCGAACAACGAGTAGTACTTACAGACTATAGATCGCCGGGTTGCGAGAAAAAAGCAGCTCCGGTCAAACCAAAGGGGTTTTGCTAACATACAAAAAAAGTTCCATTGCATCTGATATTCTTTTGCTTTTATTACACTCATGAGATTTTGCGCCTCTGTAGTTGCGAGTAAAAGAAACACCACTGTGGACTTGGGGGGGCAGGGGAGGGGAGGCACAACATCTCAACATTGTCATGTGTCTGTGTGTGTGTGTGTGTGTGTGTGTGGGGAGGGGGGTGTCGTATCTCAATCCTTCGTGATAAAAATCCTTCATGTGATGCGTACTTAAAGCAAAGTTCTCCCAAAATGAAGAGCTATTTTTGTGTCTTAATGTCGGGGGGGGGGGGGGGTGCTTCAAACAGTTTGCGAAGCTTTGGTTTCACCAAAAAACAACAACAAAAAAAGAAACCCCTCCCGGTATCTGCGCGTTACAGACATTTTTGATTGTTCTCCATTGAGCTGATTCTTACATTCGTGCTCAAAGATGCCATCACCGTTATGGAAAGCAACATCTACTAGTGCTATAAAAGGACTCCTACGAGGACGGCCACGTGTGTGTGTGTGTGTGTGTTTGCGGGGGGGGGGTAATGTCACCTTGAAGGCTTGAGGAGAAAGTGAAAAAGAAGTTGGTCACGTGTACATTATGATATTTATTGCTCAGTCTATCACACAACAAGAAAGAAATAACAGTAAAAAGCTGTCCTTGCAGCTGTTTCAGGATCAGCTCGGCCATGTCTATGCCCTCCTACGCCTATTATCGGTGTACATCTACAGTATACACTAAATATAGCCTACACACACACACACTATATACTGCATATCGGGCCCATACACACATACAACTTCAGCTGCACCTCCGTAGGGTTGATCTCGGCATGCCACGCACTGTGCTTACCCAGGTATCAGTCCGGCGGCGCCACTGGCCTCAGTTAAATCTGCTTCTGTGTATGTGTGTCTGCATACGTGAGTTGCGGGAAAAACAGGGTACTTGATATAAACAGTAGCATCCCACCGAGGTGATCCGAATACGGTGTACACGCATGCGTCTCCAGCCGATGCGGCGATGGATCATGGCTCTAAGAAATTTGCATCTTGTCAGAGGGGTTTTGGTCTCGCCAATCAAAGACAACAAACGAGAGACTGAGGGGAAGGTAGCAAGACAAAAGGGGGGGGGGATGAGAGCGGTTAGCGTTGTTGCCGTGGTCCAATGTTTATGTACAGTGAGTGACTTTTCACACTGGTAGGTTAGAATCAGTCACGGTGAATTCGTCAAAACCCAGCGGCGAAGTAGTAGTCCGAAACAGTTGCAGCAAATTCCACTGGCTCCGACGTCCGTCCCGAGAGTCTCCGTGACAGGAGAGGACCGACACAAGTGTTGTCTGGGTATTTAAAGCTTCCAGTCCTTTTTAAGATTCAAACACGGTTAAGTTTTGGTCACAAACAGTCAAGGTGACGGATTCCATAAGACAGCTCAGTATGCAAGAGACCGTTGCGTCCGATATATCGTTGCAGCCACTGAACGTCGTGGCCGGAGCAGTGTTCTGATATTTAAAAAAAAAAAAAAAGGCAAACCAGACACACTCAAAAGTCAAAATAGTCCACATGTACAGCTTTGTTTCTAGAAAAAACACAAACAGAAAAAAAAAGAAATTGTCTCTTTTGTACATCTTCAAGGACCTTCATGGGGCGGGGGAGGGTAATGCATGCACGTACTGTATATGTAAAATGATTATTGTACAGATTGACTGTCAAGCAGCAGATCATGTCCCAAGAGCCCGACTCGCCAGTAAAAGAGCCTCATCCCGAGTCCCAACAAAGCCCCTCAACAGTTCCTCCTCCTCCTCCTCCTTTCTCCCAGGTCATGGCCGGAGTTAGCACTTTAAAAACTGTGTTTATATATCCACGTCTCGTTAAGGAGCTGTCGTAAAAGTCTTTGGAGAAAGTTTAGTCCTACCTTGCAGAACAAGGGTAAAAGCTTCTAGAGCTGTAACGGTGGTGGGTAAGCAGCTACGCTTAGTGTTGTACTTTCATGCCATGTGTGGTGGCACAGCGGGCGCGTCAAACACTCCCAGCTCACAGGTACACCTCCCGCCGCGTCAGAGTACCACAGGACGTGGGCTTGTACTCCCCAGTGGGCGCCAGAGGGATCTCCTCGGTGGGGTGGCCCAGCGCCTCCTCCCCGCTTCCCGGCGAGCCGTAGGAAGGCGAGCCGAAGGCCTCGTAGGAGGAGGAGGAGGAAGCCATCTTCTTGTTGAGCAGGTTGCGGTTGCGGTCGCCCATCATGTGAGCGGCGGTGGGGTCTCCGTTGGCCATGGCGGCCATGGCGAGGGTCTCTTGGCTGCCGGGCTGCTCGGCGCTGCTGCTGCCGCTGCCGTTGCCGCTCATGAAAGTGGAAAGCTTTGGTTGTTGGGGGGTGGTGGTTGACTTGGATGGCCGTCGCTCAGGCGACGTGCGCACAGGCATCCAGCAGGAGTCCGAGTGGCCGTACTCGTCGCATTCCCGGGTGCACTTGCCAGTCATGGCTACGTCAGGCAAGGGCCGGGAGTCTAGAGGAAGCAGAGGGAGAAGAGAAAAGTAAATGATGCTGTTTGTTTCACTAAAGTGGGAAATTTAATGATACACTAAATACATTCCTAGCACTTAGTGTTTGGTGTGGTATGTGTCACATGGCTTTGCTGTTATGAATTCCTTCATTAGATGCGTGAGTTTGTTTTATTTTCTCCCTAATGAGGTCATCACCGCATCTAAATGTTTAATGGAGAAGGTAAAAGAAACAATACGATGGTTCACCTATTTGTCACAGCCAATGCAGGTTCAGAATTTTATCACTCGTGAGTAGAGTTAAGCTTGTGCGGATAAAATTGCATTTTTTTTTTTGTTTTTTTGTTTTTTTCATGCAGAAACCACATGACAGAAACGGGGAACGGAAAAAAAAAAACAACGATGAAAAAGAAGACTCCACTGGCTACGACAACAGCCCCAAACTAAAAAACAGTGGCGTGAATCAGAGTTGAAATAATGTCATGCTTCAAAACGTGTTTGTGCTGAGAGGGGAGGGGAAGGGGGGCAGCGATGGAGAGAGTCGGGAAGGAGGTCAGTTTGTGTTTCTCAGTCTGATCTGAAATTCTAAAACACAACTGGGCCTTCTCGGTGTATGTGTGGGGTGAGCATGTTTGTGAGCACCAACAACACCCTATTTCCTTATCTGGTGATTGACAGACGGCAATCACATCCTGATCTAAGTAGCTTAATAGCTTTGCGTGGCTAAAGCGCCCAGATATCCTCTTAAATCCACTAATAGGGGTCTTAACCAATTACCTAGCTGGGAGCTGGCCTCAGATTAACTACGTCTACTGTATTATTGTGGAAAGCAAATTATGTGCTTACAATGCTACAGCAGGACAACAGGTTTGACAGATACCCTACTGTCAGTGACTAGTGAGGAGTCATTTATTCCTGGAGAGAGTTCCCAAATACGGCGAGCCAAAGGAGAAGGAACAGCCCTGACCGAATGCTGAGACCTTGCAGAGTTAATAAGAGTGCCGATGTCGTAGAGATGCTATGTTAGATGTAATTGCGAAGTATGGGAAACCAAAATCAAGCAGAAGCGAGGGTGAGTGCAAACCAAGCCAAGCATGCCTTTTTTTTTTTTTTTTTTGCCCATATAAGAAAGAAACAAAAATCAAGAGTTTGGACCATGGCTTACTTTTAATGCTCTTTTTCTCCTGTAAAAGAAAAAAATAGAACAGAAATCACTCTTTATGTTTGGCACTTATGCAATAAAATATGTATATATATATTTAAATAGACTGTATGATGAACCTTGAGCAGCATTGAGAACTAAAAGACACCAAAACAGTGTTATGCAGAGCAGACACATGGCTGAGGACACAATGCAGCCGAGACAAGGACAGCGAAAGGAAGAGGAGATAGGAGTAACAGAAATGTAGTGCCTACTGATTCGAGCGTTTAATCAACAAATTACTTGCTCTCGCTATGGATGCCTTTCAGCCAAACATTCGATATTACTTCAAGAGTGCCATTCCTGTGCTGCCAGAAATCCTTTTTCGACTAAATACCTATTAGAATCCATTTTCATGTCACAAATTACCTTCGTAAAGCATCAGCTAATGATCGCCAGTCGATATATAGCTAAAGCCTTGGGGAGCAGCTGCCACTTGATGGAAAAATCAAATAAGTTTTTGTCATTAGCGAGCCCAAACAACTGAGTAGTTCTGTTTAATGAAATGTAAATAGCTAAATAAATGAGGAGAGAGGCGACAAAATGGAGAGATGCGATGGCAATCACAAATATTTAATATGCCAGCCGATGTGGTGGAGATGATAGAACGTGGCTATGGATCACGGCACGGGAAGACGAGATGTCTTTGTCTCCCTCGTCTCTCCCTATCCTCCGTCTCAGCTTGACAAACACATCAAAGAGACAAGCGGATACCAGGTACTGATTGTCGTCCTCATTTACACCTACGATAGAGCCATCAGGCTACCCACAATGCTACACAGCTCTCATGAGGCCCCCCCCTTGCGCCCCTGCTCCTGAATGCTCATCCGATTGCCTCCTCGCCCCAGTCCCATTCAGACAAACTGGTAAAAGGAAGACAAAAAACAAAAAATCACCAGCTCTCACGGGGGTAAGCAGCCAACCTTCGGCACCACGTTCCCCGCTTGCCGTGTGCGGCGAGCTGCCGAGGTAGTTAGCCGGCGCTCTGTGTGTTGTGTGCGCCGAAAGGAGGCTGATTATTTCCCAGCCATGGTCCATTGACTCTGCAGGCTTGGTAAAAATGAAGACATTTCCCACTGAGCTAATGAACTGGGCTGCTATATCAAAGCAAAAAGTGCTGTGTTTTGTGTCTCTTTCTGTCGACAAAATGTCACCTCCCCCCGAGGTTGGGCCATCAATTTGAGTACTTTAAAACCACTTAAATCCATCTGTCCTTTAGTTCTGCACAAATAAGTACACTAGAGTCAGCCCGGACTAATTCTTTAAAGGGTAAGTTGGTACCTGGACCCTATTTTCCCATGTTTTTTTGAGTTTAAGTGACTAAAGGGAACAACAGCTTTTGAAATTGGTGCTGCGACGTAACCACTTGGGGCTTGTTTGCCTGTCAATTTATGTCCACTAAAAGTGCTTTTTTGCCACTGACAGGCTCAGATTGATATAATAAGTGTCTGACAACATTATAAAAAGGATCCCGAGAGAGCAATACTTTCTGTTAAAGAGTAAGATCCTTTTTGTTTAACCAGAAACAGCCCCGGAGTCAGTGTCACCAATTCCACCAAACTCCATTCAAATTTCTGGCAATTTTAGCATGTATAGAGCAAACATATTTTTACATCTAACTGGGTGAATTAAAGGTTTATTTCAATCAAACCAGAGTTGGCGATTGTTGTAACAGTGGAAAGATGAACCAAGACGGTTTTTCGGAGTGTTCTTTTGTTTCGGTCGACTCTGAATTAAGTGTGTTGTATGATGGTAAAATCACCGTTTATTTAAATGGAGTCTGGTGCAGTTGGTGCTAGCGATTCTAGGGCTGTTTCTGGTTAAAGAAATAATGTAGCTCTTTAACTTAAAGTTCTATCTCTGTAGGGATCCTTCCAATAAGTTGTCAAACACTTAAAATAACAGTCTGAGCCCGTCAGCGGCAAAAGCAAAAAATTTTAATAGACATAAACAGACGGTGCGAAACAAGCCCAGAGTGGTTACATTGCAGCGCTTTTGCTCAATATTGAACCAGTTGAAAACACTGTTGTCACAAGGGGCCCCAGTGCTCGATATTACAATGGGCCCTGAAGGCTTTTGCACACTGAGTGCATTTCTTTCGGATGCATTTTGTTAATCCATCATTCGAGAAAAAAAAAAAGTTTCGTACACTGATTTCGATGCGTTTTATCGTTCTATTTGGTGCGATAAATTCACAATACATGACAAGATGAGAAGACACACTTCCTCCTTCGCCCTTCTCCGCCGCCACAGTTTCTTCACTGATTCTCGGTGAAACGTCTCTGAAGGGTACAGAAAATCAAACCTGTTCCAAAAATTTTAACGGCAGACAAAAGTTTCGGACTCAGTGTTCAAACATGATTGACACAGCGTTAAGTCGTAATTATTGTTAGATGTGCGACAATTTTGGGCCCAAACGCACGCTAGTTATGCGCCTAGCTAACGTATAATCGTCACATGATTGAATAGAGACTTGAGATTGGATAACGCCAACATACATATTACCCAGAAGTCATTAGCGCATACATACAATAAAAATACCAACGGAAATAAGGGATTATTCATTTATTGTATATTTTTTTTTATAGTTTATGTAGAGTAAGGATATTTTTTTTTATCATATTTCGTTATGGATTGCTAGTTGAAGGATTGGCACCCTCTCCACCCTGCCTGCACTGTCTATGTTTACGCCCCTGGTTCCCACTTACACACAAAAACATGGGCAAATAAGGTTGGAAAATACCAAACTTACCCTTTCACCTCTTGTTTTAGGAACAGCTGTTGCTAATTAATTCTAATGTCCACTCAACATGCATCATCTTATCATTCATTACAGCAAGATAAAACCTTTCAAACCCTTCCTGGCTCATTTGATTCCAGCTTTCCTTTAAATCTAAGACTGTCATCAGCATGAAACCGAGTGCATTACAATCTGGCTGAAACACAAAATCAATTGTAATTGTCTCGAGCATTTCTATGGCAAAGACATGCAACGTTGCCTCCCAAACATATCCATGGGCCCTTTCAAGACCCAATTCAGAAATCAGGACGTAGAAAATATCTTCAAAGAAAAGCCCTGCGAGCACACGCAGCACTGTGGCAGGCTTTTGTTGCATATTCACAAACATCCCGCGAGCCCACACCATCAACCACGACACAGCACAATACAAGTGGGTCACTCGGCTGTGTTAAAAAGCCTCCTTGCAACACAAGGAAGAGGCCCGCCATACCGGGTTACGTCCCCGGGGGGGCTCGGGCCTTGTTTGGGGATCCGGAGGAACCAGAAAAGAGGTGGCACAGTGTGGGTGCCAGAGGCAGGAAGATAAGTGCTCATAATGGCCCGCGACGCCATTAGCCTTCTTTTACATTCAGGAGCGGCAGAGGGAGAGGTGGGGACGGCGGATCAGGGATTGGCGGATGAGTTAAAGGGGCGAGCCGCAGCTTTCCCTGAGATGTAATTCCACATGGACAAAAGTGACGATTACCCAGCGAGACGCCACTGTACAGCGGCGCTCAGAGATATTTGTGCCTCGCACTGTTTCTATAGCGAAGACTTGTGCAGCCTGAAAGTGGGCCAGTGGCTGCACTGGTTGAGCTGCGGCTTTTCTTAGCTGGCTTTACTCAGCCACCCCATCAGCTGACTAGCTTACACTGTGGGATATTTCAAAGAGCCTCCACTGCCGGGGTACAGTAGCAATTGGATGCGGCGTCTTTAGCGCTCACTAAGATGCTGCAGTGGGGGGAAGAAAAAAAAGGAGGCTTAGACTCATCTCTTCTGGCCATATGCACACTCATGTCTGTTGCGTGGGCATTTCTGGGCAATTACAGTTTGGTGTGTTTGTTTGTGTCACAGTACTGTACACTGTGTTTCCCCCTGTAGCATGTCAGCAAGTCCATTTGCCAGCCCGCATACATCCACGTCACCGGCGCTATTGCTTTTTGCTGTGTCGTCCCCCGCACCATCACTTCCTCCTCTCTCTATATTCCGCCGCTACATAGACGTGAAGCTCGGCGACCTTTTGCCCTCTCTTTTTCCGGCCGGCAGATTCAACCCAAACAGCTGAGGCACTGGGAGGAAGAGATGGAGAGAAAGACGAGAGAGGGACGAGGAGACAAAACAGAGGTGATGTGCCTGCGTGCATTTTTGTGTCTGCGCCGTGTCTTTGACAGACACTGCAGCTGCCTGGACAGCAGATAGGGGTCAGCGCGGGAGGGGAGGAGGAGGGCATGTGGAGGAGGACGCAGGAAGACAGGGGGTGATGTAAAGAGGGAGGGATGGAAGGAGGAGAATAAAGGAGAGGGAGTGTGTGTGTGTGTGTGCTGAGTATAGCAGGGTCAGGGCCTGGGAGAAGGGAAACAGCAGATTGAGTGGAGAAGACAGCATGGCTGCCTCTGGGCCGTCACAGGCCAAACACACTGCCAAAGAGAGCAGTGGAGAGGAGAGGAGAGTCGGGGAGACAGGAGGAGAGGAGAACGAATTGAGGACATTAGCAAAGACAGGAGGAGAGGACAGAGGAGGAGCACAGGAGTGATGATAAAGGGAACTTTGACAACAGGAGGACTGTGCTGTAAATACACCCGGCCAACATGTGAGCTCACACATGCTCACATTAACTCATCAGCGCAGAGACCTATTTAAGGTTTCACATTATCTCCCTCACAAAGACGTCCTGTGTGCAGGTAAATGTCAGACAGCACTCATGTCTCCATTAACTTAATCTAATATACGTCCACGTGGGCGCAGTGAGAGACAGTGGGGCCCCTGTCACAGACAGTCAAAAGGCCCCAACACCTCTCCACCACAGGAGCAAGACACACGGACTGTAAAGATGTGCAGACTCTTTTTGTCCTTGTTTTTATGTCTTTGATGTCATTTTATGTCCCTACAATGACATTAAGTGTCCCTTTTGGTCATTTTCTGTCTCTTCGTAGTCATTTTGTGTCTCTTTTTGGTCATTTTGTGATTCTTTTAGATGATTTAGGTAATTTTGGGTCATTTTGTGATTCTTTGTAGTCACTTTGTGTCCCTGTGATGTCAATTGGTGTCCAGTTGTAGTCATTCACTGTCACTTTAAGGTCATTTTGTGTCTTTTTTTGGTCATTTTTGTGTCTCTTCTTAGCAGTTTTATGTCTCGTTGAGGTCATTTTGTATCTCTTTGAGTCTATTTTTTATCTTTTTAAGTCGTTTTGTGTCTTCTCTGGTTGTTTCACCCCTTTTTGTCATTATTTTGTGTCTCTGCGTAGCTGTTTTGTGTCCCTTTGATGTCATTTTGTGTCTTTTTCTGTCATGTTTTGTCTCTTTGTAGTCTTTTTGTGTCCCTGAGATGTAATTTCGTGTCTCTTCAATGTCATTTTAGTGTCTTTTTTGGTCATTTTGTGTCTCTTTTAGATGATTTTGGTAATTTTGGGCTATTCTGTCCTTCTTTATAGTCACTTTGTGTCCCTATGATGTCATTTTGTGTCTCTTTGAAGTAATTTTGTATCTTTTTAAGTTGTTTTGTGTCTTCTCTGCTTGTTTCACCCCTTTTTGTAGTTATTTTGTGTCCCTTTGATGTCACTTTGTGTCTTTTTTGGTAATTTTTTGTCTCTTTGTGGTCTTTTTGTGTCCCCGAGATGTAATTTCCTGTCTCTTCGTTGTCATTTGGTGTCTTTTTTGTGTCCCACTGTCATCATTTAGTATCTCTATAAAGTCATTTTGTGTCTCTTTTGTGTTTGGGGTAATGTTGTTATTATTTTTTTGGTCATTTAATGTGTCCTTTTAGTTGTTTAATGGCCCTTTGATGCCATTTTGTGGGTATTTCAGGTCATTTGTGTCTCTTTGAGGTCATTTTGTTCATGCTTTTGGCCATTTTGTGTGTCCTCTTAGTCCTTTTGTGTTTCTTGGTAGTAATTTTGTGTCTCTTCTAAGTTGTTATATGTCTCTTTGTAGTCATTTTGTGTGTCTTCGAGGTCAAATTGTGTTTTTTGGTCATTAAGTGTCTCTTTGTTTTCATTTTTCGGCTTTTTTGGTCATTTTGTGGCTATTTGAGGTCTTTTATTTGTTTTTTTGGAGGGCATTTTGTGTCTCTTCATAGTCATTTTGTGTCTTTTTTGGTTTTGCCCCTTTTTGTCGTCATTTGTCTCTTTGAGGTCATTTTAGTTATTTTCTGGTAATTTTGTGTCTCTTTGCAGTTCGCTTGCATCTCTTTGTGGTCATTTTCAGTCTCATCCTTGTTGGTCCGTGTTAATTAATTAATTTGAAAGACGTTCTAATACAAAAACTAAAAATACACTTTAACCTCCAAATGTCATTTACACATGTCCACATGGTTTCAATCTGAAGCCAAAATTGAATATCTTCTCAATCAAGACCAGAGGGGAAAAAAAGTTTCTCAGGGCCAAAAAAAGGCACGAGAGGGCGCCTGTGTGAGAACAGTGAGTCTGGCTTGGAAATGGGCTCGTGATTGCCTCGCGCCCCTCATCAAAGGCCTCCCTGTACGGACAGATCTATTTCACACGGCGGAGCAATCAGCGCGAAGATGACAGTGTACATTGCTGGGTGTCATACAGATTACTCAGAGCGCGGCTGAGGGAGGGAAAATGAAATATTTATCCTGAAAAACCAGCTGTTGGAAATACTCAGGCCTTCATGACAAAATAGGCAAGCAGAAAGAAAAGGAGACAAATGGAAAGTGATACGAGTCGACAGCAAAAGAAAGGGAGACAGAGATAGGAATGAAACTCAAACCGAAAACAACACCAAAGGAAGCCGCAGTTGCTCCGCAGTTGTCTTTCTTGTTTCTCCCCTTCTACTCATTCTCGCCTCTAATAGGGTCCCATTTAATTAGGTGAAACTTGCCGACTAATTATGGTGTGGGAGCAAGTCTCGCTGTGTTTGGCTGCCTCGCTTTGCGGGGCCCCCGTGGCATCGCCTCGCAGCTGAGAGGTCCTCCGCATCAAAGACAGACAGGCACACTGCGCGCCGCTGAATACACACGACTAAAGGTGGCTATGGGGAATGAAAGGAAGGAGATGGAGGGAAAGAAGAGAAGAGAGAGGCCTAAGAGGAGAAAATAAGGTGAAGGAGGAAATGTAGGAGCGTCGAGAAAAAGAATAGGTGCTAAATTATTAACGGCGTGACGGCGAGTTCAGACAGAACAATATCCACAGGAGAAAGCGATATTTGTCTTTCTCTTGCTGAGATGTTTGCCAGACAATTAAGGAGGGATGGATGGAGGAAGATACGCAGTGGTGCAGGGGAAAATGAGAACAAAAGGGGGGAGTCCTGGGGAGCGATGACCTTTGAAAACTCAAGTCATGGCGCGCACCGCCAGCGACGACATTAATTGATTGCATAAACGTCAGCGGTGGAGATTTCTTCTGTGGCGCAGCAAGTTAAGTCCAAAGCTCAAACATGCAACCCCCATTAGTTCAGTTAAGATCTTTTAGGCAGGGGGCCAATTTGATTTAAGGAGAAGAAAATAACACATTTCAGTCTCTTTTAATTACTGTTATCTTTAAAGGAGACTTATTATGCTCAATTATAGATTCATATTTGTATTTTTGGTTTCTTCTCGAACATATTTATGATGCTTTTGTGTTCAAAAACACTTTATTTCCCTCATACTGTCTGTACTGGAACACCTCTATTCACCCTCTGTCTGAAACGCTCCATTATAGCGCATGTCTCTTTAAATAGCCCTCTCAAAAAAGTCCAGTCTGCTCTGGTAAGGCAGTGTTTTCACATCTTCCATATATTCATGTCTCTGCACCATCACTTAGGCTGAGAAATAACTGTAATGTAGAAAAGCTTCTAAACCAAAATCCCTGTTGGCATGCAGCTACATGTAGCAGTGTACTTGCAGCGAGGAGACAACTGCAACAAGAGTACTGCCTCTTACATACCTTTTATCTTAAAAAATCACTTTAACCAACAATCTTCACAATGGGACATGCCCCTGCAGGAATACAATCCAAAATCGAGAAGAAATTAACAAAATCTGCAACCAAGATCACGTTACCCTGACTTTAGCATTTAGCTACACCTAGCCGTGTACTTGCAGTCATGAGTATCGCGACACTTTCTACCCTGAAAAATCTCTGAAAAAAACCCTTTTAAACCCAACAGCACATGTTCCAGCAGGAATATGATCCGAAATCGAGGAGAAATTAACAACATTCACCACTACAATTGCATGTTTCCTTGATGTTAGCATGAAGCTACATGTAGCAGTGTACATGCAGCTGAGTATTGCGGCACTTTCTACCATGAAAATCACCAATAAAAGCTACTAATTCAAAATTTTCACAACCTTACATGTTCCAGCAGGAAATTAACAACATCAGCAACCAAGAGTACGAGTTTCCCTTTATGTTAGCTTGTAGCTACATGTAGCAGTGTGCTTGCAACCGAGGAATGACTGTAACTAAGTATGACAACACTTTCTTCTTCTTAATCAAAATCTTCAAAATCTAACATGTACCTGCAGGAATATGCTCCGAAATCAGGGAGGAATTAACAACATCGGTAACCAAGATTACATGTTTTCTTAACGTTAGCATGTAGCTGTATGTAGCAGTGTATTTGAACCCGAGGAGTGACTGTAACAGGGTATAGCGGCACTTTCTGCCATGGGAAAATCACTAATAAAAGCTTCTAAACCAAAATCTTCACAAGAGAACATGATCCAAAAATCAGGAAAACCAAGATTACATTTTCATGATGCTAGCATGTAGCTACATTTAGCAGTTAACTTGCAACTTGCAAGTGACTGCGAGAGAGTATAGAGGCACTTTCTACATTGCAAAATCATCAATTATAGCCTCTAACCACGACCAGACAAGTTAAAGCAGGAATATGCACCGAAATTGAGGAGATATTAATAACATCTGCAGCCAAGATTAAATGTTTCCCTGATCTTAGCATGTAGCTACATGTAGCAGTGTATCTGCAGCTGCGGAACCGAGTATAGCAGCACTGTCTACCATGAAAAAATCACCAGTAGAAGCTTCTCAACCAAAATCAAACCAACTGTACCTGTTCCAGCAGGAAATTAACGACACCGGCAACCAAAATTACATTTTTCCCTGATGTTAGCATGTAGCTACATGTAGCAGTGTATCTGCAGCTGTGGTACGGCTATAAAAGAGAAAACAGAGCACTTTCTACCATGAAAAAATCACCTGTAAAAGCTTCTCAACCAAAATCAAACCAACTGCACATGTTCCAGCAGCAACTTAACGACACTGGCAACCAAGATTGCGCCTTTCCCTGATGTTAGCATGTAGCTACATGTAGCAGTGTATGTAATGTTAACACTTGGGGAAGCCTGGAGCAGATGACACATAACAGAGCATTCAGTACAGTCTGAAGCCTGAGGTCTTCAATTTTACACAGGTTTACCTCGTTTTTTGAACTTCTGGCCACGTTTAATTCGAACATCGAACACTGTAACATATGACGGAGAGTAATAAAAAAGCATAATAGGTCCCCTTTAATACTTTCATACAAATAGCTTCCTGTGCTGTGATTCACATTTGCCCTCTCTCACCATCTTTCCGTGTAACCTTTCTTTGCTTCAGCAGTGCTTCTTCTAGGCCAGCTGGAGGAATGCTGCTGAAAGTGGCAGCAGGTGATCTATTCTCTGCCTTTCTGAGCGTCTTGAAGTATTTACTGCCTGGCAAGGGCAACTAAGGGAATAATCTGGAACCCCCCCCCCCCACACACACACACACACACACACCCCGCGCCATGCCTGGAGAGGTGCAGGATGGGCGCGAAGAAAAACAGAAAGGAGAGGGAGAGTGAGCGAGTGAGGGGAAAGATACAGAGCCCTGATCGAGTTTTGTAATGAGCTGTCACCTCCTTTTGCCTCGCCTTCCGAGATGCCCAACCCCTGCGTGGAACAAAGACTCAGCATAAAAAATCCACATGAGGCCATCGAGTGCCTATAGGAGGACTTTTTCTTGGATACATGTAGGTGGGTGATGTCATCACTTCCTTTTTAATCCACCTCCTTTAACCGCTGCTAGCAGCACGATAACATGGCAGGTAGGCATTATGGGTATGATATGGCTGCATTTCTCTTCCAGCAGGGTCAATACTCTTTCTGGAATAATGAATGTACTGCGGCCTGCTCCTGAGGTAATTAATTGCGGAGAGATTAACTAGCATAATTTCATTCTGGTGACGATCTCTCAGCCAATTATCAAATGCGGCTTGCACTCTCCCTCCCCTCTGCACACAACCTCTCTCCGCCCGTTTGAACAGTCAGCACTCAAGCCCGAGAGCCCATAAATAAAGTGTCCCCGCATGTCATGCCCCCTCATTCATCTTGCATGCATATGCGCGCTCGCACATGCGTGTGCACTACCGGAAGCATATTCTCTCCATCGCAGGTGCCCACATAAATGCACACGCCACGGGCCGTGTCCTTAGATCGCAGCCGACCCTTAACCTCATCTATAAGTGGAACAACAACAGGGATGATGTGGAGAGGAGAGGAGCGGAGTGACTCATCCACTCTGCTAATAAGACTGATGGCGCAGGCTCCCTGCCACGCTCAAAACTACTGAAACAACTCAAAAAAAAAACCACCTCCGAAATCCACACACGTCTCAGAAGAAAGGGATTTTCTCATCAGGCTTTCATATTATCCTTAAAGCGTAGCACTTCTAATCACCTTTACCAGCTCACATCTTTGTATATGTAATTCATTCATGCTCAGAAAACACCCAATTACAGTGTAAAATAAAGTACTGTGTCACCCCCACCCTCCTCCTCTCTCTCTGCTTCTATGTGTTTGCTTCAGCACGGCACTCTGAGCTTATACAAAATACTCTGGAAGACCCGTAAGGATTAGCATTAGCCGCTGTGCTATGGTGCACACATGCAACGCTGCTAGCAGCCGATAAAACAATATGGCATTCTCCGGGCTCGTTTTCACACCGCACAGACGCCGCGCGGTCGTGGCAGACCCGTACATTAACCATGCATTGTGTGTGTGTGTGTGTGTGTGTCGGCGCTCGGCATTCCCAGGCACGGACGAGGAGACGAACACACAGTATTATTTGATAAGACAAGCACAGCATAGGGATGAAGGGGTGGTGGGTGTGTAGAAAATGGTAGGGCTTCTTTTTCTTTTCTTTTTTTTTTTGTACTGAGCTAGTGCGAGTGTGTGAGCGAGGGGTTAAAATCAGTTAAAAAAATGTGTTTTTTTATTGTTTATTATTCCTCTAAATTCTTCTTCTTCTCTCTGTCTCTCTCTCACACACACACACCCTCTTCTCTTTCTCCAGTCTTTAGAAAAAGAAGTGTCATTGCTTCTCCTCCACTGTTACTCTTATCGCACACTCACAGGCACACTCACACAATAGCCTGTTTTACACCATTAAATGGTTATTTGTCAAAATACAATTTCGATTAAATCCCCTCCCTAAAATAAAAAAAAGGGGGGTAAAAAAAAAGTGTGTGATTTCTGCTTTTCACCAATCGCACTAATAAGAGAAAACATCTGAATCATGCTTAAACACACGCGGGAGGAGAGGTAGTCAGTCAGAGATGACCAGGGGTAGTTTAAAAAATGTGAGAGCGACTGCAGCTTCAGTTGAAATGAATGGCGACGGCACAATCATACTTCATGTTCAGCCCGAAGCGGCATGTGAAATATGAGGAAGAAGTATAATACCACTTGGCAAAGACACTCACAACACTAGCAGCTAATTTGCATCAGAATTTCATTATGTGTCTCAAATTTAGCATGACCTACATATCACAAATAATGCCACACGTTGCATAACAGCAACTCCTTATTCCTTTATTTGCAACCCTAACAAAATAAAAGCCCGTCCGCCCCGTTAGGAAATGCTCTCTCTCAGCACCTGGTGTCTAAAACAAAGGCTCCACTTGTGACAAGCAGCGAGCATCGGCCGGCTAGCTGGCTAGCTCGTGAGTCAGCCGAATAACACCCACTATCTCCCATGCTTGTCATCCTGAGTGTAGCAATTAGCTCTCAGCTGCTAGCACGTTCCAGGCCAGAGCGAGCCGAGCATGGTGAGTCACGACCTTAATGGAAAGCTAGCGGTGGGAATGTGGTGGGGGTAATTATGCTGACCTCCAGGGACAGGCTTTCAGTTTTTTTTCTCCAGCGTGTCGGCTCATAAACAGGCAACAGTGAGCTGCACTCCAGGGCAGGAAAAAAAGGCAAATTATCTTGGGCCCTGTGTTTTCCAGAGGGGATTCGTTTTTCTGTGTTTCAGCAGGTTTGCAAAACATGATGGACTCTTGTGTTCTACCTCAAAGCTCTGAGGGGAAACTGAGCTGATCAGGTTCTGTTGATTTAGCCAAGGAAATGCTGACTGTTGTTGAAAATTCCTTTTCATTAAGTTTGATTTAGTGGGAGCTGTGGACTGTATTTATGCGGTTCATAACCTCCGTGGCGTCACCTGTTGGGTTGTGGACACTGTTTTGAGGCCTTAAGTTTGGCATTTTTGGTGTCGCCAGAGCTGTCAGGGAGTGAGTGTCACTGAAACTTCCCCGTCTATCACCTGATGCTATAAGGCCGGAAAAGACCTTTTTTTACCATATACTTACATTAAGAAGTTTAGTGTCACAACAACTACAAAATGATTCGTTTCACTATTTGGTCTGATAACATTTTGAAAGTCTAGAAGAGCGGCATAGATCATTTTGTCCCCAGTAAAGTTAGCGGAGGGCTAAACAGGAAATTAGCTGAGGGAAGGTAGCTGCTAAACTGGCTAATGTCCAATTGACACCTTACCTACGGCGTAGGCTCTGCGTTGATGTGCACCTCCCCAGAAACGTAACTACACGTTCTGGCGATGCAGACCTCCTGTCTGTTTCCACTGAGGGAAATGGTTTCAGCTTACAGAAACAAAGCTTTTATTTACTTTAATTTCACAGATAAGAAACAATAAATTGTGAAGACAATAAAGCCTCCACAAAAATAGCATTTTAAGTCTTTTGTGTGATTTACCCTAGTTTTATATGAGCAGAGGAAAAGTCCACTAGCAGCTTGGCTAATTTATACAATGTAAAATGCCATAGGCTTGTGCTAATACTGTTAGCATTTTGTATTTGTTTGGAAAATGTGTTTAGTATAAGACAGTTGTTTTGTCAGTGAACCTTGTGAGTTGTAATGGAGCTGAATTTTGTAGCGTTACCTTTGTTAAATGTTGCTGTTGTCCCTGGCTTCATATGAGTAGAGGAAAAGTCCACTAGCCGCTCGGCTAATTTATACAATCTAAAATACCATAGGCTTGTGCTAATAACGTTAGCATGTTATGTTTGTTTGGAAAACGTGTTTAGTATAAGACAGTTGTTTGTCAGTGAACCTTGTGAGTTGTAATGGAGCCGAATTTTGTAGCATTACCTTTGTTAAATGTTGCTCTTGTCCCTGGTTTTATATGAGAAGAGGAAAAGTCCGCGAGCCGCTTGGCTAATTTACACAATGTAAAATGCCGTAGACTTGTGCTCATAACATTAGCATGTTGTATTTGTGGGGAAAACGTGTCCAGATAAATACAAGTGTTTGCCTGTGAAAGATGTGAGTTATTGTGAAACTGATTTGTGTACTTGTGTTTGAAACTGTCTGCTGTATACATCCGTGAATCTGACTGAGGGCCTGAGGACACTATCTGGGGACAACCTGTCAATCAAACACACCACGCCCTTATTTATGCATAACTTTAGACCTTAATAACCTTCAAACAGGTAGATTATATAAGACCCTAAAGGGTGTCCAACACTGCCCAAGTGGCGTATCTAGACACCCTGGGAGTGAGACCAGGCTGCAGTATGGGCCACACACCTGAAGGAAAACGCTGCCTTTAACCCTGTTGTTCGCAGTCTTCACCATCTTTCCCATCTGCCGTGGTAACTCCTACCTCACAGGCTCCACTATAAAGATATTGGGGTTCGACGCAGCTTAACAGTGTTATGACCAGGGTAACCAAACAAGCGCTCAGACAGGTTTTTAGAGAATTTTCCCTTCAGAGCATCTACTGGGAAGGTTAAAAACAAACTGCATCAAATGGCTCTGCACAGTGCGGCCCCTGATGAAAGTGCTAAAAGGATGTGCCAGTCAGCAAATAGGTTCTCCAGCACTTCTTTAATGTATCCTTGAGTCTGACCAGGGGGCCTCTGCTGTGTAAAAAAGCCTCCCACGGTGTTCAAGTGTTCAAAAATGGAAGCAAAGGCTTTCTGTGACAGCACGGAGGCCTCATCCTACATGGCAGACATCTGGTGAGGCAGCCTTGATCACCTCAATTTGCATACTAGTCATATGCACAAAAAACATGTCCAGATATACGTGCTTGATGCCAAGATGTCATCAAATATTGGGTTTGTTCCCGCTAGGAGTGGCTTGGGAGCTTGGCGAGAATGGTGATCTTTGATTTCTAGAGTGCCTTAAACACTATCCAGCCACTCTTGCTCAGGCAGAAGCTCAGAGCGATACAGCCTGATAACGCCAAGGTGTCCTGGATTATAGACTATCTGGCAGATAGGCCACAGTTTGTTCCCTCCCGGAGCAGTATATTGGATTTGCTGCTGCAGAGAGGCACTGTGCTGTCACCTTCCTTATTCACTCTCTATCTTTGACTTGAGACTCAAACTGTGGGTCACACCACCTCCACATTTCCTCTGACGATTCCTACGTTATGGGATTCATCCATGGGCGGGTTATGAGACAGTCAGAGCCACGGGCACAGACATGCAAAAGGCCCCACCACCTCATCTACATAACAGCAAGAGACTCAGAGACTTTGGAGTTGTTTAGCCTCTTCTGGTTGTTGCATTTGTCTTTTTTGGTCATTTTGTGTCTCCTTGAGGACATTTTGTGTCTCATATAGGTCATTTTGTGTTATTTTGAAGTCATTTTGTGTCTCTTTGTGGTAATGTTGTGTCTTTATGGTTATTTTGGTTATGGGTATTTATTTGTATTCATTTGTTGTCTCCTTGTGGTCATTGTGTGTCTTTTTTGGTAGTTCTGTGTCCTGTTGTAATCATTTTGTGTCTCTTTAGGCTATTTTATGTCTTTCTTTTTGGTTATTTTGTATTTGCTTGAGGACATTTTGTGTCTCTTAAAGGTCATTGTGTGTCTTTTTTTGTGTCTCTTTATGGTTGTGTTCTGTCTTTATGGTCATTTTGTGTTTGTTTGTATTCATTTTTGTCCACATGTGCATATTTTGTGTATTCTTTGGTCATTTTGTGTTTATTTGAGGTCATTTTGTGTCTCTTTGTGGTATTGTTGTGTCTTGTTTGGTCGTTTTGTGTCCCGTTGTAGTTATTTTGTGTCTCTTAAAGGCCGTTTTATACTTTTCTGGTCATGTTGTGTCTCCTTGAGTTCATTTTGTGTCTTTTTGTGGTTGTTGTATGTCATTTGAGGTCATTTTTTGTCTCTTTGTGGTTATTTTGTGTATTTTCTGGTCATTTTGTGGATCTTTGAAGTCACTTTGTAGCTCTTAAAGGTCATTCTATGTCCTTTTTTGGTCATTTTGTTTTTCTTAGAGGGCATTTTGTGTCTCTTTGTATTAGTTTTCTGTATCTTTGTGGTTGTTTTGTGTCTCTTTGAGGTTGTTTTGTGTCTCTCTTTGAGGTAGTTTTGTCTCTGAGGTTGCTTTTTGTCTCTTTTTAGTAGTTGTGTGTCTCTTTGAGGTTGTTTTCTGTCTCTTTGAGGTAGTTTTGTCTCTGAGGTTGCTTTTTGTCTCTTTTTAGTAGTTGTGTGTCTCTTTGAGGTTGTTTTGTGTATCTTTGGGGTAGTTTTGTCTCTTTGAGGTTGTTTTGTGTCTATTTGTATTAGTTTTGTGTCTCTTTGTATTAGTTTTTTGTGTCTTTGAGGTAATTTTTTGTCTTTTATGTTTGTCTTTGAGATCATTTTGTGCTTTTTGCTTAACTTGTTTTGTTTTTTGTCTTGTGTCTCATCATCATTTTTTGTTTCTTCAAGGTCATTTGGGATCTTTTTGAAGTCTCTTAGTCATGTGGTGGTTTTTTTTTGTTGTTTTGTGTCTATCTGTCATCATTTTGAATCTTTTTAAGACATTTTGTGTCTCTTAGTGGTTGTTTTGCCCCTTTTCGTAGTTATTTTGTGTCTCTGCAGTTCCTTTGCATCTCTTTGTGGTCGTTCTGAGTCCCTTTCTCATCAGTTGTGTTAATTTGAGTAACATTTTTGCAGGTGGCTTGGGGAGGCCTTGACACTTTAGGCCTCTGGGCCTGTGCCCGTTAGGCCCGATCAGTAATCCATCCATAGATGCATCCCTAAGAGAGAGGAGGAGGTATATTTGAGTCTCTGGGGAGTTAAACCAGTATCTATAGGCCCCTTTTCTGTATATTTACGCCATTGTGTGTTTCGGGGTTGACAGCAGAATAAATAATAATTCCATGTACTTTGAACACAGTAATGCATGTACATATTTTTCTCTGCGTCCCTCATGTGTTTGTATGCATGCATGTGTCAACGCAAGGACATGCAAGCTGTGTGTGCACTACCCACGTCCTCTCCCCATCCCTAAGAGGTTTTGCATGTTGGGTCAAATTATGCAGCGTGAAGAAGCAAGAAGCCCATCTGAACATTTTCACCACCCTCTCCTCCCTTGCCTCGCTTCACCAGCTCGGGGAGGGTGTCAGCGATAGCGGCACACCACATCTTAAACATTCATCAGTGCATGATTCTGTTTCCAGCAAACAGACGCCACAGGGAGACAACGAGGCTCTTTTCAGTCATCACTCAAAAGTCGCATCCTGTCCTCGGAGCTCTAAATCTAGATTTGAATACAAGTGGACACTTGAAAGCAAGTTGCGCATTAACATTCGCATGTATCACACGGATGAACAAGAAAGGGAGATGATTGGAAGTGAAACCGGCCCTGGATTCGAGTCACTAACCATGCCCCTTTTTCAACCCACGACACACACCCTTCTTAACAGGCCAGTTTAGCAATATAGAACTACAGCGCCATGGCTGGAGCCATACACAGTGTATTATTTAAAGCACCAGGGGCCCAATTTGTCACTCTGGCGGGCTCATCACAGGCGAACATCCTTTATGAAATGCACTTTTCACGCTGCCTGTCAGAGGGATCAAAGCAGCAGCAGCCTTGCCCGTTTCTCCCTCTTCAGTTTCCCTGCTCCGATTCCCACCGACAAAATGAGTCAATTTAAACCAAATGGATCCCCTATCAAAATAACGAGAGTGAGCGAGCGAGACAGACAGGGAGGAAGAGATTCATATCGTGGCTGGGTGAGGTTTGGACAGGTGGGCAGCAACTAGGGAATATGGACACTCAGCCTCTCTTATGTTGACTGAAAATGGTTGGATTAAGAACATAAATGCCGTCACTGTATTCGAGTTGAAGTCAGTTTTCGGCTAAATGGAGTAGACCATCAGACCTAGTTGTAAAAATTCCCTGTGAGGTAGAAATAGTTCAGTTTCTCAGCAGTCTCTATGACTCACAGTCAATGAGGCCCCGTTATTAAGCCTCTTTTCTGGACTATATCTGGTATAATCTAGACATTTTGTACATAGTTTCAGCTTGGACATAATATGGAGTCTCTTAAAGGTTCTGCATTCGACATTTAGCATAGCGCCCACCCTGTGGTTCCCCCCCAAGTTAACACTGTTAGCTCTGTCAGCACTGTTGTCGTTATTTTGCGCTGTTTGTGGCGTTAACATTGTTAGCTGCTAGCCACTGGCTCAGCATCTTGAGAACCGTGTGCAATGCTATAATTTTAGCCCTTTTAAAAGTGAATATAAGTATAATAGGATGCTTTACTTACACCTAGTATATCTACTTTATTTCCCACACAGCACACACTGCTAGTATTCAAGCTAGCAGCAACTAAAGTTAGCATGTCTTAGGTTTATCTAAGCCTCGGAAAAGCTAATGAACAGCTAGCAAAAATGGGTGAGACAAGAGTACCATTCGGTGTTTGCTTAATGTTAGCAAAAGTCAGCTTGCAACATCACATTTGCTAATGCATCATCAACAAACCTTGGCTGCTAGCTTATGTGGCAACTACAACAGTTAACTGGAAAATTTGTAGCTATCCTTGCTTCTTTTTTTATTTCGCCCCTTTAAAGGTGAATTTAACATCTTACGCTTAAAAACTTTTGGTATATTAATGCCTCAACAAAGCACACACTGACAACATTCAAGCTAGCAGCAACCAAAGCATGTCTAAGGTTTATCTCAGCTTTATGGAAGCTGATGAAAGGTTAGCAAAAATGGGTGCAACCAGTGTACCACTCAATGTTTGCTAAATGTTAGCAAAAGTCCCCTCGCAACATCAGATTTGCCACCTTAACCTTAGCTGCTAGCTTATATGGCTAACATAGCTTACGTAGCTAACATTAGCTGGGTGTTGGAAGCAACCATGGATGTATAAAAAAACTCTTTAGTAACATGTAGTGGACGCTAGGAAAATCTGTGTCGTCCCCTTTAGTTTACAGTATTTCAGTGTATCAAGCACACTGTGACTCAGATGAGGTGGTATCGCAACATTCAAGCTAGCAAAGTTAGCATGTATCAGGTTAATCTCAGCCTTATGGAAGCTAATGCATACAGCAAAAAAGGGGGCAAGGACAGCCCCATTCGGTGTTTGCTAATTGTTAGCAAAAATCTGCTTGGAACATCACACTGCGATGTTGCATCAACAACAAATCTCAGCTGTTAGCGTATGTGGCTACTATTAGCTGGAAGTTGGAAGCAACCATAGATGTACTGGAGGCTATTAGAGTTGCTTAGTGGTCCATGAGGCCAAATAGTTCGACTCTGGGGGTATAAGTACCCATATCTTTTGCATTTTAAGGCCCATAGAGTAAACATGCTAAAGACTTCCACTAGCTGAGAAGCTAACTTCCGTCAACTGAGCAACTAACTTTTGGTTTAGCCCTTTGCATAGGGATAAAATAATTGAATCATCTTACTCTTGTTGACTTTCAAAATCACATCAGTCATTTTGTGGTGGTTGTCACGGCCAAAAAAAATCTATCCACTGATGTAGAGACATCTGTTTCACAATGTAAGTCCATGGGAAAAAGTCTTTTCGGGCCCAGTGGCATCACATAAGGGACATGGAAGTTGTAACGCCACGTTTGGCCAATATATCAATTGGCTCAAAGTCCAGTGTTGCTCCTGGGGCTTGAGAGCAACTCGAGCACATACTGAGAGCCTGTTAAGACTTCCTTTTTCAAAAGCTTTGATTTTCAGCATCCAAAAATTGTAATGCCACACTAACCTGGCGTCGATCAGCAGCTACTTGAGAACCCCTGCTGATATTTGGTGCAAATATTACTGATTGCACCTAAAAGAGACACTTGAAGATGGTAAATTAATACTTGAAGAGTTCAAAAGCCCCACGTTCGCCCACATCATTCTGTATATTCTTTCTGGCTCATATGATACTCAAATTAATTTGACATTAGATGACATAGAGTTCGTAACACAACTTCACCGTGCCTTTGCTCCTTTGCCTTTGAAGCACTGAAAACATGCTTCATTATTCACCCAGCTTGACAGGCCTACTTTTTCTCCCTTCTACCCCCACCAACTCCCCTCCCCCTTTTTAGCAAAGCTCTCGACCAATTGATTTTTCCTCTCTTTCCTCTGTCTGCCTCTTTTTCCCCCCCGTACTTGATTCTAATGCTTCTGGGTTGTGGGAAATATTTATTCACATTGATCGACGACAGAGCTGATGGGTCTTTCATGAGCGTCAGAACTCAAACTGTTTTTGTCCCACCGATGTCTCCAAATATCAATCACCAGTGGGAGAGATGTGGATTGGACTGCAGATTAGGGCAATAAAGCCCCAAAGGCCAGACTCATTTTCCTACCAGAGAACAGAGAACAGAAAAATATACACCAGACAGCAATAGTCTGACCCGTGATGGAACGTTTGTGTATTCTGCGATGCGTCCTGTATGAGCATTCGGTGCTCAGAGACAATGTTTTAAGAGATGAATGGAACTTTTTTGGCGATTGATTGAAATACCTGAAGCAGATCCAGATATAGACTAGGCTTGGCCTGGAGTTGCAAGGCTGTTTGGGTGCTGTGCATGACCAGTTCTGGGGGCTAAAGGGAGCGCTCAGATGGTAATCCCTGCATCTGCGTGGTCTTTATTAAAAATGCAGCGCTCACAGGATATTTTCTGCATCAAATTTTTATAGCATCAAGCAGTCTCGACAGCCCCATCTTACGAACGCTCACACGTAACAATGATGAAGTTCTTAAAGCCTGTGTGTCTCCGTTTGTCTCTCTGAATGAATGGCTTATGTATGAGGGATGCAGGGTTCACAGACGGTGGTATTCCTCAAGGGCCTTTGCTACTGTATGCGTGCTATCCCCCAGATGCACACCTTCAACACTGACTCACATGCGTGGATGCACACCAACATCACTGTTTACTCGCTCTACTGTCTGTACTGTACGTACATAAACCCACATAGAGACAAGAATTATGCCCCAGTGAGGCTGAAGTATTATTTTCTAAATACTGACAGATAAAGGATCTGAAAGCAACCATGGTATCTAGAGACAAGTTCATTAATGTCCAATGGAGTCTCCATGGTGAGGGGGGTTGCTACAAACACAGCTGGACATGTTCTGAACTGTTGTCCAAAAAGACTCAGTTTGGTTGCTACAAACACAGCTGGACATGTCCAAAACATCCAATACCTGGTTCAGTCACTATAAACAAGGCTTAACATTTCCCAAACTATCATAAAAAAAAAAACAGGTCACTACAAACACAGCTGGTCCCAAACTATTGTTAAATAAAACCTGGATCAGTCCCTGTAAACGAGGCTAAACATGTCCCAAACTTTTGTTAAAAAATACCCGATTTAGTCGCTACAAACACAGCTAGACATGTCCCAAAATGTTGCAAAAAATACCGGGTTTGGTCTCTAAAAACAAGGCTAAACATGTCCCAAACGGTCGTTAAAGAATACGCAGTATGGTCACTACACACACAGCTGGACATGTCCCAAACTGTTGTTAAAAAATATGTGCTTCAGTCACAATGAAGAAGGCTAAATATGTCCCTTAGTGTCGTTACAAAATAACCCATGTTGTCACTACAAATACAACTGGAAATGTCCCAAACAGGTGCTAAAAATACCTGATTTGGTAACTATAAATACAGCTGCACATGTCCCAAACTGTTGTTAAAAACAACCTGGTTTGGTGTGACAAACACAGCTGGGAATGTCCCAAACTGTGGTTAAAAAATACCCGATTTGGTCACTACAAACATAGCTGGAAATGTCCCAAACTGGTGTTAAAAATATCCGTTTGATTGCTATAAATAAGGCTAAACATGTCCCAAACAGTCATGAAGAAACACCTGCTTTTGTGTTTTTGTCCTCCAATAATGGGAGGCTGATATTACTATATTGAAAAGACTATGGTGGGCTTTCTTTTTTAAAGCTAGTGATGGTAGTGGTATCTGGAAAGTAGACAACCTAAGGCATCCATCCGTACCAACCATGTGGGCAAAGCTTGTTGGGAAGGGGGCTTAATAATGCTCTAAATTTTGGCGAGAGAACAACTGGCAGAGGCATTTTCCCTTGAGGTCCCTTTAAGTCTCAGCTCAAGATTTCTGATTGAAAATGTTTTATATAGGTACAAGTCCCCCCTAAACTTAAGAAGGCTTGGTCCTAGTAAATGTCTTCCTCTTTACAATCAATGTGCTCCTTTAAATTAAATCTGTATTTTATCTTTTTAAGGAAAAAGGCAAGCAGCCTATTTGGAAAAACAATGAATTCCCCAAGTAGTTTCCAACTAGCCTTTATGCTTCGACAGCATCTAACTCCTGAAATGCAGTTGTGACTTGCTTTGATTCACATCCCCAAGTTCATCAGTGGCCCCGTCTTGCCACCCCTATTAAAAATTCCTGGGAACACCACTGTGTACGCAAAGACAACAACATGTGTGTCACATGTAAAATAAGCGACACATGTACATATTTAAACAGCCAGCAGCCCACACATGCATCACTGTACAGTCCATTGACATACAGTAATATACAGTACAGTTGGCAGCCAAACTAGTAAACACATTATGTCTAATCCTCATGAATATCACGACCCGATCTGACTCAACTGCTCTTTTCATATTTTCATATTCATATTCCGCTGTCACATCCAAGATAAAAGCACATCATTCCAGCAAAATAAAACTCTGCGAATCCCCCATTCCACCAATTGCTGCATGCAAGGTCATATGTAAATAGGCCTCCCTTGCAGCGAGGCAGACAGAGGCATCACCATCCGTGTCAGCATCATAAAAAAAATAAAATAATAATAATAATGGCAAAAGCCGTGCTTGATAAATATGCCTGGTGCACAGTCATACGCTTGGCCTGAGCAAATAGTCTGCGAGGAAAATGGAGAGCTCTGGAAGTTTCGGCTCGGCACAGGGGCGATGGAGATGTAAACTCCATGGTCCACATGGTCACTTCACCCTCATTATCACCCTGGCAGCACACACTCCTGTGTTCTTTTCTCACGTGTGCGGGCCAGAACACAGGCCTACGGCTCGTTTTGGGCCTCATTAAAACCCCTTATCGTGGAGAAAGCTTTCAAGAAAGAAGTTGTAGCCGTTGTAAAATGATATTAAACTAATAGTACTGGATTTATCGCTTTCTATGCACAGAGCTACAGCACAAAAAAAAAAAAAAGGAAGAAGCTAAAAATCCTTTTGATGACTCCCAACTTAATCCTAGCAAAGCTGACAGAGTATTTGCTTTCTATCCAGTTCACTGGTTGAAAGATTAGCATTATCTATGTCCTTTGATGAAAAGAATTCACCAAGAATAGGACAGAGGAGTTGAGACCGTAGCGTATACGGCGAGTGAGTCGTATGAGGGCCTGCTGCTGGGGAAGGCCACACCATGTTAATACCTGATGAGCGTCACTCCGTGCAAAAAAAAAAAAAAAAAAAAAGTAATAACATGTATTTACTTCCTTTGTTTCCTCTTGAGAGATGGATGGGAGGGGGCTCGTTGAGCTACGGCGGAGTGTGCAACCAAATTAAGAGAGGGAGAGAAACATAATCAGCGAGCGGTAGATGGAGAGTGAGAGTTGCGAGTGTGTGTGTGTGAGGAGAGAGAGACTGGTAATATGCTTGGGAATTTAATAAGGCTCAGCGCTCCTCAATAATATCACCCGCTTCACAGAGTCCTCTGGGAAACATGAAATGTGCCGATAAAGGATGATGCCTCCCTCTGACAAACGGGGTGTGCTAAAAGCGCTGTAGAAAAAAAAAAAAAAGAAGAGGAAAAAATAAAAAATAAAAAAACAGCCACGCGCCACCGCCATAGCTAGCGCACATGCTAATGTGCCCCAGGCTACACTTTAAAGAATTATTCACTTTCTTCTCCTTATGCTGCGATTCTCCAAAAAAACTCCCGTCTTTAAGGTCACACACGCCGCACACTTACTCAGACTCCAGCTGAATAATGTCTTACTTTATTCAACACAACTGTTAGTGGACATGGGTGTCACGTTTAAGAAAGAGTTCCATTCAAGCCTGTCCGGCCATGTTGAATACACAGGAAGCTGCGGTGAGATTTACACCACAGCTTCACCTCTTTGAATGATTATATATTTCAAAGAGCAGGAAGTAGTGCGGTGAATGAAATGCCAAAAGTGTGTGATTTTTTTGAACGTCTTATTCCAAAACCATGGGAATTAATATGCTAAGCAATGTTTGGGAACCTTGCTGCAGGGGTTTGCCTCAGTGAGGTCGGCTACCACTGCTGGGCGATGCTGATGGTGTTCAAGTTCATCACAAAAAGTGTCTTTATGGACCTCGCAATCTGCACGGGGTCATTGTCCAGTTGAGACAGGGCAGCACCTTCTCGAGAAATTGTGACATTAAAGGAGCAATTCACCCATAAAATAATAATTTGTATCAGTTACGCATCCGGTGTTACCTTGAATTCTTTTAGAAAGGTTTTCTCGCATGCCTTCATGATGAACGAAGAATCCAAAAACTGAGAAATTCTTGTTGAATTCAAGGCTGCCCTCAGACCTTGCTTTGGTATGAATCAGGGACTAATTTTGTTCCAAAGTTGTATAATTGCCTAGAGTTGGTTCGTGTTCTCACGGCAGCATTTACAAGAGGACCAGATCAAATGCTTTGTGTGAGAAAGCTGCTCTTGATTGGTCAGAATTTCCATGTGGGAAAAATCCAGGAAGTAAAGCAAACTCTGAGGAAGAGTACACTTGCAAGATAAATGTGACACTTTCTAATGTCACAATGGAGGGACAACTACGCAGGTTGATTTTAGCGCTGCTCATCGTGGACTATATTGCTGTCATTGTTCATTTTAGTCAAACCATACAGTTTGAAAACAAGGCGCGGCTCCAACTAGAAAACAATGTTTTGATGCATTGGATGTGCTGAATGTGCATATTAAGGCAGTACAGGAGGAGGTGCACATTAATAATCCTCCAGGACTGTAACATGCTCATGTTTAACACAAACAATGTGTCATGTGACTGCAGTTGGTTCAGATCCAGGTCGGAACACGTTCTCACCACAAACGAACCGCACCAGAGTTCGACTCTAGGCCTGAGGGCAGCCTTGAATTCAACAAGAATTTCT
The DNA here is from genome assembly GCF_011397635.1 of Epinephelus fuscoguttatus. NCBI lineage: Eukaryota > Metazoa > Chordata > Actinopteri > Perciformes > Serranidae > Epinephelus > Epinephelus fuscoguttatus. The sequence goes on from NC_064774.1 coordinate 11,518,442, forward strand.
CAGTTTTTGGATTCTTCGTTCATCGTGAAGGCATGCGAGAAAACCTTTCTAAAAGAATTCAAGGTAACACCAGAACCGCACCAGAGTTTGGTTGTAACCGGACCTAGACCACCTCTTCAAGAAGGTCTCGGTCCGGTTGTTGTGGTGCACACCCGAGTGTGATTGCTGTGTTTTCCTTTAACTTTTCCCTTAGCTGGAACTAAAAGGCCCAGTGTTGAGTTGAGTAGTAGTGACATATTAAAAGGCACACAGTGACCTTTTCTGTCTTTCTTCTTGACTGTTTGGTAGTGGGTAGGACTGATCAATTAACTCAGTGGCTCAGGTGTATTTATGTACTTAGTGCTCATAGGTAGAAGCATTTAGTCAACTGTTGCTGAGCTGCTGCTGGACTGCATTTAATTTTTCTTTTCCTGAGAACTGTGAAGCGCACCACCTCCAGAGGGTTTCCTTTTGGACCAAACACCAAGATCAAAACTTGGACATGTTTGAGAATCATTGGCGCGGCCACACACTGTAGTTCTTTTACAATATAGACAAATGAGTACTGTCAGCCAGTGTTCTAGTTCTTGAGATGTGTCTCAAGGCCACTTTTTGAAGGTCTCATCTTAGACTCGACTGCATTTTTACTTTGTCTTGTCTCGGTGTCAGACAAAGAGGACCCGAGATTTTATTTCAGTATCGGTCAAGAACACAACTGCAGGGTTATCACTAAATTGCCTGTGAAAGAAAAGAGTGTTGGGCCGTCGGTGGCTTAGTGGTAGAGCAGGCGCCCCATGTACAAGGCTGTTGCCGCAGCGGCCCAGGTTCAACTCCAGCCTGTGGCCCTTTGCTGCATGTCACTCCCTTTCTCTCTCCCCCTTTCACACTTGTCTGTCCTATCAATTAAAGGCTAAAATGCCCAAAAACATTTCTTAAAAAAAAAAAAAAAGAAAAGAGTGTTAAATAATATCGGCTGAGATGATTTCAGCTCCTTAGTGTTCGTATTAGTGCGTTCATAGAAAACAAAGGAAAAATCCCACATATAATATTTACCTCTGCAATGCCGTTTGATTATTTTATTAATACACTTCTCATGGTGCACTTGTACACACACAGAGAGATAAAGTATGTGGCAATGAAGGAGATGGATGAAGAGGAGTCTTCATTTGTTTTCTGTGGCTGTTTTTATGGCAATGTGGATCTTTCAGATCAATTTGAGGAGTGACTATGGTTTGCGTGTTCTACATTTTATTGTAAGTGTGTTGGTGTGGGACTTGTATCGGTCTGGTAATGGTCTTAACTCGGTCTTGCCCTGCCTTGGTCCTGACTCAGACTGGATATACTTTAGTCTTGGTCTAAACCTCTTAAAGTCTTAGTTTTGATTCGGTTTTGAAACACTCTGGTCTTCGTCTTGACTCAGCCTCAGCACCTCACAGTCTTGGTCTTGACTTGGTCCCACCCTGCCTTGGTCTTGACTCAGTCTCAACCCCACAAAGTCATGGTCTTGACTTAGTCTCAATACACCCTGGCCATGACTTGCTTTCAACCTCTTAAAGTCTAGGTCCTGATTTGGTCTCAACCCCTCAAAGTCTTGGTCTTGACTTGGGCTTAGCCCCTAAAAGTCTTAGTTGTAATTTGGTCTCAACCCCTCAAGGTCTCGGTCTTGACTTGGTCTCAATCTCTCAAAGTCTTGGTCCTAACTGAGTCTTGCTCTGCCTTGGTCTTGATGTATTCTAATCTTGGTTGTGACTTAGTGTAAACCTCTCAAAGTCTTGGTCTTGACTCAGTCTCGGTACATTCTGGTCTTGGTCATGACTTGCTTTCAACCCCTTAAAGTCTTAGGTCTTGACTCGGTCTCAATGCACTCTAGTCTTGGTCTTGACTTCATCTTAAACTTTCAAAGTCTTGATTGTGATTTGGTTTCAACCCCTCAAAGTCTTGGTCTTGACTTTGTCTCAATACCTTCTGCTCTTGGCCATGACTCGGTCTCAGTTTATGTGGTCTTGACCCAACACTGCTATCAGCTACATTTGATTCCATATGTCTGAATCCTTCCCACTTTATTTTCCCCGAGTTTTACTGAGTTACATTAAAGTGCAACCCCTCCTCACGTATGTCAAACCCGACGTGTTCCATGTTGACACCAACACAACGGAGAGATGCACCCCTATGACCTGTCATGTCCTCTCAAACAAACAGAGAGAGACAGCCTCTCGCTCTGTTGAGTCCTGTGACATTTACATACCACACTGCCTGGTAGTGTAGAAATCACCCTCGGGCTGTACCAGGCCTTGAATTTAGGACGGGCACTTTTTCAGTCACCCCCCTCCTTCGTCCCCTCTCTTGTCACTACCTCACCAGGACCTGCTCACGCTTGACAAAAAGAACCCCAAACATGTACCTTGCTCCACTGCCGCCAAAACGGGCTGCTGGCTTTCAGACGGGGGACACAAAGCGTGAAAGGGAAAAAAACATGGCCCATTTCTCTTTCTCCCTTCCTCCCCCCCTGCTCTCCTTCCGCCTCTCCTTCCTATCTGAGCAGACATTGATGTTCACATTCTTTCTGTCATGGCAACTCTGTCTATCAAGGCTCACCTGCTCCTTTGTCTTCACTAATCCGTTCTCTCATGCTCGCTCAATCTTTCCCAATTTTTTTTCCTTCAGTACCTTTGAATATTTCCTCCCTGTTGTCCCTGTAGTCGCTCTTCCTCGCCCTCACCTCCACGTCCACCTCCACCTCCACCCGTCCCCCATTTCTCTCATTATCTGCCTCTGTCTCCGCTGATCGGCCAACGACTCCCTATTGGCAAATTCATGAGATTGATCATTTTTACACGGGTGGGTGGATTTACTAAAAGGGCCCCCTCTCCTCCTCCTCTCTTCCCTGACACACTGCTCCCTACACAGCGCTCTATGTGGCACCCACACCCCTGCCGGTAAGACTCTGAAGCCCTATCACTTAACATGCACTGGGCTCAACTCCCAGGAGGAGCCGGAGAGAGGCTATGGGGAGAGAAGGAGAAGAAAGCGGAGTTAGCGTCTGAGCGGAATACTAATAAAGTGCAGCACTCGAGAAAAAGGAGTAGTGGTGGTGGTGGGGGGTGGGAGATGGTGGTGCTACAAAATTACCACTTAATTTGATTCAATACTGTAGCATCTCCGTTTTCTCCCCGCCTTGTGTTTGTGTGCGCCAACGTGTGCGTCAATTTATGTGAATATGTACGGCTGTGTGTAAAATGTGCCCACAGGCATGCAGAGATATAGAGTTATGGAACTCTCCACTTAAGATATTCATATGCCTGAGGGGACTTTGGGCACTCCATTCTTTCTCCTCTTTTCTTCTGTGTGCCGATATATATACGTGTGTCGGCTTCTTTGAGCAGAAGGAGCGAGAGGGAGAGGAGTTGCATTAGCATGATTAAAAGGACAGTAACAAATGACTGCTGTCTCCGAGAAGCCATGTGACTATCACAACAGGATATAGGCCAAGTATATCAAGGCACGCGCTCCCTTGCGATTTGATGTTCCCTGTCTTTAAAGGGAGACGGATTGGCGGGAAAATGAGCGACGCAAAGAAGACGCAACGTGACACATCTTCCATGTGCCAACTTTGAGGATTTCCTCAATTTGTATATGTTGTGTATGGTGTTTTAAACGAAAAAAAAAAAGCTGAGTGTGTGTGTTCGGATGCATCAATTATTAATAGGCACATGGTCGCTGGTGAAGCCTCATTATCACAATTTCTTTTGGGGGAAGAATACAGAATAGAGAGTTTTCTTTCATTGCTACAACTGCTGAGTTGCAGGCAAAAGCGGCCTCTAAAAATAGCCTCAAGGATCCAATGCGCCGTAAGCCCATTTCTACGCTCTCATACTGGGTGGAAGAAGAGCAAGAGCATTTTTTCATACTGGTTTTTTCCCCCTCATTGTTATTCAACCACCATGTGGACTATTCCTCTTCATTACAGCTTTTAATCATTTAGCCGAGAATTACTTGCCTGGTGCTGGGAACTTCATTGGCTCAGCCTTCAATAATAACCATTCCGACTGGATAAAGTCATTAATTCCTGCCTATCACTTGGCTAATGCTCACCCATGGCTCTGCAATAAACCTTTGCTAGCCAAGTGCAGCTCTCTCGCAATTCCACTCAGAATAAGGAAGCTATAACCTTGTTCATGTTAGCACAGTGGAAGGAACATGTTTCTATCTTTGCCCGTGGCAGCATTCAGCTGACATTCATTAATATTAGAAGCAGAGGAAGGGGTGAGAGTGAGAGAAAAAGATTCTGCGGTACATTAGCGGCTGGATTTATTGACGTCTTTGCGCTGTGGATGTGCTCTCAGGCTACTTGTGAACAGCGGAACTCCCCTCAAACTCTCTGCCTCTGGAGATAAGTTTCGGGTAAGGGGGGGTAATACACACACACATGCACACATGCACACATGCACGCCGCATTCTGTCAAGGTTGCTGAGACGTTGCAGGAACTTTTATGAATGTTCTCTGTCTTGTCAGGGCACAGTGTGCAGCCTCTCACTGACAGCAGGCACAAAATGATGGAGGGTCTGTGCATGGCGTTGCCAACGGCTGAAAATCACCTGCTGGACCTGTGGCCAGACCTTGAAAACAGACTTAGGCCACTTTTGAGGTCCCCGAGTCGTATTTTAAATCTTTCAAACTCCGAATGCTCGTCTATGAATAGCCACAGCTTTCAACGTGAGGCCACATCATTCCAGCTAAGGGTGTGGGAAGGACAAAGAAAACTACCTGCACGACAGCCTAAAAAGCAACAATCCTTTTTCCTCTGTTGATGAGTGAAGCTCATTTTATCCATTATAAATCAGTGCGGCAAGGCTCCTCTCTTCACTCTTGTTGACGTTTAGTTTCTATTGTCTTGACAGAACAGTTGGTGGTGTGACAGATCCACACAAAATCAGTCTTATATTCCACAAAACATCACGCCGGAGCTTGTTCATCAATCGAGAAGCCTTTCTTTGGCTCTAATTGCACAGGGTGTCTGCCTACCTCACTATTTATGTCTGCTGTGACACTGGCAATGCTTAAAGAGTAACTTTTTCAACCTACACCCTATTTTATCATAGTTTTGTGTCTCAGTGACAAATGGAAACAACAAGTTTTGAAACTGGTTCTGTATTGAGCAAGAGGGTTGCGACGTAACCACTGAGGGCGTTTGGGCAACGTCAATATACGTCCACACAGGCTCAGAGTAATATTCTAAGTGTCCAACAACATTATGGAAAGGATCCCAACAGAGACAGAGCTTTTTGTTAAAGAGTAAGACCCTTTTTCTTTCACCAGAAACAGCCCCGAAATTGCTATCACCAAAAACACCAGACTCCATTCAAATAAATGGCAATTTAAGCGTGTATAGATCCAACATATTTTTACATCTAACTAAGTGAACTGAGGGTTTATTCCAACTAAACGAGAGTCGGTGATTGTTGGAACAGTGGAAAGTCGAACTGAAAGAGCTTTTATGAGTTTTATTTTGTTTCTGTCGACTTTGAATGACGTGTGTTTTATGATGATAAAATTACTCTTTATGTGAATGGAGTCTGGTGGGTATGGCGATGGCGATATTGGGGCTGTTTCTGGAGGATCTTACTCTTTGAAAGTGCTTGTTTTTGCCACTGACAGGCTCAAATTGTCATTCTAAGTGTCTGACATTAGGAAAAGGATCCCTACAGAGATAGACCTTTTTTTTAAAAGGAGTCTAGTGGGTTTGGCCATAGCAATTTCAGGGCTGTTTCTGGTTAAACCAAAAGGATCATACTCTTTAAAAGTGCTTGTTTTGCCACTGACAGGCTCAAATTGTCATTGTAAGTGTCTGACAGCATTATGAAAAGGAAAAGTTGTTGGAAACTCTGAGCCTGTCAGTGGCAAAAACAAGCACTTTTATTCATTCATTTTCCGTAACTGCTTATCCTGTTAGGGGTCGGAAGGAGGCTGGAGCCGATCCCAGCTGACATTGGGCGAGAGGTGGGGTCAGATGTCTTTGGACTGTGGGACGAAGCCGGAGTACCCAGAGAAGTTAAAGTTAAAAGTTAAAGTTAAAAAGTTAAAGTTCCACTGATTGTCACACACCTGAGTGTGTGAAATTTGTTCTCCGCATTTGACCCATCCCCTGAGGGAGCGGTGAGCAGCAGCAGTGCCGCGCTCGGGAATCATGTGGTGATCTAACCCCCCAATTCCAACCCCTGATGCTGAGTGCCAAGCAGGGAGGCAATGAGTCCCATTTTTATAGTCTTTGGTATGACCCGGCCGGGGATCGAACCCACGACCTCCCAGTCTCAGGGCGGACACTCTACCACTAGGCCACTGAGCTGGAAACACATGCAAACTCCACACAGAAAGCCCCCCCCCCCAGTTCAAATCAGGAACCCTCCTGCCATGAGGTGACAATGCTAACCATTACATCTCAAAGCCACCACAAGCACTTTACGTCAATGTAACTTGCCGGTGCACAATTGCCCCAATTGGTTACATTGCGGCCTGTTTTGCTGCTGCAGCAGTCTTGCTCAAAACTGGATTGATTTCAGAAAATGTTGCTCCCATGAGTCACTTTGACACAAAAACATGGTAAAAATGGGATCCATGTTGAAAATTACTCGAGTTACCCTTTAACTCTAAAGGCCCATAAACACATTACATCTCTGTCCTTTAACCCAGCTCCACTGCTGGATCTCACAGCATGCAGCTCATCTATTTCATCCTTTATGAGACACTTTAATATGGTTCCACCAGATGAATCAGCAACATCAGTCCTATTCAAATTACAAGAGCAGACAAGAAAGAAGAAGACTGCTACCAGCAGATGAATGTAATATATACATGCTCTATAATGGTCTTGGCTTTCTTACACTGGAGCGCCGCGAGATTCATTTCTTGGCCGTGCCCCAAGCCACAATCATAACCTTTTCACCCCGGCTCATATGTCTCTCCCTGGCCTGTGGCAAACAGCGAGCTCCATCGCTCGCTGGATGGGAACTGATGTATGGAGCAACACATCGGCTCAATACCATTTAATTGTATTAGGCCTAAAGTATGAGATTAGTCTTCAAATCTGTCCAGAAGAAACAGGGGATGCTACGCGAGCGCCAGCGGTAGCGTATTAAATTGATGTGAATCCGACACAGTCTAAAAAAGAAGGGGAGAAGGCCCACTCTGGTCTCAGGAGATAATGACTGCTTGGTTTGTTTCTGCGGGTCAGCCCCGGCCATTTCAGGGCTACAGAGGTGTACTCATTGATGTGTCGAGACTATTTATCCCCCCCTACATCACTAAATATTCCATGCAACTTGATTTTCATCCCCGTACCTTGCTTAAAGCGGACCGAGCTCTGAGACTTGTTGTCTGGTGTGACGCTTGTGAAATAAATTAGAAAAGGGAAGGGGAGAATAAATCACATTTTCATTGGATTTCGTAGTGAGGGAGCCTCGGCAGGAATCAAAGGAATGAGTTTAGGCTATGAAACGCCATCTATTCTTGGATTGTGTCTGTGCTTTATTTCGGGGAGTTACTGTGTTGCTGCACGGCATGAATAAATATGCTATAGTGTGCTTTTTGTCATATGAAAGGCCTCGGTGTCCGTGGCGCAAAAGAAAGGAGGACAGTGCGTACAGTACCAGCTCATTCCTCTGTCTTTTCTTCTGTGCATTATATAGAGCATATTGTGTCATCCTTAAAATTGCCACAAACAAAGCTTTTTTTTTTTTCCCTGTTTATGTTTCCATGTGTGGGAGTGCAATGACATACAAATGCGCCAACCACACATACACACATGCACAGATTTTTGTAATTCAAACACAGAAGCATTCTGGGCGCTAAATCTCCACCAATCGATTGGAGCTGTGGATATCATAGCAAAGGCAGGGAAACCTACCAAAATATTTAATACACAACAAACATATCAGCCGCTAACAGCTGAGTATGGATTAGGCCATCTTCCTTGAAAGTGAGCGCATATTTACTGACACAAACAAGCTATGGGAGCATATTACCGGGATGCTCATTGCTCTGTGCCAGCATATGAATGTTAAATTAGACTGTATGGAGGGTTCAGAATGTGCGGCTGTGACATTTGTTGCAGAAAATAAACAATACTCTTGCACATAAGACAGCTCGGTTAAAGGAATGCTTCACCCACAGAATGAGCGTTTGTGTGTCAGTCATTCACCGTGTGCTACGTTGAATTCATGAGGAACACTTTGTTTTTTTTGGCACAGTTGTGCTGGGGGCGTGTCCCCACCTCTTTTTAAAACATACAGTGCAACATAAAGCCCAGTTCAGACCAAAGATTCGCAACGAGACGGGTTGAAACAGACTGCAACGTTCTAAAAACCTGGCAGTTCTCAACAATGCAGCTAGATGAGATGGTGTATCATCGCTATGCAACAACTCTCTGTACTTCTGTTCTGATTTGCAGATTTTCAGGCTTATTTTGTGGCTGAATATAATTTGCTTCTTAAAATATGAATGAGGATTGTGATAGTGAGATACTGGCTACAGCTGCAAACAAAACGAGCATTAGATGGACTGTGTTCATGATAAATATGACACAATAATATAAGTAAGCACTGGCACACCGTGAGGATGGAAAGAGAGGGCTCGGCAGGTACAGAACACCTGTCACACCAAGTGAACACACTGTCTGCAGCCATTTTGACTTGACCAGTGGACTTCACCACAACCTGATTTACATTCTTAAACCAGCCGCCAGCGATTTGAGTTGCAGGTGACACCATCAGCTGGCTTGAGTCAAGCTCAGATGGTCAGTTCACACCACTGCGACTTTTCTCTGCAGCGTTCTAAAATGCTTTTGTCTTGTTGTGAATATTTGGTCTAAACTGGGCTTAAAAATATAGAAGAAAAAAAATGTGCATTCTCCAAAAGTAGTGTAAACCTTCTGATTTTTAAAATACACCCGAAATGAGCACGAGCCAATCCTTAACTTCAACAAATTCTTCACAGTTTCTCCTTGTCCAAGTTTTTCATCCACTCTCTGTGAGCATGACAACACATATGAGCTGTTCAAGTTAAATAGAATAAAGTCATTGATGTGAGTGGGTGCAAAATGCACATTTAAAGAGGTTACCTCTCCAAACAAAGAAGGATTAATGGGTAAACTATGCTAACATGTGTGCTAACTCAGCTGAGATAACATAAAATGAAAGAATCATTTAAAGATAAAAAAGAGTGTAAAAGTCCAAAAATACTCAAGGTCTAAAAGCACCCTTAGACAAGCAAGAATAAAAGCAGTTAACATAATGATCATCATCATTCATAAAATCAGAGATAAATAGTGTTGAATAAATACTATAAATACTAATAAGTGTTGTTTTCGGAAAGTACTGAGCATACAACTGGATGAATGAGACTTGGATTACACTGCATGAGTTGTGTGAGAGCTTGTAAACTGATGTTTTTATATGGTTTCGCTCTTATTAAACGTGGACCCCATTCACTTCAATTCATTTCGAATTTTCTCCCTTTTTGGATTCTTTGTTCACAGTGGATGCATGCGAGAAAACCAAAGTTTTCTTCACAAATTCAAGCCAACATAGACTGAGTAACAGATATACAAATGCTCATTTTGTGGGTGAAGTGTTCCTTTAAATATCACCAGATTCAGATATTATTCTTTTTGGTTAACGCTGAAAAGTGAGGTTGATTTATTGACACATTTCAGTCATATTTGCATTGGGATAGTGACTGTTTTGGTTCATGCATTTCCTGACGAGTTGAATACATTGTAATGTTGGAGTTTTAATGCCAACAGAGATTAAAGCCATCTGTGCTCTGAGCTCTTCCCAACAGATGCTGAAATAATGACATTTCTCTTCATATTTGCTTCCCCCCCCCCCCCCTTTTACCCTCATGTGCTCTCTCCTCGCTGTTTAAAAGCATTTTTGATAGAATAGCAAGCACCCGCCGCTGGTAAACAGGAAAAACAAATGTGCTCTGAACTCATGGATGTAGATGGGTATTGTTTTTTATCGATTTCTATTGGCTGAGGAGCTGGTGACAAGGAGTCTCCAGTCATCAGGGCGGGTTATCGATTAGCCGGGGGTGGAGCAGCAGGGGTGCGCGAGGGGGTCAAGCGTGCAAGTAGGGATGGTAAAAGTTGGAATTCAGCCCGCTGGAAAGATTCCTGACACCGGTAATTAACGTGTGAAATGCAGTCAGTTTCTCCTCGGATGGAAAAAGGGTTGCTGCAAAGTCAACATTTTTGCTCGTATAAGAGTCTCACGTCCATTAATGAATTATCCTGCAGAAGGCGTCAGTCGAGCACAGCTGAATTGTAGTGCAGAGTCAGGTGGGTGGTCACACTCGCTGTTCTGGTGCCAGTCAGCATTTATGTACAAAAAAAAACCACACAGCTTTTAATGAATGCATTGTACGGGCATGCTCGCTCATTAACACTGCTATTAACAGCAATAAATTCATACCTTATTTATAATTAGTACCTTTATCTCTTTAAATAAACATCCCTATGCTGTGGAAGTCTGCACTTAGAGGACACGGTACACTCAGAGGTAGGTGAGACAGATGACATTTTGAACCCCCGCAAGGACTGAATCATTACAAGCACCTCCCCACTGGAGGTGTGGTGGGATCAGCAATATTTCACACTGACAGAAGGACCTGACAGCAGGCGTCCACACACGAGCCCGACTCCTCTCCACCCCTTTATTTATTTATTTCTGCGCCTCTTTCTTTCACCCCGCCTCCTCTGCACACACTCCACATATATTTGGGAGTTGCCAGATTGGATCAAAAGCAAATGTACTCTTCTGCTGTCCATCGCAAACTTGAAGAGGTAAAAAAAAAGGCAGGGAGTGTGTGATTAGAAATCTCAAACTCCGCTGAACATTCCTCTTTATGTTTCTAATCAGCATTTGAATGTAAATGTGTCTCCGGCTCCAGCTGGTGTGATAGGACTAGAATCAGTATGTGTCTGCTTAACACCAAAGTGTTTAAAATGCCCGCTGAGCACCCCCTCTATCTTCCTCCCCTCTTTCTTTCCCCTGACTTTGTTGCTGATGTATATGCAGAAGACGCAACATTAGGACTCTGGTTCAGCTGATTGAACCCATTTGCCGCCTCTATCCCCCGCACCCATTAGATAATACCTTATCGCGCAACAGTCCGCTTGTACCTCTCCTACATCTTATAAAGAAGATGAGCTCATTTGATCTGAATACCCTGTTCTTAATGCATTTCATTCCTCGTGCCATTTATTTCTATTTGGGCCAGAGCCTTTCTTCTTCTTTAGGACCCATGAATAGTGCATCACTCTTCACTGCGAGCGCTTTAACGCAAAAAAAAAAAGAAATACACAAAGAGCCTTGAAAGTCTTAGTTTGACTCCGGGGCAAGTGTCTTTCCTTACCCCCTCCCTCCACCATCCACTCGTGTACCCCGACTCTCACCTCTCAGATGAAACGAGTTGGAAGTAACAGCTCTGTCTTTGGCTTCTGAACATCGTAATTCTCCAAACAATCGAGGCGTATTAGCTTTGGAAGCCACTGACATGGAAAGATGTTTGCTGACAGAGACCACACTAAATCACTTAGGAGTCCTCCTTTTGTTTCCTGACTTGTACAGAAGAGGACACCTCTGCCTGGGTGGCCTACATTGCCCATTGGGATTAAAGGGGACTCATTATGATCATTATCAGGTTCATGTCTGTATTTTGGGTTTCTACTAGAACATGTTTACAGGATTTAATGTTCAAAAAACACTTTATTTTCCTCATACTTTCTGCTGGAATACCTGTATTCACCCTCTGTCTGAGAAGGCGACATTTGAGCACCTGCTTCTAAAAGCCCCCCTCCCGCTAAAGCCCAGTCTGCTCTCACTGGTCAGCGTTTCCAGATCTTCCATATCTTGGCATCTCTGCACTGTTATTGCAGCTGGGGTCATGACTGTTGTAGAAAATAGCAGCACTTTCTATCCTACAAAAAAATCACCTATCAAAGCTTTAAACACAACCGGATGTTAGCATGTCGCTACACGTAGCAGTGGACTTGCAGGCGGGGCCTGTAACGAAGAATAGTGGCACTTTGTACCGTGAAAAATTCCCAGTTAAAGCTTCTAAACACAACCGGACATGTTCCAGCAGATATATGATCTGAAATCAGTGAAGAATTAATCCCATCTGCAACCAAGATTACATGTTTCCCTGTCGTTAGCATGTAGCTCCATGTAGCAGTGTACTTGCAGCTGGAAAATTACTTTAATAGCGTACCATTTTGGGGGTATTTTCTACTTTGAAAAATCACAAGTAAAAGCTCTTAAACAACCGGATATGTTCCAGCAGGAATATGATGTGAAATCAGGGAACAAAAACGACAGCTGCAACCAAGTGATGTTAGCATGTAGCTACTTTTAGCAGTGTACTTGGAGCCTGGGAATGACTGTGTTTATCCGCAATTTATTCTGTTAAAAATCTCCAATAACAGCTTCTAAGCACAACCAGTCCTGTTCCAGCAGGAATATGTTTTGAAATCAGGAAGAGATTAACAATTTTGGCGACTGAGATGACATGTTTCCCTCATGTTAGCATGTAGCTACAAGTCACAGTGGACTTTCAGCCAGGATGAATGAATGAATGACTGTAACCGAGAATAGAGGCACTTTCTACCATAAAAAAATCACTAATAGAGGCTTCTAAACGCAACTGGACATGTTCCATAAGGAATATGATCCAAAATCAGGAAAAATTAACAACATTGGCAACCAAGATCACATTTCCCTTATGTTAGCATGTAGCTACATGTAGCAGTGGACTTGTAGCCGGGAGAATGACTGTAATGGAGAATAGTGCCACTTTCTACCTCGAAAAACCACTAATTAGAGCTTCTAAACACAACTGGACATTTACAACATCGGCAACCAAGGTTACGTGTTTCCCTGATCTTAGCATGTTGCTACATGTAGCAGCAGACTTGTAGCAACAAAGTATAGCAGCTCTTTCTCCTATTAAAAATCAACAATAACAATTACTAAACACTACCGCACGTTCGATCAGGAATATCATCTGAAATTGAGAAGAAATTAACAATACTGGCAACCAATATTGCACGTTTCCCTGAAGTTAGCATGTAGCTACATGTAGCAGTGGACTTGCACCTGGGGGAATGACTGTAATGGAGAATAGCAGCACATCCTGCTTTGAAAAATCACTAATTAAAGCTTCAAAACACAACGGGACATTTACCATTTATTTACTGGCAACCAAAGGTAGATGTTACGTTAGCAGGTAGCTACATGTAGCAGTATTAAAGAAAACGTTGAAAACAAAGTATTCAGAGTGCTCTGAAGTCTTAGGTTTTTGCTTACTGGGATTACTTTTATATATGATTAACTTATTATTTGAAATTTTTGACACGTTTATTACGGTATATAACCGAAAATAAGGAAACCTATAATGCTCCCCTTCAGGCTCCTCAGTTGTCTTTTAAGTGTAGCGTTTTCATTTGCTGATTGTATCTCGTCTTCAATGTGTTACAAAGCTGAAGTCTGTCCAATGTTTTACAGACTGATTTCAGGATTTGTTTCTCGGTAAGCTATCGTGGCACCAAAACTGGCAGCGACAGGTTCCTTGGGAATGAGTTGCCAGATAAATGAGTAAATAAATAAGTTGTTGGATTCCTGTTGGTGTTAAAGCATAATTTAAAAATTTGCCAACATACTTCTGAGCTGCTAGAAATTAAATCACCATAACCTCTCCAGAAATGATTCCACAATCAGCAACCATAAGCGGGTGACTACTACCATTTGCTGGGATCAATTAGGCTGATTGGCTTAGGCTCTGTCTTGGCCAGCCCAGGGGGTTGGCAGTTGCAGACAAGTTGTCCAATTAAGTGAGCACAAGTACTTGCCAATAATGGCTGAATAATGGGCCTTAAGGGGAGCGTGATTCATCTCCAATGTTAGGCACCAGGGAGGCAGCCACTGAGTGTGTAAAACCATAGATTTCTCTTTTCAGATTACAATCAATATCGCCCCCATGGCTTTGACAATGGCCTCAATGAAGGATTAGACTGTAAAGATGCTGGTATCCTGGGTTGATGCCAATAGTTATTTTCAGACCCACTCCCCCAGTGTGCAGTGTACAAATGTCAACATCTGCTCTTCAGAAAAGGTGAATACAATTAGACTCGGGTTAGTATTTGCAAATGATTTCTTTTTTTGCTCACTTCACTCAGGGTACCAGATGCTTGGGATTTAATGCATTGTGGCATTTAGGCTTTGTCGAGTTGTCAAGTGCTGCGTTTGACAGGTATACTCACCTGTAAATGTGATGTGTTGTTTTTGATTTTGGTCTGATTAACATGTGAAAAACAAGCTCCCTGTCACTCACATGGGAAAAGATTGTTCCCATTGTATCTTGCTGGATAGACGGGGGTGGATTGTAACTAAGTCCATGTACTGAAGTACTGTATGTAGGACTGGGCAATGAGGAGAAAATCAATTTCCCAGTCATGTTCCTTATGCATTCAAATCCAAATATTCAATGTTTTTCAAAGTAATCCAGCCTTTAAAACCAGGAAAAGACAACATTTATGATATCATGATATCCAAACTCTAAGACGATATCCAGTCTAATATCACAATATTGATGTATTACCAAGCCCTAACTGTGTTTAAATATAAATTCAAGGTATTTGTGCTTTACTTAGCTATTTCCCCTTTGTGCTACTTTATATTTCTGCTTTACTACACCCCACAGGTATATTTTGTACGTATTACTCCACTACATTTGTCTCATAGTTTTAGTTCAGTTGTACCCCCAAAGATACAAGTATTGGCCCCCGCTGCGAAAATAATGTACACTGACATTACTGTCATTAAGAGGCTGTGGTGCACTCATTGTTTAAGCTAGCACAAAGGTAGTGGTATCTTGTGAAGCAAGATGACTTAAGGCATCCATTGGTACCAACCATGTCAGCAGGCATCTTGGGCAAGGGAGCTAAATAATGCCCCAAAGTTGGGCTAAATTTTGCCAAGGGAAGAACTGGCCTGGGCATGGACATTTTCCCTTGGGGTCCTGGCTGAACATGTCCCGAACTGTCGTTAAAAAAGACCCGGTGTGGTCCCTTCCAATCGCTGTTCATGTCCCAAACTGCCGTCAAAATAGACCCCACCTGGTCCCTTCCAGCTGCTCTACTGTTGTTGAAAAATACCCGATTTGCTCGCTACAAACACAGCCTCAAATGTCCCAAACTGTTGATAAAAAATACCTGGTTTGGTTGCTATAAACAAGGCTGAACATGTTCTGAACTGTCGATAGAAAAGACCCGTTGTGGTCCTCACAAACACCTGGACTATTGCTGAACTCTTGTTAAAAAACACCTGCTTTTATGTTTTTGTCGCCCAATAAATGGAGGCTGACATTACTATATTAAAAAGGCTGTGGCAAACTTTTTTTTCAAAGCTAGAGAAGGTAGTGGTATCTTGTGAAACTAGACAACCTAAGGCATCCACTGGTACCAACCACATGGGCATAGCTTGTCAGAGAGGGGGCGAAATAACCCTCTAAAGTAAGGGTAAATTTTGGCAAGGGAACAACTGGCATGGCCGTTTTCAATGGGGTCCCTTGAACTTTGGCGTCAAGATATCAGAATGAAAGTGGGTTCTTTGGGTGCCCATGAATCTCTCCTAAATGTCAGAGGCATTGTTCGGTAAATGTCCAGTAAATGTTTCGTCAGGTGGTCTACTCATCGGAAGATCAGCTGCTCCTCCAGTCCGCATGTCGAAGTATCCTTGGGCAAGATACTGAACCCCAGATTGCTTCCGATGGCTGATCCATCGATGTGAGAGCATGTGTGGTTACTGAGTAACAGGTGGCACCATGTATGGTAGCCTCAACCACCAGTGTGATTGTGTGTGAATGGGTGAATGCCACATGTAGTGTAAAAGTGCTTAGAGTGGTCAGAAGACTAGAAAAGCTCTAATACAAGTGCAGTCCATTTACCATTACTAACAGTAAAAGAAAGCCAGTGACCAACAGCCAAACCTGCCTCGACGTTACACATGTCTGTGCAGTCCAAACTTGCTCAAAGAAACTTTCTGTGAAGTCACTGTTGGAGCATTTTCTCCCACTTCCCTATCTGAGTCTACAATAATAGTCACTAAGTAGTTGAAAGCCTTTAATTTCCTCTGACATCACATCCAGCACCGATCTCCCTCCCCTCTCTTTCACTCCCTGTATCTCTTTTGTCGGCGTGTCTAACACTGGCAGGTTTTCTTAATGTCACATGTAAGCAGCTGTAATTTAATGCGTCGGGTGTGGCGTCTGACAGTCGCGTGTTTAATCTCTCCCCGTCGAATGCTTGTTAGTGCCACCACCTGATCATAGGCCCGGAGTGGGAGATGCCACGGCATGCACAAAAGGACCATTTGAAATGAGAGAGATGAGAGATGGAGAGTGGCTGCCATCTTTGACGCGTTCTTTTCATCTCCCTTGTTTCCGCTCCCTTGTATCTCTCATATATATTGTGTGATTATTCAAGATGTCGTAATGAGGAGAAGAAGAAGAAGAAGAGAGTCAAACCTTCACTGTGTTATTTGTTTCAAGTGCTCCTCTCTAACAAACCCCTCACTCTGCTCCTACAGCAGCATCGCCGTACACTTGGTTACCTCTCTGACTTTATTTTTCCTCTATATCACAATCTCTGCTCTGAGTCCCTCTGTGTGCGCTGGCTGAAGGGTGGAACATGTAACAGACCTGGATGTTTTCTTTTCTGACATTTTTCTGTTCTTTTCCTTTCTATTATCTCTCTCTCTCCGACTTCCTCTCCTCTCCCAGGTGGCTGTCTCCGGCCAAGCGTGCACGCTGCACATCGGGGTCAGCGGCAAAACGGACGACATTAACAGGGGAATGCACACTTGCACATGTGTGCATGCACGCCCCGTTCCCCCCGCGCGCGCATTCCCTCGCTGATACCGCAGCTGTCAATCATGATGGCCTGGGAAATGTGTGCTTCAGTACAGCAACAAGCCGGAAATAATACAAATCCTCCGCGCGGCTGTAGGCACCTTTTTCCCCGCTATCTCCCCTCCCCTCCATCACTCCTCGTCTCCTCCACCTCCACCTCCACCAGACACAATGTCCTTGTTCATCCTCCTTTTTGGCACACATATAATCCCTCTTTCACAAGAGGGTACTTGTTTCTTTACGTACCCGCTATATTGGGTGCCAGGAGATAATTGTTTAGAAGACACAGTGCCGTTTTAGTTAAGATTTAAAACTCACACACAGGAGAGACAGAGACAGAGGGAGGCGAGCCGGTGACATGTGCAGGCTGAATCTCATTAGATATATTTGAACATCAGGGCTGCATGAGATTCCGCTGACCACAATGCCATGCAGTTACCAGCGGGGCATTATGGGAGAAAAAGCAATTTGCTGCGGCAAGGCTCAATGGCCTCATGAATCAAGTCAATATGGACAAGGCGAGAGCAGTTAAGAGACCAGTACATGCTGCCTGGAGATTTCACTTAATGCCGTTCTGTAACAAAAAAAATACAGTGTCACACCTCGTGGTTGTATCTCAGCCCCGCAGGTTAATGTGCTTTTGTGCTGTCTCGTTGTCATCTGCAACAGTTTTTACAGACAACAGGTTTTGGTGAAGTTGCTGTGAAACTTTAATAAAATTCCTTCACAGGTCAGGTAGCTTATAAACAGATTCTTTAACCCTGCAGTCGTAAAAACACCTTAACTTTAATCCTGTTAGCTTGAAATTTGATGACTTTCCCTGAAATGTGCAAAAATCATTTTGTTTTTGAAAGCCCGACACCCTTTAACCAGTTACTAACCAATTAATCTTTCACAAAGAAACACAAAATGACATGAAACTCAAGACGCAGTTCGCTTTAGCACCAGCTTTCAAAGCGCTATCCATTTAGAGGTGGCGAAACTTTAATATTTTGTGATGTAAATGACAGACAGCCGGCTAGCCATGCTAACACGCTGAAACATAGTGCCCACTGCCCACCTTCTAGTCTCCACTGGTTAGCTAACGTTAGCCTTGGCCGCTCTACACTGCACAACAATCTGGTTGGGTGGGAGCTACGTTAGCTAGTAGCACCACTCACTCGGTGATTACCGCGAGTAAATTCATCCTGTCATTGTTGTGGAAACATCATGGCCACCCTCCAGTCTTCCCCTAAGTAGCCTTGGTGACTAAGCAGCTTCATTTTAAGCCCCAAACCCACTTTAACATCGTTAACTGTTAGCATAACTAGCGGTGCTGACACTGCTAACAGCGCGAATGGTAGTTAACAATACTTAAAGAGGTCTGTGGCTCAAAATTGAGCCATTTACTCAGCAGAGTGAGCATAACAACATTGTTGGGTCGCAATGACTTTACAAGCAGCAGTCGAATCAAATTGATTGAGTAGCACTGCTAGCTAACATTAGCTTCCACCAGTCCCAGGTGGTGCACAGTTGGGTAAATTATTGACAAGCAAAAATGACCTACAGACTGACATGTGTAACCAGTGAAAAATATTCTCAGCGATTACCCACTGACCTAAAAAACAAAATTAAAATTAAAAACTAAAAAAGAATTTTGTACAAGCGCTACGAATTGAGGCCTTATTGAAATGGATTTTGGATCCACTAGTGTGGGTCAAATCAAAGAAAAATGTTGGCATTAGTTTATCTTGAAACTGTGAAACTGTTTATACCATGTCTGTGTATATATGGGACAGTTCAAGGGGAACTTTGACACTGTCAGGAGAGCTGCCTGCATTCCCACTACGCTCGCCCAGAGTCCCACTGTGACAGGCACCTGTTGGTGTTTGAAGTGTCACGGGGGAATCTCAAAACAGTGACAGAGTGAAACAGCATAGGCATGGTCATATATAATGCACATAAGAAACAGAGGTGCCTTGACACTGTCATGAGGTCTGCACCTGCAACCTTAGAAAATTCAATTCAATTCAGTAGAGCTTTACTTATCCCGAAGGAAATTCTTGTGCCAGAGAATGCATTGAATTACAGTAACAGTAAGTACAGTAAGAACAGTTTATTTACAACTAGCAACAACAAGTGGGTTCCCCTGGTCAGGGTCACTCCCTGGCCCAGTTTTTAAAGCAACAGAGTGTTAAATATCCGGCAAAATATTCAAATACATGAGAGGAGAAGGGTTTTCAAGGTGCAAAAGCAAAAACCAATGCCCTATGGAGTAAAGATTGAAGTAGGATAAAAAGGTGGGAAAAAGAATTAGTATTGGACATGATGTTGAATTAGTAGTAGTATTGTATATTATATAAAGTAATAGTGCGCCTAATGAAGGTGAATGTTGTTGTCAGTGTCCTTTGTTTCAGCTCTACTCCCTCTAGAAGGGGAAGGAGGTTTTCAGTTTGATGGCCACAGGTAGAAAACATCTCCTGTGGTGTTCTGTTGGGCTCCTCGGTGGGCTCAGTCTGCGGCTGAATGCGCTCTGATATATATGAAATAACCTCGAAAATAACCTCAAAAATAAAATTGTTTTGTTTGTTGCTAAATGCTGGAATTTATAGTGAGTAGTTATAATGGGCAGCGTGGTGCTGCAGCGGTTAGCATTGTCACCTCACGATAAGAGGGTTCCTGGTTCGAACCCAGGGTGGGGGATTCAGCCTGGGGTGGGGGAGCATTTCTCCCTGTGTCAGCGTGGGTTTTCTCTGGGTACTCCGGCTTCCTCCCACAGTCCAAAGACATGCAGGTTAAGGTGACTCTAAATTGTCCGTAGGTGTGAATGTGAGATTGAATGGATGTCTGTGTCTATGTGTCAACCCTGGGATCGTCCAGCGACCTGTCCAGGGTGTACCCCGCCTCTCACCCAATGCCCCTAACAGGATAAGCGGCTACAGAAAAATGAATGAATAGTTATAATGAGACAGCAGTGTTTGATGATTAAAAGGGTTATAAATGGCAATATCATAAACCCCACAGTTCCAGAGTGTTCTTGCCCTTTTTTATGTCCAATGAAATATATTTAAGTCGTTGCGACTTTTATGTTTCCATGCCTTTGGTAAAACAGGACATGATAGTAGATGTTTTTTGCTCCATAAACGAGGGGTGTAAAACCTAAAAAATACACTCTGCCTGCTATCTGAAACATCAGTGAGGGATTAATCGGCCATTTTTTAATGTCAGATAACATAGGTGTAGATTTCGAGGGGCACACAGAGGACATGCCCCCCTAAATATTAAGAACATTTTTCTTCCCTTAATAAACCATTAAAGTGACTAAATTAAGACACTCACATCATGAATTGACGCAGATAAGGCACAAATTGGACCATTAGACGATGTAGGACCCCCGAACATTTCACATGCCCCCCCCCCCCCCCACACACACACACACACACACACAAAATGTTAAAACAAATCAATCTGGGGTTCAAAATTAGGGATAGACACTTGTTAGGAGGGGATTATTGGTCCTCCGAGGAGGACTCTTGGTACTGTGAAGGTGTAGAGTATTAGCAGTATGTAAGGGTTAAGAGAATACACTGGCTCATTTGCTTCCAAACAACAACCTGTAGGCTCCGGGCTGAGTTGAAACACCTGTCATACCCCACTGTCAACCCCTTCCTGGTAGGTAGCTGCGCTGCTCAAACTCCTAATGATAATGACGGCAATCAAAACATTGGCACTAATGCTGTTAATAGCGATGAAAGCGCTAATGAGGACACTACCTGGGAGGCTGTTTGCTTAAGCTGTTTTCCTGGCTCGCCCTCTGGGACCAGAGAAAGAGGGCCCTATATCCTGTTGCGCGGTCCCTCGGTGGTCTCCTGGATGTCCTTAACGGCTCGCATCTGCACCGGCTAACTTCTAATACACACCGCTAATTACAAACAGGGGAAAAGAGGCAATGGCGAGGGAGCCCAGCGAGGCTCGGAGATACACCCTGACTCCCTCCCTGCCTGCCGCAACCCCCTTACCCCCTTCCTCCCCGGAGGGTTGTGGCTTGCAACAGGTTTCTAAACAGCTATTTTTCAGTCCTCTGGCTGTTGTGAGGTTTAGTTGAAAGCGCACAAGGGTGAGCGAGTTGGAAGGAAATAGGCATGTTGTTATTCTCTCCAGCTCTCAGCCTCTCTGTACGGCAATTAAAACCTGAAATATTAGTCTGCAAAATGGCTGCATTAATGACCAATGTGGCGGCGGAGAGGCGAAAAAAAAAAAGAGACAGAAAAAGGAGCTCTTAAGCTTGTCCATGTTGAGGAAAGCTATTTATATACTGTATGTTCTGTCTCCTCACAAAAGTGTGAGGGAGGAAAGGGGGTGGGGGATTACAATGTTGTGGGACCACCTTTGTAATGCTAAATTCCATTCTTAATCTGCCAGTATTGATTGGCCATCACAAGCATCCATTTACAAAACAGAGGATTGTGGGGGAATTGGGGACTGAGGGGGCGGAGGAGGGCTGGGGGGGGGACAAGGCAGCACAAGGCGCTCCCAAATGGCCGACACTGGATAAAACCAAAGCCAGCTCCACCGAGCCTGCGCAGACAGAAAACAGAAAAATCGAGGATAATGCTCTGCCTCTCATCTACTGTTACCACTCGCCACAAGCACAAGGGAGAGCATAATCGCCAGAGCAAGACTGAGCGAAAAAAAGAAAAAGAGGGAAAAAGGGTAGAAATGAGCCCTCCTGCCTCCATTTTGGCTCCGATATCTGGCAGTTGCCCTTTAAGAGTGAGAGTCTGCAGGGTCCAATTGGAGACGGGAGCTCAATCCCCTGTTCGGTCATTAAAAGCGGTTTCTAGAATGGCATCCATCTGCTGCTCCCCTCATTACTGCTGTGAGTGATGGTGGTAATGTTCCTAAATACGGTACTGGCGAATTGTCATCGTGACCCTTGACTCAGGAAGTGGACACAAGCCGGCTAATGATGCCAGCGCCGAGACAGAAGTGAGCTCCGGGTGTCCAAGTTGGACTCGACGCAGGTGGGCGCGCGCGGTCGCATCATTAAGCTTAAATGACTCGTCCTTTTGGTGACGTCCGCTTGGCCTCCGTGTTTGCGGCGCCAGGGTCGATTGTGCGGCCACCTGCGTTAACACGGCGGGGCTGCTAAAGCTCAGTTGAGGATTGCTCATTGCCGTCGGACGTCAATCAATGTCGTCTGGTCCTCCACCCTCCCTCCCTTCCTCCCCTCCCTGGACCTGATTCTTTTCTTCGCTGCTTTTGACAGATGGAAAACTCAAATGTGTGAAATGAGTAATAAAGCGTTGCTAAAGAGCTAAGCTGTGACTCAGCAAACGGCACATTCAGTGAGGATAAAAGCCTTTTCCACGGCAGCCATTTTGATTTCACATCCACGACGTCAAGTTGAGGGCTGGCGTTGTTTTTCTCCTCAGTAGTCTCTCCACTGCTCAGATATTTTTTTTTTTTGTGCAGCTTTCCTCTAAACTAGCCCCTCCTGCGCCTGCTCTCCATCCGTAGCTGCAGTGTTCACTCCCATTAATTACCTGCTTACAGAGGCTCTGCATTAGGCCTGCCAAGGCACCAACAGAAATAGAGCGAAGAGTGAGAGTGAGAGTCACCCATGTTCTTTGGGCTTGTGAAGAATGTCTCGCACACATACACGAAACCAAACCGCTCCTCGTTGTTTGCTTCACACACAAACGTCAGCGCTAACAAACAACTTCATATGCATGCTGCTGCGAATCTGAATATGCAAATAGATACAGTAAAATCGAAAACAACACAGTTGTATGTGTACCGATATTACTCATCACTCCGAGGTACCCTGGTGCTGAGCGTATTTACCTGGAAGAGAGATGAACTATAGCGTACACTAAGGGCTAATGAGCTCTCTGCAGCCCAATCCCTAAAGAGTATCACACACTCGCATATGCACAACTCTGTCTGTCTGTTGCTTCCCCTTCTCCAACTCCTTTCGTCATTTTTTGCAATTCCTCCTTGTGCGTCTCACTTCTCCTCCCTACTTCCCTCTTTCCTCTGCCTCCCCGAGGCATATCCCAGGGTAGCTCGACTGATCCAGCGGCTGTTTGTTTGGAGAGCAGTTGATAGGGCACACGGGTACCTTGGGGCGCAAAGACGGGAGGCAGGAAGAGGCATGTGAGGTGAAGGGAAGGAGGAAATAATGGCAGTGGTGATGCTCCAGTAGGTGCCAGCCAGTGGAGGGAGAGAAGTCACAGTGTGTGTTTGGCACCGTTAGGTGGTGTTTTTTTACCCAGTGTTTGGGTGACACGAGTGCAGCCCTTGATCCTTAGTTTCTGCCACGTTCTACCCTGGAGCTATACAGGAAAAAACTTTGGCCTCACAGTCAAGGTGACCGACTGACTGCCTCCACACAAAAATACAACTTTTAGAAATGTAGTGGCAGAGAGAATGTGGGAATGATTTAAATGCTGTGGTAGAAAGCAATATGGTTTAGTTCCTCAAGCATGATATGTATTTTATACTGTGATATTCATACAAACTGTCAGTTCAGACATTGTTCAATGGGTAAAATAATTGCATGATTGTGTGTTTTTGACTTGTCCAACCATTGAAATACCCAACAAATAAAAATCACTGCGTCATATTGATCCAAAATCTCTCATGATGGACACATTTATAGCACAACAGCTAATAATAACATAAAGAAAATAATGTTAGAGACGTACTAATTCAACATGTTTATCAGCAAGGTTGTAGTTTGCGGTGATGTTGAACTGGACTTCACCTCGAGATGTGTTCTTTAAAGTCTGTCCTCCCGTTTACATAAATAAGAGGGGCAGAATATTAGAAACACATTTCAATATAATGCACTCCAGGACGACCATGACCTCAATAATAAATGGAAATTTAAATTATTACCCTCATAACAGTGTCAACACAAACTGAAAAATTACAGGCTTCCTATATTATGTATTCATGGCAGAGCTGTTGTACTGGATTATATTAGATTGTGTAACTATACTTAATAAAGTGGTATCTATCTATCTATCTACATCATATTATATTACCAAGAATATTACGGCACTGCGCACTAATGAGGTCTGGTGATAGCTAGCTAGCGGCCCCGCCTATTCAGTGATTACCGCTAGTAATGCTGTCGAAAACATTGTGCCCACCCTTCAGTCTCCCCTTCAGGTTGCCCCGGTGAGTAAATGGCTCAATTTCGAGCCACAAACCCCCTTTAGCATTGTTAACGATATCATTATTAGCACAATTAGAAGTGTCGACATAGCATGTGTTCCTAACATAGCTAACAATGCTAAATGCCCTTTTACAGCTGAAAACAAAGCTGTTTTCTTACTAGGGCTTTACAGAGAGCTCCAAGAATGAGTCCTAAAACCCAGAAATGAGTTAGCATTTTAGCACTGCTGGTTTACACGTCTCAAGGTCAATGTTTTGTTTTTTTTTTTAATAGTTTGCTGTCTGTAATAAAGTTTGCAGTTAACACAAGCTTAAGAGACTTTCACGTTTTGTAAGCCACCTGTGATTTTAGCCACTTGTTAGCAAAAGGCTATTGCTAACAAGTGACTAAATGAGACTACAGAACGTTATCACGCCAACCATGGCTTCACAGCCTTGTTGTCATGGCGCCATTTAGTCATGCAACAGTTGTGTAGCTCATTTATAGTCTAACGTTCTCCTCCGTGATTGCATTTAGGCTTCAAACATCATAAAAGTTTCTGCACTAATCCAAAATCCAACAGAAAAATCCCATCGGCTTTTTGGTGAGGGAACTAGTGCGATGATAACTTCTGTTTTAGCCTTCAGAAAAACATCATCCTTGGCACAATCTACGTGGGAGGGTGGCTACCATGTTTCCAAGCTCTAATAGCCGAATTAGCAACGGCATTAGCCAACTCCCATCTCTCCTGAGTGGTGGGCAGTGCAGAGTGGCCAACGTTAGCTAACCGGTAGAGAGAGGACAGTGGGCACTATGCTAACACAGCTTACTGGCTGTCGGCAAAGATGGCAGAAAATAAAACAAAAGCCACATTTAAATCACAAAACATTAAAATTTCATCACCACTCAATGTGTAGCACTGAAATGTAGTGCTAAAGCAGTTAGCGGTTGATGAGTGTTGGCCTATATATATGCCTATATATTCAAAAAGTCAAACCCTAATGTAGTGCATAGTATGAAGTGCTTCTTATGAGGATGAGAAGTACAGTTGGTACGTTTCAGATGTCTTGAATTCGAGTCTAGTAAACAAATGTTGGCCAAAACATGTACCTAACTGGCAAGCATCTACCGAGCGGCTCCATTTAAAAGCTTTTATAAATACTCAAAGCTGCAGAACATCGACTGACAAACAGCAAAACTCTGTTGGACACTGCGATTCTTCACGTTGCTAAGGAAACTCGAACACACACACACACACACACACATGCACATGCACACTTGTTCCACATGACAGGTACACAATAAAAAAAAGGGACACTCTAATCCCATAAAAGGTGTCTTTGTGGTATATGAAGCGGCTGCACTGCAGTCTACTTCACTTTGCCGGTAATTATCACTGTCTGCCTGGAAGACAGAGACAGTAATGCTTCATTACAAAGTACAGGAAAAGACTGAGGACGCAGAGGAGAAGAGAACAGGCCAGGAGGAAAGTAGGCGATGAAGGGGTATCATTACTGGCCCATTTGTCTCAAAACGCAGGGACGGGATGGAGTGGAGTTTGAGGAAGAGAAGGTGCACAAGACGACGGCATGTATGAGAGAGAGACCCTTCAGAAAGTAATCCAGTCCAGCCTCATGGGACTGCTGCCTCTCAGCGAGGACCAATTGGCGCCGCAAAATGAACCAAAACCCAGTGTAAATGTAGTCAACTCTCCAATTCAATTTCATTATTCCACCTTTAATTACTCGCCCAATTTGGGGGCTATTGCATGCCTTGATTAAAACGGACACTATTTAATAACCCCGGCCCCCTCTAAAAGGAACGCACCTTGAAGATGGAATAATTAAAGCCGCCGTGAGATAAGATTCATATCGTCCCTCTCTAACTCACTCACCACAAATTGGATGTGCTAGTAGAGGGGAGTGAGCTGCTGAGGGGAGAGAGTAACCATGGGAGGGGGGCGGGAGGTGAATGAGCGAGTGGCGGAAGGATTTGATGGACACGTAGCCGGGTCTGATGAAAGCTGAGAGGATGCGCGAGGGAGAGACATGTGGTAGGAAGATGGTTCGTGGAAACGGAGAGCAGGTGCTGATTTAGCATTCATTTGACCAATCTGAGGCCTCGATCTCTGCAACGTTCAAAGGTTCTTTATGTATTTTTCTGAAAATCCCTGCCCTTAGTAACACCTCTCTCTGAGGCCATGAAGCGAACTGAGGTCAGCATCCCCTGTAAGCGAGCACGGTTACTAACAAGAGTCAGGCCATTGTTAGAATGTTAATAGAATACTGAAAAATAAATTCTAGTTGCATTTAGAGTGACGTTACTGTCTGTATATTCCTATATTTCATTTAGTCTATCAGCTTCATTATACTAACTGACCTGCTGTTTAAATTACTTCATCAGCTAACGTTACGAAGCAACTAACAGCAGATCCATGCCACGTAGCTTTACAGCTAGCCGGCTAATCATAGCTTATGTTACAGTCATTAGAGTGTGTGTCTCAAATTGCATGCTTCCATTAGTACGTTTCAATTTAGTACACTGTGTACACTATGACATTGAGCAATATTGCCAACATTCAACTTTCTAGTATTAATAGCGCATAAAACATGTAGTTACATCTGTATTACATAGCGGTGTTCACTGTAGCCAGCTCAAGCTCCTTTTTGTTCCCACCTGCCATGTCAAAATGTCACTACGTCACAAACATGGCAACAAAAATTGTCCATCATTCCACACTCATTTTTTGGACTGTTTTGAGTGCGCCAGTAGTACACTGCATTTTCCCGTGGGGTGTGAACGCACTTAGCGCACTTATTCACTCAAAATATTTAGTGTTTAGTACAGAAGTATGATTGATTTGAGACACACTGTTAGGTTACGGTGAGCTTGTTGGCTGACAAACTAGCTGGCTAATGTTAGTGTGGTTTACAGTTAGCTCAGTGGCTGCCAGCTTGCTAGCTAACCTTAGTTTGAGTTACGGTTAGCTTGTTGGCTGCCAAGCTAGCTGGCTAACCTTATCTTAGGTTACCGTTAGCTTGTTAGGAGCCAAGCTAGCTGGCTAACCTTATCTTAGGTTATGGTTAGCTTGTTGGCTGCCAAGCTAACTGGCTAACCTTATCTTAGGTTAACGTTAGCTTGTTAGGAGCCAAGCTAGCTGGATACCCTTAGTTTGGGTTAGGGTAGCTTGCTGGCTGCCAGCTGTCTAGCTAACCTTAGTCTGAGTTTACCGTTAGCTTGTTGGCTGCCCAGCTATTTGTAACAAAGCCACACAGCATGGACCTAGCATTGGTTGTTTTGTAGCTTGTAAAGTAATTTTCAAACTAGCCCGAAAAGTCTGGATGAATTAGCTGATGTTGTCCACTCAAGACAATGTTTTTGCTACGTCTTCTAATTAGCAATTTGTCTGCGTTTGAAGCAAGCCATCATTAGCTGATATTAGCCAGCTAAAACGTTGCAATGGTGATGCTGTATTGTTTACAAAGAATAGAATAAAATATATGTAATTTTAAAAATTCATGTTTATCATTTATTTTATATAATTTTCTAGTGATGTCCACTAATTGCCTACATTGCCATGGTTGCACCTCGTGTGAAGGAGCAATGTAACCTCCTTTTTGACCTCTTTGAACAGCCATGTCGTATACCATTATCATGGCCATTATTTTCTGCTGGCCTCACCTAATTTTACGATCCTGCTTTCATCCGATAAGATGATATTGTGTTTGCCATGTACCATCTCCCTGATTATATGTGAATGCAGCTCAGATTCAGCCAGCGCAAACCTCAGCAGGAAGTCAAGGTCTGTCTCTGAATGTGGAACTCTGTGTTGTGGTGGGTGCTATTCGTCAATTGACATTAGCAGACTCCATTTTCTGAGCTAATGTTAGCTACTGTTGAGTCCTTTACACTGAAGTCAGTCCACAGGCGGCGGAAGGCAACTGAGAAAGTTTTTAGTTTTCAAGTTAATCTGTTCACCCAATAAAAAATGATAAATACATGTAAAAAGTTACACGCGGTACCTTTACTGAAACCAAAGTGTCTCCGGTGTTGTGAAGGGTAAATGTGCAGGAGAATGTGGGTGGGTTAGCAGGGTTGCCTTTGCATGTGTCCAATGGTGCCCCCCCTCCAGGGAATGGCTATTTAAAGTAAGGGACGGACAGTCTCCCTCTCTACTCTCACCAAGAAATGAGGAGAGAGAAGTGGGGCAGGACATTTTCAGTGTCCTCCACGCACACTCTCCGAATGTGCACAAGCAGCATCTGTACTGTAGCTCTCGTTTGGCTTTTAAGGGCTCTTTGCGTTGAGAGGGGAACGAACCAGACATGTTCTTACCTCCGCTTAATCGCCCCCAGTGGACCTGAGGTTATGAGCCAAAACACTAACAAATGTGGGAGGTTTTTAAAACAAGAATTCAAGTCTAGCTTTTGAGCCAGACATGTAATTTATTTATTTTTTCTCCTGATATTAAAAGCATGTCTGCATGGGGGTTTGGGCTAGAAAGGTCACACCGCATCATGCATGTGTGTGCGTTTGTGTGTCACTGTAACAGCCACTAACCCGCGCGCCCTCGTGGCCTCACCTAGTGAGAGTGCCATGGCTCGTTAAGCTGGCAAGGATGATAGGGCCTGACATGTATTTACCGTAGCCACGCAAACAGACACAGACTCACACAAATGGCCCACTTTGGCCAACAGCATCGCCTCCGGCCATTTTATGACTCTCACTCTTTTCCTTCCATTACACCCACCTCCGCGCCCACCCCCCAGTCACGTCTCTTCTTCATCCCTTGGTGCCTCCAACCTGGTCTGAAACGATTAGTGTCATACCTGGCTATGAGGTGAGTGTACTTTTCAGTGCCCTTACAATATCTTTTATGCTGTAATCTCACCCCACGAGATGGCTTCATGGGAATAAAATATGTGTCCAAAAAATATCAAATGATTTACAAGATGTGGCAGGTTCACAGAGTGCATATGAATTAAATGAACACGCACTGCAATGCTAATGTGCATGTCAGCGTACTATCTTTTTTCCCCCCCGACGAACCCGGGCCTACTTGACAACACTTCATCGCATCACTGGTCGATACGTGAGGCTCATCTTCGCCGATCTGTCTGTGTGTCAAGGGCTTGCATTCACTCGAGCAAACACATACTTATAACACTTGCAGAGACCTTGCAGATCTCAGTACAGTTGTGAGGAGGCTCCACAGAATACATTCACCTGAGATTTCAGCAAAAGCAGAATCCTGTGTGAAAGCAGCAGGCTGACTTTTGTCGATGTCGATTCCGGTTTAATGAATACTTATAAAAAAGTGCATGTTCTTCAATGACTCACATTAGGTTAAAGGGTGACTTTTGTATTTTTCAACTTGGACCATTTTTATCATGTGTTTTTGTGTCTGAGTGACTAATGGGAACAACATTTTTTTGAGATCGGTCCAGTATTGAGCGAGAGGGCTGCTGCCGGGATCCACGACTCAGGGCAACTGTGCACCATTGATGTACATCCACAAAAACGCTTGTTTTTTGCCACTGAGAGACTCAGATTGTCTGACAACATTATAGAATGGTTCCCTACAGAGAGAGACCATTTTATTAAAGAGTAAGATTCTTTTTGTTCAACTAAAAACAACCCAGAAATCCCTAAAGCCAAATCCACCAAACTCCATTTAAAAAATAGTAATTTTAGCGTGTATAGATGCAGCATATTTTAACTTCTAACTGTTTGAATTACTGGTTTATTTCAACCAAACCAGAGTTGGTGATTGCTGGAACAGTGGAGAAGCAAACTAAGATGTTTTTTGTGAGTTTTATTTTGTTTCTGTCAACTTTGAATTAAGTGTCTTTTATGTGATAAAATTATGATAAAATTACAGTTTTTTTAAATGGAGTCTGGTGGGTATGGCGAGAGCGATTTCAAAGCTGTTTCTAGTTAAACAAAAAGGATCTTACTCTTTAACAAAAAGGTCTATCTCTGTGGGGATCCTCTCTTTAATGTTGTCAGACACTTATAATAGCAATCTGAGCCTATCAGTGTCAAAAACAGGCACTTTTCGTGGATGTAAACTGACAATGCCCAATTGCCCATTGACATTACATTTTCACTGCTGCCAGCTGCAGCAGTCTTGCTCCATACTGGACCAATTTTTAAAAAATTACTGTTCCCATTAGTCACACACATGGGTGTGACAAAAATGTCTTTCTCTGAAGGGATCCTTTAAACAACTAGAATGTTGCCCCACACCCCAACACCCATTCCACAATGTAATCATGAAAGTAGCAGAGGACTACTATTTTGTCAAAATTAATGACATTTACGCCATAAAGTGACACAAAAAAAGGACACAAATCGATGCATAAAAAATATTTAACAAAAAGGTCTTTCTCTGTAGGGATCCTATAATCAATTAGAATAACAATCTGAGCCTGTCAGTGGCAAAACAGGCACTTTTAGTGGATGTAAACTGATAAAAATTCTCCAGAATGCAGGAAACTAAGTGTTTGATGCTCCAAATTTTCTGGACTAGGATTACCAAACCACTTGAATGTTGAAACCAAACCTACGACCTTCGGCACTTCGACAAAAACGTGTAAATAGGGTCCAGCTTGAAAAATACTGAAGTTGCCCTTTAAAAGACTAATTATACTGTTAGCATCCCTCCATCAGATTCATGGTCTGCATGTGTACAGCTGTTTCAAAATAAGCTAACGTGCAGCTGTGTGTCTGTATGCAGTATAATGTCCAAAATACATAAATAAATAAATAAATAACATACCCACGTCTCATCTAAAGACCTATTTAAATTTCATGCGTAGAATTTAGCCTGCTCAAGCTTTTTAAAAGGGCTCTCAGAGCTCTCTGGGAAAGTGATCTAAATGAATGAAGCGGGCAGAGAGACTGATGTAGGAAGATGGCGAGAGAGAGAGAGAGAGCGAGGGAAATCACAGCATGCCACCCTGGGCTCAAGCAAATCAGCGCCGTCTAGGTCAGCACATTTGAAGTTAAAGTCAGTCTTAAATGGGTCTTCAGACACCCTCAAATAAAGCCGACAGACAGCGCTGACCTTTACAAACTACTGTCTGCAGTGAGGAGAGAGGGAGAGGAGGAGGTGGAGGGGAGATGGAGCGCACAACCGCCGTGGCTCAAACTCCTTCTAATTGAAACTTTTCAACTCTTTTTCGGAGTGCAGCTAAACTCTAGGGAAGGGAAATGAAAAGAGGAGTAGGTTCTGTTTTGACTTGTTCTTTTCAGCAGACCCCCCCCCCCCAAACTCCTCCATCCACCACCTCCACCACAATTCCAATTTTCGTGTTTATGTTCAAATCTAGGTTGCTTCATGCAAGCGCGGAAGTGTAAGAGAGGGTGTTATTTCAGTTCACGTACACACACACACACACACACACACACACACTGCGCAATTAAATTTAATGACACAAGAGCTTTTCTAAATCGTTTGAAGTGACTTAGCTTTGCGCTGGCGAAATAGAGCTGGAGAGGGCCAAGGTCGAAGGCCGGATATGTCATATTTCTCTTCGTGTTGCATAATTTAATGACCCCGAGCGTTCGCTTGTGAATTCATTCACTCTGAGGGATTCGACTGAGATGTGGAGCAGCAGGAGGGAGGAATCATCAAGGGAAGAGAAGTTTTATTGTTGCTGAATGTTATTGATCTGCAAAAACCAGATGCCTTTAACTGCATAGTAAAGGGATTTTTTTGGGCTGGTGTGACCAGTGGCACACCCAATGGGGGCCATGATGCAATAGCTGGCCCCCTCCCCACTGATCCATCCCTGGCAGAAATAATTGGAGGCTGACATTACCATCTTCAAAAGGCTCTGGTGCTCATTTTTTAAGCTAGCGCAATGACGACACATTCTCACTCACTTCTCATCAAATCCCAACACTTGGTCAGGGGCCCTACACCTTGAAATATGACATGTTAGGTACCCCACCTGTGTCAGTTTTGGACGTTCAGGGATGAAGTATCAGTTTCCTCTTGTTACGTACCTTGTATCTTTTCAAAATAAATGTTGATTTCCACAAAAAATTCACAGTCTCTGCTAGTTAAATGCATGTTTTTTCAAAATAACCTTCAGGGTTCCCTCAGTCATGGAAAACAATCAGATTTATAGGCATGGAAATGTCATGGAATTCATAAAAGTCATGGAAAGTTTTGAAAAACCTTCCACGTAATGTAACATGCGGCAAATTTATTTTCTGTAGCTGTCGGCATAACGTAGCTCTGACAACGTTGTGTTCACCGTCACGTATGTTTCTTCATTTTCTCTAATTATAATGGGTCCTTGAAAAGTCCAAAAGTTTAGAAATTTTGTCCATGAAAATGTGCGAGAACCCTGAAACTTGCAATGCTAGGTTTACTTCCTTAGGTTTAGGCAACAAAAGTACACGGTAAGGTTTAAAAAACATCTTGATTTGGCTTGTAATAAGTACGGCTGTTACTAATGTAACTTGGGTAGCATACTAGCATACTATGGTATTAAAATAACTCAATTGCCTTTTGGTTTTAAACAGGAAATGAACAGCGAGTCCCTGAGTGAAAGTCCAGAGTTTGATTGACCAGTACACCTCCCATTCTGGCTGCCCTACATGAACTTTTCCCACTCTTCATAGTAAGAACGTCAAAAACTGCCACTCAAACGACTTCAGACACTGATGTACAGAGGTGCCCTTATCAACCGCAAAGCAGTAGCTACTTCCATGTTTCAGATGATACGTCATGTTTGTCGACCAATGAAGATGAGTTTAGATATCACCTTGGGTTCGTCCTTCAACCTCTCAAAATGATCCCACACTTCGGATTTCCTGCCCGACATGTTATGCTTTTTCTGTGACCAAGCAACCAACGAAATCTTGTTGACTAATGACCTTTCTGGTCGACTATTAGGGGACAGCCCGAACCGGCTTATTTGAAGAACAAGCAATCCCCTAACATCGCACAATACAACTGGATTGTTGTGGAACTGTACCGGAATTAGTCTATGGATATCAGATGATTAGTAATATTGGTTGTAAACTGGTTTGGTGTTTTGGTGCACCACTCCAAGATTTTTAGCTTCCCCCATCTGGCAACCCCTCTGAAAAATGTCTTTGGGCGCCACTGGGTTTGGTCAGTGCTGTGGCTCTCAATTTACCAGAAGCGATCCTTTTCCTGTGAGAGAGCCAGGCTGGGCTGGTCCCTATAAATCTCACCCGAGGCGCATGAGTTATTTGTTTATGCGTGACATGTCTTGGCTGGGAAATGTGTGTCAAGCGAGCAGGTGGGGCGGTCATCAATGAAGACAATTAAACACCTCGGAGGCACTCAGCCAAATCTTCCCTCTGTCCCCTTGTTTCTCTGTACCCTTCCTCCCCCCTCCCTCCCTCCTCCCGCTCTCCGTGTCTCTGACAGATGATAATTCAGTGGGAGTAAAGGGGTCACGGCCTGACAGAGAAGGGCATCATCAGCTGTGATAACCATCGCTGGACACAGACAGTCAACAACAAGTTGGCAGCTGAAAACAAACAACAGACGTGGAAGAGAACTTTTCAAAGGCACACACGGGGGCCTGGGTTTTAGTTACAACCTCACACACACTACTCTTTGAATGTGCGTGCGCTCGCATTAATGCTGAATCGGCGGGTTTGGATGAAGGGTGGTGCAGGTACACTCTGTGCTGCGGCGGCTGCACACTGCTTACTCATCCTAACTTGACTCCCCTGTGTACACCGAGACCCAGAGACACACAAACACGCAGCAAGAAAACTGCTCAGCCCCTGTCGAGGTCAAAAGGGCTCTCAGTTTCTCTGGCATCATCTCAAATGCTCGCTAATTACAAGGAGTTGATGGGTATTATTGTACCCTCTCTAATTGCTGGAATATTCTAGAAGGACAAAAAACACTTCTGTCACTTGCACGTCCTCAAAGGAGGGATTATAGTCCCAAACTAGAGTGGGGGGAGAAAAAAAAATCAGTGTCACAAATGGGGATCGACTGTCAGGCCAGCTAATTATCCTCATTGAAAAGAGCAAGCTTCATTTCCCGGACTTACGTCGGGGGGAATCATTTGTGGCGACCTCATCCCCGACTTTATGAAAAGAAACATTACATTCATAATATTGCCAACACACACACACACACACACACCCTCTGCATCCCGCTCCCCCCCATTCTTTCCAACTCTCTTCAGCTTGGCTCTCATTTTGACGGCTAATTCCGGTGTTTTCATTTCAGAGGCATGAGCTTAATTCTAATGCATATTAGCGTATTACAAGGGGGGTATCCGCGGCAGCAGCCCACACACATCACACTGACACGCGGGATAAAACATGTAAGCTCTCGGTCACAACCGCAGCCAAATGTGCGAACGCGTCTGCTGAGTGATGGCTCCGGCTCGCTTTCCACATATTAGCGCTTCTTTAATGCACTCACACTGTTAGCCCCCGTGCCTTTTTAACTGCTCTGCGAGAGGTGCAGCTCGGCTACCTTCAATCTAACTTCAGAGCGAGTGCAGTGCAGCAAGGTCAAAGCCGGGGCACTCACATGATCGATGCTAACGTGATTAGCGACACGCTAAGCGTTCAACCAGAGGCTACGCTGGCGCTCATGAAGGTGCTAGTGTCGGGCTCTCTTTCCCATCACAGAGGCGCGCGTGTGAACCCTGGAGCAGACATGTGTGCAGGTTAACGTGGAGCTGCCCATGGACCATAATCCATTTACTACTGTAAACATGGAGGAGGGGGGAAGGCATTTACTGTCAGACAGCACTTGCCACAGCCAGTACATCATCTCCCTGTCAGCGATGTACACACGCTGCTGGCCTCCATGAGATCATCTGCAGCTACAGCAGTGATATTAGGCTTCTACCTTCTAATCTGCTGTGATTACAACACTCTAAGCTCATCAGTTCATTTTCCACATATTTTTCACCAGCCATACCCTTATTATTTATAAGGTGCAGATCAGTTTAAACAGATGTTTCGTCTGGATTTTACGTCCCAGCACACCAAAACTGATGTTTTCTGCAGCAGCAGGACTCAGATCACAGCAGTTTACAGTTAACAAGATCTTCTCTCAACTCCGACAGCTAAGAAAATGCTTCCAGTCATAGGAAAGAGTGTGAAAATACACACATTCCTGACTGCGAGCTCCTCTAAGTAAGTTTCAGAAAAACAAAACCAAAAAGGGGGTTAAACTGGAGAGCTTTAGTTCCTCAAATTCAGTTTTCACCTCAAATTTTGTCTTTCTTTTTTTTGCCCATTTTGAAAATTGTTACTCTATTAAAAAGGCTGGAAAAGTGGTTATCGGTGTTATAGCTGTAGCAAGAAGGCTCCTGCGACACTGACTAGTATGCTCAGAATGCTGTTATCACTTTATTAAACAACCTTAAGTAGAACCGCACATTTCTTTATGTTTCAACAACACAATGGTAAATGTGTGGTCACAAAAATCACTAGGAACCAATCATTAGGAAGAAAACCATGGCTTTATGGCTTAAAACACGGTTGGTGGCACAAATGCTGCCAAAAACACCCCAAAAATCACCTGTATTTTGGGGCTCAAACATCGCTGGAAATGTGAGGACATGTTTAGATGAACAACATGCACATTATGATGCTCAAAGAACAACCTTTGGGGGCACAAATGCTACTGCAAAAAAACTGGAAACACCTCAATGTGTTTCTTAAAAAAACTCACATTTGAGGGCAGAAACACAGCTGGAAAAGCTGCTGAAAACACCACTGAAAATATGCTGAAAAGGCCATAAACGGTTGCTAAAAATCACCCATGTGCCAATGGAAATGCAGTGACATGCGGCTTAAAAAACACCTATGTTTGGGGGAGAGAACGGTAAATTGTGTCGCTAAAATACACCAACTTTGGGGGCACAAACACTGCTGAAAAAGCTGCCAGAAATGCTGCTAAAAATACCTCAATGTATAACTAAAAAAACATCCATGTTTGAGGGCAGAAACACCTCTGGAAATGAAGGGAAATATCCCTTAAAAATCAGCAAATTATGACAGTAAACAAACACTGTTTGGGGGCACAAATGCTGCTGGAAATGCAGGGACATTCATGTTTAGGGGAAGAAATGGCACATCATGATGCTAAACAACACTAACTTTGGGGGCACAAATGCTGCCGGAAAGGCGGCTGGAAATGCTGAATGTGTCGTTAAATACCCACATTTGAAGGCAGAAACACCACTGGAAATGCAGGGACATGTTGCTCAAAAAACATCAATGTGTAGGGAACGAAATGGCACATTTTGATACTAAACAACACCAACTTTTGAGGGCACAAACTGGAAAAGCTGCTGGAAATTCAGCTATGTGTCACTAAAAATACCCACATTTAGGGCAGCAAACAGCACAATAAGACACTGAAAAACACCATTTGGGGGCACAAACACCGCTAAAGAAGCTCCTGGAAATGCTTACATGTGTCACTTAAAAACACTAACATTTGAGGGCAGAAACACCACTGGAAATGCAGGGACATGTTGCTAAAAAAAATTACGTTTAGGGGAAGAAACGGCACATCATGATGCTAAACAACACTAAATTTGGGGCACAAATGCTGCTGGAAAGGCCATTGGAAATGCTGAATGTGTTGTTAAATAATACCCACATATGAGGGCAGAAATGCCACTGGAAATGCAGGGACATGTTGCTAAAAAACATCAGTGTTTAGTGGAGGAAAGGGCATATTGTGATTCTAAACAAAACCAACATGTGGGGGCACAAATGCTGCTGGAAATTCAGCTATGTGTCATTAAAAAACGCCCACATTTGAGGGCAGAATCACCCCTGGAAATGCAGGGACACGTCACTAGGAGACGCAGGAGACGGCATAATATGACACTAAAAATCACCATTTGGAGGCAAAAACACAGCTGGAAAAGCTACTGGAAACACCTTGACATGTCACTAAAAACAGGGCAGAAACGCCACTGGAAAAGCAGGGACATGTTGCTAAAAACACCCACATTTAGGGCAGGAAATGGCACAATATGACTATAAAAATCACAATTTGGAGGCAAAAACCCCACTGGAAAAGCTACTGGAATTAGCTTGGTATGTTGCTAAAAACACCCATATTTGAGGGCAGAAACACTGGAAATGCAGGGACATGTCGCTAAAAAAATCCGTATTTAGAGGAGGAAAGGGCGTATTGTGATGCTACAAAACACCATTTGGGGGCACAAATAGAGGTGGAAAAGCTGTTGGAGCCACCGTGACAAATGCCGTTGGAAATGCAGCAATGTGTCGCTGGAAAAAACCCCACTTTGAGGGGAAAAAAACACTGCTGGAAATGCAGGGACATGTCGTTAAAACATTCACATTCGAGGGAGGAAATGCCACTAAGAAACATTTGGGAGCACAAGCATGGCTGGAAAAGCCACCTGAGACACCGCTGGAAATGCAGCTATTTATCGCTAAAATAAACCCCACCCACAAATTATTTTTTTAACATCCTATTCTTTAAAAAACAACTAGCATAATTTAATTTCTATGGATAAGAAACTGGGAATAATGAGTTGTATACAATACACTGTGTGTAAGTACAGAGAGGACTGATACCAAGATGTGAAATACTCACAACGGTCACTACTTTTCTATAGCTCCGACAGTTCAGTATTAATCCACCGACCTTATGTGAAGTGAATAGTGGGCACAGTTTGGCAGCCAAGGTTAGAGACGTGTTAAAGAAAGGTTGACATTTACACACTAAGGTTCCTAAGCCTTTGGATTCGCAGCATTCATTCAGCAGCTTTGTGTCCTGCTGCTCACGTCATGGCATATGGGCGACCGTTAAGCCAGTGGAATGTACAGTATGTGCGCGCACAAAGATTTAGATGTGAAACGGAGAGAAACAGAGTGAGACAAAGAGTGTGTGATTCAGCCTCTGTTTCTGTTGTGCACACACAATCCCTTTCCCATTATGCAAACCCCTCTTCTCACACTCTACCTTGCTCCCAGACCTTAACTCCTATTATTAGAGAAGGGCTCTCCAGCTACTGGTACTCCTTTTGATTTTCATTTGCGGCGGCTTCATGCGAGCAGGTGTGCCGGCCTTGCCTCGCAGACTCCACCACCCTCCCTCTCACAGGGGAAACACAATTAACTAGCTCACAAACATTTAGACCACAACGAGCATGTCTGCTTTTTTTATTTGCAGGAGAAAAATACATCATTAATGACTTTTTCTCTTGCAGTAGTTTTGTCTGTTCAGCCTGACCGAGACAACTTTAGGTCAGGCAATGTATAGCACAAATGTCTGCCCTCTGACAGCCAAGGTTGTCTGCGACGTCGAGATCGATATTTCTCCTAGTACTAGCTGCTGGAACACGGGGTGCGTCGGCTGCTGGGCAATATAAGCAGCGCAACACACCTTCCTCTACCTATGTTTCCAAAAAGAGAAGAAGTCAAGGATGCAGAGAGACATGGGGTTTATACACAATGTGAATTTTTTACTCTGGAAGTAAGAAAGATCTAAACTATTTGCAGCTTGTGTTTCTGCTGGACTTCTTTTTCTCTCCTACAGAAATGAGATGCTGGATGGATTTCATCACCAGTAAGAGCTTGATAAACAGAATAATAATGAGCAGTGGCTCTTCAGTTGGTGATTATAGCAGAGGGACTACACCAAGGCAGGCTTAGAGAACAGACACACACACACACACACTGTGGTGTTTGTTAGAGGTCCAGTGTGTAGGAGTCAGGGGGATATATTGGCAGAAATGGTTTATAATATAATAATTATGGTATTCTTTAGTGTATAATCACCTGAAATTAATAATCATTGTGTTTCCATTACCTCAAAATGAGCCATTTATAATTACACTGGGAGCAAATCCTCGTCCACGGTGATTGACATGTTGCACCGCCATGTTTCTACAGTAATCCAGATCGGACAAACCAAACACTGGCTCTAGACTGAGCCATTTGCATTTTCATGTCAGCCACCGTGGTTAGCAGCCCCTCATTGATGAGACGAATAGCATCGGAAAAACACAGATTTTTCACCTGAAACTGCTTTATGCTGCATTTTTACCCTTTTACACCACCATGTCTGTTTATTTTGAAGAGGAAGAGACCTCTGCAGATAATTTGGCTCCCTGCAACAACTTCCTGAGTGTCTGGATCTTAAATTATAAGAGAAAAAAGGTGGGCACACATTAGTAGGCGCTAGGCTGGTGGCCTGTCTAGAATGAACCAAACAGCATTGAAAAAGCGCTGATTTTTAACATTAACTGCTTTATTCTGCATTTTTACCCTTTTACATCACAATATCTGTTTGTTTTGGGGAAGACGAGACCTCTGCAGATGATTCAGCCCCCAGTAACAGCTTCCTGTACGTCTAGATCTTAAGTTATCAGATAAAAAGGTGGGGCGCATTACCAGGTGCTGGGCTAGCATTATTCCGTGTTTTTACTGGTTCAATTCACCATGTCTGCTTGTTTTGGAGAGGAGGAGACCTCTGCTGATAATTCGGCTCCCAGTCGCAACTTTCTGAACATCTGGATCTTAAGTTATCAGAGAAAAAAGGCGAGGATGTATTAGCAGGTATTGAGCTGGTGGCCCATCTGGAATGAACCAAACAGCATTGGAAAAGCACTGATTTTTAACATTAACTGCTTTATTCAGTGTTTTTACTGGTTTTAATTACCTGGTCCATTTGTTTTGAAGAGGACGAGACCTCTGCAGATAATTCGGCTCCCAGTAACAACTTCCTGTACATCTAGATCTTAAGTTATCGAATAAAAAGGTGGGGACGTATTAGCAGGCGCTGGGCTAGTGTGACAAACTGTCATTTGTAATGTGAAACCGCTTTATTGAGTGCTTTTTACCAGTTTAATTCACCATATCTATTTGTTTGGAGGAGGAAGAGACCTCTGCTGATAATTCAGCTCCCATTCACAACTTTCTGAACATCTGGATCTTAAGTTATCAGAGAGAAAAGATGAGGACGCATTAGCAGGAGCTAAACTAGCATCAGAAAAACACTATGTGACGTGAAACTGCTTTATTCAGTGTTTACCAGTTTTTATCACCTAGTCCGTTTGTTTTGGAGAGGAGGAGACCTCTGCGGATAATGTAGCTCCCAGTAACAACCTTCTGAACATTTAGATTTTCAGAGAAAAAAGATTAGAAGGTGCTGGGCTAGCATTGGAGAAACACTGGTTTGTAATGTGAAACTGCTTTATTTTGTGTTTTTACCGGTTTAAATCTTCATGTCTGTTTGTTTTGGAGAGGAGGAGACCTCTGCGGATAATTTAGCTCCCGGTAAAAACTTTCTGATCAATGAACACTGAAGGAATTCTAACCGGGAGAAGCTTCAGCTGGTTGCAATCTCTGCTAGATGCCACTAAATCCTACACACTGTTCCTTCAACGACCACATCAAACCTCTACATGGGTGTCAAACCAAATATCACAGTATGACACAATATGGCCGCCTAAACACGGTGTGATGTACTACATTCTAGTTTACTGGCACAAAAAGGACACAGATTGGGCCCCTCTGCGGCAAGGTAAACTATGTCAGGAAAACACAGATTTTTGACATGAAACTGCTTTATTCAGTGTTTTTATCGGTTTTAATCAGCAAGTCTGTTTGTTTTGGAGAGGAAGAGACCTCTGTGGATAATTCAGCTCCCAGTTAAAACTACCTGAACAATAAACACTGGAGGAATCCTAACTGGGAGTTGTGCTAGTTGTAATGTACAATCCTGACCGCCAGATGGCACTAAATCATTTACACTGCTTCTTTAATATATTATTCAAATTCAAGTTTAAATTTGGACTTAAAAAAGACTTGCTTTAATTTCGTTGACTACTGTTTTGTGTATTAAAAAGCAATTTTATGCCAGCAGGAATTGGAGTGCATGGTGGGCGGGCCTCGTTGCCAAGGGGCCCTCCAGAGTCCAGGGTAGCAACTGGAATCAACGCATATTTGCACAGGCTGCTGTACAGTATATAATTTATCCTGCTGTCACATATTTTATACATGCACACACACACACACACACACACACACACAAATGCAAATCTCAACCAAACACACTTGCAATAATAACCCGAAACTTTTCTCCATCGCTGAACATCTCATGGCGACGTAACACTGTCAGCACACCGTCAGAGTTATTAGTCTATTATTAGCTGCAGTAGCGGCTGCCCCCCCCACAACACACACACACCCTCACCCCCCCACCCCTCCCTGCCGACACAGCGCTGTCATCATAGATGACTGGCTTCTAATTGGATACAGAGGGGGCCGCATCCATGTTTCACACGCTGCGAACGTCCACCGAGCGGTGAGAGTCATATTTTCAATTAAGTAAGCCCCCAAAATGCACGAAATGGCATTTCTTAGGGAGGTGGCGAGCTGATTACTCGTGAATCATATTTAGGTTTTTGCATAAACATGATTACGGCGAGATGTTGGAGAAGCAGGAGGGAGGAGGAGGAGGGAGAGATAACAAGAGGGGGAGGGAGAGAAGTTTGTGGAACAAAGAAGGACCCTCTCGTCTCTGTCTCCCTGCGCCTCAAACAGTTGGCACCTACTTTTTGTTTTTGCTTTTCTGCTCACATTGGGTAAAAAAGAGGGAAAAAATAGTATGCAAACACACACACACACACACACACACAGTGAGAAGCACTCACACGCGTATATACACACACGCAGTGGGAAACTGGAGGAAAGCGAGGCAGCTGTGAAAACATTGCTTCTCAGTATCAGAAGAGACTTGAGAGGAAATATGGTGCAATTTTTTACAGCTCTCTGCCTGTCAGGGTGAGTAAAGAGAGCGCTGTCCAGTGGACCTCTACAGTCTGCACACGCATAAACACACACACACAACGCGCTCCGAAATCCAAACCCTGGTGTCACTGAGTGGGTTGTGAACATTTGCCTTTCGCCTGATTTGAACCAACTTGTTGTAGATTATTCCTGTTGCCTACTTTCCTTTTTTTTCTGGGGAACACATCCGTCTGTGGCCTCATTCTCAGCACAACATAAACAAGTG
The DNA here is from genome assembly GCF_011397635.1 of Epinephelus fuscoguttatus. Lineage (NCBI taxonomy): Eukaryota > Metazoa > Chordata > Actinopteri > Perciformes > Serranidae > Epinephelus > Epinephelus fuscoguttatus. The sequence continues at coordinate 11,560,565 of NC_064774.1, forward strand.
ATTTCATGCAGCAATAGTGGGAAAGTTTGTGTTTTTTTGGCCTATATTTCAGCACCAGGCGCACCACCGTTAACTTCCTGTTTTCAACCAACAGTGCATACACATCGGCCTGCTGAATCTACTTAAATTTACCAACCTGGTTTCACTCCAGGGTGCAAACTACATGCATCTCCTCTTAATGAGATAGAGGTTTGGGGTCGTCTCTAAAACATTGGCAAAATGCTGTTTTTAACCATGCGTTTCTATGTTTCCGTCGTCATGGATCACGCATAAAATGAGGCTTTTATTAGTGTGTGATTCATGCATGAGTGTGAATCATCACTAATTCACTTTAATTAGGATACTGGCATGCGTGCTGTGCTCGCCATCACCATATTTCGAGACAGTGTCCCTCTCAGAATTTATGAGGGGTGTAGCAGGGGACTTTTACATGTAAATATATAAGTCATAGGACATTATATTGTGTGTAAACAAGTGTAAAACCTAAAAAAATTACATTAATTAAGGATTAATCACCCATTTCTAAATGTCAGCTAACATAGGTATAGATTTCAGGGGCATGCAGGTGACATGTCCCCTTCAATATCTAGAACACGTACATTTGTGTCTCCTATTAAAACATTAAAGTAGAAAATGGCTTCTATTTCGACAATTTTCAAGACATTTACATCATAACTTTATTCAGAAAAGGCACAAATTGGTGCATAAATATTCACCAGAATGCAGGAAATTAAATGTTTGAGGCTCCAAATTTTCAGGTGGAGGATCCCCAAACCTCTATTTCATAAATGTGCACCCCAGTGTTGAAATTAATCCTTCGCCCTTGGCTATCACCATCAAAATGTGGCAGCACAATATTATTAACTTCACTCACTTTACCTCATAGATTAGTGACAATCTTATTGACTGGCCACTTGGTTTCTGCACCAAATCGCCATTATTCATGTCTCTATTTGTCGTCAGCATACAGATATGACAACAAGGAAGCTTAAAGATTTAATGCTTGTTTATAAAATCTGTGTGTTTTTTGTGCTGATAAACCACAGAATATAGTACGATACAATAATACTTTATAGATAGATAGATAGTCATAGTGGCTCAAATTTGAGCCACAAACCTCCTTTAGCATTGTTAACCTAGCTCTAGAACCGTTAGCAGTGTCAGCACGGCTAGTGGTGCTAACGTGGTTAATGAAGAGGGTTATCAGCTCAAAACTGAACACGGTAGGCATAATGTTTCCGCGGCAACTGTGTTGCGTCTGGACAGCATTACCAGCAGAAAAAGGGACGGAGAAGCACAGCTAGCTAGCTCCCACGAGACCTGGGTGGTGCTCAGGGCAGAGCTAACGTTAGTTTACTGGTGGAGAATGGAGGGAGGACAGTGGGCACAATGTTGCCACATGTTAACAAGCCTAGCTGGCTCTGTTTCAGCAAAGCCAATAGAAAATAAATTAAAAAGCAAGACATTTACATGACAGAGCATTAAAATTACACAACCTCTAAATGGCTAGCCCTTTGAAATACGATGCTAAATTTCAGTTAGTCAGGGTAGCGTCAGACGAAAAGCAAAAGCCTCTTGTGTTTCATCTCATTGCATTTTTTTCTTAAAAATTAACCAGTTAGTTACAGGTTAATAGTAATTAATTGTGACGTATACGTGACATTTTCTACTTATTTTAAGCCAAACTGTGATGCTTTTTCTAAACCTTACCACGTACTATTGTTGCTTACACCTAAGGAACTAACCCTAAAAACAAAACCTACACTGGAAGTTTATTTGAGAAGCATTTATTGAGCAGAAACTATACATTTCCTGCGAAAACATATGCTTATTTTGAAAAGAAAGTGCATGTAACAAGTGGATATTAACATGCCGTCACTGAGCATCCAAAACTGACGCTAGAGGGGTACCCAGAGGGTCGTAGTTTGACGTGTAGGGCCGCAAAGTGTCAGTGTTTGAAGAGTGTTTCCTGCTCTCTGAATTAGTTTCACAAAGACAATATATAAGAGACATATTGTAGCAATTGATTTCTTTATTGCTTTATCTGAAGCAGCTTGAGAAGGTAAGGCTTCATTTAGCGTGTGTGTGTGTGTGTGTGTGTTTGTGTGTGTGTATGAAAATGTATCAGACACTGCATTTCATTAGTGGAAGTGCTCTCTGGATCTTAACTGTGCATTCTTTGTTTCTCATTATTTTTTGCCCTATTCACATCATCAGCACTTCAGATTAAACTGACACAATCTCCTGCCTGAGTGCGAGGACACGCGCACACACACACACACACACACACACACACACACACACACAAGCACATACACAATTAATCACAAGAAAAGGGAAGAGTCTGCCCGGGTTGCATAACACCTTGAACAGAATACAATCGCGTCTACGCACTCCCACATCCGCGCCCGCCGTCTCTCGCTCTTTCCTCTCTTCCCATCATCACCTTTGCCAGAGGATAAACTCTTTGGTTTGCAGGCTTTCTATCAAAGCCCCAAACCACAAAAAGGAGCTCACTGTCTTTATTTTCGCAGTCTTGCTGCAAAAAAAAAAAAAAAAAAATCTGTTTATACACTGTATACACTCTCACCCCTCTGCAGCCGGCTCTTACATGTGCCTCCTCAAAGCTCCTCCTCTGACGCGTTGGAAACAAATTGCTTTGTCCTCGCGCAGAGTTCAGCCAGAGAACATGAGTGTTGACAGCTATGGTCTTTTTCAGAGGAGAGGGTGGAGGGGTGGGGGGGGGGGGGATTACTACATGTATGTATTGAGGTGGATTAAGACTTTGGCGCTAATGAAAGGTCCTGACAGGAGCATTTTTTGGAATTGGTCAGCGAATCTTAAGCCCAGATAATGCCTTTAAGACCAAAATGAAATCAGCAAAAGCAGGGGTAGTAATAATAATAATAACACCAAGGAGGGAGGGAGAAAAGAGCAAACAATCAAAAATGTCTGGAAAATGCAATTTTCACTCCGAAAACCATCTGTTCTTGGTGCCTATAATCTGCGGTTGCTTTTGATTAAGATTAAACCTCGCTCAAGCCCCATGAGCCGTTAAAGAAGTGCAGCCTCTTTTTTTTTTTTTTTTTTTTTTTAATAAAGATGAGTGATTTGAATGGTTATTTGGGGAGTTCTGGAACAAGGTGAGGAGTGTGTATGTGTGTTTATACGCGTGTATATATGCATAAGTGTGTGTGTGGATGTGTGTGTCCTTGCCCCGTCTGCAATCGCTCAGGGATTAAGATGATTTATGCTGCCCTGGCGTGACTTCAGATTCACAACGTGTGGGGTGATGGAACCATCATTCATCTCGCTCTGTCTCTTTCTTTTTCACAGTCACTAAAAATTGGATACTCTTACAGCGTCCAGAAATTTAGATTCTTATGCAAATTCTTATCATGTGTGGTGTTTGCCCTTACATAGTGTTCGGGTCAAATTTGGCCAGAACAGCGTGTGCAACTATGGAGGTACCTGAGCAGCCATTTCAGGGACTTGAGGTCATAGCAACAAGACTTACTATCCAAGAGGTCATGATAGACCTTGTAGACGTTTTTTCTCCATTGAAACTAAACAGTGACTAAAAGAAAATGTTGGCAAACCACAAATTTGTTACAGTTGTACATTTCATACCAACGTTTGTAAAGTGAGGAAGTATATGAGCTGGCTTTGTCATCAGGAGGTGTAGGGGATGGTGGATGGTATGCAACCTAGGCACCAAACATGGGTGTTTTGTAGCAACTGTCACTGTTTTTTCAGCTGCTATTTCGGCATGAAAAGCAGGTGTTTCCTGACCAAGACCTACTGGGATAGTGGCATGAAAAGCACTTGTTTGCTACTGCAACACCGAGATATTGCTGCTTTTCCTCTTGATACAGTGGCACAGACAAGATCACAGACATCACTGCTTTTCCAGCAAGGATTGTGCCCCAGAAGGCGGTTGTTTTCTTTAAAGAAGGCATTTGTATTTTTCTAGCAGGGATTGTGGCCAAAATAGTGGTTGCTTTTCACCCAGATATTACTGCTTTTCCAGCCAGAATAATGGCATGTAAAGCAATTGTTTTACACAAAGGCGAAGCTGCTTTTCCAGTGGGGATTGTGGCATGAAAAGTTTTATCCTAAGACATCATTGATTTTCCTGCAAGGATCGTGGCCTGAAAAGCGTTTGTTTTCTTACTGAGACATCGCTGCATCGCAAGCCAAAACATGATCCGTTCCTCACCATTACTAAGTGGTTCTGGGGCCTTAAATCAAGCAACACATTAACGATAACATTGTTGAAATGTCGTTTGTTCGTATCTGCTACATAATAATGTGCAAATGCAACATATCTGCTCTCTGCAGAATCATTAAGGATTAATTACTCATTTATTAATGTCAGGCTATGATGCATTGTAAATAGATCTGCACTCCACCGATTTAGCATCACACTCCTGTAACACCGTCAGACTTGTGATGGATGGTTTGAAAAAAAAAAAAACAACTATAAAAATCATTGCAGCAGAACCAGAGATTTCATCATCTTACTCTACTCAATCTTGTCAAAACCTGGTGCTACAATACCCACAATGCAACTCAACCACTGACAGTTGAGTTGTTTTATACTTGTAGTGACTACTGCTGCTAGAAGCCGCTTGCCCTCAGCAGACATGATAAACAGGTTACAGAGGCGTGGCTGGATTTCTTTCAAGTACAAGCTGGGGAAAAAAAGGTGGAATTCCCCTTTAATTGGTTAACGGCAGTTCTGTATTAGGTGGAAAAAAGGCCACAAGAGATCAAAACACATCTGTGCGTGTGTGGCAGTCCTGATATGAGACAACTACCCAAAGAGTAGTTTGAAAGAGTTCATCATAGCCGCTGTAACTAGATAATGACTGTAACTTGTTTCCCAGCGCAGTGTGTGAACCCAATCTGTCACTTCCAGAAGATTTTTAAAATCCAAGCCGTACATTGTGTGTGGGAGGGCAGGCTAAACAGCGCTCCCCTGCATGCTACAGCCCCTGTGTACATGAGCCAAAGAATACAGTAGCCTGGTGCAACCAAAAAAAAACAACCCCTCACACAGTGTTAATTTGAGAACAGTGTGCCCTTTTCCCTGTATTTTACATCCAGCTTTCACTTACACCTTCAACACAAAGGATTCCTTCATGTCTACATATACAAAGCTCTTGGTTTGTCAGACGCCTCTTCCCAGTAGCATCCCTCCAACAATTACACAAACCCATTCAGTCGCTGCGAGTTGCAGGCGAAACAATGTTTGCCGAGGCTGCCAAGAGCTGATTTCAGGGCATTCGCTTAAAGAGATAGAGAGTGATTTTGTCTGAATCTGGTCCCTCACATATGTATTTATGTGTGTGCTTATGAATGTTGTGTTTGCGGGCATTGTGAGCGGACTTGGAGGCACATCATCTGGATTAGGATGCTCTGTTTTGTCAGGCCATCGGTGGCGGGGGCGCAGGCAGGGGCGTCTTTTGTCATCATGTCAAGCTCTTCCTGCTCCCTTTTCTCTCTCGCTCTCCTCATGCCTGATAAAAGTTGAAGGGTTGTTTGATGCTGAGACAATGTTGTAGCAGTAACAGTGGTAAATCCATTTATTTTTTACCAATAGCCCTCGTTTTCTAGTGCCCCTCAGCTCCTGGGAGCAGAGTTACAAGGAGAAGTGGTTGAAACCCTTCAAGACCCTAATACATCAGCTGTAGTCGTCAATGGCTTTTGCGTAAACGGCAAACTATGACAATAATGGTGTTATCACAATGGCATTTATCATTTATCAGATGAAGATAGAAGGCATGGATGCTCGCAAGTCATTCAGAACTTGAGTTTCACGGCATCGATCGATCAAACAAATCAAATAAAAAAAGAACATTGCTTGATTACCAGGCCACTAGTGGTGATCTGTAAGCTAACATTAGCAACCTGTGTTCCTACCCTGCCAGTCTGCACTGATATTAAAGGATGAGTACAAGTGCAGCAACTTTGCTGCTGGACTTTAGTTAAATTTAGGGTGTTATATGCCATCAAACAGGGTAAATGTGACATGGAAATATGTCAAAATGTGGCACAGTCATGTGCAAATCAGCAATAACAATGTCACGTTAGCTAGCTAGTTAGTTAGCTAATGTAACGTGACATCAGGATACTGCTAGTGATTTGTTCACAACTTCAGTTTCACGCCTTCAAGCGAACAAATAAGTCATCAAATAAGAAGAACACCGCTTCATTACAAGGCCACTTGTGATCTGTAAGCTAACGTTAGCAACCTGTACTACTACGTTGCCAGTCTGTACTGATATTAGAGGAGTGGTAACAAGTGCAGCAACTTCGCTGCTGGACTGAAGTTAAATTTTGGGTGTTGTATGCCATCAAAGGGGGGGAATGCGACATGGAAACATGTCAAAACGCAGGACTGTAAGGCACAAATCTGCCATAACAATGTTTTGTTCGCTAGCTAGTTAGCTAATGTACCGTGACATTAAGATACCACTAATTCACAACTTCAGTTTCACACCATCAGTCGATCAAACAAGTCATCAAATTAAAAAAAAGAACACTGCTTCATTACCAGGCCACTAGCGGTGCTCTGTAAGCTAACGTTAGCAACCTGTGCTCCTATGCAGGACTGTAATGTAAATATCAGAAATTACGATGTAACGTTAGCTAGCCAGTTAGTTAGCTAAGTAAGGTACTGAGAAATCTGCATGGTAGCAATTTGTTTTGTTATTGTTTTAAAAACAATATACATTGAAACAACATCAAACTACGATAATATGATGGTTAAAATAAGTTTTAATTCTTTTTAAACAAAGATAATACGGTTGTGGGTTTCTTAAGTTGCTTGTGCTGCCATCTTGCTGATGATTTCTCATAACGCTCGGTTTGAAGTTTGCCTCTAAAAAAAACTACCTTTGGAGGGCCATGTAGCTCTCAGGGCCGTTTCATAGTCGACGCAAAGGCCCGCAGACGCAAATGCATTGGGACACACTGCTACAGCAGTACTAGCTAGCCTGCATGTACCGGTGACTCTGCTACCCCCATTGCGCAAGCGATGTATTGCATTTCAAGTGTCACCCGCATCGCTTGCGTTCAATGTGTTGACTATGAAAGGAAGTGCGTTGCTCGTGTCGCTTGCTCGCGTTGCATGCGTCAACTATGAAACAGCCCTAACACTTTGCTCTTGTTGTGAGCGCACAAAATGGAGGGGTGTATTTGGATTGAGCCTTATAACTGAGGATCCCAACAGAGATAGACCTTTATCTTAGGGTAGAATCATTTTTATTTAAACAGAAACGGCCCTGAAATCACCATCACATCCACCAGACTCCATTTAAATAAACATTCATTTTAGTGTACCAGCATATTTTCACATCTAACTGGGTTTACTTTGAATGAAGTGTGTTTTATTATGGTAAAACTAATGTTTTTTTAAATGGAGTCTGGTGGGTTTGGCCTTAGTGATTTTGGGTCTGCTTCTGATTAACCAAAAAGGATGTTACTCTTTAACAAAAAGGTTTATCTCTGTAGGGATCCTTTCCATAATGTCAGACACCTACAATAACAGTCTGAGTCTGTCAGTGGCAAAAACTGGTACTATTAAGGGATGTAAATTGACAAAGCTCAATTGCAATCAGGGACTGGACCAGAATCAAAACTGCTTCCATTCATCACTTAGGGAAAGTAGGGTTGAAAGTACCAAAGTTACCCTTTACTATCAAATCTGTGACAGTTACTGCAACAAAAAGTCAAAGAACAGAAAATAAGAATAACCTGAGGAAGTTTAAACTTTCCTTTAAACAACGCTTCAATTCTCTGTTGACCGTTGTTCATTAGTTAGTTTTACCTCCGCTTAAATCTAATCCTGCGTGCCTTGCGGAGACACTCCTGTGACTAGTCCCACAACCTCTGCTAAAGTGGTTGCCTGAGGGTTACTTTGAGCCGCAGACAAGATAAATGCTATTGTTTTAGCCTTCAAGGTAGCCATTAGTCTGCAGGCGGGACTGCAAACAAAAGGGCAGGAAGCAGACAAAGAGTCACACGCTTTGCCACACAGAAACAGGTGTGCCACTATTGCGTTTGTTCAAAGGGTTAATCTTTTTTTTGTTAAACACCCCCAGGGAAAGAATAACAACTCACCTGGCTTTCCCTCATCAAATCCCCACCACATTTACCTCCATTGTTTGGTTTCGGTGTCGCGTTACTTCGCTCTGATTGTGTCCGCAGATATGTTTTGGCTCTCGGGTGCTTTTCTATTGTGGTTTAAATGGAAGCTTTTGACTGCCACTTTGCCGTTCCTCATCCCTCACAGGAAGTTGTGCTCAGGACCGCAGTCATCAGAGATGTGCATAGCTGAGCCGGAGCTTTGTGAGGTGATTGCTGCATTTCACAGGCTTGAAAAGACAGCTGGCCACGGTGAATGGCACACAAAGGAGAGGAGAATTCATTTCTGCTTCTTGTTTTCTGACCTTGAGGTGAAGGAAAAAAAAAAAAACACCTGGCGGGAAGGGTGTGCGTTTGGATGCTTCCTCGCCTTCACGACCAGGTGCACCGAAATTACAAACAACACAGGAGAGGGAGCGGCGCCGATGATGGAGAGAGACTCGGGTGAAATTTGTCAAGTCACGGGCTCAAGTTGACGCGGCACTTCAATTACCGGGTGCCAATGCATATTCATCCCAGCGTGAGGGGGAAATGGCGCGTGGTGCCCCAAAATAATTCCAGAGCTGTCAGCGGGTTGTTTTATTCCACGACGAAACCCCGGCGATGCGTCCCCCCGCTCTGACGACATTTCATTTCAACTGGCGTTCCAGGGAAGGGCGACGGAGAGGAAGAAAGAAAGAGAATGAAGGGAAGAGATAATGTATTTATGAGAAAAGACGAAGAGAAACAGACAAAAGACTATTTCCTTGTTGGGGGAAAAAAGCGCTGAAATACATAGAGTTTTTTTCCTTTGTGTGGTTTTATGCGGTCGCCGTATGTATAGGAATAAACTATTCACACTGTGAGAGACGGCACAATAGCGGAAAAGCCAAAGCCCTTAAATGGGTCAACAATGCATAAGAAAGCAGCTTCACACTCACAGGAGAGAAGCAAGCAAATATTAGCACCACACACACACACACACATACACACAGTTTCCTCCTCATGCCACACCAATTTCACGGCCATGCGGATGGTTCGGGGGATGTTTGTCTTAAGTAGGGTGAGCTCTCGGCCTTCATAAAACATGTACGGTGCTAATGCCGACCATTATGTGGATTTCTGGCCTCGCAGTTTCCAGGGAAACCGGTTCGATGGACTCAACGGACAAGCCTTTGTAAAAAAAATAAAATAAATAAAGAAGTGTCGGAAAAAGGCATTAAGTCACTCGCTCTGTGATGGCTCGGACCAAACCTCACCCTCTGTTCTCTTCAGACTTCTGAGGGAACCACAGAAGGATTGTTCAGGGCAGGAAAAATAATGAGTATCCTCTTTTTTATTTTTTACTCCCGCGAAATAGAAAAAAAAATATACACACATCTACTTTCGGGAAGGGATTTTTTTTTTTTTTTCCACTAATGCATATATGACCCTGAGTAATTGTGTCCATGAACGCGGCGCCTTGAAAAACTCCCTCCGAAAGGAAATAAGAAGAGACGAAATAATGAAATTCCTCAGCCGGAGGAACTCGGGAGGATATTGTCCCTCCAGGTGGATTGTGTGCACATGTGTGCAAGCATGCGTCCAGCTGTATGAGGGGTGTATGTGGCTCTGTGTGTGGAGACGGGGCGATGTTATGAAACCCATCCCCGGTGTCAAAGGTCGCAGTGTGTGGCACTCTGTGACCTCTAACACCGGCTCTGCCACGGGGAGGCCAGAGAGCAACCTCCTATAAACAGTGTTAGCTTTTCATTTCAATCCACCCCCCCTTTCACCTCCCTACCGGCCGTCCCCCATATGAGACACATTAACTGTGTCCTCAAAGGCGAGTGAGGGAGCGACGGAGAGGAGAGCAGGAGGATAACCCCCTTCCTCCATTGTTGGGCGCTTTCATCTATTTTTATAAGGCGCAGGAGCGGAGGGGCGAGAGAGGCAGCGAGAGGATGGAGGGGAGTAAAAATAAGTTCTGGTGGGCCGCGGTAGTCTTGTAGCACCGCTGAGAGTATGATGCATCTCCGCTCGGAGCCACACACATGTGCACTGTACACTGCAAGCACACACATGAATACACGGGGCACATTTTCTTCAGCACTCAGTATTGATCCACAGCACTTTCTGCAAAGCACAAGAAAACATTTTAACCCCACACAGCATTTATACGCAATTTATAAACAATTAATTAATGATTTAAAATAAAAGATGGGACATTTATAAGTGTTGCTTGATGCATTCGTGGCCACCAAAGCGTCTGTGACTGAAGTATTAACAGTTAATGAATGACTGAGAACAAGGCTTTGTGGAGCACTTGATTCTGACAGTCAGTTACGGCCATAGGCGTAGATTCTGACGCAGAGGACACATCCCCCTCAATATTTTGAGAATGTGCATTTGTATAGCACCTTTCTAGTCTTCTGGACACTCAAAGCGCTTTTTACACTACTAGTCAAATTCACCCATTCACCCAGGGTTCAGTATCTTGCTCAGGGATATTTCGACATGCGGACTGGAGGAGCCAGAGACTGAACTGCTGATTTTCTGATCAGTGGATGACCCACTCTGCCTCAGCCGCCCCTGTGTTCTCTAAATACGTCCCCTAATCACTTCTATTTCAATTCACATGGAGCTAATATCATCACATGACCTTGTTTTTTGCAAAATATAGCAGGAAGGTTGCAGTCAAATTTCTACTTGACAAATTACAGACACAGTAGATTTTCACCGGATCAAAATCACAGACCACCCATCCATTTTCATCCGCTTATCCAGGGCCAGGTCTTGGGGGCAGCAGGCCAAGCAAAGCACCCCAGATGTCCCTCTCCCCAGCAACACTTTCCACCTTCTACTTGGGGGACCCCGAGGCGTTCTCAGGCCAGATGAGATATGTAATCCCTCCAGTGTGTTCTGGGTCTGCCCCGGGGCCTCCTACCAGTGGGACGTGCACGGAACACCTCTAACAGGAGGCGCCTAGGAGCCATCCTGATCAGATGTCCGAACCACCTCAACTGACCCCTTTTGATGCAAAGGAGCAGCGGCTCTACGCCGAGCTTCCTCCGGATGTCCGAACTCCTTACCCTATCTCTAAGGCTGAGCCCAGACACCCCACCGAGGAAACTCATTTTGGCCGCTTGTATCCATGATCTCATTCTTTCGGTCACTACCCAGAGCTCATGACCATAGGTGAGGGTTAGGACATAGATGGACCAGTAAATTGAAAGCTTTGCCTTCTGGCACAGCGCCTGCATCACTGCAGACGCCACACCAAACCGCCGATCCATCTCACGCTCCATTCTGCCCTCACTCGTGAACAAGACCCAGAGATACTTGAACTCCCTTGCAAGATCCGCAACCTTACTTAATTATTACAAATGATTAGGGGTCCCGAGTGTTACTTCTCCAGTGCAAATAGTGTGTTTTAAATACTTTATAATGTGTGTACAAGATAAATTTGAGATGATAATAATATTTATTATTGATATAAAAGCCAATAGACTGACATGAGGACACTGACTCTGACCCTGATTGTCTCACAGTTTATCTTAAGCTGCTGTTACCCCCACATAGCCCCCCGCCACACACTAAGACTGTCTCCCCACAGGAAACACACACACACTGATTATCATTAGCTTTCCACATAATGCCTGCAGCAAGCAGAGCATTTGTTTGCCTGTGTTTTGACAGTTTTACAGCATTTAGTTGTGTCTCTGAGTCATCAAACCACCCCGATTAAAGACGAACATGATGTCAAATTCCTAAATAATACGACCTAATTGGTATCAATTAGTGGTAGCAGCCGACGCTGCTGGCACAGCGAGGAGTTTCCTGACAAAATCCCTTTTCCCAGAAGGAATGCCAGTTTACAGCCATGCCTGCTGGAGATGTGGCACGGCAAGCTGTTCTGCAAACAGGCACACGTGGGTGAACTGACACGGGGTGGCGAAAGCAATGCCACGGAAACAGAAGTTTGTAGATATTTTGTATTGTTTCTCGCCAGTTTGAACATGTGTTGGGGACAAAGTTGTGGGCGGTCGAAGAAGCATAATGCGAAAGAATCGGAGTTGTCAAAGGTTAAGCTGCTGCCGGGGCCAGATGCCGCACATACATAATGTGTAAGATAAACAGAGAAAGGTCTACAACGTGCATGCGTCAGCTCATGCACAAACACGGCCAGAAAAATGTACACAATTTGCAATTCCTACCTTAAAGGTCAAAAAGAGAGTCACTGCTTATATTTAAGCCGGAGCGCACAGGCACACTCAGAAACACAAGGCAAACTTTCACTACGGTGACACATTTATTCACAGGGTTCCTACATATTTTCCCTACAGCTGCACAAATAATCAAAATATTATCAAATTCGTAATATGCTAAGAGCCATTTTTTTTTAAAAAAGGTAAAATGTAAAATCTGGTCCAACAGAGATGTAGGATATTGTGCTTATCTAATACAGACCCCAGCAAAAATCACATTATCGTCATTTCTCTATTTTTTTTGAAAGGAAAATGAAATGTGAAAATCACTATTATCACTAAAATCCTGCCTCATACCCCAATATCTGTCAATTTTCATGTGCACAATATCAAAACAAGAAAGCTCCGTACCTTCAAACTACCATGCTCCACTTAGAGAGCAGTTAAAACCAACCAAGATACCCACTGGCAATACATCATAAACCATTAAAATGTTACTACCTCCAAATGGATAGCACTTTGAAATGTAGCACTAAAGCTAACTCCATCCACTCCTATCCAACTCCACTACGACAGGTGGCGATATGCCCCCTTTCAGCTTGTTGGTATTGAACCTCTTTCCAGCTGACATATTACGTCACAGACCCAACAATCGACAAACAAGTTAGCTACAATTAGCTTTCGGCAAACTGGTACCATGGTGGACAACTTTAAAGGTCTGTAAATTTCGTCCATCCGAATATGCATGGCTCTGAATGCAGATTGCACCATATTGCTACTGACTTCTTCTTCTGTTACACATTGAATGCTTTCGAATTATGGGTCAAAACCCAGGGTGGAATCTGTGGAGCATGCGCTGAATACCTTGACCAGTTTGGGTCTGACTGACTGTATACATGCAGTCATTCGACTGCCAATCGCAATACCTGGGTGTGTTTGTCGGACTTTGAGAAATTTGATTTCATACAATTTCAGTAGGACTAACATGTTTACATGTATTTCAAAAGTCCGGGTTTAGTACAGACAGTACAACCAAAAGGAAAGGTCCCCTGTATTTCACATCATTTTGCGTTCTTTTCTTAGAAGCTAAAGAGTCAGAGTCAGTTTATTTGGCATTTGCAGTAAAATACCACATTGGAAAACAATTGCGAGAGTTCACATTAAGGACATAAGGGACCATAAGACAAACATTAGAATGAATAAATAATACAAACAGGTAGGTACATAACAAGGACAATGCCCCCAGCAATACGCCCACATCATCTAAGAAGGTACAAGAAATTTAAAAGTGCAAACAATAGCACTAAAGTCATTGATAAAGTACAAGACTTCGAAAAGTGCATGATAAAGAAGTACATGTTTGGCACCCTTTTAAAAGTATAATAATAACAATAATAACAATAATAGATACTCACATTTGTACCAATGTGTGCAGGCACAAGGATGGATTCAAGTGACCAGTTGAAGGTTATTTAAGCTACGCACAGCACAGGGAAAGAAACTCTTAATGAACTGAGAGGTAGAACGTTTAATGGAACGGTACCGTCTGCCAGAAATGAGGAGAACAAAAAGACTAGAGGCAGGGTGACTTGTGTCGCTAACAATCTTTGAAGCCCGGGCCAAAAGCCTCGAGTTGTAAAGCTCATCAAGACCAGGCAGGTCGGTACCAATGATTTTTTTGAGCCAGATTAACTACCCTGGTCAAGGAATTACGGTCCTGTGCAGTTAGGTTTCCTAGTGGTAGAGATGCTCTCAAAAATGGTTAGTTACTGGTTAATGGTGTCAGGTTATCAAAAGCAAACTTAAGTGAGACTGACATCCCCAGTGGGAACCCTGTATAAACAGTATACTGGCAGTAAGCAGGTTACATCTGGTTCCAGTTGCTTCAGTTGGCAAAACGTGTCCACCTTTTGTGTTTTTCTCAGAAAGTTCTGCAATCACACAAATGTGTTTTATAATCAGCGGCGCATTCCTTGTGTGCAAAATTAAATTGCCGGCGAGTGCTTCAGACGCGTGGAAAGAATGTGTTGAGCAGGAGGAAAGAGTTCCAGCAGAGTTGTTATGCATGGATTTGTGTATGTGCCTTAACTGTGAGATACGAGGAGGGGAGGGGTGGGGGGAGTGAGAGACGGTGTTTGCACATAAAGTGTAGCATGTTTGGCAAATGCATGAATGAATGCATGAGCGGCCTCGGCTTGGTGTCGGGCCTACAGAATGTGTGAACACCTGAATGTGTTTTTCTGAATTCTTGTTGTTTGTGCTTTTTTATTTTTTTTTTCCAACAAGTCCCCGAAGTGAGAAAAATAATAATAATAAAAAAGAATGCCTTCATTCTTTCTCAGTGTTCCTCTCAGATATGCTCCTGGTGTGAAGTTGGTATGCTGTAACATATGCACATACATATGTATAGTCGTCCCTTGCAGTGGTCTTCTTTGGATGCACAGCCAGCATTTGAGCATCAGAAAATATAGATATAAATAAATAAACACTTGCAGGCAGCGAGTAAGATTATTGGCATCCCTTGCAGCGAGCCCCCTCCCATGCTATAGACCTCACACTGGGAAAGACATGGCACCCACTGCGTCCCCGTGCTGCACACCTGATGTTCCTTCTGCACAACCTGTTCCCCTCATCTCTTCAACGATCATGCGCAGAATCCTAACCGCTTATTGTGACAAAAGAAAGTTAGAAAGAAAAGGAGGACCAGGAGGAGTCGGAGGAGGTGGGAAAACAAGCAGAAGACAGAGTGCCTGGGAGGAAAAGGAGGGGGGGGAAGGAGGGAGTGGAGGGAGGGAGGCTTTGGCTGAGTGCCTTGGAGGTGTTTAATTGTCTTCGCCGAAGACCGCCCCACCAAATGCAACACCTGACACACATACCCTTAGCCAAGGAGCGATGGTATCGTGTGAGGGGAAAAAGAAAAGCAAAAAAGTAGGCGCATTCCAAATTAACAGCTGTCGGAGGAACTGATTTTATTCTGAACATAACAAATGCCCGTGCCATTTGGAGACAAGCCAAATTGCTAGTCACCGCTTCGTTGCACCTAAAAAGGCACAAAATGCACATGGCGGCGTGTATGACTGTAGGCCCTCATTGAAAATACAGTCATGTCTCTGCAGCGCCATGAAAAACCATTCTGCTCTCCTTTTCTTTCTCCTACAAGTGCCGGCTGAATCGTCCAGACTGCAGAAGACAATGCAAAAAAAACAACCGACCGAAAATCGACGCACGTATTCCCTCCAAAACAACATGGCTGCCCTGCTCGAGTGGGGCTTTTATTGCGAGCACTTGACAATAACACCTTTAAAACACATTTGCTGCCTCATATTCTGTAGGTACACACAGTCAATACAAAGTGGTGGCACTTTTTTTCCTCTCTCAAACCAAATGGCCATCGTGGTTGTGTGATGCTTCTCGGTGTATCAGCGTTTGTACTGTAAGCCAGCTGAATGGCTTTTTTAATCTCTGTCAGGAGTGGGTGTGAGCCGCCTGTAGTTACACAAAACACCACAGCAACAATTCCATTATCCACACTTGGACCTTTGCAGTATGTGTGTGTGTATGTGTGTGTGTGTGTGTGTGTTTCTGCACACCACATACATACATCAGTTCTTATTTATCCTTGGCAGTCTCCTCTGGATCTTACATTGCAGACAGTGTAGTATCAGAAGCATTACATCCATTTTTAAACAACGCTGTTTGTTTGACGCACCTCGGTTGTTTCAAATCTTAACAAAATTTGTCCTTAACCTTGGAGGTCATGGTTTCTGTTTGGATTACAGAAAATCTACAGGCTGGATTTTCATCAAACTTTGTGGAAAGGTGTAGCACAGGCGATTACCGAACCCATTAAAATTTGGAGCAGAACCGAATCACGGGGGGGATATACGAATTGTTTTTCACTTTCGTTAACATTGCAAGATAGGACCATTGGCCTTGGCATTGGTCTTCACTCTCTTGACTACCCTCCTACTTACAAAGTTGATTTAAAGAGTCAGTTCATCCAAATTACCAAAGATTTGTCAATGATATTTCTTCCTCTTCTCAAATACACTGAAGATGACACCTAAAAATTGTTATTTACACTCTAGTTGAGTTGTTACGAATCCTTTTTGGCTTGCTTTTCAAGGTCTGAGGAGGTCGAATTAGTAATTCACAAAGATGAAATCTGAGAAGATACAATGCTGTGTTGCAGAAATTCATTTTTTTGTTATTGTTCTACCCTGTTAATCATCTCACATCCTCTCAGATTTATCTTGTGTATCCTTAGGAGGGTTCTGATGCTCAAGTTGAGAACCTACCTGGGGCTCTAGATAATCTATAGAACTAGTCGTTGTCTTAGGGACAATTTCTTTGGTATAGAGTAGCTACAAAGAAAACTGTGCACACGGAGGTCTATGTATCATCCAGAGCTGTGGATCTCAACCTTTTTCGTGTCAAGGACACCTAAATTGATACACATTCGGTCATGAACCCCCACTTGAGAAGATTCTGTTTCAGGGACCTTCATCTGAGGAGATTTGGTTGTTTGACATGATTAAGACTGTCAACTACAGCTGAGGTAGAGGAAGTAAAATCTAAGATCAGAATAGTCACACTCCTTTCTGTAGTGAATTGAATAGTGAAAATAAACCATTCCCAATTTTTCTGGGGACACCCTCGAACTCCCTCAAGGTCCACTGGTTTAGAATCACTGTACCTGAGAAACATGGACTTTGTTTCTGGAAAGACATGTTGCAGCTGAATTTTAAAAAGATATATTTTTCAGTGCTGGAGTAGATCTCCAAATCTTGACAAATAAAACTATGCATGGCTAGATACTGATAGAGGTACATGAGAAAATATTTTTGCAGTTGGGTCAACCGGTCCTTTAACAGGAAACACACCTAAGCTGTCCACACATCTGGTCTTTCTGCTTCAAAGAACACTTCATCCACAAAATGATCATGTGTATATCAACTGCTCACCCTGTATTGAATTTAGTTTATTTGTACAAATTAAAAGTTAAAACATTGTGCAGGAGAGGATACAGGCCAAAAGATTGACAGAGGTTTTCTGTTAATGCAGAATTTTCTCAGTTTTTGAATTCTTCATAACCATGGAGGCATTTGAGAAAACTGAAGCAAACTCTTACCAAGGTTCTTGACATAAAAAAGGTCGGGAACAGCAACTTTAAAACATCAAAGTCACACAATAACACAAACAAACTAACTGATCGAAGCAGTGGTAGACCATCAGCTCCTGTGTTCAGTGAACTAAAATTGCCGTTTTGTCAATGGAGTCTGGCTTTGAAGAGAGCATTGATAAGTTCTACGTTTTGTTCACTTTCCTGTTGGAGAGGACCTCTGTTTGGGAAGTTCTTAGCACACGACTGGATAAATAAGACTCGGATTATGCTGCACGAGTCGGTTAAGAGTTCTATGATTTCAATTTATCAGGAATTGTCTTTGTTTTTGGATTCTTCGTTCACTGTTAAGTCATGCAAGATCATGTTGTGGGTGAAGTATCCCTTTAAGAACAGGTATTCTTTTAAACTTAATTCTGTCCGAGTGCTGAGTTCCACGAGTTCAGACTGCACTGGGTGGGCTTTACAGTCCATGTGTGCCCGTGTGGAGAGACAGGACTGCGGATGTGACACTTGGGTATGATTTGAATACCTGCCTGCTCCGGCTGAGCTGTGATCAATCATCTCTCTGTCAAGCGCCACTCCCTGCTGGCAACTTCTCCACGCATGTAACCCCATCCCTCACTTTTCTCCCTCCTGTTTCTCATTCTCCGTCTCTCTCCTGTTTTTTTTTTCTTTTATTAATTTTCTCTCTATCTCTTGGTCTCTTTCCAACCTCCCATCCTTCGATCCGTTTCTGGGCTCCTGCACAATGTGTTACTCATTTACTCTGCTTTCCCTCAGTGCTTTCTCTCACATCATCTCACCAGGTCCTCTTGTTCTTTCTGTCTCGCTCGCTGTCGAACTGCCTGAGGACATCACGGAAAGAAATAAGGGGCGTGGGGTAAGGGACAGATGGAAATGAACGGGAGACACACGGCAAGAGGACTGTGCTCGATACAAACCCTGCTGCAAGCATTGCAAATCTTTTTATGCACTTTTTATTATGTGCTCATTATTATTTCTTTCATTTCTGTCCTGATTTTAATTTTTCCAATTAATGTTGTAGTGTTTTTAACTTGTGTGCACACATGGCCTGCGACCTTGGGGAGGGCGATGGGGGGAGAAGCGTGTGTAACATGCTGATTGATAGCACGAGTGCCTTCCACTGGGTGATTTTTCACTGCGCCGCTCTCCACCGGGTGGTGATGGGCGCACGGCACACACACAAACACACACGCGCAGACACACATACTCCCAGCCCTCCACCAAGTTGGGGGAAATCAGACCTAAGACCAGCGCTGCTGCCGCTCCGCTCTTGAAATATGAATGGTTTTAATTAAACAAACTCGCTTTGCCATCTGGCCCTACAATTGGGCTTGCCTAATGAACGGAGTTACACACAAACACACACACGCACATTATTAACCAGGCTAAGCAGCATTCCAGCGGGCAAAGCTTCGGAAATAGAGAGAAACAACAACAATGAAGTGATCCAGTGAGGTGCTTCACAGGGCTGGAAAATGATGCAGTGCCTCATTGTGCTGAACGAGGGGTGTGCGCGAGTGTGTGTGATGGCTATTTGTTTTTATGTGACTGAGCATGTGTGTGCATTTCAGTCTGTCTGTCTTGTGCATGTCAGCACAGGCTCAGACTGTCTGGACTACCTGCAACTGCTGAGATGTGCCACTTGTCTGTCCTACTCCACTGGGCCAGCTAGCCAACACTAAATGATGATGTTTGTAATCCAACGGTGGTACCCCAAGATTTCTCAGCGGGAGAGACAGGAGTGAGATAGAGGCTGGTGTGTGTGTGTGTGTGTGTGTGTGTGTGTGTGTCTGTGTGTGTGTGCTGGGGGGTGGTTGTCTGGCAGCCAAAGCGGAGAAACGTGGGAGGCATGCTAACGTTAGCAGCCAGTGGGACGTGCTATTACTCTCTTAGAGGCTACAATAAATTTGCACTATTCATCCGTCTTAGCAGCCAGTGTAAATGAAATCAGGCATCATCAGCCTCTGTGAGATGCACTCAGTGATGTAGTGGTAAGTAAAAAGTTGAGTAAACTGTTTTATATCCTGTCTGCTAGAAACCATCATGAGGGACCAACAGGAGCAGGAAACTTTCCCTCTTAAAGGGACAGTTTAAATCAAAAACACATATTTTAACTCTTACCTGTAGCGCTACTTATCAGTCTAGGGTGAGCTGTCGATAGTTGGAGGTATCGGCTGTAGAGATGTCTGCCTTCTCTCCAATATAATGGAACTAGATGGCACTAGGCTTGGGTACTGATACCTTGAATTCGGTACCAGCACCCAACGGTACCTTTTATGGTGCTTTACTTTCTCTCTAATAACAAAAATGCAATTTTTGGACAAGCTGCAGGGAAGATGTAGTAGACTAAAGCACAATCCACACATAGAGCTTATCTTTTGTCTGTCTGCATGTGTCTGCTCGTCTAACAGTGATACCAGGCTATTACTAAAATAATCTAGAAAAGAAAATAGACCAGATGTCAAAACTATCTTGGTGGATCCGCACTGCAGAATTAGTTTTGGCTCGTTGGAGAGCTGGCAGCGCTCCATGGCCGTATTTCCGGCTTTGGGGCACTTCCGCCTCCTGTCTGAAGTTGAACGCAGCTACTCCGTGGCTGGTTTCCAGGCTTCAGGGCGCTTTGCTGCACTTCCGGCTCTTGTCTAGACTTTGTGGGTCTTGTCCAGATGTGCTCTGTGGTACCAATAGATGTGATGTGAATCAGTACTTGGTAGGTCGGTATTCTTAAAAGTACAGAGTTTGGAACCCATTCTTAGATGACACTCAGTTTGTGGTGCCTAAATTGCCAAAAAAACACATGCAAAAACTGTCTCTTTCCAGAAATCATGACCCAGTTAGTCAAGATGTTTGATTCTCTCCAGCCAAACTCTAACTTTAGCTAGCTCAGTGGTGCCGGGTGAGCTAGCAGTAGATGCACACTTCCTTCTACCTACCTTCTGAACTACAGCTGCCAACTGTGCGCAGAAAGAAGCATGCATCTACTGCTAGCTCACCTAGCACCACTTAGCTAGCTAAGGTTAGAGCTTGGCTGAGGAGAATGCCATTAATATTTATGTCTTGCACTGTCACGAGCATGAGCCTCTTGTTAACTGGTAGATGCACACTTCCTTCAGTTGGTGAGTGCAGTCCGAGATTGAGAACGAGTTGGAGAGCAGAAGATGTAAACATTTATGATGTCCTTTTCAGCTGAGCTTTAACGTTAGCTGGTTGAAAGCTCGATGCATCTTGCTAAGACGCTAAAGGGTGCCTTTGGAGTACATAATACACACAGCGGGGTGTGACAGTGTGCCACTATTTGATGACCTGGAAATGAGGACAAGCACTGCTGTTATGAAACTCTTGCCCATAAGTAAATACACACTTCCTTCTGTATACATCAGGTAAATGCACCAAAGGATACCCTATGTGTCACTATGAGACGCAGGGGGGCGTTACAAAGTCTCTACATTTGACAACCTGGGATTGAGAACAGGTTGGACAGCACAGGATGTAGATTTCTGACGTCCTCCTCAGCTGAGCTTTAAGGTTAGCTAATTGAAAGCCTGATGCATCTCATAAAGACGCTAAAGGGTGCCTTTGGCATGGATATAACAGCAGTGGGGTGTGACAAAGAGTCAGTATTTGACGACAAGGAAATGAGAATAAGCTCCGTTGTCACAAGCTCAAGCCTTTATCAATGAGTAGATGTACGCTACCTTCTGGGCAGAGATAGGGTTGGTGGGTTTAGTTTGGTAGAAAGAAAATAGTTCCTACATGAAACTGCTCACAACAAGGTCTGTGGATTATCTTGAGTAACCAGGTCATGATTTCTGGAAAGAGACATTGCTGTTGAGTTTTTCAGATGTGTTTTTAGGGCACTTCAAGCACCTCAAGCCGAGCGCCATCTAGTTCCGTTACATATCAGAGAAGGCAGACATCTCTACGGCTGATATCTCCAACACTCTGCAACTCACACCGAAACAGTCTAGATTGATAGACTGCACTACAGGTAAAGGGAAAGGGTGAATGGCCCTTTAAAAATGTTCTTATTCTTTCTCTCTCCTCCCGATCACTACACACACACTCGAGCCCACATTGGTACATTTGCTTTGCTTACCTGTGTGGAGCATTAGCCGCCGGCAACACAGCACGTACAAACACACAGTTGAATACAAGAAGGTGAAGCTAAAAGGTTAAAATTTTACATTAGCATTTATTTTCTCTATTAAAAAAAAGCCACTCTATAGGATAAATCCTTGCCAGCGTGACCCACAGCACAACAAGCACAGCTGCACTGATGCACTGAACAATGATATTACATCTCCAGCGCCGGGAGCTCTTTAGATTCGCGCAGAGGTTTCATATAAAAAAAAACCACTTTGCACACCTCAGACACCTCGCTCATGATGAAAGGGCAGCGTGGAAGCGTGTTATTTTTAAGGTGTACTTGAACTAACACTGTAACACCCCCCACCCAACGGCAATGTGGAGATCAATAATAGAGCACGAGTCTTTGACCCAGCGATAACGCCGTACATTTGGAAGAGCTCTTTGACATCCATAACGGCCTAATCGGGTGTTTGACTCCAAACACTCAGCGTTTATGAATATCTGATGAGCACCGGGGTAAGCTTATGAATAAGTGAGGGGCACAGCTGTGCATCAAAAAGATCAAGACTTCATGAACTGAAATGCCATAGCAGGGGAATACATCGAGCTGCTCAAGATTTATGGTGAAATTGATGGATTTCTCGCTCCAAAAAACTACAAATTGACTTCTTTGTGCGGCGTTCAGCTGAACAAACTCAGATACATGTGTAAAGATACAGCAGAATCCTCATAGGTTCCTGACATGCAGCTTTTTTAACTGTCTCTCACTCTGCCGAAACAACGTATGAAGAAGAAACTACAGAGGAGGCTTGTGGAAGGGGTCAAGAATGTGTTCGTATTCCCGCAATGACCCGAGCACTCCCTGTTTGGAGTTGGTTCTGGAGGAATTTGTCTTGGATGGAGAGGTTGTTTTTGTCTTTTCTTGTTTTTTCTTGTTTGACACTCCCCACGGAAAGAAGTCAACCAATAGAAAATAATAAAGTTCGAAACCTGACCTTGATGAAGGAGATGAGGAAAAGAAAACAGGGTCCCTCGGCACATCTGTGCATGGTAGAAAGAAAGGAAGGATAGAGGCAGAGAGTGAAAAACAGACTGTGTGTGTGTGTTGTCTGTATTCGTACGGATGCCTGCATACATATATATATATGTGTGTGTGTGTTGGTGGGTGTGCGTGCTCGTGCGTGCAGACAAGCAGTGGAGGACGATTGTTCCTGCGCACTGTGCGAACATCGATCGACAACGAGCGAGTTAGAGCTGGAAGAGGCACGGCATCAAAAAGGAGACACGAGCCTTTGTCCGCCGCTCACCCTGACACAAAGCAGTGGCAATCAAACATGATGAATCAGTAACGCTCTGAATGGAAAACAAAAAATCAAATCCTTCGGATTCAGTTTGCAAACTGACAAACCCTCAACCCGAAGGTCGAAACTTTCATAGTCTTATATTGACTCCAGTCACTTTTATCTGCACGCTCATATTCTCTTTGACTTTCCCCTCTTCCTTCACCGTCAAAAAAAATCACCGTCACATTAAGCACGTAAATTCATGCAATTACCTGCGATCACTAATGATGCCCACGCCAAGCCATCTGCTAACTTTTGTTCTCCCTCTTTCCTCATAACTCCCCCATTTTCTAGAAAAGGGCCGGGGCTTCATACAGCAGTGCTGATGATGTCTGAGTGTGCTCTGGCTACAACACAAGGGGGAGTGCTAATGACTGTAGTTAGCATCCCTCAAGAGGCTGAAGCACTTTGCCAATATTTGCCCTAACCTTAGATGATTGCATTTACTTTACACTTAGGTATTTAGCGGATGCCCTCATCCACTGTGACCTCGAACAAGTGAGCAAACAGGGGCTCAGCGTCTTCCACAAGGACACTAACAGGAAGCATATAGCTGTGTTTTTTGTTGTTGCTTGGGATTGAACGACAGAACCTACACCAATTACAGCCTCTCGGACCACAAGGCCACCCCGCTGCCTCCCTAACTGCAGATCGCATCTCCTCATAGCCTCGGAGTACAAACTGTAAGAAGCTCGGAATTTTAAAAAACTGCGAGAGAGATTCAGAGGTTGCTTTGAGATTGAAAAACAATATGTTGAACAAAACATTCACATGTGCAGCTGCCTTTCCATTTGCACACACACACTCACACACACTCACATACACACCAGTTCGGCTGATCTCACTAAAGATAGCGAGCAGCAGCAGAGCATGTTGTTTCTCTTGGATGGAGAGCGATTCATGAATTGACCTTGACTCTGCTCCTCCAACAAATCTCCTTTAAAGCTCCAGTGTACTTTGCAATAGCACCCTCTCAAACCGTGGAAAAAGGGAGAATTAACAACATATGCGAGCTGAGCTGAAACTAAAATTGATGGGGAGTATTTTGCCAAATACTTCAGGTCACTGTGCTAATTGGGAAATATTTTACATCATGTTTTATGATACATGGGGTTTTTTTTCGTGGTATGCGAGATTCTGTTTTGTTTCATTAATTGTGCTGTTTTTTCTTCTCAAGGTGGATTTGATTTGAAGCCTCGTTCCCACACAGTTTCATTTTGTGTCTGTAAAGTATTAAAGTACGCGAGGAAATGTATCTCTGCACAGATGGATAAACACAGCACTGCAGAAAAGAGAAAAGCTCGTTCTGAGTATGTTTTTCACCATCCAGTCTCATGGAATATGTGCACGGAGCATCCATCCATCCATTTCCTGTACCCACTTATCCTCTTAAAGTTTTGGGTACACCCAGGACAGATTGCCAGACTATCACAGGGCTGACACACAGAGTCACACTCACATTCACACCTGCGGGCAAATCAAAGTCACCAGTTACTTGAACCTACATGTCTGTGGACTGTGGGAGAAAGCCAGAAACCCACACTAACCCATGCTAACTCCAGGCAGAAGGGCCCCAGCAGGCCAGCGGGCTTAAACCCGAAACCCTCTTGCTGTGAGGCGACAGTGCTAACCACTTTAGTAGCTTGTCACCCCCGCATAGAGCATTATCGAGGCAAAAATAGGACCAATTATGCATGGTGACAAATAACTGAGGAGGTTAGCCTGCCTGGCGTGTCGGCAGTATTTAATATTTTAATAATATAATAATATTTTGTTAAAAGACTGTGTTGTTACACAGCTAGCATGCTACCAAGGGTCGCTAAATATGCCATCAAACTTTACTCTGGAGAAAAAAGTATAAATTGAGCTGTCAACATAGACAAGCAAATGAAATGAATAACACAGCCTGTTAGCTAATTCGATTTTTGCTGCCTGAATTCAACGAAATAGCCTGTTAGCTAATTTGTTTTTATGCTGCTTAAATTAAATGAAATAACCTATTAGCTCATTTGTTTTTGAGCTACTTGAATTCAACAACATAGACCGTTAGCTGAATCATTTTTGAGCTGCCTGAATCCAGTGAAATAGCTTGTTAGCTAATTCAATTTTAGCTGCTTGAAGTCAATGAAATAGCTTGTTAGCTAATTTGTTTTTATGCTGCTCAAATTCAACAAAAAGTAGTTTGTTAGCTGATTTGTTTTTATGCTGACTGAATTGAACAAAATAGCCTGTTAGCTAGTTTGTTTTTATGTTGCTTGAACTGGATTAAATAGCCTGTTAGCTAATTAATTTGTTAGCTAAGTAAGTTTTTTACTGCTTGAATTGAATGAAATAGCCTGTTAGCTCATTTGTTTTTGACCTACTTGAATTCAACGACATAGACTGTTAGCTAAATAATTTTTGAGCTGCCCGAATCCAGTGAAATAGCCTGTTAGCTAATTCATTTTTATGCTAACTTCCTGTTGCGAACAAAGTACACAGCCTGTCTGAAAAGTTTTTCAACGTACTAAAGGCAAATTCCAGACCCAAAAAATAAAAAAAATTTAAAAAAAATGAAAAGAGAGTCTGTAAAGACATCACGGAGGTTACCACGGAAATGAATGGACTCTCGGTTGACTTGCATATGTACACAGGCCTATGTAGAGATGAGTTTACAAACTAAGCGTACCCCAAATATGGTGCAAACGTTCGCTGTCACAGCTAACTCTCTTCCATGACCAACACATAACATTACGTTAGCAGCTGCTGGGCGATCTCAAGCCATCTTTTGTCCTATATTTAGTTGTTTAGGTACTTGTCGCAATATGTCAGACAGTGTTGGGTGTTGAGAGACCAAACTGAGGCGTGACAGTTGGGTCCCACTTTTCATCTAACTGGGTTATTTTAGCTGTCGGCTGTCCCTTGTCCTATTACTTTTAAACAGGGACCAAACTGAAATGAGTCTTTTAATTGGGTCTAATTTGGCCACTTTAATGGGCGCCTATTGTCTGAAACAAAGGAGATTTTAAGTATCCACAAGGTAGCTGTATCAGCTCACATTAAAGTGGCTCAAATCCCTTTTAATCTGTATTAAGGCCAGCATCTGAGACAGCTCACTGTGGGACACCTGTGTAACTGCCTGTTTGATGTGCACATCTGTCTGCTTTCTATCTCGGGGTCATTGCAACCCTACCTTTGGATATTGTCCCCTCCCAGATGTCCCCTAAAGGATGCCCAGGCTTCACTGAGTGGATACAGCAGAATATTATATCGACTGCGCTGATCTAAAATAAGTTAAGACATCATCTCTGGAACAACTCCATCTTTAAAAAAATAAATAAATGAAAAAGAGAGGATGTGAATCTTTAAGCCATTTGAATATCTTTATCCTAAGCTGCAGCGGGGAAGCCTCTGCACTTAGGCTTAGCACTCTCAAGACAGCTCCTCCTTGTTAAGCATCGCCTCAGACTCCTCGACTATGAATGGGACCATTACCCCCATCTCTCGCTGCACACCCAGATACACACACCCACACATATTTTGGTCTTGGTAGGAAACTAGCTCAGGGTAGCTGCGAGAAGGTTCTGCAAGGGAAGATACAGTACTGTACCCAGGGACTGCCTTTACAATAGGCTCTTTTTTCCACTGCTCCCACTCACTCTCTCTCTCTCTAGGCTGCAGTCTTTTTACATTACAACCTACAGAACATCATCTCTGTCTCCCAATTGTGGAAAAATAAACTCCTTCGTAAGGGCCCCAAGCCAGCACACACTGCAAATCAGCAGAGCAGATATCTGTATGGCTTCCAAACAACTCAAGTTGGGTATTAACCCCCTATTGTTACTCCTCCTTTACTTCAACTCAAAGACATCTGATACAAAAAACCTATTCTCAGTCAAGTTGAAACCCAGATGACGAATGAAATTCAACAGGAATTGTAAAGAAAGGAGCTGCAAACTGAAAGGAAAAAGACGGCCTGAGAGGTGTTGATCTGAAAGCATATGTCTGTACATATATTCCCTGCTGTCGCGCCTTTGATCAAATAAGCCCGCTGTTTCTGGAACACAACCATAGGTTTTATACTCGCCTCCACGTGTGTTATGGAAGGGCTTTAGCTTTAATGAAAGTTGCAACAGCTTCTGCATCACAGCCTCGACACCACATCACACCTGGCACGCTACAAAAACGAACTAAAAGCCAAAAAAGAACTCGATGGCAAATTTTACTCACATGTTTTTTGTATGTTTCTGCCTACCGTCGGGCGTGCTACTGTACTGTACGTGAATGCTCTGGGAAGTTATGTGCGTGTGTGTTTCCTGTATCTTAACGCTTTCTTAATCTCCTTTAGTGTTTGCCCCTACCATTTTCCATGTGCTCTGCCTCACCGACACTGCCATCCGGCGTTGTCCTCTCGTAGCTGTCCTCGGGCAGGGGAAGGGCGCCCAGCCGGGGGCCCGACGAACTCTTGCTGCTGGGCGTCTCCGACTCGTCCAGGCCGCTGTCGTAGCAGCTCTGCAGCGATCCCTGCTGGTGAGGGTCCTGGGGCTGGCTCACCACAGAGAAGGTCACTCGGCGAAACGGCTACAAGAGAAACCAAACGGCCGGGGGTCACTATAAAAGGGACTGTTTTAACTTTTTGTCTTTTTATTGTTTGACGACAGCTGGGGAGTTGGATCTTCTGGAATTTTGGAAAGGGATTTTGGGTCAGGATGGTGGAGAAATAGGTTGGGAAAGAAGGGGGCAGGGTAAGGAGACTATGCTTTCATTGGAGGAGTCGTACAAGTGTGCTTGCTAGATTTTAAGGACACAACTACTACACCTGTGACGTCAGTTTACTGACCCCAAAAAAGAAGACACACAGCTCAATCTGCTCTAGCACAATAGCACACAAAAACCCCTTTTGTCACTATAAACAAGGTCATACCTTTCTTTCACCCTGAAAACTATCAATAGGAAGACATTAGAATAGGGACATGGAGGAAGCTGTACAAAGGGAGTCTTTCACAAGCTCGCTCAAGGCCCAGGGGACCAAGACGACATGGCAACCGGCTATACCTGTATATTAAAGGAATACTATAGCCCCTAAATGACCATTTGTATTTCCATTACTCAACCCATGTTAGGCTGAAATTGTAAAGAATCCATCAAGATCCTTGATAAATTGAAATCATAGGGGCGACCGACTCGTGCCATATAATCCAAGTCTTTACTCAGTGCTTCCCACACAGACGGCCTTCTCTGACAGGAAACTGAACATAAAAGTTTTCTATGCTCCCTTCAAAGCCAGACTCCATTAACAAAAACAATGATTTTACCTTGCTGAACACAGGAGCTGATGGTCTACCTTGATCAGTTAGATTGTTTTTGTTATTATGTGAGTTCACTGTTTTAAAGTTGTGGTTCTCAACCTTTTTTATGTCAAGAACCCCTAAATTGATACAAATTAGGCGAAGGAACCTCATTAGGGAAGATTTTGGTTGTTAGATATGATTAAGACCAAAATTTTATAGTTCTCAACAACAGTTTAGAAGGTAACCGTGGAGGAAGAGAAAACTCTCACTCATTCATTTCATTCAACAGTAAATGGAATAGTACAAAAAATATTTATATTCCCCAATGTACCCCCCTGGAACCCCCTTAGGCCCCCCTGCATTTCTGCACTCTAGGCTCCTGGCATTTTTGCTGGAGTGCTTTGGACTCCTCGAGTTGAAAAAACTTCAACTCAGAGCTGAAAAACGCCCCACGTCATTTCTGCTTTTTTCCCATTGTCCAATCGGATGATTTGAGGGTTGGTCCTTCTGTGGTGGTCACAACAACAAGTTTACAGTTGGTAAACAATGGAGGAGAAACTGGTGGTGCTCAGTCGCGCGGCAGGACCACTGGACTCCCTGTAGTTAGTGTACATTCTTGTTATGCTCAGCCTGATAGACAGCAGGTTATGAAACTGCCCCTGAGTCATCCTAAAATATGCCTGGAAACGGCCATTATCGAGGCAAAGCTCCTGGACCAACTGGTGGTACTCCCCATGACCCACCTCTTTCTTAGGGTCTCATGTACCCACACAGATCTCTGTTTCCTTGCACCCAACAAACTTTTACCTGACAGCCTCTCACCCTCAACCAGAGCTACAGCAAGTACCCTCTGCCTCATCGTTTTAGGAACTAGATACTAATTACTGTCAAATAAATAAACCGCAGATTGATTACAAGGGGTAGATTAGCAGCTCTGGTGTTCAACGAGGTAAAACTGCTGCTTTTTTGTCAGTGGAGTCTGGCTTTAAACGTGGACCCCAATGACTTCAATTCATTCGGTATTTTCTCAGTTTTTGGATTTGTCGTTTGTCATTGAGGCATGCGCGAAAAACTAATTTTTCCTCATGAATTCAACATAAAACAGGCTGATTAACAGATATATAAATAATCATTTCGGGGGGTGATGTGTCCTTTAAATACAGTTAAGGAGGGGAGGATGCACCAGCCTTAATCACTTGTCTATTTGCCCACTAGAAAGAGAACAAGGTAAAAAAGTGTTTGCTTCGAACACGAGTACATACAAACAACATGTGAGCACACAAAAGCTTTAGCTCGCGGGTCCACGCTGTCAATAAATGCAGCCTGCCTCCAACGCACTATTGAACAGTGTCTTGAGTTAAGCAGTAACACAGCACGTCAGTAAAGCGGAGGCCTCTTGCTCGCTGTCTCAGTCCGTTTCCCTTCCTCCCTCCTGCATCTCTCAATCCCTGTCTGAGCGTCGCACAAAGGTAATGGCAAAAGAGAGAGGGAGAGGAGGATGAAAGAGGGAGAATGAGCGTGAGGCGAGGAATGAAAGATCAGGCTTGGTCATTAGGAGAATAAATGGCATTACAAATGGCTAATGCCATTCATTAATTAGATACAAACACAGTGAGAGCTCGCCTGTGTTGCTTCTCCTCCAGCCTCTTGCTGGACCTCATCACTTGTTCTCCGGCTCCTCTGCTTCTTCCCCTCCCTCCTTCTATCCTTCCATCATGAGAATATTAAGCAGGACAGAGGCACATTACTCAATCGTCTCCTCCCTCCATCTCCATCCGTTCGCTCCCTGATTGCCTCACCTGATGATACAAAATCTGTGCATCTATCCATTCCCCATACGAGAGGCGGATTCTAAAACATGTCGAGCTCTTATCGTGACGACAGCGTGAAAGTGCGTCTTTAGAAAAAGGGTGACAAACGAAAACACACACAGATACATAACGTACGTTCTCAGCAGGTGTTGACAGGACGCCATACGACGGTGAGCCTCTTTGTTATTTTGTCAACCTCAGCCACTTACTGTAAGCACCTCTGAATCTCTGCCAGGCACATACCGTGAAAGATACTCTTTTTTTGATAATGAAATTTCCCACAAGCCACTGGGAAAAAAATGGGCTTCCTTTTGAGCTGCGTGTGTGTGTGTGCCGAGTGTGGAAATTTGCATTTATTTATATATTTCCGCCCCGGTTCTTTTTCTCTCTGGCTGGCTGGCTAGCACAGCAATCTTGGCAATAAATCATGTTTCCATGTAATTACAATCAACACTCAACAAATGAATTGGTATAAATATTCATGCAAATTTCACTTGGATAGTCAAACATTTGTTGCATAATTAAAACCGGGGGCCCAGAAGGAGAACTGCTCTCTATAAGTGTAATAACACTTGAAGAGATGCTAAGATATTAAACCATGTTTTTTTGTTTTGTTTTGTTTGTTTGTTTGTTTGTTTGCTTTTACTCTCCGAAAAACACTTGTTTGGTGTGAGGTGTGTGTTAACAAGTCCCGCAGCTTGTGTGTGGTTGAAGAAAAGGAAAGAAAAAAAGAAGAAGTACTTTGTCTGGATCAGATTTAGTGGAGTGCCACACTCCTTGGGAAACACGGTTTTCTAATGATACAAATTAAACGACTGTTGCCTAATGAATTGCTGGCGAGACCGTCGCAAAGAAAAGAAACACTCGAGCAGGCGCGCGCCGAGGGAAAATTGAGTTTGGGAGAGAGAAAAGAAGCTGACGGGGAAGGGAGAAGAAAAAAAGTTAAATGAACAAATAGATTTTATTCACCTGAATTTCCCCTTATTTTCACTGGAGGGAGAGCGAGATAGGAGAGAGAGGAGGAGGAGGGAGGAGAAAAAAAGCTAATTTGTTTGCAGACCAGAAATGGAGTTCATGCGGAGATCGCCGGAGGCTTTGGATTAGAATCTGCAGCAACCACCGTCTGCACAGCGACCTTCGCTCCCTTCATTCTGTGTCTTTTAAATAAATGAATAAAATAAAAAGCAATTCTTCCTTCGTCATTTTTCCGTTATATTTGTGCGTGCGTGCCTAGGTGTGTGTCTCACACGTAGCCGAGGAAGAATAGTCCAACATGCCGTGTGAAATCACATACGGCTTTCTGCGTGTCACTACCTCTTTCAAGTCATCATAGGGAGCAGTTTTTTGGGGGCCAAACCACAGGGAAAAATTAACAATTATCCACCATGCACACACACGCAATCACAGCGTGCGGCGATGGCGAGGGGAATAAAAGCAGGCTGTGGGTGTTACAGTGAAAGCTGGCCCACGCTGTCACATGGCACCGCGCTGACCCCCTCGCACCAGATACTGGTCATTTTCAGACCCGGTGAGTTTGTTCAGCCTCACTGAGTACATGCCCTCTGATGCCGGTCCCGCTACCTCCTACCCTGACCTCCCTGGCCTCATGGTCCACTCAGCTGCCAATCAATCTAGCAGCGCGCGCTCACACACATAAACACACTCAAGTGTCACGACCTCGGTACCATTTAATTTTAAAGGGGAGCCACATTATTTCTAAAGAAACTGCATTTTATTGACTGATGGGTCGTTTTAAAGTCCTGGATTCAGAGATCATAAGTCGCTAACTCTCATTCTGTGTCCTGTCACAGTGGCCGAGCTTCCGTTGTGTGGCTTTCATTTCAAGTTAGCACTTTATCTTTACCAGATGCTGGGACCCCTCTTTCGGAGGGCCTCTTTAAGGGTGTGCCTGTGATTGAAAGCCAGCTGCGACAGCCACGGGTGATTGAGCAAATCCGTCATCCCAAAAAATGAACAATGCAAACAAGCCACAGGTTTACTGGGAGCTCTGGCCGAGGCTTGGCCCGGCCTATTTCCTGGATGCTAAAGGGGAAACACATGGGGGCTTGCCTGACTCGAGCGGCGCTGGAGCCAATAAAAACAGGACCTTGCCACTGATGTCAATAATGTGTGGCCTCTTGGATTTGACCGCCCCTGCTGTCAGCAGCAATCTGTTCTAGCCTTACTGCTTTTATCTCCCAGCAAACCTTGCAAATATTGTTTCCAGGTAGAGCGCTCTGCCTTTGCATGAAGCCTCAGAGTTGTGAAGATCAATGACACTCGTCAAGGCGCGTTGCTGAAGGCTGTGCAGTAGCTTTAACATCAAGTGTTTTCTAAAAAGTTCTCTATCAGATGCCTCATGCGGTAGATAACACACACAGCTCAGTCACCAGAGCAAAGTAAGCATTGTACATTTCTGTAAACCACAGATATGTAACATTTGTACATCTCATACATTTGTACGCACATACAATCACATCAATGTTTCGAAAGTGACGTACTTCAGATAACATGTATATGAGCTGAGTTTCTCTTCATAGCGACACAAGTGAATATTTTTTATCGAGAGGTCAAAATATTTTCAGCTGTCTCTGTTGCAACAAAAGCGTGTATTCTTTAACAAGAGATCTGGACATTTGTAGCTGTGTTTGTAGCGACAAAAGCTGGTGTTTAACTAGAGGTCAGGACATTTCCAGTCATGTTAGTAGCAACAAAAGCAGGTTGAGGTCAGGACATTTCCAGCTGTGTTTGTAGTGACAAAAGTGGGTATTTTTTAACTCAATGTTCAGACATTTCCAAGAACATCTGGCATTGATTAACAAGAGATTGTTACAACAAAAGTGGGTATTTTTCAACAAGAGGTCGGGGCATTTCGATTTTGACTTGATGTTGAGACATTTCCAGCTGTATTTGTAGCAAAAACAGCTGTTACTGATTAACAAGAGGTCGGGGCATTTGCAGTTGTGTTTGCAGCAAGAAAAGCAGGTATTTTTTAACTAGAGGTCCAGAAATGTTCAGCTGTGTTTGCAGCATAAAAGCTGGTGTTTGTTTGTAGCAACAAGAAGGTATTTTTAAAAGAGAGGTTGGGACATTTTCAGCTGTCTGCAGTGACAAAAGCTGGTATTTTTTAACTAGAGGTGGAGATATTTCCAGCTGTGTTTGCAGCGAGAAAAGTGGGTATTTTTTACTTCAGATTGGGACATTTTTAGCTGTGTTTGTGTCGACAAAAGCAGGCATTTTTCATTAAATGTTGGAACATTTACAACTGTATTTGTAGCAAAGAACAGCTTGTATAAGAATTCAAGACATTCATAGCTGCATTTATAGCAACAAGAGGGTATTTTTAAATGAAAGGTTGGGATATTTCCAGCTGCTTTTGTAGCAACCAAACTGGGAATTTTAAGCCAAAACATGATGTTTACCTAACCCTAACCAAGTGGTTTTTGTGCCTAACCACATATTAACCACAGTATTGTCACTACATCAAATTGAAAATTGAAGAGTAAAGTTTGAGTGCACAAAGTCAACATATCTGTGGCTGCAGGAATGTATAATGCCATCATTTATTCTGGATTGAGTTTGAAACACAATGGTGACTGTGTTTATGCTCTGCTGCCACCGAGGAAGCCTTCTGAACCCGTTCTCTCTGGATGTCTGGATTTATAATTAAGCCCACCTTCAACAGAGCCTCCGGACGGAGCGAGGGATAATGGAACGGTGTAGGTAGGCCTGCTTGGAAAACACAGTGTGTGTAATTTCAGCTGTAAATACCTTTGACGGATGGCAGTGACCCACTACCGTGAACCACAGGAAGTAATTGTGGCTAGGCAGGACTTGGGGCAAGGGGAGCAAACATAAACTGCAGGCCTAGTGTCTTATTGCAGTCAACCAAGAGAGATGGAGGGATACAGAGAGAGGAGAGAGTATGAGTAAGTGAGATGGAGAGACAGATAAAGAGGCCAGTTGAACTGGTCGGGGGGAAGAGACTCGGAGAGAGTGAGAGAAGGCAGCGACACATGAGCACGGCCACGATTGCCAAAAGTGCCAGTCGGTAATTAAGAAGCCATGTTTCATTTTTAATGGGCAACCAGACAGCGACCTGTGATACGCCACCTGAGACGCGCACAAAGTGCCAAATAGCCACGGTACACCAAACAACATACTTGCTGGGATCTTAAATTGCCTTAACCCAACCGCGGCCGGCCGGCTTTGCAGAGCTCAAACGCAGGTTAAGCTTGCTGTAATTCCAGTACTGGTGAATTAAAAAGATCACGAGATACAGCGATGCTGAAGCGATAAATGAGACAAATGCCCTCAAGGTGAATGTCTGACTGGAAATCAATTGGAATCTGATCAGGGGTGGATTCAGGTTCTGTTTGGGTGCTCCTCAGTTGCACTTAATTACTATGCTAGGCTAAGCTAAGCCCAGCACGCCGCTGCCTCGTCAAAAACAAGAGCTGAATGTGGATGATCTCTCAGGTGTGCTAGTGACGAGGGGAATTTCAAAAAGGGTTTCTGTCAGGGCCGAGTAAGTTGTGGGAATTCTGGCGTTCAGTTGTTGGCTGGAGCTTTGTTAGCGCAACCGCCTGCAGAGTCTCAGGTATCATGTTCTAGCCTGACTGATAGCTTTGGCCCTGTCAAGCTCCAGCGCTCCTCTTCACTTCCTCGCACCCCCTTCTCTCCCTCCTTCCTCCCCATCCCCATCCCCATCTTCTTCACTCCTCCGCACACATTCTTCACAGGTCACTCGGGATGAAGAGGAGAAACTCGGGGTAACATTTCCAAAGAACACCCAAGACTCCGGGAAAAAAGAAAAACAAAGCCGAGATAAAAGAGGCTCCTGCGAGTTCACCGTCTGAATTTTTCCAACATCATCTTCTGAGTCAACAAAGATGCAAAGAGTGTTTTTTTTCCCTTTGTCTTCTTCTTCTAGTCTGTTGAGTTTGAAAAAAAACAAGCTCTTTCACATCCTTTTAAACAGCCACCCTCACAAGGGCATCCAGCCGCCTTAACTGTGCCCACAATAATAGATTGGAAAATAATAAGAGATTAGATTTGGATGGCAATCTTTCATTTAAAATCATGTCAGGGAGCTGTGAGGTCATCCGATCCGCACGGGGCCTGGAGCTTGATAATAACATTTTTTTAAACACCTTTAAAAATACTTTTATTACAGGAGGTGCAGACATTACGGGCAACACGGCACACAGCCTCGTTAAGACTTGATGATGCTATTAGCACTCTCTTGTCGATCTTTCAAACCGTGTGCATTCTCTTTTTTTACCCTCCCATTTTACCATGTGGTCATTTTATGATCTCACCGAGCTCCGATCAATCGAATGTCCTTCAGCGCTTGTCCACTGAGTCTTTACTGACCCTTTACGGCGGACTTTGGCAGCTGTATAAATATATGTGCTCCGGTTGACTGTTCGATAAACACAAGCAAGAAACCCAAAACACGAACTCCCTGATGCCTCCAACTGTTGTGTGGTTGGGGCTGTGCCATAAAAAGCGGTTGCCAGGCACAAAAAGTCCTCCGAAAGAACTCCGGAGGGACGCATTCTTAGTCGCAGAGCTTGCGCCTTGGGAACCACTTTGGATTGAGAAAAAGGAAGTGGGAATTGAAGAGAAGCGGGGAGAGGAGAGAAAAAAGTTGGAGACAGTCTAAGAAAGGAAGAAAGGAAGGGAGAGCGATGATAAGGAAATGAGGAAGTGGGTGATCCTTGCATCCCGAGCTTCATTTTCTCCCTTCATCCACATCACATGCCCCCACCACACTTTAGTCTTTTCCCAGTGTGTTTGGAATGCCTTTGGAAAAGTGCCACAGCTAGCACTTTCCTATTAGCATGCACCCCATGTGCGCAGCTGGAGAGACAGACCCGCAGGAAGAGAAAAAAAAAATGGAGAGGAAAAAAAAGATCACACATGGTTACTTTTTTAAAGTCTGGGCTAAACTTTTAATTGCTCTTCAAGTGGCGGATTAGGCCATTGGTGTAACAGAGATACTATTCAGGGGGGATGCGTTTGAACATCTTCAGAAGCTTAGCCCAACCCCTGACCTGCTCTGAATGGCAAAAGAGAAGTGTGGTTTTTTGGTGAGGGGGGGCGTTGATGGGTTAGGGGTGGGGGTGTTGAGTGGCAGTGGATTAGCTTCAAGCTGACAAATAACACCCTTTGTTGGATTCTGCTGCTTTTCTGCTGGGCTGCAGAAGCACCATCGCAGCCGGAGCCTGGTGTCATGTAGCTGATAGCACGAGGCTAAAAAGGACACAAGAAAGAGGACATGAAGGCTTCATAATTCATAAAGGGAGGCTTGTCGTTGTGTTTGCGTTTATGCTGCGGTGGTAGATTTTTTTTTTTTTTTTTGTGCCGCATTTCCACAGCAACATCCGCATCTGTCAGTGGCGAATTATGTTACATCCTCTCATTATGAATGGATGGGGACTTCTCCTGTGTCGCCATGTTAGAGCCACTGCTGCTGACACAAGCGCTGGCAGACACTGGGAACGAGTGTCAACCAAAACCCAGACTCTGGTGTTGCTTACATAGAGTCTGCCGGCAAAATCTTGAGATCGCCTTTCCTACTTTTTATGCCTCCTCGCAGGTGATTTGGGGTTGTCCGTCTGTCCATGTGTCTGTCCCATTCTCATGAATTTGTTTTCAACTTTGGCACAACTGTCCACTTGTACTCAAGGATGAACTGATTAGATTTTGGGGGTCAAAAGTTAAGTGTTATGTGACCTTGCATCTGTTTGATTTACTTGAACACAGTATCTCAAGAACACCTTAAGGGAGTTTCCTCAGATTTGGCACAAACATCCACTAGGACTAAGCATAAACTGATTAGAATTCGGTGATCATAGGTCAGAGTCACGGCCGGTGTGACCTATTGTGAACCCTATATCTTACGAACACCTTGAGGAAACCTCCTCAATTTTGGCACAAATGTCCACTTGGACTGAACAATGAACTGATTAGAATTTGGTTTTTAAAGGTCAAGATCAGTGTGACTTTGTTTGTGTTTGTGTCATTCTCCTGAACAAGGTATCTAAAGAACACCTTGAGGGAATTTAAATTTGCCACAAACATCCACTTGGACTTAACAGACAACTGATTAGAATTTGGTCAACCTGTGAACATTATATTTCCTCAAATTTGGCAAAAATGTCTACTTGGATTTAGAATTCGGAGGTTAAAGGTCAAGGTCAGCGTGACCTTGCTCATTCTTGTGAACCTGATACCTTAAGAACACCTTGATAGAATGCCCTCCAATTTGTCAAAAATGTCCACTTAGACTCAACAATGAACTGGTCAGAATTTGGTGGTTAAAGGTCAAGGTCAGTGTGACCTTGCTTCCATTTCATTCTTGTGAACACGTTATCTCAAGAACACCTTTAGAGAATTTCTTCCAATTTGGCAAACGTCCACTTGGACTCAACAGTATACTGATTAGAATTGTGTAATCATAAGTCAGAGGTCAAGGTCAGTGTGACCTTGCTTCCATTTCTTTTTCAAGAACATCTTGAAGGAATGTCCTAAAATTTGTCCACTTGGACTCAACAAAGGAACTGATTAGAGTTCAGTGGTCAAAGGTCAAAGTCACTGTGACCTTACAAAACATGTTTTTTGGCACTCCCAAGAATTCATGCCATAATTATGACAAAATTTCACAAATCAGGTCTCAGGAAAACTGATGAAATGATGACAGTTTATATCCAAAAGGTCAAAGGTCAGCTTCACTGTGACATCATAATGTCACATTTGGTCAGATACTAACTAATCTTGGGTGTCCACCTTGAAACTGTGCTGATTGTATAGATCCTCTGTGCTGTCGGGGGGGAGATGTTTCCACAGACATGGATATAAACTATGTGTGCAACCTGACTGGTGAGCGGAGTCACACAACCGCGAGGCAATAATTCTAGTTTTATTTTGATTTCAGCTCTTGTTTGTACAGTGACATCTGAACGGCGCGCCGCTGACTGCGCGCGTGCATACGTGCAAGTGAAATTGCTCCCTGCGCACCCAGGCGTGCGAGTGCCTCTTGTCTATCTCTGAGTGAAAGTGTATGTGTGCGTGTCATGTCTTTGGCATTGTCATGTCATTTCACATGTCACCCTGCCATCAGCTCAGGTTCCCAGTTCTGGCACGGCATTAGAGGGGAGGTGATGGTGGGTGGAGGTGGTGATGGAGAGGGGGAGTTAGGTGTCGCATGTGGGGATCCATCACAGCAGTGGCAGCGCTGCATCTGACCAACGGCCCACTACTGTCAGTCTGTGACGAGCCTTTGGAGGGAGGGGGGGGGCTGGCGCTAACGTTAGCCTGTTGTGACACAGGTCTGGGTGTCAGCAGAAAGCATGACACGGCATCAACCGAGCCAAAGCGGCCAAATGCCACAGAGCTGTGGATATGAGACACAGCAGCTCGCTTGTTTTGCTACCTGTCCCATGCAAGCACAGATGGGAGATTTAGAAGCCTTCAAACGCCATATCTAAAGAAATGAATATCAACGCAGAGAGGGGGGGGGCGGCGATAGATAGCATCTACGGGGATAGACAGATTTGTGGAGAGAAAGATAAAGAAAGAAAAAGCAGGAGATAAGGGAGGGCGAAAGATAAATGATTCTTTATTTACCATCCTGAGTCACTGATGACAGATAACCTGCATTTAGGGGATCAGGGCTGCCATCCAAACAGGC
The DNA here is from genome assembly GCF_011397635.1 of Epinephelus fuscoguttatus. Classification (NCBI taxonomy): domain Eukaryota; kingdom Metazoa; phylum Chordata; class Actinopteri; order Perciformes; family Serranidae; genus Epinephelus; species Epinephelus fuscoguttatus. The sequence continues at coordinate 11,599,242 of NC_064774.1, forward strand.
AAAAGAGCGAGCGGCGAGATAGATTGGGGGAGGTTAGAGAGCATATCCAGCTTATCCGCTAATGAGGCGTTCTATTTGAGTATGATCATGCGGGCATGTATCATTCAACTGGGATAAGTAGTGTGTGTCCTTGTGTGTGTGTGTGTAGCGCATGTCCGTGTCATCTTCACAATCACCCCAGGACGGCACCACCAGGTGGCGCGTCTCAGTGCAGGCGAACGCCACGTCCTCATCATATCACTCACACACTTCCCTTACAGGTCCCATCCGCCACCTGTTCTGCGACGACGACAGAAGCAGGAGACAATTACGATCCGAACAATTATGAAAACAATTATTACAAATGAGTAATTAAACCCTAATGTCAGGGTAAATAAACTGACGGTGAGGAGGGAGAGGAGGAAGGAGGATGTGGGGGGGGGAGGAAAAAAAAAAAAGCCCAAGGCGAGCGAGGGAAGGAGTGAGCGAGGAGCGGCGGGATGGGAGAGGAAGTGTGCAGTCGCTGACGTGCCACACTCTGCTGCTGCGACATGAGGATTATGAGAAATGGAATGGCTTCACACACTTACTCGCACATTTAACAGACCTCGAAACTTGGCATTGGAGATGTTCCCCCCCTCCACCTTTCCCCACATTTCTTCCTGTCATGTTCCCCATCCCTCCATCCCTCCATCCCTCCGTCCCCTCGTTCATCATCTCAACTCGGCCCCCTTATCTCCCAACTCCCCCCCCTCCGCCCCAAACTCCTCTATCTCCAGTCTCTGTCACTCTCGCCCGCTCCCTCCCTACCTTGCTATCTTTGTCGAGATCACGCAAGGTCAAACCTCCCCGACGTTTGATGGATGAAAATGGAATTAAGATGAAAGCACACTTTCAGATAATGAAGATATGCGGCGGGAGATTAGGAAGCTGGGGAGGCTGCTGAGGTGCCGACCAAATTAATATTGAAATTTATGTGTGTTTGGCTCAGGCCCAGACAATCCCCATGTGTTATTTTCACCAGGGGGCCAAAGTGGAAAACATAACAAAAAATTTAATAGCGTTCAAGGGGGGGGTAGCGAGTGGAAAGGCGGTGCCATTCTTTTTTTTTTTTTTTTTTTTGCAGCTGACAGTGTTCATTTTGTCTGATGTTGGAATGCAAAATGAAGTAGCTGAAGTGCACAATGCAGCCATTCAGTAGCAGAGGAGGGATTGTGTTGGGAGCGTTAAACATGCACACCTGTGGGGCTTTGTGTTCGGCGCTCAGAAATTAAATATCTCGACTTTGTGTGTCGTGTTTGAAGGTAGTTGAGAGTGCGGATTGGTTAACCTCTTCCATCCATCGCCAACGTCCGAAACAACATTCCAAACTTTGGATAAATTATGGCGAGGGCAAACTGGCATCGGCATTTTCATGGGGTCCGTGAGCCTCTAATCTCGAGATATCTAATCAATGGTTTCTGTGGGTACCCACTAGTCTCCCCTTTACAGACACACATTTTTACTACTCCCACGCATCTATCTATCCATTTTCATCAACTTATCCAGGTATCCAGGGCTTGGTCGCAAAGCTTCCCTGCTCCTCCTGGAAAGACCAGGCCAGACGAGATGTAGTCCCTCCAATTTGTTCTGGGTCTGCCCCGGGGCCTCCTACCAGTGGAACGTGCCCGAAACACCTTTAAAGGAAGGCGCCCAGGAGGCATCCTGATCAGATGGCCAAACCACCTCAACTGACCCCTTTCATCACAAAGGAGCAGCGGCTCTACTCCGAACTCCCTCCGGATGTCCGAACTCCTTAACCTATCTCTAAGACTGAGCCCACTCAAGGCCAGATGGAGTCACTGAAAATCGTGGGGTGGAACCAAAACCAAGAAGCCCTAACTGAATTTCAGGGATTCAAGCTGTTGTAGTCAATAAGAGTTAAGGAACTGTATACTGATACACTAATATTACTAGTTATCTGATGTGCACGGGCTAATACTGGTACAGTTGGGTGTAGGTACTCACAGAACCCATTTTCATTCAGATATCTTGAGGTGAGAGTTCAAGGGACCCCTTTGAAAATGGCCATACCAGTTCTTCCTTTGCCAAGATTACACCAGATTTTGGAGCATTATATCAGTACTTTTCCGACAAGCTAGCGTGACATGGTTCACACCAATGGATGCCTTTAGCTGCCTAGTTTCACAAGATAACAGCACCTTTATTCTGGCCTAGAAGATGAAAAAACTACAGCTTTTTAAAGAAGTAATGGCCAGTGGGGGAAGCCAACAATCAACTCTCAGTGGGTCATAGCCTTCCTAGTCCCCCCTTGGAGGCACCACTGAGTGCATGTGGATATTTCTGCATCTTGGGCTCCCTAAACAGTCTTCAAAACACATGAACTGGGACTGACTGGAAAGCTGAGACTCTTGTGAATTCATCGCGCCCACTTTTATTCTTTATTCTGTTGTGTGTGATGATGTTAGCCTCCACAGTAGCCATTTTATTGTAGTGAGAACATTGCTTTTAAAACGAATATCTCTGTATAAAATGACCTCTTGTGACCTCTAGGATAATCGCAGCCTCATGAACCTTTGTAAGCACAAACCAGAGACCTCAGGCATTCAGGGGATGTCTGGCTTTTATAGGTATATTGACAATAAAGAGGGTTTCTCAGCAGTTTCTAGAACAGAAGTGCCATCGAATCGCTGAAAATTCTTACAGAAACGTCAAAAGTTTTTGACACAAAATCACAGTGTGGAGTTTTCTCTGGTGTTCCTCAAGGTCTCTGTGTTTTAGTGTGGTACTTAGGCAATTTATACAACTTGTCAAAAGGTCAAGACGCTTCAATTTGGCACCCAGACTGTCTAACAGACGGTATCAGTGAAAAAACTACTGCAAAAACTCATGAGGAATAATTGGGCATGGGGATGGCCGTCATATACTTATACACACAGTGCTGAGCCGTACCTTAAATAAATGTTCAGGTTCCAAGCTTTCCAATGATGTACACCACTTCTATGTTGCACATGCTATCTGCCCCTGAAGGTCCCCTGTCCTCTCTAAAGTAAGACGAAATGGGTCCCTGGAAGGGCGAGGTGGGGCAGAGGAGGTGAGGTGTGTTTGCATACTGACACGAGCCTATTGAGACATTTGCATTGACTTTGACACACTTTGCAAAGAAGTGACACACACACACACACACATATACACACACAGGCACGTACATCTCCTGATCCAATCTTCCCCATCTCAGCAGTTCTGAAGGGCTGGATCAGTGTACGTGTGTTCGAGGAGCGTGCTACAGCAGATAGGCGAAAGGGATAAGGGGCCCCCGTGCCTCGGAAAAGGCATCAAAGACAGACGGCCTATCACGGCGCCGTATCGCTGTCTGATGACTGCGATATGAACACTAATCCGCATGTAAAATAGTCCTCTCCTCCAAGGCACTTCTTGGAGTGCACTTAGCGAACGACGTCTCTCCTCTCCGATCCTTCTTCCTCGTTCGTTCTCTTTGACACTATTCCCCGCGAGCGAAGATCCACAACGAGCTCTTAAGGTCTCACTTTCGGCTCCAGCCCTTTTAGATCTCATTACTCAGCTGTTGACTGGGCAGCCATTTTGGGGCAGCTAATGGGAAATTTGATAATGGCGTCAGGTTGTTTTGGTCCCCACTGTCACGAGCTCTCCAGCACTCTGCTCGCCGTGGCACTTTGTTAAGGGGGCGCAGGAGCGTCGAAAAACACAATTAACATGCGGCCTGTTTGCTCCCTCTGGTATTTCCTGCCCGATAAGTCAAAATAATGCAGGAAAAACATTTGGATGGAGGAGAAGGAGAGGGAGGAGTACAAAAGAAGCTCACACTCGGTGCAATTTGGCCGCGTTTTTGTCCTCCTCTAAGCTGCAAGCTGTTCCCCCTTATTGAATAAGAAGGAGGGGGAAAAATGGTCAGGTTACACGGGAGATTGCCAACAATGGCGCTCTTTGTTAAGACATTAAGTAAACAGGCAGAATGCTGAAAATATTCTTCTTTTTTTTCTCCTACCGCCGCCGTAATCAAAGGTTGTGGAGAGGTCAAACAGGCATGATTACCGGACACCTGTGCCTGCTCTCCGGTGAGCTCTGTACCAGTGTACCGATGCCCCTGTGCCATCAATCCTCACCTGAAACTGCGGGTGAATGTGCGCGCGCATGTGTGTGTGTGTTTCACCTATCACCTTACCGGCAGCTGGTATCCTAGGAATAAAAGGATCGTCAGAGAGATGGCCAGCGGAGGCACAAGATGAAGGGGGGATGTAGCGGCGGCAGTGCGCGGGGTAGGCAGATGGAACGGATCCTGTGTCTCGCTGAAATCCCACCTTCCCTTCGCCCCCTCCTCTCCTCACGGTGCAGGTGAAAGCACCTAACTGTATGCATGACCTCCTTCCCTCCCTTCCTCCCTTTCCTCCTCCTCCTCCTCCTCCTCCTCCTCTCTGTACTTCTAATCAAGAGAAGGACAGAAATGAGAGGACAGCGAGCTTTGAGGGGGAACAGAGGAAAGAATGGCTGTTATTGAAGTAACCTAAGCTAGCGGAGAAAGATAGCCACATCAGACGGCGCTCACACACACATACACAGAGTCTGGGCTGTGACAGCAACCCGTTCTGCTCACTGACTCCACGAAGAAGCTGGTGTGTGTGTGTGTGTGTGTGTGGCGAGGAGGGGAAGAGGGGGGGGTGGGGTGGGGGGGTCAATGACTCCGAGATGGTTATTGATTCAAAGTGACATCGGCGTGACAGATAATAGTGACGAGTGGTAAGAACGGGCGCAGTGCATCACACGCAGCATCATCAAGGATCCATGGTGCCCGGATCGATACGGAGGCATGAAAGTCGGGTTAGCGATATGTGTGTTTGCCACCAATCGGCTTTCCCTGCGTCCTTGTGGATGTTTCAGGGCAGGAACAGAAGAGGGATGCGGTTCTCTGACTTGTCTCCCACCTTCCCTTCCCTTCGCTTCCCCTCCCTCCCTCCCTCCGTCGCCCCACCACAACAAAACCGCTTGAAATAAAAAAAAACAACACAACAACATCAAAACTCAAGGCCAGAATTGAGGCTGTCACATAAAAAGACAAAACATCCATTTAATTTGAGCTCGTATTACATTGCCATTTTCTCTCCCTTTGATCTGAGAACAATGCCCAGGATTCGCCTCGGACTGTCTCCAAACCTAGTTTCTGCCGAACAGGTTTTTTCTCCCCATTCACCGCTTCACAGAGCAAACTGCTAGCAGCGTAGCACAGCACCCCACCACACTAATGATGGCCCTCATCAGGCTGGCTAATTTAACCCCCTGTGTAAATTGAGAGGTAGAGGTCATGGGGAGGGAGCGGGATGACGGGGGGGGCCGCAATGAAGCCGAAGCAGCTCCTGCTTAAAACAATAATCAGATCTCTGAAAGAAGAAGAAGAAGAAAAAAAGAAAAGCAGCCGCTTGGCCCACATTTTTATGCTAACAAGAAAATTGAGTGTATTTTATTTATCTGCAGTGCAGACCACATTATTATGAATTTGGGGCATTGGAGGAGCAGTTATTTAGGAGGCTACAGTTTCTGTTATCCCCCATGTATTTACTTTGCCCCCCCTCCACCCCGTCGCTGTGCCTCTGGTCCTCTTCTTCGGCCAGAAAGAAAAGCAGGTCAGGCGTAAATGACAACTCAATAAGCTAAGTATAATACACAGAAAAATGGAGCCGAGGCCATCGAGGGCGGGGGTTTGTTTGGAGACTCGTGGGGCACATATGAAACGGGGGGTTTCGGGGGTCCACCAGTGGAAAAACTGCATTCTGGTCATGTTTATGCACCGATTCTGGAGCAATTGATGGTGGAAATGTCTTCTTACACCAAAATAAAAGCCCTTTCTTGCCTTTTTTGGGGGGGAGGGGGCAGATGTACATGTCCTAAATATTGGAAGGGACGGGAGTTGGGGGTCCTCTGCCAGGAAGCTCTGTTGTAAAACACTGCATTCTAGGGATTTTTTGTGCACCGACTTCTGGTGGATGTTGTAAATATTTACGGGGACATGTCCCCTGCATCCTGTCAGAAAATTTTAAGCATCAAGCAATTAATTTCCACATTGTGGTCAATCTTTGCGCACCACTTCTGCATCATTTTATGGTGGAAATGTCAATATTCACCAAAATAAAAGCCCTCTGATACTTTGATGTTTTTGTTGGGGGGGGGGGGGCATGTTTAAGGTGGACATGTCACCTGCGTCCTGTCAGAAAAATCTGATCATCAAACACTTAATTTCCTCAGTCTAGTTCATTTTTAGGCACCAATTTATGGTCGAAATGTCACTAGAGTCACCAAAATAAAAGCCCTCTGCTACTTTCATGCTTTTATTTGGACGGGATATGTTGAAAATATTTAGATGGACATGTCCCCTGCGTCCTGTCAGAAAATGTTGAGTGTCAAATACTTGATTTTCTGCATTGCAGTGAATTGTTGTGCACTGATTTTTGCATTTCCCGCATCAATCTGTGGTGGAAATGTGTGTTTTCACCAGAATAAAAGCCCTCTGCTACTGTCATGTTTTACGGTGAGCACTGTCGTGTAGGACCGTGTACTGAAGCCCGGAATAGAGGCCATTTGCGGTATGTGCATGTGTGCGTATGAGCCGCTCCACCGTCTTCAGATGCTACAGCGCCATTACAATGCCACTGAAGTACCAAAAAGACTCTGCAGATGCATCTTGGGAAAAAGGACACCTCTTCAAACCACCTCCCTCGGGAGCACATGTCAGCGCTTAGAATTGCTACAAAGGCAGATTTCTAGCACCTGGAGTAATACTCAGAGATACACTTTACATACATACACAGTGGTGCCGTGTTGCATGCTAACAACAGTGGACTCCAGGGGTGTGGATACTGGGGGGGAGGGGGGGGGGGGGGGCAGGACGCATATGTAAAAACATGACAGGAGGAGAGGGCTTTTATTTTGGTAAAATTAAAGACATTTTTACCATAGTTTGATACAGAAATTGGTGCATAAAAATTTACTAGACCGTAGGTAATTAAGTATTTGATGCTGACAGGACAGAGGACACCCCCTAAAAAAGACATGAAAGTAGCAGAGGGCTTTTATTTTGGTGAATCTAGTGAGATTCCTACCGTAAATCAGTGCATAAAAACTCACTATAATACATGAAAGGAAGTGTTTGATGCTTAATATTTTCTGACAGGACACAGGGGACACTTCCCCCTAAAGATTCAGAACATGTCCTCCCCAAATAAAAACATGAAATGAGCAGAGGGCTTTTATTTTGGTGAATATAAAGACATTTCCACCGTAAATTGGTGCATAAAAACTCACTAAAATGCAGGAAAGTAAGTGTTTGATGCTCAAAATTTTCTGACAGGACACAGGGGACACTTCCCCCTGAATATTTACAATGTATCCCACCCAAATAATTCATGACAGTAGCAGAGGGCTTTTATTTTGGCAAATATAAAGACATTTCAACCATGAATCCGTGTGCAAAAATTCACTACAATGCATGAAATGAAGTGTTTTACGACAGAACTTTCTGGCGAAGATCCCCAAACTCCCCATTTTTGTATGTGCAGACTCTGTCCCCCTCAATATTTGTTACATGTGCATTTGTCCCCTCCAAATGAACACATGAAAGTAGCAGAGGGATTTTATTTTGGTAACACAAAAAGACAAATCCATCTTAAATTGCTGCAGAAAAGACAAAAAATGGTGCATAAAATTCACTAAAATAAGGATATTAGGTGTTTGATACTCGAACGTGTCCACCCAATTAAAGCATGAAAGTAGCAGAGGGCTTTTATTTTGGTGAATATAAAGACATTTCCACCATAAATGGCAAAAATTGGTTCATAAAAACTCTCTTAAATGAAGGAAATTAGGTGTTTGATTCTCAAAAGTTTCCTGGCGGAGAGCTCCAAACCCTCCTTTCATATGTCTCCCCTCCAATATTAAAACAAAACCTACGCCCTTGAGTCTGACGCTGTTTTGTTTTTCCCCCTGTAACCATGACATGTGCCAGGTACCAGCCCATCCAGATGTGATCATCACCATTAGCGGGGTTTGTTTTTTCAGCACCGACAACTTTTCATTTCTCATCCATCTGTCAAGAATATTACCCGCCGAGTCATCCATCACACTCAATCCACTCCCTAATTCTCGCGTCTCTCGCTCCGCTTATCTCCATACTTTTTTTTTTTTTGGAGCCGAGGCGTAATACTAACAAGGTGGAGGGGAAAAAGACGAATGGCTTGTTGGGTCGTAAATCCACAGATAACGTGCGCGGCGTGTTTCACATTTCGCGTTCTACCTCGGAGGAACTTTCTCCACGCTGGCATGCCTGTGCACACACATGAATAAAGGTCCCTGTCATCCTTCCCTCTGCACTAATGAGTTCCATTTCAGTCGCACATTCCTTCACACGACCCTATCAACCTCAGCCGTGTTGAGTTGCAACGCCACCATCTCTCCTCCTCCGCTCCCTCTCTGTCTCTCCATACAGTGCAGCTGATCTCCGTCGAGCCCCGCAATCTAGTTAATATTTCATCAAGTGGGGAATTTCACATCTGTAGGTCACATTCTGGGCCTTGGCAATTAGAAACTCAAACAGCGACCTGGCTTGCTTCTTTAATTCTCCTTCTTCTTCTTCTCCTCACCCTTCTGCGCACCCTTCTTTTTTTTTTCAAAGGGAATTAACAAGTTGAAATTAATTTGAGCCCTAGCTGAAGTCCTTATAGCGCAATCGCCATGAGTGGATGAGAGCAGGCGGCGGGAGGGAGCGGAGGAGGGGAGGTGGAGGGCTGAGGAGGGAGGGTGGTTGATGTGAGAGATAGAGAGGCAGAGATAGCAAAGAGACCACCCGACTCCACATGAATAAAATAGCATCCCCGGGTTTTTAAAGTGTTGCGCGGCTAAATGAGAAGCGACCGCAGCCGTTTGCCGGCGACAGATTCTCTTTGGTCTCGGACAAATCTCTGCGTTTAGCAAACCGGGGACGTGATATCGCCATGGTTGCCGGAGACACAATGAACTGGAAACGGTGGCTAATTACGGCGGCATTCACACACAAACTGTGATTTGGAGAGTTAAATATTTCATTGTGCATTTGCTCGTTTTAATAATGAATTTCTTTTTTTGTTTCTCCATGTTTGGGTGTGATTACATGTGCGCTCGCTAAAGGACATCTGTGCAGACGCATTAAGTGTCGTGTGGGTCTTAAGTGCACGCCGGAGTCTGTGGGTTTACCCTAGATACAGTATCCGAACTGGATTAACAATGCCTCATTCACTGCAAGATCTTTGATTACAGCATTACGAGGCTTAACAATACATGCCTGGTCTTAGCATGTTCATGATAACGCTGGAACAAGATGGTGAAATGTAAAAGGGGGGAATTGTTGTGCTCCTCACACGGGACGCGATAAGAGACGTGATCAATGAGCCATTTGCTGTTATTTCAACCAGGAAGTCGCCACAGCGGCTCTGGGATGGATTTAAAAAGATCACTGGGCCTTTATCTGCTTAAGATGCTGAGGCGAGTTTACATAAACACACACACACACACACAGGCTCATCGTGCTTTTATGGAGCACTAAACCATAAACAATGCTCTCATTTAAGGTCTGTTTAATGCTTCTGACGGGCGCTGACGTGGGTCAGGAGTGCGTCCACGCTGCCGACGTGGGACCGGTGATTATTAGCAGTGACCACTCGGAGCTCTGACCTGCAGTGCACTCTCATGCGCGACCTCTTGACCTTCCTGTTCGCCGGCTTGCTTAGAGCTAATACGTATTGATCTGTTTGTTGGGGAAGGGAGTGTGTGTGTGTGAGGAAAAGAGATATGGACAGAATTAATGTTAAAATTCAACCAAATAAAAATCACTGGCAACTACAGGTCCCTGCTGGGCTCATTTAAGCAGGCAAACAAGAGAGGCAGCCCAATCTGGCAAAATAAAAACCAACGCTCCCCACTGCAGCCGGCCAAGCAAGGTCACCACGTAGAGAAATGGCGAAAATCCACTGAAATCTTCCGAACGCGCAAAACCCTCAACACGAGATGCAACTTTGATTCGGGCGCCGTGTGATCCGAGGCGCCAGCAGACACACCCATCCCACACGCAGCCCAGATCTGTCCATCAGCCATGTGTTTAGCCAACCTGAAAAAAAGGAAGGAAAAAAAAAAACTGCCCCAATCAACACAGAAGCCGAGGCTTGTCAGTCACACATTAGCAGCCAAGTCACCACAAGGCAGAGGAGGAGATGAGGCTGAATGCTTATTAGTGGCTGTGAAATCTTAGCCCCAAAGCTTCTCTCGCATTCACGCACGGGGCTTCACTCGGAGAGCGCCGTTGCTTTTCTTTAAGAGGATTTTTTTTGGTTGCACAAAATCACACAGGAGAGGACGAGGCACTGTTGTGCCCAAAAACCTGACGTTGTAAGCACATGGATATCTCCCACTAACTCACACTGTTACTGTAAGCACAAGAAAAGAAGCAGTTTAATATAGTATGTTCCCAGAGATTAGGAGGCTTCTCTTTATCCCACGCAAATTTACTCAGCGCACAGGAGGAATGCTGATTGGCTGCGCAGACTTTGGCCATCGACTGAGAACATTTGCTGTACATTTAAATTCACAGTTAGAGACAGTGAATGGAAATTGCACAAGTTCAACCCCCACAAGGTGGTAACACAATCTCAATTTTGATCCTTCGCTATCCTCAAAAATTGCTTGGACAGCTCGCAAACACCAGCAAAAGGATTCAGATCTTTAGAGGGAGCCCACACGCACACACACACACACACACACACACACACACACACACACAAGCCCGAAAACATTCATACATTAATAAAAGCGTACGACCACGCACGCCCCCGTACACAAAAATACAACTCCGGCTCACATCTGCGCCGCTCGCGAGCCCGACGGACGTGGCGTTTAAATGGATGTGACATTAAAACAGGCAGCCCCGTTCGGATGGCGGCTGGTTCAGAATCACACTCCCTCAGTGTCTCTGCCACTCGCTCGCCGCATCAATGTTGAAATAACGACGTCTTAACATATTTGTCAAACAGATGCAGCTACTTTACACTTGCTGGAGGAAGATGCAATATGCGGGGCTTTATGTGGATGCTGTTTTCCACGACGATACGCGGCAGCTGTCACTCAGAGCTTGACCGGATTTCCAAACACACACTCCCACTCGCCGGTTCCACTCAATAGTTGTCGTGAGTCACAGCCACAAGCAATTAGAGCAAGAATAGAAGTGAGATACAAGTGAGTGAAGAGCATTAAATCATACATGAGATCAAACAGGTGGACACACACAGATCAGGTTGTTGCAAACTGAGCAGCAGCAGCATCAAGACCAGATAAACCAAAACCAAGTCACTGAGGGCTCAAGGCCGAGTCACTACCAAGACCAGACCAGTGCGAGTCCCACACTGCATACAATGTGCAACATACCAACCACACACTCCTTAATTTGATCTGAAAGCTCCACATCTCATTAAAACACCCACTGGAAACATAAATATTCCTCTTTAACCACCTCTTTTTTATCGCCACAGGGTGAAGTCAGGTCATGTGGGTAATTTCAAGTGGTGATATAATGATGTCCTCAGCAAGTATATTATTAGTGATGTATTTCAGTCTGTAATCTCTGGCAAACTGTCTTTGTGTTGTGTTTTTGTACAGTACAGTATTGTGTTGTGTTTATGCGGTGCTTGTATTTGGTTCTGGTACTTTGTTGTGTCATTAAAATGTACATGAAAGTTAAATAAAAAATGTAATTTCGGATAGTTTGTGGTAGATTAGCAAGGAAAAAAAACACCTAATATTCTGGCGTCGACCTTGAGTATTACTTTTGGAGCTTGTCATGTAGCGTGCTTTAATTTCTTTTTCTCGTTATGATACAATATGATACGATATGATATATGTTACGTTACAATACGATATGATATATGTTATGATACGATATGATATGTTACGATACGATATGATACAATATGATACAAGTTATGATACGATATGATATATGTTATGGTACGATATGATATATGTTATGATACGATATGATACATGTTACGATACAATTCGATATGATTCAATTCAATCTTATTCATAAAGCCCAATATCACAAATCACAATTTGCGTCACAGGGCTTTACAGCATACGACATCCCTCTGTCCTTGGACCCTCACAGTGGATAAGGAAAAACTCCCCAAAAAACCCTTTAACAGAGACAAAAAAAATGGTAGAAACCTCGGGAAGAGCAACTGAGGAGGGATCCCTCTTCTGCATGTGACGGCGATACAATACGATACGACTTTATTGTCACTTTACACTGAAATTCATTTGCCTCCTCACACAGCTCTGCTCAAGACGTTCACACACATATTCGACATACACTTACACACACAGCACATACCCGTGAAAGCACACCTAGCAGTCATGACCGTTGAACACATCACATAGTATCCTCAGATTCAGATCCTAATTTGCAGCGCACTGATTTTGGTTTGGCAACAAGGTAGACTGATGTATGAACGAATTATTCAGCTTGTTGTATTTAAGTGGAGGGACTCAGAAACGCCTGCTGGAGGGCAAACGTTGGTGTTCTCCGTTTGGAACATGCAATGGGTCAGCAGAAATGCTGATAGCAAGTCTGAGCATGCTCTTTTAGAGAGCTGCCTGAAGAAGAGTACAAACTGAAGACTCAAAAAACAGCACACACATCTAAAAACGATAAGTACTGGGTGCTGGACAGAAGAACAAATACAAAAACAAAAGCAGGTCCAAACACCAGAAACTGCTCCTTTTGGAAATTTTAATCGTATCACCACATTTGATGATTCAGGCGCCAACCCTTCATCAGCAATCTCAATGGGACTTCCTGGTTAAATAAGGGTTAATTAAAAAAAAAAAAAAAAAAAAAAAGGCACCTGGCAGCTTAAAAACATGTTGGTTTCACTTCGGAAAAACGTCAAATTTTAGCTCAATCCAATGTTTTGCAACAATCCAATAACATGTTTGCTGCCAATAGGTAAGGGAGCCCAAGATGTATAACCTTATTTAACTGATGTCTGAAATTACCTGGCTTCACCCTGCTGTATATATGTGTGTATGTAAAGGTGTACCATAAGAAATGTCTTGATAAAATAATGAGAAGGCCTTGCAGAGGTGAAATGTATGTCTTGGAATTTCCCTTTGTCCTCTACGAGCAAACAAATACAAACACTAGAGAGCTAAAACCAACTTGACTATCTTCATTCAGGCAGTTTTTGAAACGTCCTCACAGACGTGGTCTTGACCGGTCTTGAAATAAAATCCTTTTTGTCTGTAATAGAGACAAGACGGTTGATTCCGAGACGAAACTCCGAACTCGGCTACTACAACACTCCTGGGCAGCACAATTGAGATGGCAAGCTAAGGGGAGAAAACAAAACATATTTTTAGATTTGTCTCACAGTCTATGTGCTTTGGATCGGATTCCTCAAGAAGCGGAGAGGTGCGTACCCCCACTAGCATGTTTCACCACTTCCTCCCCGCCTCTCGGCGTGTATCAACCCGAGGATTGACCATCAATCGCGCACCGTCCCCGTTCAATCTGCTCATTGTTTGATCTCAGCGAGGCAGAGCCAAAGAATAAACAACTCTATCACAGAAGGATTTTGCATACAAGAGAAAGGCAAAGAGATACAAAGCAAACAAATAAATGTGCCAGCCCGTATGAAGAATTCTGGGCTGCGTAATTAGGCAACATTCATAATACATGACCGGAGGGAGAGAGGGAAGGAAGGAAGGGGAAGGGAGGGGAAGCGAAGAGGGAGAGAAGAAAGGTAGAGGAGAGCATTTGAGTTTGCAGGCAGGAGTGGTAATGCTTGATCCGCCGTCATTGATCAGATGTGTGTACCGTGCGCGGCGAGTATTTCTGTTTGCTTCCATCACGCGGCTATCGGTGTGTCTTTGCACCTGTGTGTTTGTTTGTGTGCATGGTGTGATGGAGGCAGAGGGCCTGTGGCAGGTAGAAAATGGCCCGGGCCTTTTCATTTGACACCGCTGCGCCTTCAAACAAACTACCTAGGGCCCCTGCGCACACCCATAATCCATTCAAGGTAGCAAGCAATTTTCATTATTGACTGGTGAGAAACACAGGCAGAGAAAGAGAGACAGAAGAAGGAGGGAGGGGGGGAGTAAGCGAGACGAGATGGAAAAAAAAAAGAGAATAGCATGGCTGAGCGGGGGAGAGATTGAAAGTAGTAAAGAAGGGAGAAGTGGAAGAGATAGCAGGGTGAGAAAGAGGAAAAAAAAAGGTTGAGTAAAGGAGAGAAAATAGATTACAAATAAAGAAGGGGCTCAAGAAAGGGGAAGGTGGGAGGAGAGCCGCAGAGACATGGATGTGATTGAGAGTGATGCGTCTGGAGGAGGGAGGGAGGGTGGAGATGAAGGGGGATGCAATCATAGGACGTGCTAATGTATGCGCAGACATATAGCGAGTGTTCATGTATACCTTTGCTGCAGGTGACATGTATACAAGTGTTACCTTTATATATGAACACACATTCTTTTTACTCGTTCCCCGCCATTTATGACCAACACGTTCTCACTCCGACCTCGTCAAGCTGACGTTTGGTTTCCACGTACGATGTGAAAGGTACCCTGGGTGTGTTGGTTGTTGACGTTCTGGGACGCCGTGTCAAGTTCTGCCTGTTACATACATCGTCTTCTTTTCACAGGAAACGTAACGACTATATACAGTCTCTTTCAAAATAAATGCACTACGTCAATACAACAACACAAATTGACGTCTTTTTTTCCTTCAACAACAAAAACACATGGTTAGGTTTAGAAAAAAAGAGCAGGGTTTGGCTTTAGAATCTTACGAGACGCAATCACCACTCTCGCGGGTCAAAGTCATGTTTTGTTAGACTTTCACCACCTTCACTTTCGTCCTTGTCCCACCACGTTTCCTCTGACGCCAATGGCAATCAGCCACGTATAATGCCAACGTTAAAGGACACCTTTTTTCATTGGTCGCAAGCACCAGATTTCGAAGACTTCGGAGTGAGACTGGGCTCTTATGACCTAACCCCTCCCCGCCATTGATGAGCTATTCCGTCAATCCATGTTTTCACTGTTATAAGACAGGGGGCGCTGTTACACATCTTGTGAAATGGAACAGCACTGCCATGTCCAAAAACAAACGACGGAGGAGATCCACTGGAAACCAGAAGAAGATGTTTACGGAAATGCAGCAGCTTGAAAACTGTACAAAAATGCCGGACGGAAAGGTTTACGGTTGCACAAGCTGTGGAGATGTTGATGGTCTCAGACTCTTACAATTCCCATTTTGATCAACATTCTGAATCCAATTTGGACGAAGAAGCAGACGAGTTTGGTGGGACGACACAGGATCTCCATGACGGTGACAGTGTAACATGTAACACCCTAAGAAGCCATACCCTAAACCCAACAGGAAGTCAGCCATTTTGGGCTAAATATGTAATTTTGATGCATTTTTGGCCATTTCCAGGGGACGTACTTTAACGAACTTCTTCTACAGTTTTGATCCGATTGACTTCAAATGTGGTGTGTCACATCTAAAGACCTTAACGATGAAACGTTAAAAGCCTGAGTTTTCGTCAATCCGTGTGACCATGGCAAGGTGTCAAATGTCAATGTTTGTCTGCCGCAAACTCCACACGCTCCCTGAAGCACCAGGCCTAAAGCCATCAACATGCAATTTAGGTGTCATGGCAATTGCCCCACCTTCTGGCAACAGGAAGTAGGTATTTTCAGACACTATGTTTTGGTTTACATTAAATTTTCATGGTGGGGTCCACAGCTAATGTACAAAAACATCATGCATCATTAGTGCGTTCTCAAGCACCACATTGTGGAAACAGGAAGTGGTATAAATGTAAAATAGGTCATTCCAGCACCCACACTCTATACAGGATATAACACCTCGTTCAAGAATGCAGTGTCTGACCGGCAGGGAAAGTGTTAAAGCAGAGGTTTTCGGTGATCACCAGTAAAGTGTGAGAGAGGGAAGGAGTGACGGTATGCAAATCCAGACCTTGTAAAGAGGGCCAGGGTTGGGCGGCAGACATGGTCATGACCGTGAGCTGATGGATGGCGGAGGCAGAATGCCTACACGCACACTCGCTATCTTCTTTTTCCTCCAAAAAACTACAAATCATAAATACAGATTTAAAACTCAGGTGAAAGTCGACCGCCGCTTGTCTCTTTTTTTTCCCTCTTCCTCCTGCAGTTTTACAGTATCGTGCTTTAAAGTTCTGTCAAGAATATTGACGGGGCAATTTGGGACAGGCTCATTGAAATGCAGCTCGGCGAACCACCGAAGAAGAAGAAGAAGAAGAAGAAGCTGAGAGAGGATAGATAGAGAAAGGGAGGGGGGGTGCTGCGAGTTGTTAATGCTTGAACGAAATCCCTCTGCGCGTTATATAAAATCACACAGATTTGTACTGTTTAACCCCCCTCCAACCACCGGTACAACCTTTTCAAAGTAGGTTACCCCTCCAGAACACATCGCAAAATATGTTTTATGATGGGGGTTTATTCACCGCGGGCCCGGTGGCCCGAAACAGCAGTCGACAGGGAGCATCTTCTGCTTTTATACATGGAGGGAAGTTGCGACGAAAAAGGGAGAATGGAGTAGAAAATGAGAGAAATGATTGATATTCCGTCCCCGTCTTGTTCCAGTCAAGTGACAAAATTCCTCTCACTGTTTTTCTATCTCTGTCTCTGTCTCTCTAACAACCTGAGCCAGCAGCCAGGAAATGAGCCTGTTTTGTTTTGTTGGAAGTTTTTTATTTCTTTCTTTTTTATATTCTAAATAAAAAATGACAGTTGATTTGTCACCCTCTCTGCGGTATTTCCAGTGTGTGTGCTTGTGTGTGGCTCTTCTGCAGCTAAAGGTGCAACCTGTGAGAGCGCCGATGCCTCTGACTGAGGGATCATAGACGAAGGGGGGGGGTAGCGGGAGCACGTGCCCCATACCTCGCCGAGAAGGTTAACATCACTCCCCTGTGGTGCATTGCTGTAGCATCCATCAAACCTCAACAAATACGTAATAACGGCAGCGATCACGACCAAATTTCTCCTTTGTTTCGCATTCACGGCAGCACTTCCTGCCTCCCCTTATGCTAACATCCCAGTTCTCTTTCGCCCTTATCTCCTCCTCCTCATCCTTTCAGCCTCCATCTTTTCTCTACAGTCACATCATCCCTCTCTTTCCCTCTGACACACACACATTACACTCACAGGGAGTGTGTCTAAGATTATGAGTCTCTCTCTTTTCTTATTTTTTTTTTCTTCCTTTACGACCGGGGCCAGGGCCAGAAGTTGCCTCTGTCAGCACAATAAGGCCCTATAATGGATGGTAATCATTCAGCGAGCGTGGCAGCTACGGCTAGCCTAAAAAAAAAAATAAAAAAAAAAGAAATAAAGTGAGTGAGTGAGAGAAGGGAGAGATGGAGGGAGGGAGAGTAGCCTGGCTCCTCCGCTGCTAATCTCAGCTAATGGCTTCTGCAGAGCCAGGAGAGAGCTATACGCACTAATAATGCAGCGGGGGAAGAAACGGAGGGATTGGGCGTGTGGGGTGGAGAGGTTGGTGCTGCTGAAGGTGGGGGTCAACTGAGTATTCAGACTGTGTGTGTGAGTAGGGGCGGGGAGGCATTGGGTGTAAAGAGAGACATAGATGCAGGAGGGCGGGGGTGGGGGGGTGGGGGGGGGATAACGGAGGAGGGAAAAGGAAAGCAAAGTCAGCTTAAGCGCCGGGTTTAATAGCATCATTATTATGGGGAGGCACCCACTATGGGATTTACAGCCAAACACACACACACACACACTCATACACACACAGGTCACTTGTTCACCCAATGCTACATATCAATGCTACGTTGTGTTCAGGTATTTTCTCACAAACGTCACACTGAATGAGTTAACAATAGAGACTGTGAGAATGTTTTGGAAAACAACTGTACTGTCTGTCAGGTAAATAACGCTACAGCAAGCAGCTGGCTAGCTTAGCTTAGCATGAAGAATGGGGAAACAGAGGTTTATTATTGGCTAAGTTAGCCTGGAAGTTAGCCGCTCCTAGCTACAAAATAGTCAGATACATAACCCTGTGTGTTTTTACATGTTAAGTTATGTACAGGTTAAACAAACAAGATATAACATAATTAGTTAGCATCATATTCTAGTAGCTGGCTTTTGTTAGCTTCAGACAAAGCTAGGCTAGCTGTTTCTTCCAGACTCCAGCTTTCAGGCTAGGCTAACTGGCGTTGGCCTGTTGGGAAATACCTTTATTTCTACTACTTGCCAAGTAACAGCTAACAGCTAGCAGCTGGCCCACTTAGTTTAGCATGAGTAAGAGTGGGGAAACAGAGCTGAATAGCTAAGTTAGCCTGGAAGGTAGTTACTGCTTCCCGCCAAAAAATAGTCAGATATATAACTCCTTGTTGTTTTTTCACTTTGAGTTGTGTACAGGTTAAACGAACAAGATGGTATGTGTTAATAAGTAATAAGTGTTAGCTTCAGACAGAGCTAGGCTAGCTTCTCCCCCCTACCCCTAATCTTTAGGCTAAGCTAAGCTAACTTGCTGTAGCCTAATATTTTGGGCTTCAATTTCTGTATTGTGCTGAGTTAGATAAGAACATAGATACAACTGTTGTGTCTTTAAGGTAAATAAAGCTAAAGCCAGTAGCAAGTTAGCTTAGCTTAGCCTATGGCCACAAAGTAGTGAGATACATAACCCCTAGTTGTTTTTACACTTCAAGATTTGTCCAGGTTCGACAAACAAACTATAAAATGCTGATTACAGAGCTTTAGGTTATGCTAGCTGTCTTTTTGCTAGCTTTGGACAGAGCTAGGCTAGCAGTTTTCTCCTGCTTCCAGTCATCAGGCTAAGCCAAGCTAACTGGCTGTAGCCTAATATTCAATTGAGCAACATAAGTGTTGTAGGCTGTTGATTTACTCACCTAACTTAATATATATAACAATATTATTTAACTTTATAAAGGCTAGTGAAAATGCTAATTCATTAGCTTAGCAATTGCCTTTGCTGCTCTCATAGTTTAAGATGAAATTACTTGTACTGTTTGGGAGATTTTAGGATTCACAGTGGACTGGATGTAGCTCCATAAATGCTTTAAACCTGTACAGGCTGTGACCTTTTGTATCAATCAAACATAACATCTGACATTTTGTACTTCCCAAACTAAAACCCCATGGCAAGAAAAGAAAGTCAATAAAAAAAAAAAAAAAAAGATTTAGAATCAAATATTTTAAATATAGCACTGTAAACAATCAGGATTTGACAATGCAGTACATTGGCTAGTGTTGCAATGAGCACCATGCTTTGAGGGATTGGACGTTTGTCTAAAGGGATTAGCTCAGGGGATAAGCAGAATGTTTCCCATATCTCTTTAGCCTAACTGAGCAGAGAGACAGCAAAATAGTACTTGTTTGTGCCTGGCTTATTTTCCATTTCCAAATATATATTTATCCTTTTATCCGGTTTTCATCATCTGCAAGGTTATGCAAGCATGAGCAGAGACAGGGGTACGAGGTCGAACGTATGAAAGGCTGGAAAATTACTGTTGTCCAGAGCTCATGCACATGCACAAGAACTGAAGGCCGGGGATTGGAGGAGAGACCAGCGGGCGTTTTTCCCTCATTACAACGCCAACAGACACAGATGGCCGTGGCCAGAGCAGGGGATCAAATCCGTTGGACAGCACCCAATGGGTGAGCCATGAGCCTTCCCATGGTCACAGACGGCAGTAATTGGGAGAAAGAAGCTTGAGAGAATTAGTAGGTGTAGGGAGTTCAGGGTGTGTTGCGACAAATGATGAAAAAGTGAAAAAAGAGTTGAATTAAATTTAGTATGAGAGATAGCTGTCTGCGTTGTCAACGTCGCCTCAAATCACAGACGAGCACTGGGTTTCACTTAGCACTGACGGGAACATTTATCCATATTACCTTGGTGAGGTATCTCAAATGATGCTCGCAGAGGGATTCACAATAGATGATGCGGTGAGGATTTTATACAATTTGCTTTGCTAGACTGGCCTCAGTAAAAGAAAAAAAAAACTGCCTCTGAGTCTTTCAGCAAAAAATAGGTCATATTTTCGCATCCAGCACAGGGACAAAACAGACGTCTTCTCTACTGTGTCAACAAAAAGCCTCGCAGAAGAACAGAGAAGAATGAGGAGAAAAAATACTTTGTGTGCGTGAGGGAGAGATGGAGGGGTGACTTTAAAAAGTGATACAGAAAAGAAGAAAGTAGGTGAAAAGAATGAGATAGAAGACATGGAGAGACAATGAAGAAGGGGATATGGAAATGGAGGCACACAAAGGAGCTTACAGAGTGATGTGCGCCTTGTGAATGTGTGTGGTCACACTGAAATATCTCAGCAACTATTTAATGGATTGCCATGAAACTTTCGTGAACCCTGATGACTTTGGTGATCCGTGATTTTTCCTGTCGTGCTACTATGATGCTGCCATTGTCAATTTTGAGTGAAATATCTTGCAGACTGTTGGATGACTTGCTGTAAAATTTGCTTCAGATATTCAAGGTCCCCAGGGAAGAAATACTAATGAGTGTGGTGATCCCCTGACCTTTCATCTAGCGCCACCATAGGGTCAAAATTTCAATTTGTTTTTGGTTTATGACCAAGTACCTACAAAGCTAATGACATTAGCCCATCAGCCAGCAGTACATTATCTTTATAATTATAATTATCTTTATTTAAAAGGTGCTTTTCAAAACAAAACTACAAAGTGCTTCACATGGTTGATCCCAGATTTAAAACAATGCCGAATTCGAGCAAATAAAATACAGCAAATTTAAGAAAATACAAAGAACAAAAAATAAAATACTGATGAAATACTGTCACTGAAGCAGATAAGCAAATTTGGCAACTAATTGCCCTACAGATTGCCCTGAGGTACAGCAAATCAAGCAATTAGAGTAATGTAAAATAAAAGAACACAAAACTGCTGATAACACAAGATAAAAACAATAATATTATCAACTTTTATACAGACAAGATAAGCGGTGGGCCTTTAGGTGCAATTTGCAAGCGTTAACATTAGAGAGGTCAACGGTTAATCATTGATCTGTTAACCGGCAAGAATATTTTTGACCAGCATGTCATTCTTTCATTTTTGCTACTCTTTAGTTTACTGCACTGCGCACCACCTGGGTCTAGTGGAAACAAGCTAGTGGCGCCGATCAATTGATGATTACTGCTAGTAACACCAAACAAACTCAGCAGTGTTGAAAATTTTGCACAACTGCACCCGTGAAAACGGAAAGGACAAAAACAAAACAAGAAATTCCAAAACAATCACCAGGAAAAATGTTGGTAGGGACGTCAACAGTATTTATGGTTGGTTACACATGTCGGTCTAAATGCTAATTTTGCTATTCTTCAGTTTACTGCACTGCACATCAACCAGCTCTGGTGGGAGCTAATGTTTGCTAGCTGCGCCGCTCATTCTGCGATTATCGTTAATACCATCGTCCAGACCCCACAACATTGCTGTGGATACTTTATGTCCACCCTCCAGTCTCCCCCCAAGTCACCCCAATGAGGAAGAGGCTATATTTTTAGCCGTGAACCCCCTTTAGCATTGTTAACTACTATTAGCTGTGTTAGCACTGTTAGCAGTGTCAGTATGGCTAGTGGTGCTAACGTAGTTAACAATGCTAATGGGGTTTTGTGGCTGAAAATGAACTTCTTACTCACTTACAGGGCTACCAGTGGTAATCACAAATGAAATGCGACACTAGCTCGCTCCCACCTGACCCCGGTAGTACACGGTGCAGAGCAGCCAAGGCTAACGTTAGCTAACTAGAGAAGGGTGTTCAGTGTGTACACAATGTTTCTTGCCGTCTCTGTTAGCCCAGCCAACAAAATATGAAACGCAAGACATGTACATCACAAATATTTAAGTTTCACCACCTCTGAATTAACAGCACTTTAAAATGCGATGCTAAAGCTAAGTGAGTCAATAGAGCGCGAGACTAATAGTAAAGGCATTTTGTATTGTGCGTTTTGTGATCTTTTTCTTTAAAACCAATCGGTTGGTTAATGGTTAATGGGTGTCAGGCTATCGAAAGCATATTAAACTGAAACTGACATCTCTCGTTAGCATGCTAATAAGCTTAATTAAAAGGATAAACATACCTGCTACACATCAGCATGTTAGCGTTGGCACTGTGAGCATGCTGATGTTAGCATTTGGCTCAAAGCATTGCTGTGCCAGCCTCCCAGACCTTGTTTATGTTGCAGTGCTAATCGATTGCATCCAGTGTGTCTTGCATACATTTTCGCAAAGGGCAGCGGGGGAGGGGGGGACCCATATATAAACAAAACTGATGGAATATGCCGGCAAATTTGCCCCAAAGGCATCTCCTTTTCTCTCTTCTTTCATCTATCTTTTTCTACTTCTCTCTGTCTCTTTACCTCCATTTCTCTCCTCTCCTCTGTCACCCTCCTTCTTCTCCATTTCATCCCTACTTTGTACATCTCTCCGCCTGCCACTCTTTCTCTCTTCCTCCCACTCGAGTCGTTTTTGCGACTGTGTGAAGACTGATGTATGAGATGGAAAAAGAACATTAATCAACAAAGAGTTGCCTCGTCATTTCGCTTGAAGTGTGTGTGACTGCGCGCGTAAACAAAGCTAATACTATCAGAGGCATTCGACATCTGTGTCTGAGTGTGTGTGTGTGTGTGTGTGTGTGTGTGTGTTGGTGTGTCTGGGTATAAACACACCTCCTTGAACCTGCTTCCACCTGCCGTGACTGACTGGAGGCAGTGTGTTGAATGCTCTCTTCTTCTTTCTTGTTGTTGACATTCAAACATTGTAGTAGGTTTTGTTGCTAGTGAAGTGCCAGAGGTGGAATCCATCTGGCATTATAAAGAAATGTGTTGACAAAAGAGTGCATTTTTGAAATACAAGCATAGTCGAGAGCGTGTGTGAGCATTCACGTGTATGTGTGTCGGACTAATACCCACAAAGAAGCCATGAATCATGTTTACACCCTTGGCGTGAGACCTTCCATCCATCATCGCCGCGTGTTTGTGCGCGCGCACAGGTTGCCGCTCTCCTAATTTGACCAGAGAATGAGCGAATGTTATCATTTTCCTGCCCTTGACCTGTTCCCGCACCAGTAGACAGAAACACCAGATTGAGAAAAGATTGAATGAGGAGGACGGGAGAGAAAACTAAATAAACAGGAGAAACAGGGAGGGCGAGAAGGATGCTGCTTCAGGAATCAAAAGTACAAGACAACTACAGGCGAGGAATATTATAAATAGTTTTGTTTTATTGTCTACCGAGGCTTTTTCTATCCACGATGGAAAATCTCATTTTCAATAACACAGCGGGTTGCAAATATTAGATCTTCTCCAAACCCAGGATGTCGCCATACTCATCACAAAGTGTCATCAAAAAAGAGTTATCCTCAGCGGATGGATTAGCTTCACTCTTCCTCACGCAGACTTTGACCTTTGGGTTGTAACTTGCAGATGGTTATCAGCAGACAAGCAGAAATAAAATGACAACCGAGGGTGGATTTGATCCCTCAGCTAAAACTTTGGGTCTGTCAAAGAAGTTTGAACCCCGAAAAGTTTGTTAAAATGTGTCCGTGTCAAGTTTTTTCATCCCTTTCCCCGTCAGTTTTTGACATTATCAGGTGTTCTAATAGGATTCTGGCTGATGCACACAGATGTGCGCGTGCGCGGCGGCACTGCGTTTGATCTGGCTCGCGCCGAGGTGACATCCCGCTGCCAGTAACGAGGCCCGCTCTCGAGCAAGGAGAACCTGAGGTCAAAGAGGCAACTACAATTCCACAGGCTTTCATTTAGCGCTCAGCTCAACCACCCCACCTGTCTTTGAGCCGAGATTAAAGACCTTCAAAAATAGACAGATAGAAAGAAAAAAAGAGGGGTGAAAGAGAAAGAGGAAGGGGGGAGAAAAAAAAAGTTCAATGACAACAAAAACACCCTCAGCTGTCAAAACTCAATGTCATTGGATCTCAAAAGGGAATTGGTAATTGGCCGGGAGAGCAGGGGAGAAGGGAGACAAGAAGGGACCAGGACGAAGGTTCTTCAGCTGTGTAACGCTGTTGAGGTATGCTGCACGCGTCCTCTGTAGCCCCAGGCAGAGAGAGGCCAGCTCGGCTGCTTCTCAACAGCATAGTTCTAAAACGGTATTGATGTCAAAAGGGGAATAAAACTCAACGGTACTTCCTATTGTTGTTGGGTGTATAAAAGACAAAGTGGTAGCCCCCCCACCGCGACGAGGGAAAAAGATGTTGGCGTGAGTCATAAAGAATCACCGCTAGGTGCTCAATGGTTAACCAAATCACTTGCTGGGAACAGGGGGAGGGTGTCTTATGAATAGAGACAGAAATATTCCAACATTATTCTGTGGGCAAAATGTGCCAGGAAAGAGGCACTTACTCTTTGCAACACAATGGCACCTTTTTTTCATTCGCAAGGACACCTGTTTGGGGGGAATCCGCCTCAACCTCAGCAGGAGGCTCTTGTGCAAGACAAGAATTTTGCCTATAAGGGACGGCACCAGAACCCTTTAAAAAAATCTGCGTCATCACCCCCTGAAGTAACAATGGCAGGGTGATGGCCTCTATTTATCCCTGTTCATTCAACCTGTTCTTTAATTCCCATGTTGCGTGTTGTGGGGAGTATAGAAATGCTTTGAGTTAAGAGTTCAAGGGAGGCCAAGGCAGAGCAGATCAAAGGGCAGACTGAGGGCAAGCGTCACTTCAAAGGGGCAGCCCGGTTCTATGGAAGCAAGTCGGACAATGGCTTAGCAAAGGGGACACTTAACTAGACTTGCAGCACACTCCAGGAAGATAACGGAAGCTTTGACTAAAAAGCTGAAGTGCATTTCACTTGAAAACATTTTGACCAGAATCCAAATCAATCCAGAGTTATGTAGCGACACTAGCAAAAAACACATTTCAATTAAAACAAGGACGCAGTTCTTCACACACAAAAAACTAACTAGACTCCAAGAGCTTCGCATTTGGTGATCATCGGCATCGCTTTGACATTCCAGTCCAAACAAAGCACGGCGACAAGGCCCTGATTAACTATTGAAATCTACGTGTAAAATAGAGTGTTGACATAAAAGCCTGTTGTCGTGGAGCCAAGGCCTAAGCTCTCACTCAACCAAAACAAAGCAGCTTGTCAAATAAAACATGTCATGATGAATATTTTAGCATTAAATGCAGGCAGGTTGAAAGCCACATTGCTCCACTGTCTTCGCTCTCCCAACGCCAGATTGTTTGGGTTAAGCCAGTCGCTCCTCTGACCCCCCACCTAATACTTCACTGTGAGATTTACTTTCTTTGGCCATTTGGATATATTACTAAATCCTACAAGGTTTATCCAGATGGTCGCCATCCAGTTTGTGACAGTCCAAAAATGCAATAAAAGGCAAAGAAAGGATTCACCCAGATATCTTTGCAGCGCTCTGCCTTTAATATTTCAAGGTTGTGAGCATAATACTTGCATGCTCTGGGACAGAGAAATTCACTTCAAAGGAAGGGTGTGTTTAACCTAGAAAATATAGCAATTCAGTAAAATGGATGGTTTCAAAGTGTGTGTATCTGATACCGTGTGCACAGCCTAGGGTTTGGCTATGAACCCAGATTCAACTCCTAATCGTGTGAGGAGGCAAGGTGAGCACATGACGGCAAAGCCATCAAAGAGGGTTGATTTGTCGCCCTATGTAGGAAACACACTTAGAAATAAGGGTCTTTCTTGAAGGGCAGAGGTTCTACCCAGAACTATCTGCTCCTGAAGAACCCCTTTTCCAAGAAAAGGTTCTTCACGGGTTCTTTGTAAGACTAAGGGGTTTCATTAAGAACCCTTTTAATCCAAAGAACCCTATTTGGAAGAAAGAGTTCTTCAAGGATTGTTGAAAGCATGATTTGTTAAAAGATCCTCACCCTCAGATATTCAAATGTTTAACCATATTTCAAGGGTGTTCCGCCATAGTTGATAGCTTTACCATTACTTGCCATGCCATACAATACCACATGGTTTTAGTGACCAACCTTACTGTACCTTGAAAATAGTTAGGGCTGTAGTAACAGTGATTTCACATAATCTCCACGCCTAAAAATGTGATTGTGAACCATGAGGGTTGTGGGTTACGCTGGACTACATCAGCCCTTTAGGAGCTTCCTGAGGCCCAAGGCTGCTGGACATGGTTCCTTTGGCCCCATGCTACCCTTTAAAACTAAAATCATGGTTAGAGGTAGAGAGATCTCAGCGTATTATGGTCAGTGTCTATTTCTAGGGCCCCCTTTGGGTGGTTTCCAGATGAGACCCTTGAATATGGTAGGTTCTTGCAGCACCCTTAAGACAGTGGTTTTCAAACTTTTTGTGCCCAAGGCTCACCAAAGGGCAAGCCGAAATCTCAAGGCACAGTTCTATATATATCTGTGCACAATAGCTTCCATAACGTTATTCCATAACTGATGTCGTCATGGTTGGTACCAATTCTGAACCAATTTATTTTTGGTTGAAATGCTCTGAGCAGTTCAAAGTAAGGTGCAAGAACTGGAATAGAACCTGTTCTGTGCTGTTGGGAAAGGGATAATGGAGGTTCTGGGTGGAGCCTTTCACAGATGGTTGTAGGTTTATCCTTTTATGTTGGATTCTGGGTAGAACCTTCTTAAACGGCTTCAGGAGGAAGTTCTAGAAGGAATCAAACCAATGGGGACACGCTGAAGAACCATATATGGATCTAGTTAGCACCTTTATTTCCAAGAGTTTATAGCAGCATTTTTGCCTATGTGAATGTTCATATATGTGTGTGTGTGTGTGTGTCAATATAAAGACACCAACAGATAAGCTCCGCCGCCGCTTTTCAGCGAAGATGTTAAAATGATGCGGTCTGTGTGTGTTCCCTTTCTCTCAGGCCCTGCATCCACTGCCTCATCTTTTGTGCCTTTGACACGCTTGTACGTTCTGGGTTCTTTTTTTCCACGGTGCTGTGTCATGATCAATTTACCGCTCGGCACATGACGGCCCCTAGCGCCTCAGAGGATTTTCAGGACTTTGTGTGCAATCCTAGCCTGCCTCGCTTTCTCTCCCACATACAAAACGGGCATTTGTATTCTTATCCCGCTTTGGCTGCTGAGCGAGATTGTGTCCCAGCTTCTGCCTCTCTGATTCCAGGTTATTGTTTGGAAGAGAAATCGCACCAAATCTCGCCGAGCAGACACCGACCAGCGGCTCCTATTTTGAGGCAAATCTCGCTCATTTTCGCTATTTTTTTTCCCCACTCTGTTTCAAACTGTGTGAGGTCGGGGGTCAATCTGGTAATCTAACAGAGCTCTGGCTGTATGTGTGCACCTTGTTGTGTGTGTGTGTGTGTGTGTGTGTGTACAGGGAGAAGAAGAAAGAGAAAGCACTGGAGCATTTTGAAAACATCAGGCTCAATCAGTGCTCATTTGTTCAGGGACCCTGAGAAACTGAGCTCATTGCCTCACATAGTGACAGAGTGGGAAGGAACCATTGACAAGTGTTGTTCTATGCAGCTACAGTATGTTTGTGCACCTGCCTGCTTTTTAATGTGCTTCTGCCAGCGCCGAACACAAATACGGCTTGGCACGCGTTGAAACATAAAGCGACAATGTTCCAGACTTCAATTCTGCTCATCACTCAAGCTCAAACAGCAGCCAAAAAAATGGTCTTGAGCTCTCTGACAAACGCAGAAAACATGTTATTTTGCTTTTTACTCCGAGAAATGAGTAAAATGCAAAATAACTGGGTTAATAATCCGCCGAAGCAAGAACATGCCGTCGAGGACATTTGCAATTCAACGACTGTCATCAGCGGTAATGCATGCTACGCCAATCCAGCCAAATATTATATTATCATTCTGCTTTCGTATGCAGGTTGGTGCTGCTGCCACTGGCAAGGCTATGGATGCCTGTGTGTGTAGGTGGGCCCACATTATTAAGCTGGCCGGGACTGAATGTATTCACGCAACCTGCATCGTGTATTGCGTTGCTCATTCACTTGCTCCCCTTCTATCTCTTGCCTTTCCTTCCTCCGTCACACCATCGTCCCTTTTCTCTCCGCTCCTTTCTTTCTTCTTCTCTGATCCTGCAGCCACCTGGCAAGTGTCCCACGGTGGAGACTTTTACAGCCGAACCTCCTTTACTCCTTCCTTCTAATTGAATAATGCACTGTAGTATAAAATCCCCCTCATTAAAGGGGCCTTCTATGGATTAAAATGCTGAGGCGAACACATTTTCCGCATGCAGAGGTAAGTTAATGTATTCGGTTACCTCCAGTAATGAAGTGAAAGTGAGAGTTGACCGATGGGCTCCGATTTTATGTATTTGCTCGAGACGAGTGCTGATGGCACACTTTGACCTTACGGTACCTGGTTTAAGGGCTGTGCTGAATGATGCAGGTTCATGTGTACCTGCATACGTTCGTCAATCATGAGCATGATTACTTTCTAAACACCTGCTCATCCCATGACCTGTCAAATATACCTCCAAGCTGAATCTATATGAATGTTTAAAGAAATATTAATCCGATCGATAAATCATGCTCATAGCATCCTTACTGCAGCCAATCCAGAGCATCCCAAGGTGATGTCCGCCAGCCTCAGTAGCACTGTAAAAACTCAACATCAGTTGTACAGTACATCTACAGCACAGTATCTGTTAGTTTGACCACTGTATAGTAAAAATGTTCCATTAATAATTAAAGGTCGACATGTTTTAATCCCCCAATTTGTCCAGATATTACAGAACATGTCCAAGCAGAAATTAATGCATATTTCTGTTTATTTATTTTGTTTATTTACTTGCTTACTTGTTTTTGATCTCCATTCGGCTGGGGGTGCAGGATCTAGGTTCTTCCAGTCACCCATCATTAGTGTTAAATTGACATCTAAATTTAAATTCACATTACATCACCCCTGGATCTCACCCACAGTGCCACTGCAGAAAACCATGAATCTAACAGTGTAATATGTCACATTTCCACATTAAAAACAACTCTACCGATGTTATTTCTTAAGTTGTGTCCTTACATTATCCCAATTCTTTCCAAAAATGTTCTATCCAGAGAAATCTGTAGTTTTATTCAGAACACGACACGTAACCTGTCAAAGGCGTTGTATCCCTTTACCCCTGCTAGTTTGCTCTAAGTAGGGTTGCAATGGTATAAAGTTTTCATGGTAAGATAACCGTCTCACAGTATTACAGAATTTATGGTGGCATCGGTCACAATGACCCTTAAAGGAATGAAAATGGAAGGGTTATTTTCGGTTGGACAAACGTTTTCTTACTATAACTGAAATTTAAAACCATTTTGTTAATCTAAGTATATGTAAAAAGTCTCCCCTTTGAAAAAATTAAAATAAAGGGGAGATTACCTTTCCAGTTGCTTTTTTTTTTTCAAATGTACATGGTAAAATAACCGTCACCTTTTTTTACCTGACACCAGTATATTGCTAAAACCCTAGCTCTTAGTAACATAATTTTACTCCATTAACTGCATGCCAATTTGCAGCACAGTAATTTAGTAGAGATCTAATTTACTGATTTCAATGATAATCTGGTAAACTACAATGTGCTACAGTAAGTGGCCAGGGCCAGCCATGAAGCTAATCCGTACAGTAAAATAATCTCTACAGACTAACAGGTACCACATATTTATCTATCTAGTTTAACATTTAAAATGACTAGAATCATATTTTATGTAGAACCATGCGCAGCGCATTCACTCAGCCATGCCTTATCCCACCCTCAACCTGTTTATCAAAATACAAACAAAACAAGCTATGAGAGAAGCTTCAGTGGCTAAGCTAAGCTAACTAGCTAGCTGCCTGCCTGCCTCGCTCCCTGGCTAAGAGCTGACTTTGCCTTGGGGAAAAGCAGGCTACAGTAGCAACACGACTTTAGCCAGCACAATTATGTTTTCTGTAGGAATCCACATTCAACATGCTCAACAAGTTATTTTTAGTAGCACTGGGCTAACATTACCCCACAATTTAATTAGCCACATAACGTTAGCTACAGTACCAGTATCGGTAGTGTTTTTTGTGGGAAACACCATTCAACAAGCTAATAAGTTAATTTTCGTAGGACTGTTTTGACCACTGATAAAAGCACAAGACTGAATTAGCCACATAACATTAGCTACAGTAACAGTGTTGTAGTGTTTTTGGTGGAAAACACTGTTCAACATACTCATTAAGTTATTTTTAATAGGACTGTATTGACCACAGATAAAGCACTAAGCTAACGGTGCCGCACAATTTAATTAGCCACATAACGTTAGCTACAGAAGTGCTATGGGCAGTTGGCTTACCTAATGCTAATTGTAAATTAGCAAGTTAAAGTTGCGTTACTGCCAAAGCAATAATTGTAATACATATGAGAGGGACTATTCACTTTCTAACTTTAAAATATGCTAAAAGAGATCAACAAAAAAACTGGGATGCTAAAACAAGCAACCCCGCACTGCCGTCTGAAATAATCATTAACAAATGTAATCACTATTATAAATACACACGTAAAAATTGCCATTAATTAATACTAGTATGAGTATTACGTGTACTGCAGTTCTGCATGTGGTTTGTCCAGGTGATGTTGGCGTACCCCAGCAGAACACAGCGGCTCACGGGTGTATTTAGCTAACGTTAATGCCTTTATTACCTTATATTTTTTAGTTATGTTATGTAGACTGTGATGGCTTCCATTTCTTGCATATTTGTATAGTTGCATAACGATACATGGTCATGATATCATATAGTAGGAAATGAGTTTTCAAATTCTGACCCTTGACCCCCCAACAGATTTTGATCCCCCCTAGGTTTCGGCTATTTAATTACAAGGACATAACGTGAATGAATGTTAAATGAATAAAACTGACGGCAGCAGAAATTACGTATTGTGTGTTTACCGAGAAAACAAGCTGCATTATAGCTACCTGTCTTTAGACTGGTGGCCCCAATACTAACCGAACTGAGACTAGCTTCTCTTCTTTCCTCTGAGACCCACCTCACGACAAAGACCGAGGCTCTATCCTCCTCTCTCATCCCACTTTAGCACATCCTGACTGGGCACACACCAGCTCCCTCCTTCCCCAACCAACGAGCTTCATATAATTCATTTAACCAAACCTACATGGGCCGACTGAAAGCAAAGAGCCATGAAAAAGGGGGGTGTCAAAAATGTGGATGCCATTGATAAAGTTTGGTAACCAAATCCTTTCTTTTTTGCCTTCCCTGTTTGAAAAGCATCCACAGTATAATTCTGAATTAACCAACCTCATCCTGGTATGGATATGAGATTTCTTCGCCTAATATTGATATGCAGAATTTTCTCATTATCCCAGGCGAATGAAACCGCTACAAACAACACCCGGGCAACCGTGTCTCATGTGAGTCGCAGAGGGGAAAAGGGGGAAAAAAAAAAGAGGAGAAGAAAGAAAAGTTAATGTTTAATTTGTGAAAACAACGCCCTGACTAATGAATTTCCTAAGTTTGTTTCCTCGCTTACAGCTCCTTGTTTGGCTTTGTTTTTAATAGAGCATGCTGATTTAGAAAAATGAGGGGCAGGAGTGCAGAGAGGAAAGAAAAAAAAGGTGTTTGTGCAGAAAACACCTTATTTGGACTTTTTCTGAGCTGATCCGACCGTGCTCTGCCAAAATGAGATGTCGGAGCTAAGTGTAAGACAAGAAACAGCTTACATGAGGAGTGCATTGCCAGAGGCATTTTAATGATCCAGGGGTCTAGAAACGTGAGCAACAGACGGGGCTCCTCTGAGCCCCAGACATGAACTGAATTATTACTGTGTACAGAAGCCAACATCTCCTCGTAGCATCGCATAAATCTAGCAGAGGAAAAAAAAAAAAGACAGGTAGCCGAGTGTCACCGCGGCCTCAAAGATGTGAGGATATGAGCCGAGGAAGAAGGCAGGATTCGTCTTCTGTGGAGGAGTTCAGCACGAGTTCAGAGGAGACATTTCTCTGGAGTCAACCGGAAAAAGTATTGTTCGAGAAATCCTTCTAGTCGTGTGGTAGCATTAAATGCAAGGCCACCGTTACTCTAAATGCAGCAATTTGAATAAAGAATATAATCAAGTCGCACCCAAGGATTTCACAGAAATGTGTTTGCTATGAAAACGTCTTTAAATCAGAAAAAGTATATTGTAAGAGTAGATATAATTTCCCCCAGATTTCATTTTAGAGGCTGAATGTCTGTATTTCATGCTATTATGTGCCTTCGTCTAAAATATGCAGCACCAAAATTTATAGGTGACTCATACTTCTTCTGTGACTGTACCTTCTTTTTCTTTTTTTTTTTTAAACCTTCACAAAGGCGAAGGAAATGTCTGGAATTAAAAAACACTGTGATATGAGCAGCCCGCCCGTTCCGTCTCCTCGGCTTTCAACTCCTCGCTGATTCTTGTTACTAGAAATACTGTAGCTCTGAAGTGGAATAACTTTGCCGAGTGCTGTGACTTTGTTGCACTCATGAAAAGGAGCGCTCTTAGAATTGCACGCAACAGCTACAGACAGCGAGGCATACCAAAGAGACGCACACACACACGCTCACACACACACCTAGCTTTGCAGGAGAGAGGTTGAGCGGGAAGACAAGAGGGAGGTTATCTGAATAGCTGCGTGTACATACCTCCAGACCACATGACAAGCTACTGTTAAATTCTTCTTTGACAGCACGTCATTGATGATGACACACCGACAGGATGGACACACCCTCTCGAAGACAAAAACAACACGGGAGCAGCAGTGAATGTTTCACCTTTTGAACCCCAAGGCAATTAATTTAAAGGCACAGTTCACCTCAAATTTAAACATACATATTTTCCTCTTACCTGTGGTGCTGTTTATCAGTCTAGATTGTTTTAGGTATCGGCCATAGAGATGTCTGCCTTCTCTTCAATATAATGGAACTAGATGGCACTCAGCTTGTGGTGCTCAAAGCGCCAAAACATACATTAAAAAGACTCTAAAAAAATCATGATGCGTTTACTCAAGATAATCGACGGACCTTGTTGTGAGCAGTTTCATGTGGGAACTATTTTCTTTCTACCGAACTACACCTGCCAACCATATCACCACGCAGAAGGAAGCGTGCATCTACTGATGGACAAGAGTTTCGTGACAGTGGGGCCTCAGGTTGTCAAATATCGACACACCGTCATGCCCCTCTGCGTGTAATACCGACGCCAAAGGCAGCATCTTTCTAGCCCTATTTCCACTGAGCAGTCAGTTCAGTTTGGTACGCTTTTTTCCCGTTTCCACTGTGAAAAGTACCTAGCACACAGGTCTGGTACTAAAAAGTGGAGCTGTGAACACTGCAGTCTGTTGATTGGTCAGTGGAGGACGGTCTGCTCAGGGCAAGATAATGAAGAAATACAGTGAGTGCTGGATGGAGCAGTGAGTGACAACAACCCCGCCCGCATTTACTGTTAGCAGTGGAAACACTAGGGTCTAGGTGCCATGTCTGAAGGGTCACCTTTGGTTCCAAAGGTACCACACCAAAAGTGTTTGGTGGAAATGAGGCGATAGTCTCTGTATTTGACAACGCTGGATTGATGATGGGTTGGACAGAAGTAGATGGCGTCCTCCTCAGCTGAACTTGAACGTTAGCTTGTTGAAATCCTAAAAAACACTAAAGGGTGCCTTTGGCATCCATATCACAGGCAGAGGGGCATGACGAACCGTCACTATTTGACGACCAGGGAATGAGAATGAGCTCTGTTGTCGTAAGTCTTCTGCCAACGAGTAGATGCACTCTTCCTTCTGGGCAGTGATATGGTTTGCAAGTGTAGTTCGGTAGAAAGAAAATAGTTCCTGCATGAAACTGCTCACAACAAGGTCTGTGAATTATATTTAGTAATCAGGTCATGATTTCTAGAAAGAGACATTGCTGTTAAGTTGAGCACCTCAAACTGAGTGCCATCTAGTTCAATTATATTGGAAAGAAGGCAGACATCTCTACATCTTATATCTCCAACACTCTGCAACTCACACCAGAACAATCCAGACTGATAGGACTACAAGGAAGAGGAAAAATATATATTTTTGGAGTGAACTGTCCCTTTAAGAAAAAAAGTTTGCATGTGTAACTTCACACCCAACTCTTTTTCCGCCAAATCATTATGTAGTTAATCCAAAGTTCACTGTAACCGTTGCAGTAATAACCTGCCTTGAGCCACAGAGGAGAGACACACGAAGATTTGAGTCATCCCTCTTCCTTTCCAGTTAAGCTAGGTGTGCTGAGGCGTGCGTTCTGGGAGTGGAGCTTGCGAGGGGGTTAGCGGTTGCCACGCTCCAACCTGGCAGTGAGCTTGGCCTAGTTATGGCACCGTCGCCCCCTTCATCAGCACCTTCTGTCAACATGAAAGCATCCTTGTTTATTCCCATCACACTTAACAGCACGCCATTCCCAAATTGCATGCTAATGCGTCTTCTAGTGGGGTTCGGAAATCACTGCAAACTCCCAGCAACGCTCTTAACTTTGACATAATTCATTACTTCAAAGACCTATTGCTTATTACTCAGATATCAGTGTTTGTTTAATAAAATAAAAGGGATTCATTTCCATCCACGCGCACACACACACACACACACACACACACACACACACACACACACACACACACAGACACAAGTCCCTGGAGGATGAGAGGAGTGTGTTTGTTCCAACTTATCACAATAAATGTAATTACACTGGGTATTTAATGTTTTTTTCATGGCTTTTTTTTTCTCTTTTGTACTGCTTTTTTTGGGCATTGTCAGTCTGTAATTAGTGATCACTGAGAGGAATCAAAAAACAAGACAAACTTGTTTTTGTTGAGCTGCTTGCTTCTCTCCGTCTTCCCTTTCTCCCCCGAGGGGAAGATGCCTCACACGCAATTTGATTCAGAGCCGAGTGCCGAATCCAAACTCACTTGACTTCAGATAACATTACCCCCCGCCGCCGCCACCACCACCACCACCTCTGTATGTTTACAACCTGTGAGATTTGCTGTTAATGAAAGCAGACGTGTCCGCGGAAAGGATGAGACACTGAATCCTGCGGGTGTCGTTGATGTCTTAGTGCTTTTTTTTTTCATCCTGAACAGAGCAAAGACCTGGGCGGCTTCCATGAGCGTTCAAACAGGCCTTTGTCTTGTGCGCTTTGATACATGTCGCTCTCTACAGAGGTGACACCAGCATAGGGCCGGAGTCTTGAAGATGCTTAGAAAAAAGCTGCGCTTCAGGGCATACAACTAGTGTTTTATTTTATTATTTCTTTACTATATCGACAGATAAAACAAGGAACAAATGTTTAAAAATCCTGAAATATGTTGCGCCTCAGCTGGTAAAGTAAAAGTCTTTCAAAGTGTTAGAAATCTTTTTTCTTTTTATTTGTCCATCACCGTGTAGATGTAGGCACCCTGCTGCTCTCTCTGCTGTGTGTTCCTCCCCGCTCTCCGTCTTGTAGGAGTTGAGCTAAACTACTGTAACACAGATAGCTGGCTCCTCCGGGACATGTTTCTGGCCTGAGTTACTGTTTATTAAATCCAGATCCTCTCAGAAACATAAAGAAAACAAGGCTCCAAAAGGGGATTTTTTGGGAACTCTAAAAGGTCAGGAATGCTCCAGTACTAACAAAGTAAGGCAAACAAAAAAGCCCTTAAAGATACAGTGAGGGGTTTTTGAGTTTTTAACCAAGAAGAAGAGAGATCAAAAGGCAGGGGTGGTCAAAAGGAGAGGGTACAGGTACAAATCCACAAAAGGGCTCAGGTTTTCCAGATACCTCTACTCGAGATAGAACAAAACACAGCAATGTTTGTCATAATTCGGAATGTCCTTTTCTTGAAATGGATGGTCGTACCAAAATATGTGATTAATATATGAAAAGGCATGGCGGTGCAGTGGGTAGCACTGTCACCTCACAGCAAGAGGGTTCCTGGTTCCAACCCAGTCTGGAGTTTACATGTTCTCCCTGTGTCAGCGTGGGTTTCCTCCAGGTGCTCCAGCTTCCTCCCACAGTCCAAAGACATGCAGGTTAACTGGTGACTCTAAATTGTCCGTAGGTGTGAATGTGAGCGTGAATGGTTGTCTGTCTCTATGTGTCAGCCCTGTGATAGTCTGGTGACCTGACCAGGGTGAACCCCGCCTCTCACCAATGTCAGCTGGGATAGGCTCCACCCCCCTCGCAACCCCTAACAGGATAAGTGGTGACGGAAAATGAATGAATGAATGACTACCCAATACAGATTTGCAAAAAATTCTGTTATTCTCATTTCCACACTCTCCATTCATTCACTATATCATTCCCTACAACATATAAGATATAAACACCATCTCTTCTTCCATACTGTCAGAATAACACACACTTGTGTTGTGATATTTAACTTACAGCCCAAGGGGCAAATCTGGCCCGCAATATGGCGCCAGGTGGCCCGCCATATTTTCAAACTCACAACTAAAAGAAAATGATTCTCAATGAATTTTTTCTTTGAATGTACATTTTTAAAAAAGCATCAACATCGAGCTTTTGCGAAACCCTGAATGTCCTCAGATCCTAAAACCGCCCCTGCTTCCACCTGACCTGCACAGGTCTGCCTCCACTGGATTTGCCTCTTGGCAAAAATAAGTACGGACAGAAAATGTAGAAAGGCTGAAAACAAGCAATTTATTTAATACATATACTAATCAATATTATTAATGTTTATTTATTAACTGGCTCCTGGCCTCCTGTCATTTTGCAAAAGTGGCCCCGAGGCAAAGCGGCCGAGTATCCCTGCACGACTGCGCGAGATAAGAAAAGAAAAGATAGAACTTTATTCATCCCGAGGGAAACTGCTGTGCAGGAGCTGCAATACAAAGTTGGAGGAGTGGAGATACAAGGAACGCAATGTACAAGGACTATAAAGGAAATATATAGCCGGAAAAGCAAATATAAAAACTAGATAACAGTAAGGGGGCAAAATATGAAACTGTAGCGAACAGCAAGATGCAAATAAGGTGCAATGTAATATAAACAATATATACAATAAACTGTATGGATGATAAATAAAGTAGGGATGCTTATAGTTTCTTTATTTAATATAATGTTGTTTTTCGGACTGTTAAAAGTGGACATGTCCGATACTGCTTCCTGGAACATACGCATAACACCCATTCAACAGTATGTCCACATTCAGTCCGTCCACTACTCTTGTGGTAATCAATCTACCGTTTATTTATTTATTTTAGTTATGTCCAGTAGTTAGTATCTAGCTCCTAAAATGTTGAGGCAGAGGGTACTTTCTGTAGCGCTGGTTCAGAGTGAGAGGCTGTCAGTAAATAGTTTGTCGGACACAGGGAAACAGAGATCTGTGTGGGTACATGAGACCCTAAAAAAGAGAGTGGGTCATGGGGAGTGCCACCAGTTGGTCCAGGAGCTTCTCCTCCATGATGGATGTTTCCAGGCATATTTTAGGATGACTCAGGGGCAGTTTGACAACCTGCTGTCTATCATCGGGCCGTATAGCTCTGGGTATCCAGCAACCACTACCACCAGTTTCTCCTCCACTGTTTACCAACTGTGAACTTGTTGTCGTGACCACCACAGAAGGCCCGCCTCTCAAATCATCTGATTGGGGGAAAGATAAGATAGAAGTCTATACACATTCTTTTGTACTGCAGCTGCTGGTTGACAATATTTTGCACAATGATGACCACAGAAAGTATTCATCATCAATTCAGAGAGCTGTATTCTGGTCAGGGTGGAGAAGACTCCGAGGCAGGACTTTACATGATACTCACTGTTTAAACCTGGCACCTCTTAGCCTTCACGTGTGCTGCAGCAGTATTAGGTGTGCAAAGTCATCTAGTGGGCCGGATTGGATCCTTTGGCCGTATGTCTGACAGCAAACAGCGAGAGCACACTGCAGAACTCGTGCTCCGACACATCTGGTGGACAGCCGGGCCACGTAGGAGGAAGAACATCCACCAGTCTGAAAAAAGGCTGAACCCTGCGGAATGCTTGCAACCAAAATGTTTTTCTTTCTGTCCTATCAGACCCCGGGAGGTTTCTCAGTCATGAGCAACAGGCGAGGCTGACAACAACGTCCGTCTAGACAGGGTAGGGTGGTGGGGGGGAGGAGGTGCAGCAGCAGGGAGACGCCGCACAGCCAGGTGCTCTTTATAAACACTCCCATTAAAGATTGGAAGTGGCGCTTGTTTGAATAAAAATACGAAGCCCTGGTGTTTATCTGCCATTGATCCCCCTCCCCCCCCCGTCCATTACACCTCAGTGGGAGGAACCGGCCATTGTCAGTAACTACCATTACAGGAAATCTATACCTAATACCCTTCTTATTATGAATGCTCATTTTAAAACTTCAATAACAGAGGAGCCGCAGCGTGGGCAGCTATCATTATTCCTTCAGGGGAAGGTGAGGATAAGTGATTTCATAGAGGTTGCTGTGTTTTACTCTGTTGTTTATATTATTTTCATCCTCCATCTTTCATGAAGAGAAAAAAGAAGCCACCCCCTTTGGTCAGAATCTCAGGATGCAGGCAATATCTCAGAGTTGTAATATGCGAGGCCTACATATATGCATAACTTCTGTAAATTGTGAATTTCAGCCTCATTGATATGCCAGTGCAAAGAAACATCTTTTAGTAGCTGCAGGGGTCCGGGGTTGTGGCTGCAGCGAAGCGAAGCAAAACAACATCACCGAGGGAGCGGGCGGCTTTTCAATTGAAATGTACATTATAGATGTATAGATAGGCAGACTTATGGAGTCAAAGCGAGCCCGGGAGCCATTCTGGGCTGCGATGAAACAATGACCCAGGAGCTGCCAAATTTAGAGACAAGCTAGGTCTCCCAGGAAGCATCTCCATTTGGGCTGGAATGGCAAGTGTGACCCTCATCTCTCTGCTCCTCACCTCCTACTAATTGAATCAGGCTGCTGCCCAGGATAATTCAGCATGTGTGTGTGTGTGGGTGGGTGTGTGTGAGCGAGTGGGGGTGTGTGTTTGCAAGGAGTCTGTTAAACCAGGTTTAAAATCGTTAAAATGTGTCTTCCAGAGCTGACCCCTCGCTTCAGATAACCATCCAATATATTTCACACGGGAACGGGGATGGGAATATTGCACACACACACACACACACACACACACACACACACACACACACACACCCTGCCGGGCCTCATGCCCGTTCCTCCCCGAGACCCAGAGGGCAAATATATAACTCCACTACAAAGTCATGAGAATCTCTTTCTGAAAATATCTATTAAAATCCCTCATGGACATTCCCAGGGAAATTATGCATTATAAATTTGTCTACTCCCCTCCCCCGTCCCAAACCCACTCCTGATACCAGGCTCTTTTTACTATATTCAGATGCATGGATTTAATTAAGAAACAGCGGAATAAACATTAAAAATGTATGATTGGAAATTGCCGCAAGTTCTAGATTCCCTTTTTCCCCCCTTCTCCTTTTATATCGCCTTCCGTTGAATATACAAAAACAATGTTTAAGCACTGTTCAGAGCCTTCCCGGGCATTAATTAAAGTTTTTCCTCCTGGTGTGAAAGTCCAATACGTTCTGGGAGAGACTTGGCATCATCAAGGCCAGACATGGACACAAAGCGGGGCTACGCTCGAGGGGGGAAACACTCTTGTTAGGTTTTCCCGTCTAATTTCTGCCGCGCGCTCACCAGCCACGACACTGGCGCTCTCATCAGTGTGCGAGATTTTAAACAGGGCTTTGAGGAGCTTATGCCTTATAATTAGTCAGTAGACTGCTTTAAGAATGGCGAGGTAAACAGGGTTTAATTAGGAAGGGTAGAGCAATCTGGGACAGATGTTGTGCAGGAGGGATCACACTGTGACTGTTTTTGGTTTGTGTCGCTGTTAAACAAGGGGAAAAAACTTGTTGTTCCAGAAAGACAAAAATAACTAATTGTTTCAGACAACTTCCTGCACACACACTCACACACACTCACACACACTTGAACATGCATGCATGACGTGTCTGGAGCTGCGAGCATGGTCTTGTTGTGTTGTTAGGGAGCTTATGTTGAAAATGTTGCACAACTGCACCCGTGAACAGAAAGGACAAAAACAAGACATTCTCAACACAATCACCAGAAAAAATGTTGGTGGGACGTCAAGTGTAGATTTATGGTCGATTAAGCATGTCGGCCTACATGCTAATTTTGCCATTCTTAAGTATATAGGCTACTGCACTGCATACCAACCGGCTCTGATGGGAGCTAATGGTAGCAACCTCTGTTGGTCATTAATTCAATTAGTGCGCTGTGTTATCTTTATGGGTATGAGTATGGGGCTATATTTATAGCCACAAACCTCCTTTAGCATTGTTAACTACTACTAGCTGTGTTAGCACCATTAGCAGTGTTAGCACGGCTAGTGGTGCTACAGAGTTAACAACGCTAAAGAGGTTTAGCATCTCAAAATGAAGCCACCAAGGTTATCTGGGGGGAAATGGGGATTGACTACCATGTTTTCACATTAACATCATGACACCAATGGGACAGTGTTGGCAGTAATCGCCAAATGAGCAGCGCCACTAACTAGCTAGCTCAGTACAGAATGCGGCTAGCTGCCAAGGCTAACGTTAACTACCTAGTGGAGACCAGAGGGTAGGCAGTGGGCACTATGTTTGCGTATGTTAACACAATTTGAAAAAATGTTGGTCGGGATGTCAACAGTATATTTCCAGCTGGTTAAGCATGTCGAGCTATATGCTAATTTTGCTATTCTTCAGTTAACTGCACTGCGCATCAACCAGCTGTGGCGAGAGCTAATGTTAGCTAGCTGCACCACTCATTTGGCAATTACTGCGAATAATACTGTCCCCACCCTCCTGTCTCCACCCAAGTCACCCCACTGAGTACAGGGCTGTATTTTTAGCCACAAACCCTCTTTAGCATTGTTAGCTACTATTAGCTGTGTTAGCACCATTAGCAGTGTCAGCACAGCTAGTGGTGCAAACATAGCTAATAATGCTAAAGCAGTATTGTGGCTCCAAATAGAGCAGCTTACTCAACAGGGTGACCTGAGGGAGACTAGGAGTTGGCCACCATATTTTCACAGCAACACTGCTCCACCACCAGGTTGAGTGACACCACTAGCTAGCTAGCATGGTGCACAGTGCAGAGCTGCCAGGGCTAACGTTAGCTAACCAGTGCAGAAAGGAGGCATGGTTACATGGCTAGCCAGCTGTCTGTCAGCAAAGCCAACATCACAAAACATTAAATTTTCACCACCTTTAAATGGATAGCGCTTTGAAATGTGACGCTAAAGCTAGCTGAGTCAATAGAGCACCGGGCTAAAAGGAAAAAAGCCTCTTGTTTTTCATGTCATTTTACATTTTTTTTCCTCAAAAATTAACCAGTTAGTTAGCAGTTATTGGGTGTTGGGCTATCAAAAGCAAAATTAACCGAAACTGACATACGTAAATGTTGACATTAAACATTTCTGCAAACCACCAATATGTAGCATTAGCATTTTATTATGCAATTGGAATATTGAACTGAACCCTTACGTTTCAATGTAGCTGTGGTTACAGTGTGGTTAGGTTTAGGCCCAAAAACCACTGAGTTATGGATAGGAAAAGATCATGTTTGGCTTCAAATAGTCCATATGGGAGTACAATCCTTACAGGAAAAGCAACGATGTCCCGGTAAAAAACATTAGCTTTTTGTGGCACTATCCCCATCGATGGGTCGCTACTAAACGAGCCTAAAAATGACTCACTAAAACACCACTGCTTTGTTGTGTTTTGGTCTTTAACAGTGGTTTGCAGGTGTGCAGGCCTGTCTCCTAGGTGACAAACCATCCACCATCCCCTCCACCAGTCAGCTAATTTATTACATCACTTTAGATATGTTGATATGACACATATGAAACATGCTAATGTAATATATTTGCAGAGTCGCACAGGGCCAGCATTTATTTTGGTCCAACACAGAGCAGTTTTAGAGAACAGGTGCCAAAATGTCACCTCTCCAAACTACACTGTGTTGCTATAAATCTGTATCCGAGCAGTAAAGAGCTTATGTCCGCAGCCCGGCAGGGTGCGTCTCTGACAGTTTTCCTTCAGGGTGGAAAGGAAAGCAGGGACAGGTATCCCGAAAATGTCTTCCTGACTTCCCCGCTAAGTGGCAGCTGCACCACTTAAAGCCTGCTGATGGGATCGCAGGGCTCCACCTCGGCTTAAGTCACTGCTAAACCACATGAAACTCTCCTCTGACGGGCAGTGGCTGAACGAGGATCAACAGCTAACAATGTGGCAGTCAAAGCACCATTTTGGGAAAGTAACAAAAGCAAACACACCTAAGGCGGGTTTTATGGATTCTAAGCCTCAAATAACCACGTCCGCTAAGCTGGAAGGAACAGAGGAGGGGGAGGATGGCAGTGTGAGAATGAAGAGAGATGGAGGAGGGTATGTTGGTGAGAGAATGGAGTGTTAAAACAGAGACGATGAGAAGCGGCGAGAGAAAAAGCAAGCTTTGAGGGGCAGATGATGAGGATGACAGCAAGCAGTGGGAGGGAGGGAGGAGGGGATGGAGGCACAGAGAAAAAAAAATCACGCATTCTTGACAGAAGCAACATGGCAGGATCACACAGCTATTTTTCATTCACACTCCTCTGCATTCGCACATGATTCCAAAGGTACCCAAGCCCCAAGGAAGCCTTCCAGCAAACACTGTTTGCCAATTTTTCAAACTTGTCACTCCCTTTCGGTGTATCAGCTCGTGTGCTGCACAAAGGGGCCTCCACGTAGTGCTGTCGCTATTGTTGTTGTCATTGTGCCGACGCGAGGTAAACACGTGAGGCAGTGTCGTCCATCTCCCCCCCCTCCAGATCACACTGTAACATGACTGTGGGAGGGTCTTTCTGACAGCACACAATGCCCGCGTAGCATATTTCGGTAGGTGCTGAAAAATCACATGAACGCCTGGAAATACGACTTGTGTAAATAAGCGGGAGTCGTACACATTGCCCTGTCAGTTCAACAGTGGCAGTCTGAAGTGGCCCGCTTGGTAATCCACATCATTTTTTTTTCTTTACCTCTGTCTCAACCTTTTTACACCTCCTGGCTGTTTAATAAAAACAGCTGAGCCTCAGACACCGTCTCGCCTACGGTGAGCTGCACACTAAGCCGTGAAAGACAGACCAGGCCACTGCGGGCGGGCAGGTGAAATTTAGTCAGCAGCGAGTGTTGGTGTGGCTGATGCCTGAGGAACATGTTTCCCACATGCAAAGACACACCTTTGTTCTCCCGCGCATTATCACGCACGCAGAGGTGTGCGCCATTCACTGCTCACAGTGTTCTTTATGAGCTTTGACAGAAAGCCTACAGAGACGCTGGGGCTGGTAATCAAACAGGAGCCGCAGTGTGTTCCTGAAGGCAGCGTGTCCCTGTGTTTAAAGGTCCCATATTGGAAAAAGACAGATTTCCATGTCTTCCTTTAATATGAAACAGGTAACGGTGATATATAAATACTGTCAAAATGCTCAATCCAGAGAGAAATATACCCAACCCATACTGAAAAAACTGTGCCTTCAAACAAGCCGTCAGACCTTCTGTTAAGTTGTGATGTCACAACTTAACTACTGATCAAATCACAGTGATCTCAAGCACTTCTGGGTTTTAAACTGGCTAACTTTTTATTTCTGCTGTCATTTTCAGTCATAACTGTAACATTTAAACAAATACAGTTAAACACATCTAACATTTCTGCTGTGTGACTTGTATGTACTGTGTTGCCTTCGGCGGGACGAACGTTGCAGAGAAAAGTTGCAGCGGTGTGAACTGGCTCATGGTGTCACCTGCAACTCTGCCGGTCAAATCGCCAGCGGCAGTTTTTAGAAAGTAAAGCACGTCACCTGTTTCTACAGCTGATCAGCTTGTAGTGAAGTCGTTGGTCAAGTCAAAATGACCGCACACAGTGTTTCAGTCCTCACGGTGTGCCAGTGTGCTCACTGTATGTGCTTATACCTGTTATACCTACGCCATTTCATCACTACTGCAAATGCAGCTGTAGCCAGTATTTCACTATCACTATCCTCACTCATATTCTAAGAAGCTACAAATTATATTCAGCCACAAAATAAGTCTGAAAAGCTGCAAATCAGAACAGAAGCACAGAGAGTTGTTGCATAGAGATG
Organism: Epinephelus fuscoguttatus; assembly: GCF_011397635.1. NCBI lineage: Eukaryota > Metazoa > Chordata > Actinopteri > Perciformes > Serranidae > Epinephelus > Epinephelus fuscoguttatus. The sequence continues at coordinate 11,643,494 of NC_064774.1, forward strand.
ATACACCATCTCATCGAGTTGCATTGGTGTGAACTGGCAGGTTTTAAAAACGTTGCAGAATCATCACGAATCTTTGGTCTGAATCAGGCCTTAGAGCAACTCCTATCTTTAGTAAAATCACTGTTTTTGTCAGTGGAGTCTGGTGGCTTTGACATAACAGCTGACAAAAACAAACTAATTAGCAGCGTTTGCTCAGCGCTGTTACTTTGGTTTTGTACATTATGGGGGGGGGGACAAACGTGATTTGGTGTATGTAGACTGTTTCAAACTAGAAACACAAATGTTCTCAATAGGTCCCTATGTAGCCCTTCATTGTAAAAAGAAACTACTAGTTTTAAGTTTTAAAAAATCAGTGTTCCCTGAATTTGAAAAGACGAGTTCAGCTTGTCTTCTCAAATTCAGACAACTTAAAATTTCAAGGCAGTTGTGACACTTACTTTATTAAGCTAAACAAATATTTTCTTTCGTTTCCTTTCAGAGTGTTTTGCAGCGTATGTCAATGACACTAGCAAACAGGAAGTAAATAAGGACCCAATCTGTTTCCTAACAACGCAATTCAAACGAAATAGTAAAAATAGAAATTGCTGCCACAGTTCTGGCTGCAATGACGATACAAACACGCCAGCATACAGAAGACCCGAAAACACTGGCCAATCGGAGCAGACTGGGCTTTTCCAGGAGGGGTTCTTAAAGAGACAGGTGCTAAAATGGAGCGTTTGAGGCAGAGGTTGAATACAGGTATACTCAGGCAGACAGTATGAGAGAAATAAAGTGTATTTTGAACATTTAAGCATGTGAACATGTTCTAATAGAAACCCATAATGCAAGTATGAACCTAAAAATGAGCAGAATATGGGACCTTTAATGAATATGTTCTTTGTCTTTAATGAGGAAAATCTTTATGATGCTCATGTAAGCTCATATTTCATGTCTGATTAACATTTGCATTTTGTAGAAATTGATATCCCTGAGAGGTGCAGTAAAAATACTACCTGTTCAAACTGGATGAGGGCGTGAGCTAATTGCACCAGTAACATGAAACGCAAGGGTTAAAAAAGCTTGTTCATAGTTAGACGGTGTAAATACACAGAGCAGACATGTTAAAACACCGCAGGCCGTCCCAGAGGGCAATTCTACAACAGCGCACACACTTTCATGTCGTCACATAGTCCCGCTTCAAGAGTCATAACAGCAAAGAGACACACCTCAGGCTGGATTCCCACACAAACACTTCTCATTCCTGTCCTTCTGGCCTCTGGTTTTTAAGCTCTTGGCAGATGAGCCGCCTGCATACCTCCGAATATGATACGGCGCCTTCCAATCTACACACACGGCTTGGTCATTTGGTTTCTATGCGTAAGGAATACATGCAGTATTTATTCGATACTCCTCCTGTTTGATCCCTGACACCAGTTCCTTTAATCTGTCTGAATGAATTCATTGCTATTCAGCCGTCACGCTGCTCAGATATGGGATGAAATATAGAGGACTTGTTTCATCCTTCTTTAAGATTCATGGCTATTTGATACTACTGGAATGTTTGAAAACGGCACAGAGCATCAATAATAGACTTGACCTTGCGAGGGATGTTTTTTTTCCTCAAAAGGGTTTGACGTGTGCCTCGATCTTTTTAAATGCTTTTGTTTAGCCACATCAAACTCATTCATCTCTTCTGGCTCTAAGAAAAAATATGTATGGTGGACATAATGTGTTTGAAATTCACATGCTCAGCACATTTCGCAGGCAGGAAGAGGTGTGGGAAATGGTTAACCAGCAACCTGAGGTGGTGTCGGAATCATACTTGGCAACCTTGAGACCTCAAAATAGATTGAGGGGGTCTTGCCCCTTAAATAGTGCACTGCATCAGCATTTTTATGTTAAATACATTTAATTTGGTTCAGTTTTTGATTCATGACCCTGCTACTTCAACAGGAGGATGGCGGCCAGGCTGTAGGGTACCACAGCTGGCTGTCCTCCCTGGCCCACAAACCTAGAAGTCCCAGGGGTCCTGGATGCCTAAGCAAGGCGGAACAGGAGGCGCCCAGTCAGTGGCGAACATAGACCCTGGGGGATCAAGGCAAAGAAGCCCTTGTTTCATAGCTTTGACTGTTACTAAGGGCTAAGGGTGGAACATGTGGCCCCAAACATTCGTCTGATTTGCCTCTCCTGGCGCTTCACCCTTTCTCACAGTCTCTAGAAGACAGCTGGGTACCACGCCAAGGCAAAGGAGGGCAAGCTGGGTCCCCCCGAACCCTGAGGCACCCTTCAAAACCTCTGTTAGAGAGTCCCGTCGAACTACGATACGATACTACGAACGATACTGCTGTCAGCACGGAGACGAGGTGTCCAACAGCAGCCGTGCCCGACTCTTGTGGGCCTGACAGTTGGGAACTGCCCATTGCCCCAATGGCCCATAATTCCAAAGCCCCATTAGTCCGAAAGAGGAGTTCATAACATTGACGGTTACACGTAATGTTGTATGTTTGACAGATACAGATAAGTAGCTGACTGTGCTAACTAACAGTATCTGGCTATATTACAGCAGCTAGAAGGGGCCCCACTTATTAGTGCCCAATGTGGGCCCCTTTTCCAAAGTTTTCTTGGGAGACCCCAGACATTCGCCTGGTTTGCTTCTCCTGATGGTGCAACCCCACTCATGCTCTCTAGAAGACCCCCAAACCCCCCGAGGCACCCCTCAAACCCCTGCTAGAGTACCCCATCGGACTCACGCTTGCATACTGTTGTCATCACAGAGACGAGGCGTCCACTAGCAGCTGCGCCTGACTCATGTTGTCGCGACAGTCGATGACTATCCATTGCACCAATGACCCCACATTCCGAAGCACATTTCTCTGACGGCCTGTTATCCCAAAAACACATGGCCAATGCTATGAGGTCCCTGTTGCTTTCACAGGAATACACACTCCCTGTGGGTTCGACGAACCAACTGCAGGGAAAATGCCCACATCTGTAGACCAGAGAAACATCACATTCGTCAACAATGCTGTGGTTAATGTGTGGTTAGGTTTAGACACAGATAAAACTTGGTTATGGTTACGAAAAGGCTCAAAACACCGACATTTGATGGCTCAAACCCTGCTGGGAAACGGAAACAAACTGCAGGGAGTGTGTGTTTTCGGAGAAATGGGACTTCAAAGCAAGGAGGGTTTGTTTTCAGGAGAAAGTGCTGTCAGAGAAACGGGCTTTCATTCAATGGTACATTGGACCATTGGACAACTGGGGCTTCAGAATGTGGGTCTGTTGAAAAAATGGCGTGGCACCCAACAGGTGCCCCTCCAGGTCCAGGGGGTCAGGGAAGGAGGTAGGAAACAGTACAGTTTTAGAGTCATACGGCTTATACACCCTGTACAGTGCCAGAAACACATTGTGATAGCTAAATGGGAAAAAAAGTTTGTCATAAATCAGGTGAAACACGAGAGTATTGTGACCTTGGGAGGAAACAGAAGAGGGCAAAGAAAACCGGGAGTCTCCTGGGAAAAAACGCAAGTGTTGGCAGGTATGGTTGAAATAGCAGGCTTGAGCTGAAGAGCAAAGTATTGTGCAGCCACTGATGTTCCCCTCACTGTCTAATTTGATCCCATGAATCAAGAACTCAAAGTGGGGAGGGCAGTAAATTACGGGTCCCTGAGGAGCTGTGACACCGGGAAGAGATGAGCCCATTGTGGTGAGGCAACTGCTGCCAATTTAGTGTTCAGGGACCTTCATCTTTGAAACGCTCCCCGCTTGCCCAGGTGGCTTTATCAAAAGAGTTTAGTGGAACATGACGTTCCCACGCCTCACCCAATGTCAGGCCAATGCTGTTAGAATACCGTGACTTTTTTTTTTTTTTTTTTAACGAGAGGATGTCGCCCCCGAGCTCTGATTTTGGCAGTGATGTGTCTAAATTACCGGGTACAAGCAAGATGAGAGAGCAGTGAAAACCTTTTGGAAAAAAAAACAAACTCCAGGCATATGGCCATGGGAGAAGTTGAGAGTGGGTGGGGGCGAGAGCGGCGGAGGTATATTGCCATAGTAACAATGGATAGCCCACCAAGGATTCCTGAGCAAACACAGGCATACGGTTTAAACAGCGACTGAGGACCCTCCGCCAGTGTGCCTCCTTGTTCAAACAGAAATCACGCTGGCACAGATAACGCTGGCATTTTAAACATAAATTACAAGGTCTCCGATTGTCATGTCGTGTCCCCAATTCACGGAGAGAAGAGGCTGCCTCTGCAAAGAAAAGCTTATTCAAAGAGATTCAAAAGAGCAGACACACACACACACACACACACACCCTGACGTAAATCTTTCAAATGTGCCGAGGAAGGAAAGGGGAGGCGAGAGCGGTTTGCATGTTAAGCACATTTGCGTCGACATCAAACGATCGCCCCGCAATTGGGCTTCACGGGGGGAAAGTAATCTGCGCTGCTCAAACATTTGCCGCAGCACCCGCAGAATCCTGATGGTGATTAAACAGAGAAAAGTAGCAAGTCTTCCCTCGAAGTCCGGCTGGGGGATCTCCACGACACACTCGTAAATGTCACCCGTGCAGCCACTTAGCTGCTTGTCAAAGTCGCTGCGAGCTCCCCTCACGTCACCGCGCTCATAAGAGCTCTTCACTGTGTGATAGGCTTCCTTTATGCACTTATGTTCCCAGCAGTTTGCCTCCTTCTGCCGAAGTCTGTTATTAATATATCATCACAGACGGATTAAACGTGATGAATCTGACGTTAAGTGAAGCTTAATAAGCAGAGGCTGGGTTTGGAATAAAGTTGAGGTAGAATATAAGGAAAACCTCGTCTTTAAGCGGCTTTGTTTACTATTATTCTAATCATTTTACCGCCTCCGGACACGTCAACGTGATTGATGTCCTCGCCTTTCCCCCCCTCGATCCCAGACCTCATCAACCTGCAAAAGAACAGCAACAAATGTAACATCGTTCCCTATTTCCCCACGTCTCTGTGGACCGCCCCAAGGCACTTCTCACCACTGAATCCACTCTGTAGTTTACAATTGGCTATTGTGTCCCAAGTGTTGCATTGGACCAACTCCGAGTAAATGAACCATGTCAAAGACCAGCCTTTCAGTCTTGATTACGTCCCCCCTGTTACTCCCCTTCATAATTGCGGCAAACTGAGCAAAAGCCGCAGCGGCTCCAAGCATGCTATTATCCAAGCACCTGAGTTCATCCACCCACGTGTTCGGCGAACCAAAATGGCCGTTCTTTTGCCAGTGGCTGGTTTGATTGACTATTTGTAGTTGTTACTAAGAACATTGTTGCTGGGGAGGAGAGAGGGAGAAATGAGGAGGAGGAGGAGGACTCCATCTCCTGAGATACTGTGGAGAAAAGGAGTAAAAGGTGAAACCAAAGCTGGATAATAAACTGGCTATAGGGCAAGGTGCCGCAAATCAATACCTGAAACCATATTAAATGTCTGGAGCTCCTCAATCCACAGTAGAATTTGTCTGACTAAAGCCAGCATTACAGTCATCTCCACTTTATTTTGCAGTTTCCAACAGGGCGTGCCGGTGGGAATATACAGTGGATATGAGCAACTGTGTCCGACTATATACAGTTTATCCTGGCAGACATTTATAAACCTCCGCTATAGAGCAAAACTTTTCAGCTCAACGGTGGGGAAATATCGATACACTTCAGCATCACAAATATTTAATGAACAGTTTACATGCAGAGATTCGTGGCAGTGATTCATTTTATGTCGTGTTTAAACCCTCGACTACTTCATAGCAGTGTTGCCATCTATCTTCCACTTCAACGTAACATATCGCTGGCATGCTATAAATAAAAATGCAGATCTGACTAATCTGATTGCATAAAAAGTCATTTTTTTTCTGCTCAGATTTGATGCATGTATTGACAGTTTTCTGAATATTCGATTTTAAAAATGGAAATATATGGCGATATATTGAATTGTAACCTTCATATCGTGATTCGTATCGTATCGCCAGATTCTTTACGATACACAGCCCTATTAACAATTTCTATTCGGTCTTAAATCTACATTTTCTCTTTGGAAAATCTGCCTCTGATGAATCATCACGCAAGATTTAATGACGTGTTTGTATTGCAGTTTCACTCAGTATTTGGGCACAATTGCTCCGATATTAATTAAAATAGTGCGATATGTCCATTACAAAGGTTTTTTGTCCACCAATAGTCCTAAAAAATCTTCGAATTTAAGCAGCTGGTAGCAGTGGCGCTCCTACAAGGTGGCCAGGGGGGCCATGGCCATGACTCCCCGTAAATGTTTTGCTCCTTACAATCAATGTGCTCCTTCAAATTAAAGCTGTATATTTGTCTTTTTTAAGAAAACACAACTAGCCTATTTGCTGACACATAACACATTAAACTGTATTGTTGTAAACTTGAATATTTAAAGTCCAGGTAAAGCAAAAAGTTGGTCGTTGGTCAATGTCCGGCCATTGGTGAGCGCCTATTGCCCTTGTTTTTGTGCTGTGTCCAACACCAATCAGCCCTTATCTGCTTTTTCTTTGGCTGATTCGGTATGTTGGATCGGCATCAGAGACGGCAGAGCCCGAAGTTCAGCTCAGTGCACGAGAGGAGAAATAGAAGTATGAAAAGCAGCTACATGCAGGAGGGAGTAAGAACGGGACAAACTTGCTGTATCAGATAGGATTAAGTTTTTAGGTTTGAGCTCTTTAACAGAAACGGTACATAATTTGTTTATTGTTCACTAGCACACAGTAAGAATCCTTTGATCTCCCAACACTGGATTGTGTTGATTATTTTTGACTGTTGATTAGCCTAGTGAAAAGGAGCTGGAAGCAGTGGCGCTCCCAAAGGGTGGTCTGGGGGGCCATGGCCACCTCTGTATGGTGCTTTTAAACTTGAGTAGACTCACTCCCAGTCAATGTTTTGCTCCTTACAATCAAAGTACTTCTCAAAATTAAAGCTGTGTATTTGTCTTTTTAAGAATAGGAGAACCAGCCGAACATAAATTGACACATTAACACATTAAAACAGGATTGCTCTGCACTCAGAGGTCTAGATAAGGCAAAAAGTCGGCCATCTGTTGTTGGATGAACGTCTGTCACCCTCGTTTTTGTGGCGTGTCCCGCACCATTGGCACTAATCGGCCCTTGGGGGCTTTTCTTTGGCTGATTCAGCATGTTGAATCTGTATCAAAGGTGGCGGAGTCCGCCAGTGAGCTGACTGGCATTTCAGCTCAACACAAGAGAAGATAAACAGAATTGAAGGAAGTGTACGATCGAAACAAAGGTTTATAGTGGGTACGTCTTTTTTATTAAGATTTGCATTCGTAATTGTTTGTGTTGTTGTGTGTTAGCGCACAGTTCTTTCAATATCAGGTTGCTAATATGCTAACTAGCTAACTATAATCTTAAATTCGTCCTGTTGGTCTAGTTCCCTTTTATATTGACGAACATAGACTACTGCGGCCTGCTGCTATGGAAAATTATTTCCTCTCATGCAGGCACAGAACATATGTGCTAGTTGCCCGTTGGCTGTATACTTTGGAGTGTGCTGAAGTGCAACTTTTTGGCTGAGAAACAGGCGACATGAGACACAACAGTCGGCCTTTAATGCCTCCAGTTGTCTGATGTCAGTTTGGTGTGTCTGGGTCTTTAAGGATATCTTGAGGACTCCCTTTTTATATGACATTAAATAATACTAAAGGTGGTCTAACACTAAAGGTCTGCCATCAACATGCCAAAAGAACAAGCAGAAGGAAGTAGAAACCAAGACAGAGGCAACGTTGAAAAATTAGCATTTTCAGAAAAGAAAAAAAAAATGGCTGGACTTCATATTTCATATGATTTGATAGCAGCTACCCAGCGAGGACGCTCGTAACTCCAGCTGCCCTGTGACCTTCATTCTTCAGCGAGGCAGGCAGACTCCTCCGGTCCCTGACAAGAGTTATCGGGCCCGGCTAATAGGCTGCTCTCTGCCAGGTAAGGCCTCGTCGATACAGGCGCTCCTCCTGCTAATGAACGCCCCTTTTTCCCCAAATCTGCACGGCTTAATACAGGTTGTTGAAACACACATTATCAGTCACAGCGGCGTCCAATAAATAACTCAATTGGGGCGAGGGAGTGCCTTGCTCGAGGGCAGTCACGGCTACTGCGAGTCACATCATCCGCGCAGACTACTCGAGCTTGTCGTGGGGGTTTTTTAACAGTTGAAGATAAAGTATTGCTCTAGCCTTCGGGCTCCATCTGCCTCCGTACGCCGTGTGTGTGTGTATATGTAATAACCAGACACACATACAAATATAATGAACTGCATTCCTTGGGTAAACACAGCGGCGCAGGCACACAAACACACACACACAGGATATTGAAACCCTCTCAGGCATGTCGCCGCGCGTGTGCCTGGCGTGCGGGATGATGGAGAGGCTGAACTGTGGAGGCCCCGTTTGCTCTCCTCTCTCCAGCCCTCACAGGATACACAAACACACACACACACACACACACACATGTGTTCATACTGTACACCCACACGCTTTATCACACCCTCACACACACTCGCGTCCGCACAGTGAGCGTACCCACTGAGTACACATGCACAAACTTTCACACAGGTCCCCCCAGGCTTTGATGGATGGTCGGTGAGTGCTCTACCTCCTGTTTCATACACATATAATCTCATTTGGGGGCCACATGGTGGGAGCCGCACCAAAACAGGGCTAATAGAAGCAGTCAAGCTGTCCTATCCCTCCCCTTCCCGAGTCGAGTCATATCCATTATACTCCTCTGCTTAGCAAATATGTATGACTGCAGTCAGTTAATAAAAAAGCTACACCCTTTGTACCAAAAAGGAAAAAAAAGCTTTCGGATGCATTATTTAAGCGGGACAATTCTTAATGTGTCTTATGCAGTCGGGAGATCTCAGCGCATCTTAATATTTCAGCACTTTCTTAATACAAAAGAGGAAGGTCAAAGTCAAAAAGGGTGGAAGTATGTGGGAAGGGAGGCAGAACAGGTGCATGTCTGTCAGAGCCTTAAAAAGAATCAATGTGAACCCGAGGTGAAGGTTGTACCCGATTACACCCCTGAACTCGTCAGTGTTTCCCATGTCAACACGTCTCTCCGTCTGTCTGGGAGTCAACGGTGCAATTTCAATTACTGTCTCAGAAAACATCACAGCTTCACGGTATACAGTCAAACACAAATACTTTTATTATCAGTTACAATGACCGGGTGCATGTGGTTAGCATTGTGGCCTCACAGCGTGGGGTTTCTCCAGGTACTCCGGCTTCCTCCCACAGTCCAAAGACATGCAGGTAAACTGGTGACTCTTAATTGTCCGTGGGTGTGAATGTGAGCGTGATTGGTTGTCTGTCTCTGTCCACTGTCGGCTGGGATGAACCTAACAGGATAAGTGGTAACGGAAAATGAATGAGTTACAATGATCTTTAGAGGAACTTGCAAACAGAATTACAATTAAAAACATGGAACCTTTTTTTATGTTAGTATGTGTAAAATGAAGGTTAGATTCTCTGTACCGTCACATTGTTTTCAATACCCCTAGATAATGTTACCTTTCTCAGTGACAGCAAACTGTAGTTGGGAACACACTGGCTTATTAACATCGATTTTAGCTTGGCTTGGCATTAGCTGGCAACTAGCGTCTAGCGGTTTGGACCACTCTGCAGAAAATAGAATGGCGAGGCGTTCGGATGCCGTTCCCCAACAACGGCTTTATCGCAGTCTTTACAATGAAACCACAAACATGGCCTTCTCATGAGGTTGAACAGACACTTGAGTCGACTGCTATCGTCACTATTTGCCGAATGCGTCTTCACCAGGACACCCTGAGACAGCTGCTTCCTTCCACACATACAATGACGTTACACCCTCAAGGCCACTGCCCTTGAAGGGGAAAAAGAGCGAGCCGGTGACAATGAGGAAATGATACTGTATGATAACCATCAATTATAATACCTCAGTATACCTTGAAGCAGGTCAACAGCCTCAACCCTAGAGACAAGTAGGGTTGGGTACCGAACTCTAAGGGTAAAGACTACCACTACTGCACAAATGCAATGAATTTACATACGATTGCAAACAAGCTATTGGCGTTAAATCTATTGGTGCCAGGTGTCGGCACCTGAGACTACATCTGGGCAAGAACAAGAGGTAGAAGTGCCGCAAAGCACCCTGACAACCTGCCACGGAGCTTTGAGGAGCCGCCAGGTCCGGCTTCAGACAGGAGGCAGACACGCCCTGAAGCCAGGAAGCCAGCCGCAGAGCTCTGATGATAGTTTTGGCATCTGGCCTGTTTTCTATCAAAAAAAGCTGACGGTTATCATACTGTGCAACAGGATAGAGAATCCTTTATTTTAGAAAAAGTAAAAGTTTGATTATGATAAAACATCTGTTCGACCTCTTGTTTTCATTCCTTTAAAGTTTACTGTAACTGATAATAACAAGTGTGTTGCACTATATACCATGAAACTGTGATATTTTCTGAGATAGTAATCAAACCATGAAAATCCCTAACCCCAATACACACACATACACAGCAGCAGACAGACTGAGACAGAAGATAAGCTGTATGTGTGATTAAAAAGAGCAGAGGAGCAGAATTTAGTCGACGATGTCCCCCTAAAGCTTGATCAGAAACTTAGTACCAGTGCCAGAAAAAAGGTACCGCTGGACGTTGGTACCGAATTCCAGGTACCGGTATTGGTTCAAATGTGAATGGTACCTGATCTGAGAGATACCTTCTTGGCCCGTCTAAACAAGTACCCGTTGCGCTAAGCAGCTTTACAGTTGGCCGGTCGCAGCCAAAGGTGGCACCTGGGGGGGTAAATCATGGATCAACGTGTCTGGCTTTCGTGGCTCTTATTCTCATTTTCACGAAGGCCACGTGTGACGACACAGCGGGATGCTGGATGGGGTTTAAATCGCCGCCCCCTGACGTGGGGGGCCACGGACCCTGCTGGCAGTTCCCTTGACACCCTGGACCCGTGTGAGCAACACTGACAGGCAGTGATTCATCTGATTCATCACCATGTTTCCTCCACAGTGAAGGAGGAAGGGAGAGCGACGGAGAGACGGAGAGGCAGAGGGAGGGAGGCGCACAGAAACAGAAACTTTGCTCATCAGAGGGAAAAAAAACACGACGACCTCTCTGCCACCTGTTTGAATCAACATCAAGACAACAAATGGCCGATGACCTTTTCTGCAAAACAACAACCAAAAAAAACATCACATCATTACTGGACTGACTCTGCCGGACATTTTTTTTTTTTTTTTTTGCAATTTTGATGAGGTACAGTGTCACAGTAAACAAAACTCCATTGTTTTGCCTATTAGTCTCACAAACAACAAGCCTCACGTCTGATCTGTGTTGCGATCCGGCGCGTCGACACAGAACTACTCCCCAGGGGCTGCACGGCAGAAGGGCTAAGCGATGTTCTCATTTAGTCGGTTCTAGCATCTGCAGTCGATACGAGAGGACAGCTATGGAGAAAACAACAAGGCTAGCGTGGCGTATCATAGACCTTGGGAGCCTTGTAAAAGTCAATTTGCTGTCCAAACTCCTCCTAACAATTGCCGTGAAAAACAAGTCTGCAATATGGTGAGTGCGCGATGATTGATAGTGCCACAGGAAAGGCAAATCTGCAAAATGAATCGGCTTTATCCTGGTGAGCCCTATCTAATGCGATCGCTGCCAAGTATGAAATGAAATTCCATTTTCGACGACGTCAAATTGAAAGAAGCGGCGAAGAAGAAGGTGGCATCCCCGACACTGCCACTTACAATCAGCGGCGTGGAGAGCAATCAAGGTGGCATGCGGCTTAAATTCCTTGTCTGCCCCCCCCCCTCTTTTTTTCTGTGTGTTTTGGCATCTTATCATGAATGAGTTGGGGCCCCTTCAATCACGAGTATTTATTTTTAAATGTGAAGACAACGGAGCTCATTTATTGTATGCAGAGAAGCCAAGAAGCACTTTCCATGGTTCCCTCCTATAGAAACAGGATGTGAGAACCTCAGTATTAACACATTATGCAGAGTAATATAGCAGCAAGCAGCTATAGCAATCTCTCCCCCCTGACTTCCTCCCTCAGTTGCCACCGTTTCTGCCGGCGTATCAGGTAAGTCTAATCCTTAGATTAGTAATTGCCTTAGAGCGAATGCATTCAAATCACCAAACCAAATTATACCAGAAAATGCTGCCCGCTGCAATTTCATGAGTATTACTGTGCACTCTTACTCCTTCCATTTTCCCTTCAGAACATAAACAACAAAAGCCCGAGCAGCCATAGATTGAATTAAGCCGTAATAGATCCAAAACAATTTTGATAAAATTAGCCACAGTCGGCGGTACGCAGCGCCTCACAAAAGGGCAAGCACTAATAATAATGTGGTAATAAACAAACCAGCTCATTGCACGTAATCTCATTTCTTACTAAATGCAAGATTTCCAGATTGTGTTTTATCCACCTTTGGCACCTTCCTGGTATCCAGTGAAGTTGCTATAAAAACTGTTCACATATTTTGTTCTAACGTGGTAATCAGCAGATTGCTTTACATGACTTTGCTCCTGGAGAGTCAGATTTAATGATAGCGAACAGAAAAGTTTCTGCTTTCTCCGCTTCCTCCAGAAAATAACCTGACCTGTGTTGCCGACCCTGGAGGGTGGGGGATGACCAAACATTGTTAGAGCTCCTGTGGAACCTCTTATCAAGTAATTACCTAATTGAGCTCAATGAGTGACTGACTGCCACAACAGCTCCACAGATAAAATCACGCCATCAGGGGAGTTAAGTGGTGATGACTGCCAAAGAGAAACACACAAAGGTTCGGACAATGGTGGCATGATTGCTTAATCCTGTGCAAAGGCTTTTTTTTAATCAACATTTTGTAGAACGTCTTTTACTGGATGTTAACTATAAACTCATCTATCAGCCAAAAAGTCATTAGAATATAGGAGAGTATACCTACTTCCTCTTCCTAGTAGTGCACCAACCTTATCGACTACCACCACACCAAAACCATTAAAGTAGCAGATGACTTTCACTTTGACAAAAACACACATGCACCATTAATTGATGCAGGAAATGAAGTGTCTGATGCTTAAAATTTTCTGGCAGAAGGCCCCAGAACCCCTGTTCCATCGAAGTTGCTTCTATTATCTCGTTTGGCATTTTGTTAACGGCTAAATTTACACCACTTACCGGACATCAGCTCTTCTTTGCTGCTTTAAAACAGTGGCTGTACAGCCCAACTTGCTGCGTAGGCTGCTGTTTTAGAGCGGCAAAGAACTGATTTCCAGGACAGCTGCTGTTTATCTGGATGTGAAACTTCCTAAAAAAATACCGTGGCATCAGATAGGCACATATTCACATACTTGCCGATGCCCAATCCAGAACTTCAGGCAATATCAAAGGCATTTCCGATGCTCGTATCAGTATCGGGACAACTCTATTCATTTTTATACACCATTTTGTGCCTTTCCTGCATGAGTGTTTGTTGGAGATGGTACAGTACTTCCTAATTCAAGTGTGCTTAGTTGCTTAATCTTTCCAGGGGATATCGGAACGTTGCTTCTGAGGTTGCATACGGTCATGAACTACTTTACTGGAGACACTGTTGCATCTTGGAGTCATGTGCTGGCAGTTCGTCAAAGTAAAAGTCCTCTGCTCCTTTAAAGGTCTAGTGCAGTGGTTCTCAAATGGTGTGAGTGTGTGACACATCAAAGCCCTGATTGGCTGCCAGCGTGACAGATGATAACATTTAAAGGGAGAAAGCCGTGAGTGGGATCGATTTATGGTACGGAGCAAATTACAACAAAGCACCAGCAAAGACGACCTACCACCGAAAGAAAAGAGACCGTATCACGAAAGCTACCTGCCTTGAGATTTTAGCTTGCCCTTTGGTGTGTCTTGGGCACAAAACATTTGAAAACCACTGGTCTAGTGTGAAGGATTTAGTGGCAGGTGAGGTCGCAGGTTGCAACCAACCGAAACTTCTCCCGTGTGCCAAAGTTCAGGGAGAACTAAAGGTCCTCCCCTAAGAAATTTGGGGCATCAAACACCTAATTCCATGCACTCTGGTGAATTTTTATGCACTGATTTATGGTGGAAATGTCACTCTGATTCAATCGTGCATTGTTGCTTCATCTGCCTTCTATCTCACGGCAGATTGAGGTTGCATACTGCTATGAAGTACTTTACCAGAGGCATCGTTGCATCTTTGAGTCATGTTCCAGTAGTTTGTCAAAACTGAAGTCCTACACTACGTTTAAGGTGTAGTGTGAAGGATTTAGTGGCATCAAGCAACCAACCGAACTTCTCCTGAATGTCAACATTTGGGGGAAGTACGATGGCCAACACAAAAATGCTGATGGCCCTGTCTAAAGTCAGTGTTTGGTTGGTCAGTGTGAGAGGACTATGAACGGCTCGTTCTAAGGTGACGAAAACACAATGATTTTTAATTTCAGGTGATACATTTTATACTCCATTTCTGCTAATACAACCCCTTAAATCCCACACACTGGACCTGTAATGTCTTATTTGGGGGCATGTGCCCCCTGCGTCCCCCCCAAAATCTACACCTATGATCCTGCGTACAGCTGTTCCTATAAAGCCAAAGACACCTGGAATGCTGCGTCACTGGGGCTTTGCAAGTTTCAATTAGGTCAGTTGTGGCTTTTCGTAGGTGTTTAGGCAGCTACATTTTGTAGGTTAAAACAAATGAGGCCAGAGGCAAAGTACCGCATTTCCATATTGGTTTCCTGATCTGCCTGGAGCCTGAAGGGCAATCACATCCTATGTTTTGGCTACAAACACCATCCAGGTGACCTCCATTTGCATGGTTATGTTGTTTGTCCTATGCGGAGGAGGCGGGTGAGGATTTGCCCTATGCAAATCAGATCCTCCTCGCTCGGCTGTATGCGGCTCATGCTGGAGAGGTTGCAGCTACAATAAGGCACAGGAGGAACAGCTGGCCAGAGCGCGGGGGGTGAACACCAGGGGCTGGGTTAAGGACAATGTCCAGTTATGCTTGCTGCATGGGCCCTGAGGCAGAATAACCTGGTATAAGTGTGTGGAGCGGGGGCTTTGCCTGCCCTGAGGGGCTGCGCTGCGAGAGCACAGAATACAAGCTGCTGTGGCTCACCACTGATTAAAAGTGATCCACCTGGGCACGAGTGGCGCTTTGAAGTGCAATGATAAAACAAAGGCTGATGGCTTGTGCTAATTCGATGGCTAAGTGATTTCATTCCTCACTACATTACGGCTGGACAGCATTATTTTCTGGCACTGGACAGAACAGAAGCTACTGCCAAAAGTAATAAAGTTAAGTGTTCTGTTAAGTGCACGCACTACTCACCAGCCTTCACATATAAGGATCAGACACGGGTGTGCAAGGAGCAGAAAGGCCGAGCTACATGTAGCGAAAAACAGCAAAAAAAAATACGACTAAAATAAGTCGCAATCAGAGGAGTAGCAGGAAGAGATGAAATGTCAAGTCTGTTGCCCCTCCTGCTCGAGCCCTCAGCAGATGCTGGGTGACACGCTGGCTTCTCCCTCACAGTTAGATCAGCTTAATGACTGTTTAAATGTCTGACGTGCTAAAAAGAAAGGCTCGCCTCGCCGATAAACTCCCTCAGTTGCCTGGTTACCTGCCCGAGCAGGTTGCCTGTGCAGTTATTGTAAGATTAGGTAGGCGAGGAGAGAGAAAGACGGAACCCAATACCTCAGGGATTACAGTCAATGGTCAGCACTATTCTCCCTCTTCCCCCTCCCCGTCTTTTCTCTCTATCTTTCCACCCCGAGTCCCTTGTGAAACAGTGGGGGCCATTCTCTGCGCGGCTAACAGGGCCGTCTTTCTTGTGCCTGTCTCTATCTCTTCCCACAGACGGACAAAAAGAGGGGGAGTGGTGAAAGAGAAGGGGTTTGTGGGCGAGGGAGTGCTCGCACATATCATCACTTGTAATAAATCTTAACCAAGCAGGTTCGACGGTGTTTGGGGCCAGTGGTGGAGCTTTGCGTAGGTGACGTAGACAGCTCCTGGGGGGGCACCAGAACTGACAATTTAGACACAAGAGCATTTGAGGAAGAGAAAATGAAATGTTTATCTGTGATGATTTCTCATTAGCTCTTGTTTCTGTTTAATAAACACAGTAAACGTAAAGTATTTAATGGGGGGGCACCAGGGGAACCGAATGTCCTAGGTGCAGCTCTGTTTGAGGCCAAATGTGCCACAAAAAGATAAAATGAAAACACAAACTCAATACGAGCACATCTCAAGGAAGTAAAACTAAGAAAACATAATAAAAATATAACCTTAATGCTATTCATTGACGACTCCATTTCCCACCACTAATCCAAATCTTGCACAAATTGTTCCCTTAACTGAGAAACACGAGTGCCCTTGAGTGTTTTATTATGTCTTTAAGCTGTAGTGGCACTTACGGAATATTTCTAGATCCCTAAAAGCGAGAGCATGACCGCTCCGCTACTTAATCTAATACAGAGGTGGCCGTTTAATGCCATAATTGGAGCACATGAACACACACCTTCTCTTCAATTAGCTCTCTTGTGCAGCCATTAAATTACACTCCATTCACCCCAACAGAACGTATCAACAGTGAGTATTTACTGAGCCCGTGGGATATAAAAGGCAATTTGAATACCTGCTAGCTATTGTATATTAAATACCTAACAGGCTGCACCACACAATAAACACGGATGATATCGCCCAGCAGACCAGTAAACACTTTCTTCACCATTACAATTTAAATATCCAGGAATCACAAGGAAATGCTCTTTGTGCATTATGGTTTTTTTTCCCTCCATGACACCGCCTTCTAACAAACGCACAGTCCATAAAAGTTACCGCAGCATTAATGTAGAGAGTAAATAAATAATTATATAAGTGGAGCATAGTGACACACAATACATGCTGCTGCCGCAGCAGCAAATAGAGTGCCCTTTTAATTATGCAGGAGACATCCGAAAGCAACAGCACTCCTCACACTCTGGGAAGCAGCTCAGTGAACACACCATATTAGAAGCTGTTAGAGACAGAGCAGGGGGAAGAGAAGGGATAGAAGTAAAAGGGGGGAGTGAAATGATTTGAGAGGAGTAATAGCGAGAGGGAGGGGAAGAGGGGATATAGAGAGATGAGAGTGGAGATTTAAAAAAGAAACCACTGCGAGAAAAAAGGCAAGGCGGAGAGAGCATTGTCGGATGTGGCTGCAAAAACAGGAGCACAGAGAGGGGAAGGCGTGCGAGGATGCAGGGCCGGTTGGTATAGAATAAATAAAGGTGAACAAAGAGATATCTGGAGGAGAAGAAACAAAAAAAATTGGTCGAGGAAAAAAAAAAAGGCAACAATCCAGCTGAGAGAAAACAGCACTCCAGAATTCTAAAGTAGTAGTGCTGACACCAAGTAAAAGAAAGATCAATAATTCATTAGACTGCCATAGAAAACACATAAAACAATAGTGTTCTTTTTTTCCTGCAAATCAGCTGACTTCATTACGTCTTTGTTTCTCGCTGTTGTTGCACATCACAGCGGAAAAACAGCCAAAAAAAATATAAAGACTGAACTGATAAAAGCCCACATTTGAATATCACATCATGCCACCTACACCCTTTTTTTTCTACAGCTCTGCAAATGGAAGAGAAGAGTTGCTGGGAGGGAGAGGAGGGAGGAAGGGAGACAAGAAGGGAGGTAGCTGGAGGGTCGATGGAGGAGTGGGAGAAAAGCAGGTAGAAGACGGCAGACATTTATATATACGAGGGAAACAGATAAAGGGAGTAAAGAGGAGGCACAATATGGAAGGTGATATAAAAACGTCTAATTTCACAGCGAGGTCAATGAATTGATGCGGACCCCCGAGTGCAAGAGAATGTTAATATGACCTCCCGGCCAGATGTTCCTACTCAAGCCGAGACTGTAAAACTGACTCACAAAGCCATGTTTGTGCTGCCGACATCTACCTTTCTCTGTCTTATCCTCTTGAAGACAAAGCAGCCTTGTCGCAGGCTTGAAGGGGCAGGGCAGGGCCTGACAAGGGGGAGTGTACCCCGGCCCCTGGCAGGCTCCCCTCTGGGATAAAATAACTGCAAACCAAACCCTTATGTGAGCTGTCTGCAACACTCCAACACGCGGCTGCTGAGGTTAGCAGACGTGACACGGCAGACGGTAAAAAGGCAACACATGCCGTGATGAAAGGGGGGAAAGTTGGACGCGTTCGTTCGAGGGGTAACAATACCCCGCTCGTAGGCTAATCTAAACCTTTCTCTTCCTTTTCAATATTACATGTGAATGGCACTCCAAACCAAAACAGATCAATACCGCTAACTTGACACACATTAGCACCATAAAGGCAACAAGACTACTGAGACTAGCCCTGTCAGAAAGCATTATGGTGGAGAGAACACTAAGAGGAAGAAACAGAAGACATTTAAGAGTGGTGGAGGGAAGGAAGGAAGGAAAAAAAAAAAGAACATGGAGACGTGTCTTCTTACCTGTTTGTTGTACTTGTTGATAGTTTGACTGCTGTATTCGGAGCAGTGGTCAGATCCAAGGGAAATGTTATCTCCGGTGCCAACAAAGGTGTTGGCAGGGGGCAGGTCCTGAACCGCCTGGTGCTTTTTCCCAGCCGTCGGCGATTGCGGGTGAAGCTGGACGGTAGGGAGCGGGGAGCTGGACTTGTAGTGCCGGGCCAGATCTGGGCTCCCCGGCCCTCCGTTGACCGAACGGTAGCGGCCCATGCCGGGGCTGTCCGAGAGCTTCTCGTTGACGCCGTCGTAGCGCTGCCCGTTGGGTTTGGAGGCCTCCACGGTGACGATGCTGCTGTAGAGCGGCTGTTTGGACTTCTGTTTCTTCTTGTCTTTCTTGGGCTTCTTGGACTTGTCGTGCTGCTGTGGCGTGAAGAAGTCCTCGTGGTCCTTCTTGCCAGCCTCGTAGCCGTTCTTATTCTTGGGGCGGCAATAACGAGCCATGACCACGACTAGAATAATAAGAATGACTGTCATGATGCCTGAAACGACTCCAATTACAATGCTCAGCCGCTGTTTGCTTAGGTCATAGTTGGGGTCGCCGGCGATGTTGGTGTTCAGGGACGTGCTCAGGCTCTTTGCCACCTGGGCCTCCACAACTGTTGAGTTGGAAAGAGTCTCGTTGACATACACGTGCACGAGCGTGGTGGTGCTCTGAGAAGGCTGGCCACTGTCATTCACCTGGACGACCAGCCTGTGGAGGCCGTAGTGCTTCTGCTCCAGCTTCCCCACCAGCGAAATGACCCCAGTGCCCCCGTCAATCTCAAACAGCTTGAAGGGGTTCCCCCCAATGATGCTGTAGTTCAAGTCGGCGTTGATGCCAGTGTCTGTATCAGTTGCTATGACAGTCCTGACTACTGTTCTGATGTTGCTGGAGGGAGGGAGGAGGGTGTAGGAGCTGTTTATTGGGAAAGTGACAGTGGGTGCGTTGTCGTTCTCATCCATGACAAAGAGTGAAACTGTGGCGGTGGCAGATCTGGGGGGGTCGCCACCGTCCACAGCTTTGACACGGAAGGTGTAGGTAGTTTTCTGCTCTCTGTCAAACGACAGGGTGGAGAAAATAGTCCCAGTGTCGTTCTCAATAGAAAAGATATCCTCCTCTTCCTCAATAAAAAGGCTCATCTCTGCATTTTGGCCCTTATCTGCGTCTATGACCGTGACCATGCCGACTGGGCTGTTTGGTTCGAGGTTCTCTTTGACGTAGAAGGTGAACACATCCTGCATGAACTTTGGCTCGTTGTCATTCTTGTCAGCCACGAGGACGACCACTGTCGCAGAGCCCTGTAGAGTGTTTATGCCCTTATCTTTGGCTATCACTTTGAATTCGTAGCGCTCCGTTTGCTCTCTATCCAGAATGGTGTTTACTCGGATGTCTCCACTGTCTGCATCGATAGAGAAAATCCCATTTACCGACGAGTCCAGGGAGTAGGCGATTTCAGCATTCTTCCCACTATCTGCGTCGATGGCTGCCACTGTTGTCACCCTCTCGCCAGGGGCATTGTTTTCAGGGAACGACACCTCTACTACATTCTGGCTGAAGATAGGAGGGTTGTCGTTAGTGTCGCCCACTTTGACGATAAGAGAGTTATTACTTGCGAGGCTGGGGCTCCCAGAGTCCACAGCCACTATGACCACATTGTATTCCTGTGTGGCCTCGTAGTCCAGCGGTGCAGACGTGTGCAGGAAGTATTTCTTTTTATTCTGCTCACCCTCCATCTCACTGGCTGGTTTCAGCTGAAAGGGAACATCCCCGACAACAGTGCAGGTCACAATGCCGTTCTCCCCCTGGTCTCGGTCTGACACCTGAACCAAGGCGATGGGTGTGTCCACCACCACGTCCTCAGCCACGTTGGCGATGCCATCTTTCAAGAAAATGCGCCCGATTTTCCGTATCTCTATCGCAGGGACGTTGTCGTTCTCATCCTTGATGTTCAGCACCACAGTGGCCTTGTCCATTTTGGGCGGCTGGCCTCGGTCACGGGCCATTACCGTGAACCTCAGTTGGCTCACTTCTTCACGGTCGATGCGGTGCAACACACTCAGCCACCCTGTGTTCTCATCCAACCTCAGCAGCCTCCTCACTGACTCCGTGGCTGCCCCGAACACATACTCTATTTGACCGTTAACCCCCACGTCTGCGTCAGCCGCTTTGAGCTGCAGTATGGGGGCACCGGGGGAGCTGTTCTCCGGCAGGTCAGCTTCATACACGCTCTTCTCAAAGCGAGGGTTGTTGTCATTCACATCGGTGATCATCACCCTCAGAATGGCCTGCGAGGAGCGAGGGGGATCTCCTCCATCCCTGACACGCAGCGTGAGCTCATAGGAGTCTCTCTGTTCCCTATCAAGGGCCCCTTTAATGATGAGTTGAGGCTGCTTCTCGCCATCAGTAGTGTCAGCAACTTGCAGTTCAAAGACGCTGCTCCTGCTCGCGCCTTCCTCAAATCTCCTCTTCCCAGAGAATGAATCTCCAGAAGAGCCCAAGCGCCTTGAGTTCTCCCCATTGTCCTGGATAAGCTCGTATCTCTCTATTCCATTTCTGCCAAAATCTCTGTCTGTGGCTGTGGGCAGCAGATAAAGGGTTCCAATGGGTCTGTTTTCCTCCACAGACAGTGTCAGGACAGGGGAAGGGAAAGACGGGGTGTTATCGTTTATATCTAATATGATGACTTTCCCCTCAAAGAGGTCGACCCAGCTCTGGGCCGGTCCAATCACTGACACTTCAAAATCTATGAAGCAGTCGTTCTCATCAAAGATCATTTGGCACTGCTGTAATTTTTCACGGTCTATGCGCCTCTCGTTGGTGGTGAGCTCACCTGTCATGTTGTCTATTTTGAAAAAATCAGAGCCCGACTCCAGCGTGAATGTCACCTCGCCTGAGCCGGCGACGATGCCCAGGTCGCCGGCTACGTTCCCGACTCTGACATCGGCGGGTCCCTCCTCGGCCAAACGGTACCGGAGCACTTGCTTGGCAGCGGGCTGATGCACAAGCTGCAGGATGAGCATGCAATAG
This sequence comes from Epinephelus fuscoguttatus, assembly GCF_011397635.1. NCBI lineage: Eukaryota > Metazoa > Chordata > Actinopteri > Perciformes > Serranidae > Epinephelus > Epinephelus fuscoguttatus. The sequence continues at coordinate 11,665,031 of NC_064774.1, forward strand.
TACAAATAGTCCACTGCACCAGTAGTCCTCATTGTTCTCCAATGCAAAAAAATGTCCACTTAGGTGTGAAAAAAATGTCCAGAGAATAAAAAAAATAATAATAATCACCAATAGAGAGTCCAGATATGGAGGTTAAAAAAAATGTGTTCATAAAGAGCAAAGCCCTCTGCTGCGGGATGCGTGAGACTTCATCCTCCGGACGACTTCCTACATCGCTCCTGCTGCAGTGCAAAGCAGCAAGTGCACGGGCTTCTCGTCTGCTCTCTGCTTTTCCTCCTCCAGCTCTGGGTGTTAGTTGCTCTTTCCTTCTTTTAGTATCAAAAAATAAAAACACCGCAATGATATCAAAAAACACTCACCAGACAGAGGCTCCGTGCGCTCCCGCGAATCTCTCAATATCATGCGCGTAAAAGCCAAAAATTATAGTCCGAGCATCACATCACCAGAAAGTGAATTCAGTCCATATCCCGCCGTTTTACTCACAGTTTGTGGCTACAATCTCCTCTCTTTTTTTTGGGGTGAGGCTGCAAAAATCCCAGCGTCCCCACAGGATCATTTAAATACCCGCGCAGTTTTTTCCACCCTCCAAACTCGGTGAGAGTGTCGCCTGCGCGGAGCCTGTCAACTCTCCGATCTCTGAGGATGTGAATATGAAGCAAATTACCTGTCCGGCTGCTCTTCCTCCAAGTCACTTGCAGCCAGCACGCACACTTCTCTCCTCTCTGCTTTTATTTAGTGTGCAACTCCACAGCGCAAAGCAAAGAAGACAGAAAAAAGAAAGGGATTCACAAAAATGTATATCCGCAGTTTGTTTTTTGTTTTTCCTTGAATCAGGAAACGTCGGATGAATTCCTCAGTGTGTGTCCAGCACATTCAGCCTGGTCCCTCACCTGCAGACGCGCCGCATGTGTTGGCAGCCCCTATCTGCAGCACTGTGAGAGGGATTCACAAATGATATTGCAGTCTCTCCCTCTCTCTCCTTCTCTCTCCACCTCCCTCCGGTTTCTCCCCCCTCCTCCTCCTCCTCCTCCTCCTCCACCACCATCCACCCTCCTCCTCCTCCTCCAAGCAGCAGCAGCGGCAGCAGCGCGCACGTAAACAGGGTCGGACTTGGTCTTGATCGCCGGGTCCAGACGCCAGCAGACAATATTTGACAAAAAGAAGGGGGCACAGAGGAGGGAGATGCCTCAGTAATGGTGGTTTTGGTAAAGCGGTGTGTTGTGGAGACGTGGTACCGCACTTTGTGAGCACATCTCGGATGCTTCACGTGTATGTAACGCTCCTGTGGGCGATATGGCGATTTTTAAAAACCACAATTGCAACGTCTTTCACTTGATAATAAGAATCATTTCATTATGTGGTGTGACGCGGGGACGTTGCCGCAAGAGACGCCTCACACAGCCGAACTTTTACGCACCAAGTTGTGCTTTTAAATGTGACATGAAACAGTTCCAAAATCTCTGACACAGGCGAGACAGGACGGGACGGGACGGGGCTGGCTGTGTGCGCAGTGCCGTGGTTTCCCTGTGGTTACTTATATGAATGCGTGTGGTCGCCGGTGGCTCTCCGGCGCGGCGGGCTCGGTGTCTGTCTGTCCGTCTGTCTGTCTGTCTTTCGCCTGTTCAGTCCACTCAGCATCCAGGAATGTGAGGCAGTAGCCATTTGAATGCATTTGCGCGGCGGGTTTCTCATTCGACCACTGCGCAAACCCAACTCCCTGTGCACAGATGAGTGTGCGCGGTGTGTGTCCTGCCACATCCAAGTCATGCGCAGACATTCATGTCATGCACGCGCTCACTGTGGTCAAATCCCCCCATGGGCGCACCGTGTTTGGTGCGTAAATGTGCGCGCATGATTGCGTGGATTCATATCAAGTACATTTGCTGCGTTAAGTGCAAAAATCAACTTGTGCTTTAATGCGCGTGCGTGAGGATCTCCTCCTCCTCCTCCTAACTTGGATTTGGGGATGCTCTCCGGTTTTGAACACAGGGACAGTGCGGCGCGGAAATTATACAGTGAATGAGTGAGTGAAGGAGTGAGGGGCAGAGTGGGATAGAGAGGAGGAGGAGGAGGGGGGAGGGAGGAAAAGAGGCAGTCAGTCTCAGCAGCTGCATCTTTCTCAGACGGCTGTCTGAATTCCAGCAGTGGCTTTATCCTTGCTAACTAGCGCCCTCTATCGTCGGATTAAACTCAAGCCTTCCTGTAGAGGTTGAAGTGGAAGTACAGCAGACTGTAAATCCAGCCGTGTTGCACAGACACTATAGATGTGCTGTTTTCATCCGTTAGTTGCTCTGTTTCGCTCACAAGACGCTTTGTAGTATAAAATAACAGAAACATCCACAATAATGTTTGACCAGAGGGAGGGTGTGTTTTCAAATATGACTCAGAGGATGTGTATGAGTGAAGTGAGGATGGATTATTGAACAGGCCTACCAGGCGCAGGCCCAGGGGCCCCAGCTGTAAAGGCCCTGAGGCCTTGACCTGTAAAATGTTACTCAAATGAACATGTGCTGACCAGGAAGAGACTCAAAATGACCACAAAGAGATGCAAAGGAACTGTAAACAGACAAGACATAGGTACAAAAAAAGGTGAAAACAATCAATAAGAGACACGACACAACCAAAATATACACAAAATTACCCCAAAGAGACACAAAGTTACCTTAAAGGGACTTAAACAACCAAAAGGACACACATAACAGCTACAAAAAGGGGAAAACAACCACTGAGAGACTCAACATGGCATTAAAGAGACAAAACAAGCACAATTAGACACAAAAAATACACAAAAAAGGGGAAACAACCAAAAATAAAACACCAAATACAAGCAAAATTATCTCAGTGAGACACAAAGTTACCTGAAAGGGACCTAAACCAATCCAAAAAGGACACAAAATGACCAAAAAATACATAAAGTTCCCTCAAAGAGACACAATTTTTTTTCTAAAGGGACCGAAAATGACCACAAAGAGACACAAACTGACCTTGATGGGACACAAAACAACTGCAAAAAGAAGCAAAATGACCAAAATATACACAAAGTGAACTCACAGATACACAAAGTTACATCACAGAGACACAAACTGACCTTAAAGGGACACAAAACCACAAGGACACACATAATAACTACAAAAAAGCAACACAAAACAGCCACAAGGAGACACAAAATAACCACAAAAAAGGGGAAAACAACCAAAAATAAGACAACAAACAACTAAATACACGCAAAATTATCTCAGTCAGACACAAAGTTACTTCAAAGGGACCTAAACCAACCTAAAAGGGACACAAAATGACCAAAAAAATACATAAAGGTCCCTCGAAGAGACACAAAGTTTTCTTAAAGGGACCTAAAATGACTACAGAGAGACACACAATAACTACAAAAAGGGGGAAACAACCACAAGGAGACACGGGCAAGGGCAAGGAAGGTAATGTAGGTCAGGAATAGGAGAAGAAACAGGCGTTATCATATTACGTACTTACTGTAGAGTAATGTAGGCTAAAGTAGGTTGAATTCAGGGAAAACAAACATGGTGACAACATGCCTTTAGATAACCTAAAGCTCATTTGGTTTCACACTGATCTCCAGGGGGAAAGTCCTGTGTTTGTTTGACCCATCCACTACTACAACCGGCCTCCCTACGCACACGCGCTCTTTATGACCTTGATGGGACACAAAACAACTGCAAGAAGAGGCAAAATGACCACAAAGACACAGAAAAAGACCAAAAATACACAAAGTTAACTCATAGATACACAAAGTGACGTCACAGAGACACAAATTGATCTTAAAGGGACACAAAACAACCACAAGGACACACATGATAACTACAAAATAGGGAAAACAACCACACAAAGACACAAATAATCTTCATGGGACACAAAACAACTACAGGAGGACACAAAATGACCACAAGGCCACACATAATAACTACAAAAAAGGGAAAACAACCATGAAAGACACAAAATGGCCTTAAAAGGACACAAAATTATAACTAAGCAACACAAAACAGCCACAAGGAGACACAAAATAACCACAACAAATGGGGAAAACAACCAAAAAGAGACATAAAACGATCAAAAATGTACACAACATTATCTCAAAGAGACATAAAGTTACCACACAGAGGCACAAAATGACCTTTAAAACAAAGAGGCACAATATAACTACAAAAAAGGGGAAAACAACCATAAAGGTACCCAAAGGGACCCAAAACAACCACAAAAGAGACACAAAAGTACCTCACAGAGACACAAAATGGTCACAGGGACACACATGATAACAACAAAAAGGAAAAGCACCCACAAAAAGACAAAAATGACTTTGATGGGACAAAAAACAACGACAAGAAGACTCAAACTGAGCATAACAAAAAGGGAAAACGACCAAAGAATTATCCAAAATGGCCTCATCTGTACCCAGGGGCCTGTTGTCTCGTTACAGTTTTGACAATATGGACACTGCTCATTTCTTTAAAGGGTCTGTGACTTTTCAAGATAACAGTCAGTAATGAGTGTGTATGTTTCTAAATGTTAATGAATAGCTTCCTTGTGTTGCTGCTCGCTGGTGGTTTCTCGACACAAATAGTACGTCTTGCTATGTTTTTATCTAGAGGGTGAAATGTCTCACCACACCACGCTACACTTCCTTTCTGCCATTCTTTCACATGTTTGATGCAGAAGTGTCAGACAGTTCAGCTGCTCTGATGTCACACAGGTTTCCACAGTCATGTGACACAGCCTCGCTGAAAATCAGGGCTGCTGTTGTACAAACATTATACAAAAACCTGAAAACTTTTATATTTGTTTAATTTTATTATCAATCTTTTATATCTAAAGAAATCAATTTGAAATGAGTAGCTTGTGAGTATCGAAGTTGCACAAAACAATGCAACATATCCTTATACAACGGTTCATATATCTAACAAGCACCCTACAAATGGCATTGTCACGTTATGTACTTAATGTAAAGTTACTTACCTAACACAAAGTTAAGTAAGTTAGTTTAAGGCAAGTACAGTTACGTAGTTTAGGTTTAAGAAAAGAAACATGGTTGGGCATGGCCACATTACATAATTAACGTAAAGTTAAGTACTTAATCTAAAGTTACATTGATTGGGTTTTTGCAAGTTAAGTTACGTAGGTTTGGACTGGGGAAAAAAGAAACATGGTTGGGCATTGTTACGTTACATGATTACTGTAAAGTTACGTACTTAACGTAAAGTAACATAGGTTAGGTTTAGGCAAGAAAAGCTACATAAGTCAGGTTTAAGAAAAAGGAATGTGGTTGGGTGTCATCACGTTATATAACTCACATGAAGTTACATGTTTAATGTAAAATTATATATTTAACATAAATTTACTTAGGTTAAGCTCAGCCAAGGATAGTTACATAAGTCACATTTAGGAAAAGAAACACGTTTGGGCATCATCACGTCATGTACTTAACATAAAGTTGCATACTTAATGTAAAGTTACAAAGGTTTCATCAAGTAAAGTTACATAAGTCAAGTTTAGTAAATAAAACATGCTTGGGCATCGGTTGCATACTTAACGTAAAGTTACATATTCAACGTAAACTTAAATACTTAACATAAAGTTTACAAACGTAGGTTTAGCCAGGAAAGTTACGTAACTCAGGATTGGGAAAAGAAACATGATCGTACATTTTCATGTTGTGTACTTAACGTAAAGTTACACACTTAAAGTTAAGTAGGTTAGCTTTAGGTAAAAGTTACTTAAGTCAAGTTGGGCATTGGTAAGGCATTGTCACGTCATTTACAAATGTAAAGTTATGTATTCACTGTAAAGTAACAGGTTTGTTTTAGGCAAGTAAAGTTGCGTAAGTCATTTTTAGAAAAAGAAATATAGTTGGGCATCGTCACGTCGCATACTTAATGTAAAGTTATGTAGGTTAGGTTTAGGCAAGAAAAGTTACATAGGTTTAAAAAAACATTGCTGGGTGTTGTCACGTTATATAATTAACTTAAAGTTATTTACTTAACGTAAAGCTATGTAGGTACATTTAGGAAAAGAAACATGATCACTGGTCTCCAGGGGGAAGTCCTGTGTTTGTTTGACCCATCCACCACTCCAACCTGCCTCCTTAGTTTCGCTCGTTATGCTACTTCCATCTTTACACCCAACAGCACATTGGTCATGTGATCACAGCCTTCCTGATAACATGGTTTATATAAGAATTCTGGTGCGTTACTTTTTGTAGTTATACTTAAAGTGCATGAGAATAATGTGTGAATAACATGAATGTGACATTAAAACTGCAAAATTGGACACAGATAGCGACATGTAAGTTTAAAATAGTAGATTATAAGTTTGCAACCAAAACATATTTTACTTCACTAGTTTAGAGAATTAACTCAACAGTAATATAAAAAACCAACTCATTGTCGGAAGTAGCTTTTTATTCATGCACACTGGGCAAAGTAAAACCATTATTGACCCAAATCTGGTCGATCTTCACTCAGTGATTTTTACTGTGTTGATGTCAAAAAATAAATGAAACAGTCACATTGATAGTCTGCTTTTATTGGAAATTTTGAATTAATCCTGAAGGCAATTTAAAAAATCGAAACATCCAAAGACTCACATCGAACACACGAGTCTTTATCTCCAGCCTCACATACAAACAGCCAACATGCACCCAACGCATCAAACAAGCTCCACATGAAGCAACAGTAACAACATTAACAGTAACAAAATGTTGAACTGAGCTCGTAGGCGACGCCGAGGCGGCGTTTGTTATCAGAACGGCGGACATCAAGGCTACAAATTCATCAGTGAAAATCTTTAGCTGTGTGTAGCATCGATCCTGCTCTGGAGTGGATGAGTGGTCTAAAATGATGCTAGGGGACGGCGTTACAAAGACCTCCTTGGCAAAAACAAGTTGTTTTTGGAAAATTAGATGCTCAAAAAAGTGACTCATACTCCCACATGATGACTGATAGCACACAATTAAGAACACAACAAATATCCACCTGTTCTTATATCATTAATATTTCCTGCTTTCCAGTCAAACTGCGCACGATCTTTACATTTATCACACACTCCCCAACATGAAAATGTTGCTGTGACGAATGTTGCAGTTCAGAATAATTACCTGAGGGCACTAAGTGACTGCAGTCGCAGGTAAAGTTGCTAAATAAGTAGATTTCAAACCAGAGCAGAGGCCCTGACTCTCCTGTGAATATGAATAGAGAACAACACAGAGGCATAGACGAAGAGGAGATGAAGAAACAGCTTTAATGTGAGAGTATATTTACCTGTTAGAAAACACATTTCACACCTTAGACGGAGGCTTTGACAACATGGTACTGGCACCATGTTATTCACACATACAACTGGCTGAGCTTATAGGAGTTGTTGGTACAGTCTCTCTTGCCTGGTGACTTGTGTCTTGAGTGGGAGAGGGGTAATCACTTCGTTGGGGTCATCCGCTTTTACCCCTCATGTTGGACTTCTTGTGGACCAGCTGAGGTCCTTTCTCTTCGTCCAAGCCAATTGCTGCTTCGCTCAGCAGCCTCTGATAGTGACTGGAAGGCCTGTCCATGAACCCACGTCCTCTTAAGAAACCTTGTTGATGATGTGGCTACCAGTCCTCTGCAGGGAACATCTGGATACCCTAGCCATGTTGTTCTGCCTCGGCTGCTAGGTCTATGTACCTCCAACACATTCTCACTCCGATCTCGTCACATATTGACGTGCTTGGTCATGGACTTTCCACGTCCACATACAACGTGCAAGGTACCCTGGGTTCATTGGTTGCTGACGTGTTCTTGGACGCCGTGTCAAGTTCTGCCTGTTACATGCATTGTCTTCTTTCAAGATCTTTCAAAATAAAAGCATTACGTTGGCACAACACTGAGAATTGACCTTCCCAAAACTGACTTGTGCAGGACACGGCCCATTCATACAAACGTTGCCCTTAAGTGCCATTAAGCACATGAGCGTTTGATCCGACTTACCTGACAATAAGACCACATGGTGTGCAAGAACTTTGTCGAAATAGTTCAGATGCTTTATATTGGCTGTGGAGTAACTACCATCTCAAACATGGCTCCAATGGTTGCTCATATTAGTGTGAAAGAGTGACTAATTTTTGAATATAGTGCAACATTGTTCTTAAATGTCTAATTATGGGGATGAACTCAAAGATGAGCAATCTACCACCTCTCGCTTGGCCACCGTCATTCTGTCTCTGCGTGGATTCTGGATGCTGGCGATGATGGAGGAGCTGGTGGTTGGATGTTGGCACGAGGAGCTGGAAGCTGCACACTGCAGGTGCAGCTAAGTGGATTGATAAAAGGTTTGGTGATTAGTGATTGGCTTTAGGTGAGGGGGATATTAGCTTAACTTGATTGGGATGTTAACCAGGATGGAGTCGCCTCTTAAAATGTTGGAAAATCTATGAATGGATGAGAGGCGAGGTGTGTCTAAGAGCAACCAGAGGAGTGAGAGGTTTCTTTTGCTTTTTTTGACTGATGCTGCTCTTAAAATTTGAATGCAGGTGATTTGGCCACTATCTCTTTTTACATGTCCCGTGTTGCTTTGAAAACTCAAAACTGTGTGATTGCAAAGTCCTCCTTTGTGACAGAAAAATCCTGCTAATTGGCATTCAGCTGTGATGGGGTTACCACAATGTTAGCAATTTCCAGCAAGCCATCAGGTATTTTTTATTTTGGTCTCGTTTAGTGAAGAGATTCCAGACGACATGACCAAAACTGAAAGCTACTCTAAAACCGCATGTTCAAGTATTTCCACATTGAAAACAGACATTTCGCACATTGAACAGAAACAAACAAGAAATTACGAATACAACTGCTTAAAAGCAGATATTTTATGATAAACACACTTTACTATTCACATACCAGGGGATTATGTTGATTTGCATGGAAGATCAGAGGAGAAAGGAGGAGAAGATTGTCCAATATAGTTGGACTGATTTGGTTTTGTTTGCTGTGTTTACAGCTTCGAAGGTGTGAAAGTTAGTTTTGAGAAACGTGAGAAAAGTGTAACTGTTATAACAGGTCCACAATCAGCAGGAAGCTGTGACTCCAACACAGGTTCATTTTTGTACCTTCCTCCATCTAGTTTTTATTTTCAGCTCAGCACAAAAGTTGGGAAAAAAGCCCTGAGTACATGTTGGTGTTGTACTTTTCTGCACACCATAGAAACATTTTTTCCATTATTATGCAGCACATATGTTGAAACCAACAACACTGGTTAACGTGTGGTTATGTTTTGATTAAAAAAAAACACTTGGTTATGGTTAGGGAATTATGTTTGGTATTAAAACACCTGCTTTTGGTGGAACATTTGCTGCTGGATATGCCACCAGTGCCTCAAAAAAAACACCCAAATTTTGATAGCCAAATCACAGCCAAATATCCTTTTGGTTGTACAACCGCCACTGGAAATGCAGCCAATTTCGTGTTTAAAACTACTTGCTTTTTGTGTCACTTTCACTGCCAGAAATACTGTTGATGTCTCGATAAAAATGGCTGCATTTGGTGGCACATTTGCATCTGGAAATGCTGCTGATGTCTCACTTAAAACACCTGCTTTTGGTTGTACATTCGCTGCTGGAAATGCTGCCAATTTCTTGATAAAAATAGTTGCATTTGGTGGCACATTTCCCGCTGGAAATGCTACTGATGTCTCACTAAAAAACATCCACTTTTGGTGGAGCAATCACCGTCAGAAATGACGCAAATGTCTTGCTATAAATACCCGCCTTTGGTGGTGCATTTGCTGCTGGAAATGATGCAAATGATTTTGCAAACAATACCTGTCTTTGGTGGCACATTCACGCTGGAAATGCTGCTGATGTCTCACTAAAAACACCTGCTTTCAGTTGTACATTCACTGCTGGAAATGCTGCCCATTTCTTGATAAAAATAGTTGCATTTGGTGGCACATTCATGCTGGAAATGTTACTGATGTCTCACTAAAAACACCCAATTATGATGGCCAAATCACGACGAATGTACTTTTGGTTGTACATTCGCCGCTGGAAATGTTACCAATATCTTGCTTGAAACTACTTGCTTTTTGTTGCACTTTCACTGCCAGAAATACTGTTGATGTCTCAGTTAAAAACACACGCCTTTGGTGGCACAATCACAGCTGAAAATGCAACTGATGTCTCGATAAAAATGGCTGCATTTGGTGGCACATTCACCGCTGGAAATGCTACTGATGTCTCACTAAAAATACCTGCTTTTGGTTGTACATTCGCTGCTGGAAATGCTGCCGATTTCTTGTTAAAAATGTTCACTTTTGGTGGCACAATCACAGTCGGAAATTACGCAAATGTGTTGCTAAAAATACCTGCCTTTGGTGGTACATTTGCTGCTGGAAATGCTGCTGATGTCTCACTAAGAACATCCAATTTTGATGAAAGAAATCGCAGCTGGAAATGCTGTCGATGTGTCCTGCTTTTGGTTGCGCATTCGCCACTTGGAATACTGCCGATTTCTTGCAAAAAATTACCTGCTTTTAGTGGCACAGTCACAGCTGGAAATGACGCAATGTTTTTGCAAAAAATACCTGTCTTTGGTGGCTCATTTACCGCTGGAAATGCTGCTGATGTCTCACTAAAAACACCCAATCTTGATGGCCAAATCACGGCCGAATGTACTTTTGGTTGTACATTCGCTGCTGGAAATGCTGCAAACCATAGAAACATTTTTTCCATTATTATGCAGCACATATGTTGAAACCAACAACACTGGTTAACATGTGGTTATGTTTTGATTAAAAAAAAACACTTGGTTATGGTTAGGGAATTATGTTTGGTATTAAAACACCTGCTTTTGGTGGAACATTTGCTGCTGGATATGCCACCAGTGCCTCAAAAAAACACCCAAATTTTGATAGCCAAATCCCAGCCAAATATCCTTTTGGTTGTACAACTGCCACTGGAAATGCAGCCAATTTCGTGTTTAAAACTATTGGCTTTTTGTTGCACTTTCACCGCGAGAAATACTGTTGATGTCTCAGTTAGAAACACACGCCTTTGGTGGCACAATCACAGCTGAAGATGCTGATGATGTCTCACTAAAAAAAACACCTACTTTCAGTTGCACATTTGCTGCTGGAAATGCCACCAATCACTCGCTAAAAATATTGGTGTTGAACAGTGGTCTGCAGCTTGGCAACCGCCTCGCTTAGGTGTCACCTCATCAGCCATTCCCTTCACCTCAAGATAAGAAAGCCAGCTCACGTGCATGGGATGCACTATGAATCCAGGGTGGATAAAACTCCTTAATTTGCTTTTACTTTTCAACTTTCCGTATGTGCATTAATAGTCATCTGTAGCTGGACTGCTTTATTCTTCACTCCCTAAACATTTACAAAGAAATCCGGCATCTTTGTCTCTCTATTGTGAGAGCTGCTCGGACTGTTAATAACACAGTAAATAGACTCTGTCGCTTTGAAGTGGGTGCTTGACGGATCACATTGCTGTGTGTTTTTTCGCCGGTGCTGAGCCACCAGGTGTTTGGGACTTGGGGGCGAATGTACTCGATTAATTATGACATTGCACTTTGCGGCAGGAGTAAGACTACATTTAAGAAAAAAAAAAGAGTCGAGAAATGTTCACATTTGTGTATTTTTAGAACGTAGCAGAGGTTGGGTGTTAATTTCCATTAACAGCAAACCAGGGGTTTTGTTGAGTTCATCAGCACGTGTTTCCTTATTGGTCTGTAATTAACACTTCGCTCTTGTAGCTATTTGCAAAGTGAAGATAATTTAGTTATTCTTGTCTCCTGTGTGTGTGTCTGTGAGTGCGAAATGGAGGCAGGAAGATGTGATTAAAAAGCTTTGGACAATGCCTCTTGGTGGACTACAGCCTCCCCTATCAGAGCTGTGTTCGTACAGCTGCACACACTCTTATCAGCCAACACCCCCTGATGTTCGAGGGATGAGCCTAACCCTTAACACTGCATCTGTGTATGTATACGTGTGTCCTTATCTTCCGTCCTGCCTTCCTGTGTGCATCCGTATGCTATCTTTGCATGTGTGGGTGCAAGCATTGATTCCCTCCTCCGATGCATATGTGTAGGTTTTCCCCTGCATGCTGTGTGGATGTGTCAGCCGCTGTCCCCAGTTGAGCCTGCGTGGAGCCTGTCGCTGTGCATTCTCTGACCGCGCGCCCCCAGGAGAGAAATACAACCATCCGTCAACAGTGTGTAAAAAGTCAGGCGATGGCGGGCAGCCAGCCAGGCCACTCCTAGGCGACTCTTTGTAGTGCTGCCCTAGCGGTAATATGTCACGGCATCCTCCACTTTGAGCAGCTACAGAGGAACATCAACAAGGAGTGACTCAACGGCGCAGACAAGAAGCGTCCAGCACTGTGGCGGTGTAGCTCGGCAAAGCCTCTTTCTCTCCCAACTCCCTCTGGCGAGTTGCTATTTTGGGACTTCCGACGCCTTGTTCTGCCTTCTCCCCCCCTTGGGCTTTGCGAGAGCTGTTGAAGAGATCACAATGCACAATAGAATTGGTTCAGAAAGTTTCAATACCGCCCAGATCATTCAGGTAGTCACAGGGGGTAAAATGGATGGTGCCATGCTTTGAATATGAAAAGGAAGTAGTGTGTCTTGTTCTCGTTCAGTGGAAGTAGAACTCCTGTGGGATTATTGCTTAAGTTTTATGAGTCATATTGACCTTGATTTGACACCGTGAGTAATATAGCTTGTTGGTTTGCACTATTGATTAGCATATCCATGGATGTACTGTGAATCTGGAGGGTGTCTATGTGTCTCAAACTGCATCCAAAGGGCTTTACAGTGTTCATCCATCCAAGCACATACACACTAATGATGGCAGGGTTAGCAAGTAAGGTACTTAATTAACCATTGGGAGACATCAGGGTTTAGTGTCTTACTCAAGGACACAGAAAAGGGCGAAGAAATTTGATTTATTGTGTTAGTCCGACTAAAACCAGACTTTTAAAACACATGTAAACATATTAGTCGGAAGTCTGAAATTGAACTGAATCCCATTTCTCAAAGTCGGACTAACACCCAGATAATGTGATTGGGAGTCGAATTACTCCTGTATGTATGCATACCATCTGGCCGAGGCACTCTGAGCACGCTCCACAGTTTGCACCCAGGGCTTTGACCCGGAAGTCAATAGTATTAAATGCGTATCATAAAAAGTAAAGCATACAGCACATACAAAATGTACAGAGCTGGAAAGCTGACCACCAGGGTACCAGTTTGCTTCGCTCTGTGACGTAATAGGTCAACTGGAAAAATACTGACAACAAAACTTTTGTTGTTGAACTCTATGGGAGAGGTAAGCAACATCGCTCTCGTAGTAATTTCTGTGTTTGAACACTGTTTAGCTGTTTATAAGTTAATTTCATGCTAACATTATCCTGTGTCACTTAAGTTGCGTAGGGGCTTGAGTTTATATGGTTGTTAGTGATGGAGGATTTTGTTTTTACCTCTTGCTGTCAGAGTTCAACACAACGCAGACAACACTAGAGTTCGCCACTTACACTAATATTCATTTCTCCCCGATTTTGGATCATAGTCCTGCTGGAACATGTCCAGTTGAAAAGCCTTCTTGTTAGAAGATGTTATTAGCGATTTTTTTGTGATGACAAGTGCCACTATACTCCATTATAGTCAGCCTTGTGCTGCAATGACAGTGCAGAGACTCCAAAATTCAGAAAACCCAGAAACGCTGACCAACGCAGATGGTTTTCTGGAGGGGAGCTTCAAGAGACTAAATCAAAGCATTTCAGATCAACACATTCTCACTCCGGTCTCGTCACATATTGATGTGTTTGGTCATGGACTTTCCACGTCCATATACAACGTGGAAGGTACCCTAGGTGCTGATAGTGATAGTGACTTGAAGGCCTGCCCACAAACTCCCATACTCTTCAGAAGCCTGGTTGATGATGTGACTGGGAATCCCTTGCACCCAACCTCTACAGGGAACACCTGGGTACGCTAGTCATGTTGTTCTGCCTCGGCTGCTTGGTCTGTGCACTTCCGACACATTCTCACTCCAATCTCATCACATACGGACGTGTTTGGTCATGGACTTCCCACGTCCACATATGACGTACAAGGTACCCTGGCAGTGTTGGTTGTTGATGTTGTGGGACGCCGTGTCAAGTTCTGCCTGTTACATGCATTGTCTTCTTTCAAAATATACTTCTGTTTTCACAGGAAATTTACAGCTTGCATACAGTCTCTTTCAAAATAAAAGCACTACGTGGCCGGGAAGCAAACACAGGCCCCCAGGGTGAAAGTCCATGGTTGTTTGACCCCTTCCGCCCGCCCTACTCAGACTTGTGCTACCTTAACTTTATTTGTTGTCCAGTCGCATTTCACCCTGACACCGCTGGGTGCGAAAAGAAGGCTTTTTTTGTCGGTGTCTGATGCCAGAAGTCATTGACCAATCACCGGATTTCGATGACTTGGTGTGAGACCAGGTTTTCAAACAGCAGTTGAATACAGGTGTTCAGCACAGACAGTCTAAGGGAGAATATTTTTTATTATTATTATTATTATTATTAATAAAGTACATAGACACGATCTGATAAAAAAAACTGAAAATGAGCATCTGTGTCCTTAAATATTTATTAATTTTTTATTAATTTTTTTCAATCTTTTCTCAGTTTTTAAAGTCATAGTTGAATTTATTACATTTTTCATTTTTTCTCAACTTTTTTTAAATTAATTTTATTCTTGTATTTTATTGGTTTCAATAGAAACAAGTACTTACAAATACTGACCCTGTATCGCTCCCATCAGTACAAGGGGCATATACATTGTAGGCATTAGCCCCCCCCCACACACACACACACACACAGTCAGTCACCCACCCAGTCACAACTTAATCACTGACACCAGTGACACAAGGGACACCCTGCTTTTCAAAAGCCCCTCAAACATCAAACAGGGGCCTCTCAAAGCGCCCATTCAGAGCCTCCTCTCCTCAATGGGATGAGAGTCGCTGTGTCCGCCATGAATGGATTGATTTGGAGCAAATGTGGTTGGAGGCAACTTGTATTGTGATAATTCCAGTGTCAACACTCTGTACTCCTCCCCTCCACCCGCTGATCCTCAATGAGCTCGGCTCTTGTCGCGGCGAGAGAGCCTCGGAAATCTGACACTTAAAAGGGAAGTTTGGCACAATAACCCTGCTAATTCCTCGCCCCCTGCCCACCCTCACCCCCCAGCCAGAGCATGCAACACTAGCTGCATTATTAGGGTCTGTTGAGGGAATAATAAGGATGAATTACCCCTCCCGTTGCTGTGACCTAAAAATCGCAGAGCATACTAAATCTTGCCCTGGTGTCAATGGCTGCCTGTTATTTGCATGCAT
The DNA here is from genome assembly GCF_011397635.1 of Epinephelus fuscoguttatus. NCBI lineage: Eukaryota > Metazoa > Chordata > Actinopteri > Perciformes > Serranidae > Epinephelus > Epinephelus fuscoguttatus. Next base: position 11,680,403 of record NC_064774.1, read on the forward strand.
TAAAGTGAAAATAGCGGCTCTGTTTTGTGACACTCATTTTGTGTCAGAGCGGATAGTCCCAGATTGTCCCCCTCTCTCTCTCGCGCCCTCAACTCCAGCAGACGTGTGGAAAACATTACGTGTGAAGGGTAGTCATTTCCAATGCATAGTTACTTCTTGACTGCTATGTTTATATGCATGTGTGAGTGAGTGTGTGTGAGTGTGTGTGTGTGTGTGTTTGCCTGTCTGTCTGGTCTGCTGGTGTGTTTATCTGTTTATGAACAGCGTTGGAGTGTTTGTGTGCACTGTCCCACTGTTTCGGCAGGAAAATAAGAAGACACCTGCTCGGCGATTCGGAGCTGGCTGTCAAAAACAGGAAAGAAAGTGTGGTGGTAGAGGAGAAAAAAAAACTCAGGCAGCCCCGAGATATATCTATTCTGGCTCCCCGCTTCCCTCAAGCTGCCGGTAGGAGACTTCAAAATGGCTCCACTCCCCGCCACAGAGTGGGCTCTGCCCTGTCAAAACGTCTTTGAATGGAAAATACAGGCTGAAAAGTTTCCTCCTTTCTCTCTCTCTTCCTCATTGTTTTTCTCTCGCGCTCCCTCATTCTCTCTTCCTCCCCCCCTTCTGTCCATCCTTCATCGCACACAGAAAAGGGCATCTCATCCTCTCCAGTGAAGCTCTCATTGAATGCTGCCTTTGCTCTGAGAAAAATACTCTCCTCCTCTCTCCTCCTCTCTCCCTCTCGCTGGAGCCCCGCCAGAGCTCTCTGTCTCGGTGAGGTATCTGCCAGTCACTCAGAAGTCCATTCTTCACTAAAACATGATGTCTATCTCCTGGGTCCTGTCTGTAGAACAGTGCAGGTCTTGGTACCTTTTGTCAGAAGCGATTATGATCTGTGTGTGTAGCCGACAGAATCGCAAACAAAAACCATGTGAATGAAATTAATCAGTCAGGGTCAATTAACAGGCCACGTTTGAAAATTGAGATTTGAAATTTAGATTTTTTTTTTTTTTTAAGACTGACTTGATAGCCAAAAGTATGTGGACGTCCAAATATTTTACCTGTGTGTATTTGCACGCCATCTCATGGTGATTAATAACCCCATCGCCAGAGTAAATGTTATCATACATTTCTACAAACCAAGGATTGCATGTTTCATATGTCGGGGATGTGTTTAAACTTTGTTTCTTTACGTTGCAATTTCCAATTTTATGTTGAGCTATGCAGTGGTTAATATGTGTTTAGGTGAAGGTACAAAAACCACTCGGTTAAGGTAAGTAAAACATAGTGTTTTGGCTTAAAAAAACAGGTTTGGTCATGACAAATTTGTTGAAAATATCACAATGTCTCATTAAAACGATCCTGTTTTGTCACCACAAACACATCTGGAAATATCCAATGTCTTATTAAATATACCCAGTTTTGTAGCCAAAAACACAGCTGGAAATATCCTGATGTTTCATAAAAAGTACCCTGTTTTGTCACCACAAACATGGCTGGTAATGTCCCCATGTCCCATAAAATAACATCATATAACAGCTGGAAATATCCCAAAATCTCGTTAAAAATACATGGTTTGCAGCCACAAACATTGCTGACAATATCCCAACATCTTGTAAAAATAAGACATTTATGTCACCACAAGCACAGCTGACAATGTTCCAACATTTGTTAAAAAGAAGACAATTATGTGGCCACAAACATGGCTGAAAATGTCCCAACCTCTTGTAAAAATAACATGGTTATGTCGCCACTAACATGGCTGGAAATGCCCCAACATATTTTTTAAAATACGCTGTTTTGTGGCCACAAACATGGCTGGTAATGTCCCAACACTGTTAAAAAAATACCTGGGTTTGTCACCACAAACACAGCTAACAATGTCCCAACATGTCATCAAAAATACCCAGTTTTGTCTCCACAAACATGGCTGGTAATGTCCCAGCATCCCATAAAATAACATGGGTACGTTGCCACTAACATGGCTTGAAATGCCCCAACATGTTTTTAAAAAATACCCTGTTTTGTGGCCACAGACATGGCTGGTAATGTCCCAACACTAATTAAAAATACCTGGGTTTGTCACCACAAACACAGCTAAAAATGTCCCAACGTGTCGTGAAAAATACCAGGTTTTGTTACCACAAACACAGCTGGAAATGTCCCAACATGTCGTGAAAAATACCCGGTTTTGTTACCACAAACACAGCTGGAAATGTCCCAACATGTCGTGAAAAATACCTGGTTTTGTTAACAAAACACAGCTGGAAATGTCCCAACATGTCGTGAAAAATACCCGGTTTTGTCACCACAAACACAGCTGGAAATGTCCCAACATGTTGTGAAAAATACCAGGTTGTGTTACCACAAACACAGCTGGAAATGCCCCAACATGTCGTGAAAAATACCTGGTTTTGTCACCACAAACACAGCTGGAAATGTCCCAACATGTCGTGAAAAATACCCGGTTTTGTCACCACAAACACAGCTGGAAATGTCCCAACATGTCGTGAAAAATACCAGGTTTTGTCACCACAAACACAGCTGGAAATGTCCCAACATGTCGTGAAAAATACCAGGTTTTGTCACCACAAACAAAGCTGGAAATGTCCCAACATGTTGTGAAAAATACCTGGTTTTGTTAACAAAACACAGCTGGAAATGTCCCAACATGTCGTGAAAAATACCCGGTTTTGTCACCACAAACAAAGCTGGAAATGTCCCAACATGTTGTGAAAAATACCAGGTTTTGTCACCACAAACACAGCTGGAAATGTCCCAACATGTCGTGAAAAATACCAGGTTTTGTCACCACAAACACAGCTGGAAATGTCCCAACATGTCGTGAAAAAAATACCCAGTTTTGTCACCACAAACACAGCTGGAAATGTCCCAACATGTCGTCAAAAACAGCCAGTTTTGTCTCCACAAATATGGCTGGAAATGTCCCAAAAATACTTGGTGCATGGCTGCAGATGTCCCAGTGTCTTGTTAAAAGTACCCAGTTATTGTTACCATACCACGGCTGAAAATGTCCCATCGTCTCGTAAAACTAACACGTTCCATTGCCACAAACATGGTTGGAAATGTCCTAACGCTCATTAAAAAATACCCAGTTTGTGATGCCACAAACACAATCATTTCATGCTATGGATACTTGAGAAATCTATCCACTGAAATTTTGTCTCCAGGGCACCTTACATTTACAGTTAATCTAATTCTTCTCCTATGAGCATGTTTAAAAACCCCATTCTGCTGCTTCTCCCATTATTTCAGGTGGCTTCATCACCTGTGGCCAGAAGGAACCACCTAATGGCCATTTTCATTTGATAATTGGTTATCTTGACATTTCAAACTGGCTCCATAATTTGTTCGTCTCTATTGTGAGTGGCTCGTTAATTAGAGTGTGTCTGTGCTTAGCTCATCATTCCCAAAAAAGGATTCGAGGTCATTGTCGAATTACACGGTTGGCATTCTTTGGACACGTTCATTAAAATATGACAGTTTCGCCTAACCATCCGAACACGGGATCTTTGGAGGATCTGATAACCCCGAACCCCGAGGACGAAACCACAGAGGGAATATTAATGTCAAAGGACCTGACGATTTCAAGCATTTATTTAAATATCTGCACATCTTTTGAGATATAGTCTTCAGGATGGAGGGTGATATGTGCCCTGACAGCGGTGAGAGAAAGGCAGATCCATGTTCGCTGAGTTAACTCCGAGGGAGACGAAGTAAATGTCCTTGTGAAAGTCTTCAGATGAGTGATGCCTCGGACTAAGCCTTCAATCTCTCCACAATGCTCATCTCAGTAATAATTCATTCTGCATCCTCAGAAATGGAAAATATTGATTTTCAATGAATAACACCCCAAACCAGCATGCAGCCTCAGATTGCCGGTAAAGTAAAAAAATAGCGTGCCCTCTCCCCCCTCGGAGAAGCACGCCTCATGCATCCGCTCCAGGTGTGATAAAGCAGCCGCCTGCGAGTCACCATCCAAACTAGTCGCTGTTATTACAACTAATTAGGAGATAAGTCCTCGTTGCGTTGGAGAGGCTCAAACTGACAGATAATAATTGCCATGCATATTCGCTGTTATTGTTGTTGGTGTGTTTTTTGCCGAAGACACAGCTGTCAACAACAAAGATCTGGTTGGAAATTAAAATCTGGAAAGGTTGAATATTTATTTTGGCAGTCGTCAACAACCTGTTTGTAGCATTCGCACTGGCACAAACAGGGAGAATAGCAAAAGCATGTTTTTATCCAGCCTCAGCTGATTATAGTGGAGTCATTCATCTCCTAATAACACAACTTATAGGTATATAACTTGATTTCTATATATATAGACTAATGTACCCTCCTTTAAAGGGACAATTCATCTCCAAATCAAAGATACATTTCTTTCCTCTTACCTGTAGCGCTATTTATCAGTCTATATTGTGCTGGTGTGAGTTGCTGATTGTTGTAGAGATGTCTACCTTCTCTAAAACATAATGGAACTAGATGGCACTTGGGTTGCAGTGCCAGTCCCAAAAATATATACATTTGAAAAAACTCAAATGTGCCTTAGCAGCAACATTTTCTTAAAGTTGTCTTATACTTTCTCTTAATTTTCTGTAAAGAGAAAAAATCCTGAACATTTTTAGCCATCCAGATCTGCTCAAATACCCCGGTGTACTCAGTCAAGAACATCACTTTATTACATGCACATATAACGGCAGGTGTTGTGCCATATACAAATACCAACCCGGTCCTACTCCTGTCAGACACAGACAAAAAAAGCTGTCCTTTCACATCGGCATGATGACGGTATTCTGTAATGATGCCCGGTGGCATCAGGGGAGAGTGCAGCAGGACAGAAACCTAAGTTAAAGGATAACTTTGTTATTTTTCAACCTGGGCCCTATGCGTATGATTCATAGGTACAACTCGTTTTAAAATTGGTTCAGTATTGAGGGAGGCGGATGCAGCCAGCAGCTGCGAGGTAGATATGGGGGCAAATGCGTCCCGTATAAGTTTACGCATTAAAAGTGCTTTTTTTTCGCCACTGACTGGTTCAGATCGCCAGTGTTATCTCTATAAATAGCATACCAAGCGTTTCTCTTACACTTCACTTGCTCTGGGCTGTGTGACGTCATCTCGTGAGAGTTTTGCTTGTTGCCGGAAGAAAACAGAGGAGCCATGCTGAGCACCGCTCAGAGTGGCGGTGGTTGTCCCGGAGTACAGTTGAGAGTTTTACTGCATCGACTGAAAACAATGGTTCGTGTTTGTGCTTATCCGAATTGCAAGAACAGGATGTCGCGCAACACCCCGTACTGCTTTCATAGGCTGCCTTTGTCGGACAGCGAGATGCTGAAGTTGTGGCTAGTTGTGCTACAAATGGATGCTAACACTCCTCTCCAGACACTGTGCCTTGCAGACCATCGGGTCTGCAGTGCTCACTTCTCCCAAGATGACTACTGCCAGCCGAAGAAGAGAAGACATCCAATCCCGAAACACCTCTTCCTCAAGGAAATGGCTGTCCCACGAGTAGAGAGAGCTACAGACACAGTGGAAGTAATGTCATGTAAACAATGTTCGAAACGCTTAGTATGCTATTTACAGAGATAGCACTGGCGATCTGAACGCATTTGCCCCCATATCTACCACACGGCTGCATCCGCCTCCCTCAATACTGAACCAATTTTAAAACGAGTTGTACTTATGAATCATACGTACCCATACACATGGGAAGTTACGAAGTTATCCTTTAAGGGTGCGCAAGGTTCGAGAAGAGCAGGAGGGAGTGGTGGCGGATCAGTCCAACAGCCACGGACTTTCACCCAGGAGGCCGGTGTTTACTTCCTATATGATTGTAAAGACATACCCTGTTCTTTTCCTAAACCCAAACAGGTGCAAGTGTTGGCTAAACGTAAGCAAGTGTGCAAGTGGTGTGAGTTGCCGAGTGCTGGTCGTAGAGATGTCTGCCTTCTCTCCAATATAATGGAACTAGATGGCACTCAGCTTGTGGTGCCAAAAAAATACATTGAAAAACTCAACAGCAATGTCTTTACAGACATCATGACCCAATTACTCAAGATAATCCACAGACCTTGTTGTGAGCAGTTTCATGTAGGAACTATTTTCTTTCTAAAAGGGACAAAATAGAGACTACTGAGAAGTTGGTGGAGGCAATATCCTGTATTTTGTAAAAAATATAGTTTTTTAACTATTTGTTTTATTGCAGTGTGTGTCTTTTTGCAGTATAACAATGTTGGGACAGCGTTACAGTAACTCTGTTACTTTTGGCATCAACTAGAAGTTACTCAAACGCAGCAGTAAGTAGACGGCAATGGCCAGAGCCAGCAGAATTATTGACACCAGAAGCACGACCGATGACCAATTCCTCCACACGGTTCAGGGATGAATGGATGACAGAAAACTCGCTGAGTAGCAGCTGCTACTGGGGAGTGGGTGGTGTCCTGGCTGGATGGATAGGTCCGCTTCTTATTTCCGACTGCTGGCCTCTCAGTCACCAGTGGCAGTTTACCATTGGCCAGATCGGTAGCTGGCTTCGGCAGGAATATAGCTCCTACCAACTTCTCAGTAGTCTTAATGTTTGTCCGTTATACTGCACGATAGCGTGAAGCTACTGCTAGCTCACTTAGCACATGACATTTTTTTACCTTCAACAACAAACGCACATAGTTAGGTTTAGCCAACACATGCAAATGGTTAGAGTTAGGAAAAAAGAACAGGGTTTGGCTTTGCAATCTTACAGGAAGCAAACACCGGCCTCCCAGGTGAAAGTCCGTGGTTGTTGGCCCCTTACACCACTCCTCCCACCTGCCTTTCTAGGACTTTTGCACCCTTAATTTATGTTGTTGTCCCGATGCGTTTTCCCCTGATGCCGACGGGAAAGGACTGCTTTTTCATTAATATCTGTTGCTGGAAGTCACCGACCTAGCGCTGGTATTTGACGACTTCGGAGTAAGACCGGGTTGGAATTTGCACACGGCACCACATCTGCCCTTATGTAGCGTTTAGGGGGTGTTACCTGTGCTAATAGGCTACTTATAATCAAGTGATATTCTTTGCTGAGCACACCTGGTTAAGGGTAGATTTCTATGGTTCAGAGTGTTTGGTATTTTTCTCTTAACAGAAAATTAAGCGAAAATATAAGAGAATTTTAAGAGAATATTGCTGCTGAGGTGCATTTGACTTTTTCCAGTGTATTTTTTGGCGCTTTGAGCACCACAAGCTGAGTGTCATCTTGTTCCATTATACAGACACTCAGCGATTCACACCAAAACAATCTGTACGGAAAAATTACACTACAGGTAAGAGGAAAATATGTGTCTTTTAAGGGTGAACTGTCCCTTTAAATCCCCCATACAGTACCAGTAAAACCCACACTGGCATATATTCAGCTCTGCGGACAGTAATCCATTATGTGGCTGTATCAATGACAGTGATTTGCCAGGATTAATGTGATCATCAGGATTGATCAATAGATTATCTTGGATTAATGTTTCAGGCCAGAGCCCAGCTCCAGGTCCACTGTAAAGTTTATCAGCTGCACTTTTCTGGACTCCTTTTAACCTCAAACCTTCGCACCTCTCACCTGGTTATCTAACGTGGCGTACAGTACTCGGTCCACATCACAGAGAGGCTGCGTGATACGAGGTCTTTGAAAATAGCAACAGGAATGTTTTTAGGGATAAAAGGCTCCGGCTTTACTGATTAGAATTAAAAAGTATAATGCTTTAAATCCCCTCCATGATCTCTTTTGTTTCAAAGCACGCAGAGATGACAGACGGATTAAAGAACGTTGTTAATTTTTTTGTAGATGTGTGTGCATCAATTACAGCTGGGGCTACTTTTATACCGTTTAGTATTCATACATTCATAAGAGAAAGTATTCAGCAGATGATGAAAACGGCAAATCTGCTCTCTTCAGTGTTTGGCAGACAGAATTTAAAAATCTGATCCTGTGTGCACTTATGGAAATTGGCATCCGTGTAATTCACGCTGGAAGCTGAGGAATGCAGTCCGTCTCAGTGAGCTGGGTTTTAATCAATTAGTGTAAAAACATTTTATGTGTGGGGTAATTATTTTGTAACAGAGTGCGTTACTGTGCCCAACATTTTCATTCTTCCACCTGGTCGGCCTTCCCCTCGAATCTCCGCGGAGGTACTTACTGTTCTCCAATGTAAACTTTATAATGGGCAGTGTGGGGGAGTGTGAGGCCGCATCCCAACGGTGTCGACACTTTTCTGTCTCCGCAGATCACTCTCTAAAAGTTTGCCGCCCACGTTGAAGCATCAAATCTATAGAAAAATGCTTTTATTCTAATACCTATTGGCCAACGATAAAATGGTGAGTTTGAAAGTTCACTCCTGAGCTTGGAAACAGCCGTCCACGAGAAAGAAACCTCACCTCAAGGTCAGTTTAGCGGCTGGAGCTTTCAATCAAATCACACACTTTTTATCAGCAGAGGAGCTTTGTCCAGTTGTCAAAGAAATTAATGAAGTTATTACTGTATTAGTTTAACTGTGGCTGCATGGATGTTTTAATCCCAAATAGTAGATAATTAATGCAGTTTTTTAGAGCAAAGATCTGTTCTGTCGCCTCTTTTATGAGCTCTTATTTTGTCTTTCAGTGGAATGTAGTAACTTCCTGTTGTTGTTGGACAGACAAGTGCACAAACTGAGCATTTCACATCAGATCTGGGTACACTTGACCCCAAAGTCCAGTTTGTTGTACGGTACTGTACCTGGGTCCACCTGAAAATGTGGTCTAGAGTACGGTTACGTACGGTTTCCATTGTGAAAAGTTGTGGATGGTACTAATGGGACCGTTCCGTACTGTCCCCATTTTTGGTCCCCCCTCTTTTGTGGTACCTAGCACACAGATCTGGTACTAAAAGGTGGAGCTGTGAACACTGCAGTCTGTTGATCAGTCAGTTTACTGCTGGGCCAACTGCTGGCGTCTTTTAAGGTGGAACGTTAACTTGTTATGTTGCTTAGTGCATGAGTTGAAGACTTGAATCAATCAACACACCTTAAATTTCACTGTGACAACTCTGACTATTTAGTTTTTAATGTCTCTCTTGAATGACAGACTTTTAGTAATGAGTAGATCTTCAAACGTTTATATATACTAGTCCATACCCATTAGTAGCTTTCTCACCGTCTACCTATGCCAATCCTCAATGCCTCTGTGCAGTTTCACATAGATTGACCACGTCAGTGAGTAGAACAACATGGGACAGACAGAATGACTGACTGACAGAATGACACACTGACAGTTTCTGTGATTATGTACAGCATACCATACCATGACTTAGTCATACCAAAAATTAGAAAAAACAACAACATTGGTCCACAGGGGGAGCCACAGCGATCGGTCGCATTTTAGCCATTTTTAAGCATTTTTCTGTTGTTATAGCGCCACCCAGCTGCCAATTAGAGTTAAATTTCTCCAGTCACCTTGAGGCGTCCTGTTCTACATATCTACCAAGTTTAGTAAAAATCCATATGGCGGTTAGGCCTAGATAAGAAATTAGCTCTCTAGCGCCCCCATTTTGTTTGATGGGGTCAATAATGAAGGGGTCCCCTCAGATTATGTGTGGTCATATGCCTACAAAGTTGCGTGGTGATGGGTGAAACCCTTGAGATGTTCTACACCTTTATGTGATGAGCCACGCCCTCCGCAATATTCATTGCCTTATAGAAGCTCAGTTTTAGTAAGTTTTCCAACTTTTGCCAAGAGGGAACTTTAGATATTGTTCCCTAGATTATGTTCACCCAGTTTCATGCAGATCGCTCAAACTTCCTAGGAAAAAATTGATTTGAAGTGTTTTTCAAAAAATTCAAAATGGCGGAAAATCTATATAACCAGAAGTTATGGGTTCTTGAGGCAAATGTGTTCCTCATGAGGAGAGGCATCTCTGTGCAAAGTTTCATGTCTCTACGACATACGGGGCATGAGATATGCCCATTCAAAGTTTGCAATTTCAATCGGTTGCTATAGCGCCCCCCTTTGGCCAATTGATGTAATATTGCTTCATTGGCATCCTCCCATGACCCTCTACCACTGTGCCAAATTTCACATGGACTGACCAAGTCAGTGAGGAGAAAAACATGGAACAGACACACAGACAGTTTTCGTCATTATATACTGTAGTAAGATTAATTTTGACCGGGCATCTGGTGCTCGCCAGCAAGCCTCTGGTGGCCAGACCTTGGGCTATGGGGTCCGTTTGTGTTCATCCCGAAAAAAATAAGATGGAGCCTTTGCCCTGTAGACAGGAATCAGGGTATGGTGCATTGTTTGCCAGGCGACCTGATCCCTGGCGTCGCGGACTAGTATACCTTTAGGCAAATTAAAAACCTACTGTACATAAGTGGCAACATCTATATTGTGTCATCATCGTAGTGGTCAGAAATACTCGTCAACATGAAGCTAAAATGGTGGAAACACAGTTTTGCCAGCGTCACAGAGGACAGGGCCTTTGTCAAAGTGATTGCGCCTTAAGAATTTACCGCCGGAGAAACCCCAGGCTTTGCCCTTTTAAATGACTTCCCACTGTGTGTTTGTGTGTGATCTTCCTCCCTCCTTGGGCCAGGCACTGTCTCACTTTATACCCGCTCAAATCACTCAACTCGTCCCCCGGTTACCGCATTACCCCCGTAGCCCTCACACTGTCTCTTATCTGTCCCCTCTCCCCTGGCCTTTGATACACCCCTCTAGCCTCCGCCACTTCCCCAGGAGTGCAATCTGCTGTCCACTGGTATTGATCAGCCACACAAGGTTTTGATTAGCACACTTGGCTGGATAACAGGGGGCTTCACTGCATGATTGTTCTCCGCCATTCCACTGTCTCGTTCCTCTATTGGCCAGGGAGTACTTCACTTCATTGGAGTCAGTGATTGGATGCACCCTGGACCCCCCTCACATACACACACACCCTCTGTGGTAAAAGATCCAAGACTGTGATGCTTTCTTCACTTGACTGAGTGTTTTTGTGTTGGTTTTGTCACATGAAGGCAGCAATGTGCAACCCGAGGAACGGAATAGATCTAACCGTATACAGAGATGAAAGAACTGATAGTGGTCACATTTGGGAGAGGAAAAAAAAATAAAAAAATGAGGCTAAAACCCCTGACGTTCAATAAAGAATTCAAGAAGCGATTCGCTGAAGAAAAGCCCCCAAACAAAAGAACGGGCATGAGAGGAGATGTGAGGTCGATACGGATGTTTAATCAAGAGGGACGCCCAAGCTTTTTCTCATTTGCGGGAGAAAGAAGGAGACAAGGGCGAGCCGTTGGACGGTCAGGCATTCTGACACCGCAGCCTAAGAGTCAGCCACCCATTGGCCTATTCACCGGTCAGCCAATTAGGTCGTGGCTGTTAAGGTTTAATACCTACAGTTAAGGCTACCATTGTGTGCCAACTAATGCTATTTCAGGCTTTCACTCACTTTGGAAGCTTTCATTAAATCCAGAAGAATGCCGGGGCTATTCACACAGAGGCTCCAGTTAAAAGCTCTGCATTTTTATATTTCCTTAACATTCAAACCCCCCCTCCGGCCCCCGGCCCCACGTATCCCCATCTCCATACTCAAAGACACAATCCTTCAACTAAAGTCACTTGTAAGAGCAAAGAAAGTTGAATTTCACGTTTGACTCTTTACTGTTTTTCATTCGACTTTTCCAATGTTGGGGCTGCAGGGGCGGATATGAGACAGTGGGGGCCCTGGGCACAGATATGGAAAAGGGCCCCACCACCTCTTCCTCATAGCAGGAAGACACACAGACTATGTGGTGGTTTTGTGTGTCTGTGTAGTGGTTGTGCATCTTGTTGGTTTTCTTTGTGGTTGTCTTGAGTCTCTTCGTAGTGTTTTTGTCTCCTTTTGATAGTCTTGTAATCATTTTGTGTCTTTGCAGTTCCTTTGCATCTCTTTGTAGTTGTGCATCTGTAGGTTCTCTCTTTAGTCTTTTTGTGTCTCTTTGAGGTTTTTTTTGTTTTTTGTGGTTGTTTTCCATCCATCCATTTTCATCCGCTTATCCGGGGCTGGGTCAAGGGGGCAGCAGGCCAAGCAAAGCACCTCAGATATCCTTCTCCCCAGCAACACTCCAGTGTGTGCGGGTCTGCCCCGGGGCCTCCTACCAGTGGGACATGCCCGGGACACCTCCAGCGGGAGGCGCCCAGGAGGCATCCTGATCAGATGCAGCTCCTTGGCATCTTTTTGTGATAATTTTGAGTATCTTTTTAGTCAGTACATGTTAATTTGAGTGACATTTTGCAGATAAAGACCAGGGGATCTCCGATACTTTGGACCTGTGAGCCTGTGCCTGTTGGGCCCGTTCAGTAATCCATCCACGGATTCTTTACTGGGTCAGGATGCTCCTACTGTTTTGAAGTTTCACAAACTGCTGCTTCTTTGTGAGCACGCTCACTCGGGATTTTCATGTGATTCACTGACTTTCACTGTCAAAGAGTCAGAGCAGAGTTCGGGGTTTCATTTCAGAGGTTTCCACCAAACATTTCACGGTCATCTGACTTGATGTTTCCGCTCCTTGTTCCGGACTGAGTCATTGTAAACAGTGCCCCTATTGAGAGTGAAACTTATCAAACAAAAAGGCAAGGGACGGGCACTGGCACATTCCTTCAGTCGTGTTCATTAGTTGCACGCTCGCTGCGATGCATGCTGGGGGATGTTGGCTGGGCTTGGCCGACCACTCGAGCGCTGAGCGCGCCAGCAGATGTAGCGTAGCCTTTCCAAACAGAGGGGATCTGACTCGCTCAAACTTGGCCAGGAGTCTGGGGAGTTGTTGATGGAGCCGGAGGACGAGGAAAGAGAGAAGGGTATGCAGAGAGAGAAAAGGAGAGGGAGAAGGAGGCTGGGAGATAAAGAGAGACAAACAGAGAGGGGTGGGGGTGGGAGGTGGGAGAAGAGTTGTTCCCCAGAGGGATCACTCTTGGTGTCTCACTCCACTGGTCCTTCTAATGTGTGACGCTCAGGAGATTGACAGACTGTGTAAAACTCAGCCCACAGGAGAAAACAACAACAACACAAGTCAGACACATGAAAACGCCAACTCGACCGGGCTGTGGTGAGGAGAGACTGCGGTGGGGGAGTTGGATGGACAGCAGCACTGGTTGATGTAACCTTTATACATTCTGGGAGGGTCAGCTGAGAACACAAGCTTTTTTCTTCCCCCTCCACCGCTGCTGTGCTCCATACTTGCACAGCAACATGAGTTTGAATCTGGGTGTTGCCTTGCACCACCTCAATGAAGCAGATGGAGGAAGTGCTCTTATTTTTCACAAGGTCAGAACCTGATCTTTGAAGTGTCCCCATGATAAAGTAACTGCTTTCCATCTCCTCTCACATATAGCGTTCGGTCATATGTAAAGGGTCAGTTCACCTAAATGACAGAAAACAAACACATCTTTCCAGTTATCCCAAGCAGTGCAAATATACAGAAGTGTATTCTAGCTTAATTTGATTTATAGCTCTTGCTGATTTATAGTCGGTGAACCTTGTGAGCTGTAATGGAGCTGAATTTTGTAACATTACCTTTGTTAAATGTTGCTGTTGTCCCTGGCTTCATATGAGTAGAGAAACTCTCTGCTAGCCGCTAATTTATATCATGTAAAATGTTCACAAACAAAACAAATGTCCTTGGCTTAACATGTTCCCCTGCATGTACAACATGCTAACATTATTAGCACAAGCCTATGGCATCTTACATAACAGAAATTAGCCGAGCTGCTAGCAGACTTTTCCTCTACTCATATGAAGCCAGGGAGAACAACCATTATAACTCACAAGGTTCACTGACAAAACAACTGTCCTATGCCAGACACATTTCCTCCACATATACAACATGCTAATGCTAGCCTACTGCGTTTTACATTGAAAAAATTAGCCTCGCAGCTAGTGGACTTTTCTTTTACTCAGGGACAACAGCAACATTTAACAAAAGTAAAAATTCAGCTCCATTATAACTTACAAGATTCACAGACAAAACAACTGTCCTTTGCTAGACACATTTCTCCCCATGTTCAATACGCTAACATTATTAGCATAGGTGCATGGCATCATACATAGCATACATTAGCCTAGCGGTAGCAGACTTTTTTCTACTCATATAAAGCCAGGGACAACAGCAACATTTAACAAAGGTAACGTTACAAAATTCAGCTCCATTACAGCTCACAAGGTTCCCTGACAAAACAACTGTCTTATACTAAACACGTTTTCCCCACATATACAACATGCTAATGTTAGCCTACTGCATGTTACATTGCAAAAATTAGCCTCGCAGCTAGTGGACTTTTCTTTTACTCATATGAAGCCAGGGACAACAGCAACATTTAAAATATAATCACAAGGTTCACTGACAAATCATTTGTCCTTTGCTAGACACATTTTCCCTTATATACAACATGCTAACATTATTAGCATAGGTGTATGGCATCTTACAGAGCATGAATTAGCCTAGAGGCCAGCAGATTTTTCTTCCACTTATGTAAAGCCAGGATGAATCACACACTAGACTGTATTGTCTTCCTAATTTCCTGTTTCCCATCTATAAAATAAGAGTAAATAAAAGCTTACAATTTTAATATAAAGAGTTCTGCGTCACCGCAATCTTTAGTTACATTTCTGGGGAGTTGCACGTCAGTAAGAGCAGTGTCACTACTTATTGAACCAACCATAGATATAAATATATAGGCCCAAAAAACAATACAGATAGTTTCAGAGTCACTTCCACAGGTTGTCAGATCTCTTATTTCACACTTTTTTGGGCCATTTTTATTTCTTTTTTTATCAGAGATTTTGTCAGCTTGAGATGACTAAAAATAAGATGAGAGATATAGGGAATGTCACGCATCAAAGGTCTCAGCCGGACTTAAACCACAGACGTCACAGTGCTGTATATGGTCCATGCCTTAACCCCTAAGCCAATGTCTTGTCCACTGCATGGGGGAGATTTATCCTTTACTGGAAGAGATTTCAAACGGTGGTTTTTAAATGGAAGACATCTGGGACTGTGTCCCACGCAGCGGATGAGTCAGCCTCAGACGGTGATACTTGCATACAATGGAGGTGAATGGAATTCTGTTTGTTGTGCTCATCGTTCCAGGAATAATCCACAGACACAACTCAATGTGGAAGTCTTTTACAAGGACTACTTATTAAGTAAATTAATACATATATTCATTTGTAATTTGGCCGAACTGCCCATTTAAAATATAATTTATTAGCCGGCATGATTAGGTTTAAGCAGCTACGTTCTTAAACACAAGCGTAATTTGAGGTAAAATATGTGTTCATCAGTTGCACCCCCACACACACAAAGCAGTATCCTCTTATGTCTTATTATCTTGTCCACAAAAACCAAGACGACAGAGAGAAAGCAGGATAAGTCCCTTTTTTATGGGCCTGTACGTCTCCCTATCTCCCCACTGGCACACCTCGCATGATATACCTCCGTATCAAGCACTGTGATGCCCCAACCTTAAAATTGAAAAATGCCATAGGTCTCCACAATCCAACATTCCCACATCCTCTCCATCATGTCCTTGACACATGAACATATAATTGACTGCAAAAAGGGGAGCGTTTCATTCACATGTATCTCTCAGCTTGACCTTCAGCAGTGATGGAGTGAAAACAGCCGAATGAAGATGAATGGCAGGCGCCGTCAACGCCGTGACCCCGGTGCTCCTCCGCCTGACTAGCAGGTTTAATACGGCCATGGGCTAATCCTTATTTAGGAACCGTCATCACCGCCATCATCACATACATTCTCAGAGCCATTAATCAAGGTCGAGCAGGGAGCATCTATCACGCGCAAGCGGGGACGTGTACACACAGTGCGTTGTGTACTCGTCATTAGCATACAAAACATGCTTTTTCACATGCACAGCTGGATATGCAAACAGCATCACAACTGGTAAATAACAGGGTATTTATGTATTCTTACAAATTCATTTTTGCTTGGGATAGATTTTTTTTTTTACTGTCAAGTACTTTGCGGAGCACAAGGGTGAGTTCAAGGTAACAAAACTATCAAACTCAAATTACTTCACTTTGGAAAAAGCGGAGGAGATATTTCTCCAAGATTAGAAATTCAAAGGATTTTGTTGTTATTTTATTAGAGCTATTAGAGCAGTGTAATATACAGATATGTGTGCTTTTTACTCCTTTTTATATTCAGACGCATGCTGGACCTTGCACCAAATAATGTGTCTGCTGTGGAAGACTAATGATAGAAAGGTTAAATATTAATGAAGGTATAACAAATGCCAAAAACAAAACACAACAAAACTAAAGGCAATTTGTGCAAATTTGTGAACTTCATGTACATTTTTCAACAATCTGGTTATGGTTTGGGAAAAGATCACGTTTGGACTTAAATGATAAATGTTTAGTGGCACACAAGTCAATGGAAAAGCAGCGTCAGGTGGGTTAAAACATCTGGAATCGGTGGCTCAGATGCAGCTGAGATATGCCACAAAGGGTGGGTAAAAATATGTGGCTCAAACGTTGTGAAGGGTCAGGGAAAAAATCCAGGATCGATGGCTCAAACACCACTAGGAAGCTGGAAGTAGCCGCATGGAGTGTGTGTTTTCAACACATTCTCACTTCGACCTCGTCACATATCGACGTTTTGGTCATGGACTTTCCACATCCACATACAACTTGTAAGGTACCCTGGGTGCATTGGTTGTTGATGTTCTGGGACACCTTGTCAAGTTCTCTTCTTTCAAGATACACTTACGTTTTTACAGGAAATATGGTTAGGTTTAGACAACAAAAACACATGGTTAGGTTTAGGAACAAAGAGCAGGGTTTGGCTTTAGAATCTTACGGGATACGAACAACGCTCTCCCATCCACCACCCCTCCCACCTGCCCCACTAGGACTTTCTCCGCCTTCATTTTCATCCTTGTCCTGCCATGTTTCCCCCTGTCGGCGTTGAGCACCATTAAATTATAACAGCAAACAATGAAAGGATGCCTTTTTTCATTGGTTTCTGTTGTCACAAGTCACTGCCCAAGTGCCTGATTTTGACAACTTCAGAGTGAGACCAGGCTCATATTTTCGGAGACATGGGGCTTCAGAGCAATGAGCGATTGTTTTGGGAATAAAAGGGTGGCTGAGAAATGGGCTTTCAGTGGGACATTTTTCAGACAAATGAGGCTTCGGAATTTTGGGCCATCGACACAATAGCTTGGCACCATTCGTTCATTCATATCCAACACATTATTTGAAAACAACATATCCTCATACATATGATATCTTATGAATTAGTGCCACCAGTTAGCTTAGGATGGGAAAAGAATCATGGTTGGGCATTGTAACGTTATGTACTTAATGAAACATGAGGATGTTAAAATTACGACATGATGAGATGTGAGTGACGTTATGTACATACATGACTTAAAATAATGTTGACTTTTAGTTTTACACTGGATACAAACCCTAATCTCCTGGGTCAAAGTCCTGTGTTTGTTTGACCCATCCATCCACCCTGACCGCCTCATTACTCAGTTTTTGTTGCTCTTTATATTCGGCACCTAACTTCCACCTTTACTCCCAACAGCCTGCAGTGCAAGGGTCACATGATCACAGCCTCCTGACTCATGATTACATTTGTTACGTATAATTTAGAGTGCATTACTTTTCATAGATATCAGCACAAACGGTTCAGATGTGTGTTGGGATGCGCATGCATCTCACACTGAGGGTGGACTCCACAAAGATTCCTACACCTGGGTCTGTCTTAACCAGCAGCTGTGTATTTGTGTGTGCATGCATGTGCTGAAAGGTGTGTGTGTGTGTGTGTGTGTGTGTGTGTGTGTGGACACTTGTGTGTATTTATCTGTTCCTCGCCGGCACTATGATGGCTGCCATATGGGAGCCATAACGACATTAGCACGTACACAGTCTGCTAGGTTTTCTTGGGTGGGACACAGAAGCTCGATAACAACACACACAAACAGAAATAGCTGCGAGTGCATCGTCACGCATGTAGCCCGTTAAAGACACAGTTTAAGTGGAGGTGATAGCACATATTTCAAAAGCATCAAAGCAGTATGACACAACAACAGGTATTTTTAAGGGTCAGTTCGGCCAAATAAGGTGGCGCAGAGATAACGTCTTTTATGTAGGCCGACCCGGAACTAAGCGTTAGCAGGATTTTTACGTTAGTTTCTGGATTATTTAAAAAAAAATAAATAAAATTTTTTTTTTTTAAAAAAAGCAAGCAATAAAGCAATTCAAGGATTATGATGTTTACACATAGCTTGTTAGCCATTAGTTGCGGCTAATCCAGGTGATGTGGCTATTTAGTTTACAGCAAGCCTTACGTGTATTGTTTTGTTTCAGTGCGTGCTGAGCTGTGTCGTTAATAAGAGCTGGCTGTGGAGGCTGATTTCCTTGTTTTACATTCACCAGTGCTGAAATACTTGCGTGTCAAAGCCGAACAGTCACTGAGAGTGGGTCATAATTTTATCTGCACAATGCAAGAGTACTAACCAGTTAGCGGCTAACTCATGGCGATTGCATTTAGTCTTCAAAAATCATAAAGAGGTGCATTGTAAAGACTATTTTGCTGAACAAACCTGTAAATATCGTAAACTTTTGTTTGCCACAGAGCTTATTTTCTGCACTAATCCAAAATCTAGCGGTCAAAAAACCATTGGCTTTTTGTCGAGGAAACCAGGGTGATGCTAACTTCTGTGACAGCCTATAAAAACAAATGTCACCCTTGTAGCACTTTATTGGTCGCTAATTTGAGACGGAATTCACCCCCCCTTTGGCTATCTTCATGTTACCGTTTTCAAAATTCCCATTGCTACGTGAAGCTTATCTCACAAAATTTCTTTTGTGTGTGAAACAACAAGAACAACCTCAGAGCTAGCAACCTACATGCTAAAAACACGCTAGTTGCAGTGGTGAAGTTAAGTCATGCAACCATAGTGTTTTCCGTTATAGGCCGTCTTGTACTTGTTTACTGTTTTTCAATCCGAGTTTTAGTTGTAGCGATATTAACACCAGGCAAGCTTCATGCTAGTCAGACATAAAGTAGCTAACGCACTAACGTTAGCATGCTATGTGAACACAGTTGAGGTTAGCAAAGCATTAATACGTAATTTTGATTCCCTGAGAGTTATGTCACCTGGTTGAGGACTACAGTAATCTGCTGAAGGTAAATGTGTATTTTTAATACTGTACCAAATGAAGTGCGTAAAAATACTAACTCTTTTTGAGGTTTGGGGACGTTAGCTCTTTACTTCTTACAACTGCATTTAGGCTTCACAAATCATAAAAGTAGTGTTGATTTGTAAAGACTATTTTTGCTGAACAAAATGTGTAAATATCATAAACTTTAGTTAATCAAAGAGCTTATTTTCTGCAATAATCCAAAATCCAATGGGAAAATCGGTTTGATTTTTGACAAGTGAACCACGGCGATGCTAACTGTCACGTCAGGCTACAGAAAACGTCATCCCCGGAGGGCTATACACAACGGAGGTTTCAAAAGCAGGCATGGCTTAGTGAAAACAGTTTGGATAAAGCTTAGCTTCAAGGTGAGTCATCAAAAATATATATTTTGTTTTACAGGCAAAGATGACTGACCTTCAAGTTGTTCAGTTTGTGTCAGAAAAATAATTTGTGAGGCGGATTTTGATATAAAAATACTAAAAAATATATTTCACACACACTTAGCATGTAGCAGGCAATAAATGAATAATCAACATAGGGATTTCTTTTTCATTTCACTGTATCTTTAAGTGTGAAAATGTAATTTGAAAATCTAACCAGATTACTTATCCAAAGACCTCACTCTCAACATGTTCCTTTTGGGAGGAAATATGTCTGTTAAAACCTGTTCAGAGCGAGATATGTGGACTATCTTGAGGTTTTCAAATTCCAATTTTAATTCTTCGGGCAGCCCAAACTAAAGTCCATTCACCTCCATTATGTTGGGAGGAAGCAGGAGTTTTAGAAGCAATATAAAAAATGTAAGCACTTACAACCCAAACTGTCTTCATGGCCAGATATGAAAATTAAAATACTTGTGATTCAGGTGAACCTGCCCAAAAATTCTTGCCACGTAATTCAGCTTTCATGATGGTTCACATGTAACTGTGTGGATGCATCAGGTTGTCTTCTGTGTGACATGGTACGTGCACGCTGCGTGTCAGTTGCGTGACAAAACAAGATGATCTCTGTCAAGTTGGTCACCATCTGTGGACACATGTCGACATCTATACAGCCGCTCTGTGACACACACACACACACACACACATTGCTGCATTTTAACATCTCATCACCGCTTTGACTCAGTGACACTCATCTTACTTGTGACACCCCTGCTTGTGGTTACATATGTGTGACACATCTTCCATCAAGAATCGGCAGCTTGTTCCGATGTGACAACACCGCCTGCCTTGAAGTCCTCTGTGTGTGTGTTTGTGATGTCGGCCTGGTGACCGCTCTTGACACCCACACAGAGAAACTGACACATGAGCACAGTTTGACCATGTGTCACACATAACTTGACTTTTTCGGTGTCATGCGACGCGCACCGACGGGGGCTGTTGTCGAGCCGGATGGCAAACAAAGCGTGCGTTGTTACGTCCTCGCTTATGCTGCTCGACAAGAGGGCTGAAATTGAGTGCATTTCTATCTGTATTAGCTCGCTGTATTTGTTGATACATGATAGCGCTGCATCGCCGCTAAATGCACGCTCGTCTGAGGAGTTAAGCCTGCCTGAACACTAGAGAGCAGGCCAATTACATAGCCTGGATTAAACGGCAAATCCCAGCTATAATGAGAACCAATCACAATGGCCGCGGGGTATCTTAGCAACCAGCAGTGCTTGGATGGTTGTTTGGGCATAGTACAGAATATTGTTGTTGTTGTTGTTGTTGTGATGGGAGCACAGATGGGGAGAAAAAAATATACATAAATAGAGAATAAAGTGAGTGTGTATAAATATGTGCTGGGAGACAAAGAGAGGGCCAGAGAGGAAGATGAATACAGAGAAGGCAATAACAATACTGTGAAGTGGGTGAACTGACAGGCATGTGAAAGGCGATGGAGACGAGACATGAAGGAGAGATACACTGTGCGAGTGTGAGAGAGAAAAACAGCAAGACAGACAGAAAAAAGAGACAGTGGAGAAAACATTGAGGGCTCTAGAAGGAATTAGGCAGCTTAGGGGGCATTATGTCAGTGTACATAGGATTTAGAGTATAAGTCTGGATTATGGCCTTTTGCTTTGATAGAAAATGCCACCTTATAGGCTACGGAGCTGTGTTTTGTTCTTTGGGCAGATATCAAAGAGGGCACCCTGCTGCTTTTTGGAATGCACGGTCAGAAGGTGGGCATTCAATCCCTTTCGCTGAGGAATGCCGATGGGATTTGTAACGCCAACCACTCCGTTTCTTACTGTGTGGGGCCACATGGACCACAGTACAACAATGGCCGACGAACCAGAAGGGGCGGGCAGGTGTACAGGCATGCGGACAAATAAATGGACACACACTCATACGCGTATGGGGGGCGAGGTAGCTCGCTTTGAAATGCATTGTTCTGTTTCATTTCACTTCATGTTAGATGACCAAACAAATGTGAAAGCGCGTCTTGTGTCACATCCCAACCCAGTCGCCAGAATTTATGTTGACATGTTTAATTTCTATGTTTCATATGTAGCAGTTATGTTAGAACTTCACATTTAAATTTTTTGCTGTCAGTGCTGTGGTTAACATGTGGTTAGGTTTAGACACAAAAACCAGTTGGTTAGGGTTAGGAAAACACAATGTTTATGCCTATAATACCTGGTTTTATCACTACAAAAACAGCTACATATGTCTCAGTCTCTTGTTAAAAAATACACCGTTTGGTCATTACAAACACATGTGGCAATGTCCTGGCATCTCATAAAAAAGCCTGTTTTTGTCACGGCAAACATTGCTGGAATTGTCCCGACATCTCATTAAAAATTCCCGGTTAAGTCACTACAAGGAGGGCTGAAAATGTCCCAACCTCTTGTTAAAAATGACCAACTTGGTTGCTACAAACAAGCCTAGAAATCTGACTTCTTGTTAAAAAATACTTGCTTTTGTCACTGCAAACATTGCTAGAATTATCCAAACTATTCATTTAAAATTCCCGGTTTGGTTGCAACAAACACGTCTGGAAATGTCCTGATGTCATGTTAAAAAATACCCTGTTTGTACACTACAAACACAGCTGAAAGTGTCACAACCTTTAGTTACAAACACCTGGTTTGGTTGCTACAGACATGTCTGCAAATGTCCTGACCTCTCAATAAAAATACCGGGTTAAGTCACTACAAACACATCTGGTAATGTCCCGACCTCTCGTTAAAAAACACCGGCTTTTGTAACAGCAAATGTAGCTGAAAATGTCCTGAACACTCATCAAAAAATATCAGTTTTTGTCACTGCAAACGTTGCTGTTGTTATCCTGACATCTCTTTAAAGATACCCAGTTAAGTCACTACAAACAAGTCTAGAAATGTCTCAGCCTCTTGTAAAATAAAATACCCAGTGTGGTTGTGACAAACAGTTGGAAATTTCTTGACTTCTCATCAAAACAATCACCACGAAAACAGCTAGAAAGGTCCCAGTGTCTCATTAAAAATACCTCGTTTGATTGCTACAAACATGGATGGAAATGTCCCAATCTCTTGTAAAAAATTACCCACTTTTGCTGCTATAAACAGCTGGAAATTCTAGAAAGTCAAACAAAATACCTGTGTTTGTAGCTGCAAACATGACCGGAAAGGTCCCGATCCTCCATTAAATCATACCTGCTTTTGTCGCTGCACACATTGCTGGAATTATCCTGACAACTCATTAAAAATACCCGGTTAAGTCGCTACAAATACTTCTGAAAATGCCTCAATGTCTCATTAAAAAATACCCACTTTAGTTGCTACAAACAGCAAGAAATGTCCAGAGGTCTCATTTAAAAAAAAATGGCAGTTTTATTTGCTACAAACACACCCAGAAATGTCCTGAACTCTTTTTAAAAAATTTCTGACTGGTTTGCTACAAACACATCTGAAAATGTCCTGACCTTTCATAAAATACCCTATGGCTTCTACAAAGTTGTCTAGAAATTTCTTGACCTCTCATTAAAAAAAATACCCAATTCAGTTGCTGCAAAAATGCCCAGAAATGTCCTTACCTCTTGTTAAAAAATACTGTACTTGGTCACAACAAACATATCTGGTAATGTCCCGACCACTTTTTTAAAAATACCCACTTTGGCTGCTACAAACATGTCTAGAAATTTCTTGACCTCTCATAGAAAATACCTTCTTCGGTCGTTCTAAAAACAGCTAGACCTGTCTTTAAAAAATATCTCCACCTCTCATTAATAAAAAAATACCCGGTTTGGTCACCAATCATAACTAGAAATGTCACTACTCTTGAATATTGGTCCTCCATCCCCTCCTCCTCCTAGTCATCAATTATTCCTCAAAGTAAAACATCCTTTCTTTTTGTTAACATTGTTCTTTTACTATGATAATTATTTTTAGGTGTACTTTTATTCTATTTTGTATTTAGTGTATGTGACAGTGCAGCAGGTATATAAACATCACGTACAGTACAGGAAGATGCAGGATGTGTCACACACATGCGCACATACAGTACACACAGATCCTCACACCAACGTTTGATCTATATAAAAAAAAAATCAGATTCCCTGTCATCCATTCAAACCTACATACATGCACATCCTGGAACTGCCACTCTCCACTTTGCCTCCTGCGTGTTTATTGTCAGCCGCATGAAGGATACCGCGTGATTGGTCTGAAATCCTACACAGTCCTCCTACACAGTAATGTGCTGTTTTGCAGCTCTCTTTCAGGTGCCTCAGTAAATACGGCCATTGTGTGGAGTGCATTACCCAAAGGTTTTACTCCCATCTCTCCCTAGTGGTTTGTGGCTAGTCTCATATTGGCCTCACTTTTCACTGTTGCAGTCAAAAGCATTACGGGGTTAGGGCGCGGGGATGGCTTTATATGTTGGAAGTGGGTGTTTCAGAACACTGTAGAAGAGTCATGTTTTATTCTTTTCCCTTTTCACTGTAAAATGGCTCAACAGCATGATTAATGGCACAAAACCGAAATGAATCACGTGGACGAAAAACTAATTAAAGGAGCAAGCTGAAGCTTTTGCATGTCTTAGCCCATTAACTGCTAATTATGCATGCTACATTTTTGCCAACAGTCTCTCAAAGCATACCGAGCTTTTAGACTGATTTCATACCCGCCAGGCAACTATTGGTTTCCATTTATTTCAGAAACAGTGTGAAAATCACCTTGCAGAGATTTTCTTGAGATGGTAATAGTCATGTTAGCCTGCAGTGACAATATGACACAGGCAGGGACCAACTTCTCTTGGTGGGAAAATTTCTGCAAAAACATTGCCCAGATTAAGAACACAATCGGCAAATACAGATGTTGTGCAGAAGGTAACATATGTTTGTTTCTTATAGTAGAACAATCCTTTTTGGTCGTTGAGTTTTGAATTTCCTTGAACAAGTAAAAATGGATCCTTAAAGGGGATCTACTTTTCCTTATAGTGTGTTCTATAGTGTTCTAGTGTCAGATGTTCTTATTAAACATGGCCATACTTTCAAATCATGAGGTAAATCTAATCCACATTAGCAAAAACCCCAGGCTTTAGAGTTAATTCCTTTATATAGTCATCTGCTCCAGGCACACAAGAGTTCCCAGTACTGCTACATGTAGCTACATGCTAATGTCAGGGTAATCTTAGTTGCCAGTGTTTTCCAGTAATTTCTCCCCGGTTTTGGATCATGTTCCTGCGAGAACATGTCCGGTTGTGTCTAAAAGCTTTTATTGTGGATTTTTTTTATGGTAGAAAGTGTCACAATGCAGTCATTCCCTGGTTGCAAGTACACTGCTACATGTAGCTACATGCTAACGTCAGGCTAATCTTAGTTGCCAGTGTTGTTAATTTCTCCTCGACTTTGGATCATGTTCAGAACATGTCTAGTTGTCTCAAGATGGTTTTATTGGTGATTTTTTTTTAATGGTAGAAAGTGTAGTAATACACAGTCATTCCCTGACTGTACACTGCTACATGTAGCTACATGCTAACGTCAGGGAAACAATTAATCTGTGTTGATGTTTTTTATTTACAATTTCGGATCAGATTCCTGCTGGAACATGTTCAGTTATGTTTTGAATCTTTTATTGATTATTTTTCACACCAAGATGCAAAAGACCCGAAATACTAACCAGTCAGTGTCAGACTGAGCTTTTGCGGAGGGTGGTCTGAAGAGACAGGCACTGAAACGAAGCGTCTCAGACAGAGGGTGGAAACAGATGTTTCCATCCAGCCATCCAGACCTAACAGTATTGCTGTCGAAACATTGTCCCCAAACCTAGGCGGATTTTGAGCCACAAAACCCCTTTAGCATGGTTAACTATATTGTTACTTTGAGCACCATCAGCAGTACAGCTAGTGGTGCTAACATAGTTAACAATGCTAAAAGGGTTTGCGGCTCAAAAGGAAGCCGCTTACTCATCGGGGCTACCTGGAGGAGACTGGGAGTTTTCGCAGCAACGTTGCCGGTAGTAATCGCCGAATGAGAGGCGCCATTAGCTAGCTTCCACGTTAGCTGGATGCTATACAGTGTAAAGGGGAACCAATGGAGACCACAGGGTTTCCGTATGTTGCAAGCTAGCCGGCTGTCTGTCAGCAAAGCCAACAGAAAATAAATGGCAAGACATTTATGATAAGAAACATTTAAATTTCATCTTCAAAATGGATGGCACTCTGAAATGCGATGCTAAAACGCAGGACTAAAAGGAAAGACCTCTTAAAATTATACCATTTGTGACTAGTTAATGGGTAAGGAAAAGCAGAATTAAACAAACCTGTCAACCCTAATCGTCACATTTTAAAAGCTGGACTGAAAATGTTTTCCTTGATTACTGATTTGAATTATTTATTCCTTTTTAAATAGATACATTGGTTGTTTACGCTCTGCTGTGGTGGTTTGGTGACTGTTTGCGCTGTTTGCAGTTTACTTACAGTATACACTGCACTGTACAATTGTCGCTTCGTCTCAGTTCTTTTATATGTTTTTCCGAGGCACGTGAACTTTGTGGTCAGACACAGCGAGACATCACCTCGTTCCCCTTTAATATCTAATCTCAGTTTGCCACTTTTGTATTTTTATCTCAGTTCTTTTGCCACTCAGAGAAAGAGTAGGAGCAAGGAAGTCGAAACTGTCTGAACTCCCCAAACGAAATGAAAGTTATAAGGGTGATGTTACCCTGAACAAGTCGCCCCATCATGGCATGACTCACATTTACACAACCCCTGAAGGCACAAGAGCTCTGATGTCTCCCTCTCTGTGTTTCTGTCTCTGCCTCACTCTGTCTTTCTCAGCGCTGCAACTTGATGTCAAATAGAGTCAGTGCCCACACCACAGGCCTGAGGGAACGGAGAGACAAGTCTGCCTTTCTGCAGTCTCTTCTCTTCATCTTTCCCCTTGACGTTTTCTTTTTTCCTTTTCTTGAACACAACGGGAATATAAAAAAAAGAAGAAAATCCACATTTTGAATAGTTATTTTAAAAATTAAATTCATTTTCCTGCTGCGAGAGACCTCCATAAAGGGGAATGTATTGATCAAAAGGACTCTAGAAAGAAACTTTTAATTAAATCATTTTTCACCCTTGATTGGCATTTACACGGTCTATTTTTTGCCGTTAGCATGCCGTAAACATGCGACAACATGACCATCGTTAGCATGGTTTGCTTAATTATTACCACAGCCCATTTCTGTGCATTTCAATTTACGTTGGCAGCACTATTTTTGGAAATGACGAGCAGAGATTGTTCAATCAATATGAATGGTCTTCACCAGCTGTCCTTGGCGTTTTTTTTTTTTTCTCAAGGAATCTGACAATGAAAGAGAGCACATCGAAGGGAATCGGCGCGTGAGTGGAGGGATTTGTTAAGAGACAATAAAGAATGAGAGTAGGAGGGGAAGGAGGAAAAAATAGACGAGGGGACAATTAGGAACAGCAAGTGTTAGAAGCAGTCAAGACACAGATTGAGAGTAGCGAAGGAGTGAGAAAGAAGAGTCTCTTGTGATTTATACGGTTATTATCTCTTGCACTTGTGGGTGTGAATGGAAGCTGTCATGCATGCACCCTGGCAGGTCTCCTCTCCTTGTGTTTGGGGAACGGGGCCAGTCCCCCGGGCCCGAAGTTTGGCATTAGCATTCCGCGCGGTAATGGGCCCCCATTTGCCGCTTGTCACCATAAGATAGGTGGCTTCGTCCTCGCCAGAGTCCCCTCCAGCTGAGCAGGGCCCCGTGTCCCTGTTGTGCTCAATGACCCCTCTCATTCTGACTGTCGGTTTCCTCTCCCTCCTTCCTGGCCTCTCGCCTTCCTCTTATTGCATCTCTTTTCTTCGAGCACAAGAGAAAACTGCACCTGAAAAAAAAGGTACATTTGGTTACTCTTTGCCATTAAGAAGGCGTTTCTTCTCCAAATGAATGAAAGCTGAATGGTGCCATGCAGCCGGTGAACTCCGGTCATCGCCGGTCTAATCCCACACGGCCCAATGAGAGCAGTTATTTTCCGGTTTCATGCGGTCATATTAGGGTTCATGATCGAACAGATGCCGGTGTGTGTGCAGGCTAATGAGGTAGCAAAGTAAGGTTCAGAGTTCGTCCGTAGTCTCCACCGTGGAGACCTGCGTTTGTTTGGAGCCATGCCCTCAGCTCCGTATCGCCCTGAGCAGAGGAGACAGAAGATCACTAAGGTCTTGACCATTCTACAGCAGAGAATATTAATTGGAAATTGGTGAGGAAAAACATTTTTTTTTTTCCTGGAGCTGTGAAGGATTCAAAGGTTAGATGGGGGGAATATAAAGAGGTGAAAATGCTCAGAAATTACAGACATACATAAATCACATATGTCAAACACACATTAGTGCCACAGAGAGCTGCAGGAATCAGCCCTAGAACGTGGAATTATTTAGTGCAGAAGCACTTCGGGTTCCTTCGCCTTGAAGTCAGTGGGAGTCTTAAATGGGTTTTTGCTTAGATCTCTAAAATAAGGTCTGTGGTGAACACTAAGAGAGTTTCACATTTTGTTCTACAGCATAAAATATTTCAATAATTACCCTACTTGTGAATTTTGAAGCGTCTACCTATTTTAAAAAAGACAATGGCTAACTTCCTCCCACAGTCCAAAGACATGCAGGTTAACTGGTGACTCTAAATTGTCCGTAGGTGTGAATGTGAGTGTGAATGGTTGTCTGTCTCTATGCGTCAGCTGTGATAGTCTGGTGACATGTCCAGGGTGAACCCCAGCTGGGATAGGCTCCAGCCCCTCGTGACCCCTAACAGAGTTACGGAAAATGAATGAATCCAAAAACCCCATTGGCTTTTTGTCGAGGGAACCAGGGTGACGCTAGCTCCAGGGACGGCCTATAATAAAACAACAGAAGATGCAAAGACGGAAGGCCAGAATTCTCCTTCCCTTTGGCTACCTACGTGTTACCGTTTTCAAACTTCCTGTCGCTACGTGAAGCTTGTCTCACAAAGCCAGACCTTTCACCACACTTATTTTGTGCCTGAAACATCAACAAGCTACACACTAGATTTTAACGCCAGGGCTCTCCTCTCCATGTGTAAGTGTATCACGAAAACAAGTTCCCTCACAACACTATTTTGCAAGGTCACTGTCCTTGAATTCTGAACTTAGCATCACCCAAGACAATTGCACTCCCAGCGCTCATGTCAGTAGCACTGATGATAGTCAAGGACTGAAACGGTTGCTGCTGATTATATATACTTTTTATTACTTTTTGCACTTTAGGCACCCTTTTTTGTGCACGAATGTTTGAAAGAATTTTTTTCTGCATTGGTCTCAGCCTGTGAACCTTTTTTGTGGCCCAGTTGCATTGGTGTGTGGGTATCTCCTCTACCATCCTTTCATGGTGTTTCTAAGGGTTTCATAGAAGTTTGTGAAATGGACATGACCTTTTACGATGCATTAAATGGTGTTTGAAACTGCGCTCGTTGGTAATAGACTTTGTATTAGCATTGTTTCTGTGTTTCCTGCACCTGTAGATTGACTCAGCTCACTCCAATAACCATATTCCTACATAACACGTACGTCTTCACAAGGCCACAGGCCTGAGACCCTGAGTCCTCAGATGAGGACATCACATTTCGGGTTTACTTGACCTTATACTTCGTTCTACCTAACTTAGGTCTGTTGTCCTTGTTCGTGGACACTTTTTGTGCCATCTAGTGGTAGTAAAAGCACAATACACTAATCCGTGCCAAGTTAGTCTGCAGTCGTTTCCAACACAAAAGTGGACAAGGTCCAAAACCTGATCACGTTTGTTTCTCGTTTGATATGGCAACAAATTTGTCCAATTAAGTACTCATTTGAGGACATTGGGACTTTATTGTCGTCTCGTTTGAGGATATTGGGACTTTATTATCGGCTCGTTTGAGGACATTGGGACTTTATTATTGGCTCGTTTGAGGACATTGGAACTTTATTATCGTCTCGTTTGAGGACATTGGGACTTTATTATCGTCTCGTTTGAGGACATTGGAACTTTATTATCGTCTTGTTTGAGGACGTTGGGACTTTATTATCGTCTCGTTTGAAGACATTGGAACTTTATTATCGTCTTGTTTGAAGACATTGGAACTTTATTATCGTCTTGTTTGAGGACATTGGGACTTTATTATCATTAACAATGTTAAATGTATCGGGTCCTACTGATCCCAAATAGCTAGGAGATATTAAAAGTGCATACCAAACAAAAGTTTGGGTCTCAGGAGGACATACTACTTGCCTGCAATGTTTAAATAAGTAAAACATGATTTGTCCAAAAAGCTGCCCTAAATTTGGTTAAAAGGCGTCTTGAATGGGTCTTAAAAAGCCTGAAGACACCCTGAAACAGTCTTAGGAGATAGTGTACATTTAACGTATTTCTGTGAGACTGTCTTGGATGGGTTCAGCTAGACTGTTCTCCAGCGTTAGCATGGTGCTAGTGTGGAAATAAGTCTGGCTTTATGAATCTAAACACATAAAAACACAAAACCGTAATATTTCCATCAACTTTTCTCGCCTTGTCTCCGACCCAAGAAGGGAATTATTTCCTCATCCTTCTTAACATGTTGAGTATTAAGAGCACATTTCATCTTCAAAAAATCCAATAAATGTCGGAGATCAATGACTCATCAATTTTGCATGGCTGATCATTAGAGTATGCTCCATAATGGCCCACCAGCTGTTCTGTGAAAGCCAGATCCCTCACAGACAGAATCAGTGTATTCGCTGACATGTCGCCCTCATTTTGTTCGAATTAGAGCCTCTCTGTTCAAATATGTACAATGATGACATGCGCCATATGTCTCAACCATGTTTTCTGTAATCTGTTTGCTTATGCAGACATCCACGTTCACGCCTCTGCCGCAACTGGGTCACGCCGAGAAAAAAGGAGACAGGGAAAAAAAAAATCCAAGTTTGCTTCATCATGGCCCATATTACGGGGTTTAAAGATTAGCTGCTGATTGATGCACTGGCTGCTCTGTGAAGGTGAGGCGAGCGACTTGTTGCCCCGCTTGCCTGGGATCCGTCGGAGCATAATGCCAGGCGACAGCCAGGCTGGTGTTTGTAGCGCAAGCCAAGAGGGATTATGGGTAGTGGGCTTTAATATCTGATTTTAATTAGCAGTTTAACACAGTGATCACGCCTCATTAGGGAACTGGGGATGCTGAGGATGTGCGTGAGTATGCTGGAGAGTACCAAGAAAGTGCGGAGAAGAGGATATAGATGCTTGCAGAGGAGAGGAACGGTCCATGTGATGTTTTCTGTGAGATTACAGCAGAGTTTGCTTTGCTGACAGCAGTTTTATCACCAACTAATCATAAAACATATAGACTTCAAGGTAAAAGGAATACATAATGGTGTACATCATAAGCCTAACTGCATATATGTGATGTTTTATAGCTCCGCCATCCTCGGCCGGCTGCCAGGATTCATCTGTTTGTGTGGAATTCCCCTCAGCCTTGCCCTCGCATGCCACTTAGGGATTTAGAGTGAGTGTATCAAATCTGTGAATAGTCCTCTCTCGCACAGGATAAAAAGATTAAGGCATTTTAACCCCTAGGAACCCGATGCCCTCTTGCTCTTGTCATCCAGGAATTAGTCTGGCTCCTCCAATTGTGTCCGTTTCCTGGTGTTGATGGCGCGGTGAGGCGGTGGGACGCTCAGCGGGGGCAGCCAGCAGGCTTGGCGCTGTACCAGAATGCTGCATGGCTTGGTGAAAACAGGACCCTCGCTCTCAGTAATGGTATAATGGGAGAGGAGGGGGGTTTTTGAAAAGCTCCAGTGGTCAGCTGGTAACACACCACTGCTCTTTTTCTCTCTCCCCAGTGCTCCTTTTCTTCATCCTCGTCCCACTCCTCGACTCGCTCCAAGTCCCCTTCTCTCCCTCGCCCTATCGCTGTCCCCGCTGTGCCAGTGGCTGTCTATATATGGCGAGATGCATTCAATCCACTTTCAATCCCCTGGGTTTAGTTCAGGGGCCACGCTCATTTTGTCAGAGGCAGTTTCAACCACCTCTCTAACCCCTTGTATTGCTCTCTGCCTTTCTTTCCTCACATTCCAGCAGTTTTGAAAGGGGAGCAAAATAATGCACTTTATAAGTCCCCGGAGATCTCCCGCAGAATAACAAACAGTCTCCAGCAGCAAGACATTCGTCATTTGCATGAAAGCCAAAGCGTTAAAGTGCAATAATGCTGAAATCTCACTTAATTCCTTTGTTTATCTCGATTTGATAATTTAGAATTAATACCTAAATTCAAACAACATGTTCCTGAAAATCCCCCGTAATGCTACTTAAACAATGCAAACAATTGGAAAGCTCATGCTCTGCACCGTGCACAGGAGAAACACCAACATGAAAGTGTACTAGAAACAAGTAGGGAAAGTAAAAATTTTAATACTCTAAAGAGCCCATTAAGCCAGGGGATACATGGGAATTAGGGCCAAGATTAGTACGGCAAGTAGAGCAAATAGTGGGTCTGCGTCGGAACTCGAAGTAATGACCGGCGACCGGAGGATAAGATCCATAGCACCAGATGTTGCTCATCTCTCATAACATGTTTGTGTCACTCACACTCTCTCCCTAATGCCTTCATTTGATACCCACATATCCGTTGTTCTCCCTTTTGAAAGGCCCTCTGGTGTCTTCCAGATATAGATATAGCTCTATCACAATCATCATCTGGACGCCGTGATGGATATCTGTCTACTTTGGTCTCACACAGACATCTGAGAGTCTGGAATGAAAAGAGCCGTGACGTCCTGCACTGTCGTTCCTCTTTTACGTCAATGGAAATCAATTGGAATTGATTAGAGAATGATTGCACTGACTTTTTCCCACCTGCTGCTACATTTTATAGCATCTAACGTAATGTATCCTTATACAGCGGTTTGTATGAAACTCTACAAAAAATGCACAAACAGTGGTCTGATGGTATCTAACAAATTAGCACCCTATGAATGGTTGTGTCATGTTACATCCATAAAGTAAGGCTATGAGCTTAAAGCAAAATAATGTAGGTTAGGTTTAGGAAAAGAAACATGGTTTAGCACTGTGCACAACATAAAGTTACATTACGTAGGTAAGGTTTAGGAAAAAAAAAAATCGGACACCCTTAAAATTTTACACAATCTCAAATATTATCATGAAATATTTGTGGAAAAATCTTTTTTGTGTGTCAAAAGGTGTGGCTGCATTAGACAGATACAAACAAATACAAATTATATTTTTTTGTTTATTGTTTACAAGAAAAACTAACAAAACTAAATTCTTGACAGTTTCAATATGTCAGTTCTCAACATTGTCGGTATCAAAGTCAACAAATAACAGAGAATGTGTTCAAAACTGAACAAAAAATAAATAAACCATCACATCATCAAATTAATATTTAGTAGTCCTGCCACTGGCACATAGTAGAGCTCTAATCCTGGCTGGCATGTTCCCCACGAGCCTTTCACACTGTTGAGGGGTAATCTTGTCCCATTCTTCTTGAATTACTGCTTTTAATTCTTCTAAATTCTTTGGTTTATGCTTTGAAACAGACCTTTTGATAATCCACCACAGATTTTCAATGGGGCTCATGTCCGGGGATTGAGCTGGCCACTCTAAGACCTGGATACTGTGCTCCTGCAGCCAAGTTCTACTGGCCTTGGATGTGTGGCAAGGGGCATTATCTTGTTGAAACATCCAGTTTTTACCTCGACGGAACAGTGCACGCAGAAGGGAGCATGTGGGTTTGGAGAATGGTACAATACTTGGTAGAGTTCAATGTGCCATCACAGACAGTGAGATGACCAACACCAGCAGCACTCATGCATCCCCAAACCATGATACTGCCTCCACCACGCTTGACAGTAAGTACTGTACATGCTGGAGATAATGCTTCGCCTGGCCTTCTGCGTACCCTCACATTAGTAGGAGGAAGATAAAGCTGGAAACTGGACTCATCTGACCACAAAATCTTCTTCCAATTCCTGGCTGTCCAGTTCTTGTGTGCCTGGGCCCAACGACGCCGGGCTAACCTCTGTCTCTCATTGATCAGGGGCTTCTTGATAGCCTTGTAGGACCTTAAGCCATGATCTAAAAGTCAGCCACGTACAGTGCGGGTGGAACACTGGACACCAGTTTGGTTTGACCACTGCTGCTGAAGCTCCTGTGATGTCATTCGGCAGATTTGCCTGCACATGCGGATCAGGATGCGGTCATTTCTTGCTGAAGAAACCCTTGGACGCCCAGATCTTGGTTTGTCTTCCAAGCTGTTGGTTTCTCTGTATTTCTGCAGAGTGTATCCAACTGCTGAAGGACTGCATCTGCACGTCCTGGCTATGTGGCGGCAGCTGTACCCTTCCTGGCTGAGAATCTTTATCTTCAGGCGTGTTTCCTGCGTTAGGTTCCTTGTTTTAGCCATTTTTGTGTCTGAAGAACTTTCTGGCTTCTGGCTTTATGTAGACACGAAGCTTGGCAACAAAAATTGTGTCTATTAATAAAAAGAACGACCTTCATCACTGGTACCAAAATGACCCAATACTCAAAATTTCTTATGTATTTTTATGGAACCAATCAATTTTAAGTTTTTAATGGCTTTTTTAGGATTTATTTAGTATTTTGGCTGTGACTGTACTAAAAGAAATTGCACTTGAAGACCTAAGAGTGATTCTTAATGCAATATTTCACAAATGCATGGGGTGTCCGAAAACTTTTTTCCACCACTGTAAGATAGATTTCGGAAAAGAAACATGGTGGGCATATTAACGTGACAAATTTAATGTAAAGTTACATACTTAACAAAGTTACACAGGTTAGGTTCAAGCAAGTAAAGTCATGTTGCTTAGGTTTAGGCAAGTACTTAATGCAGTTACATAGGTTAGGTTTAGGGAAAAGACACACAATCATCATCACATCACATATTTAACATTAAGTTTCGTACTTAACATAAAATTACGTAGGTTAAGTTTAGGCAAGCTAACAATATGTAGGTTAGCTTAAGACAAGTTAACGATACCTGCATTAGGTTTAGGTACGTAAAGTTACGTAGGTTAGGGTTAGGTAAGTTAACAATATGTACTTTAGGTTAGAGATTAAGCAAGTTAACAATTTGTAGGTTAGGTTTATGCAAGTAAAGTAACGTTGGTTAGGTTTAGGCAGTATAATGATACGTATGTTAGATTTAGGAAAGTATAGTCACGTAGGTTGGGTTTAGACATGTTAACGGTACGTACATTAGGTAAGGGCAAGGAAAGTTACGTTGATTAGGTTTAGGCAAGTTGCCGATGCATAGATTAGTTTAGGAGAGTAAAGTCACGTAGGTTAAGTACAGGCAAGTAAAGTTACATTGATTAGGTTTAGGCAAGCTGACAATGCGTAGGTTAGCTTTAGGAAAGTAAAGTCATTAGGTTAAGAATAGAAAACTAAAGTTACATTGTTTGGGTTTAGGCAAGTTCACGATACATCAGAGATGTTTTGGAAAGTAAGTTAGGTTTAGGCACATTAATACATAGATTAGGTTAAGACAAGTTAACAGTACGTACATTAGGTTTAGGCAAGTTAAGTTACGTCGGTTACGTTTAGGTTAGTTAACAATATGTAGGTTAGGTTTAGGCAAGTTAACGATACATAGGTTAGGTTGAGGCAAGTTAACAAAACGTAGATGAGGTTTAGGCAAGTTAACAATATACATGTTAAGTTTTGGCAAGTAAAATTAAGTAGGTTAAGGAAAAAAAAAATTGACAATGTATATTAAATGAACTAAAATTTCCCACAGGAAATGATAACCAGCCTCCAGGGGGAAAGTCCTGTGTTTGTTTGACCCCTCCACCACTTCAGCCTGCCTCTTTATGCGGACTTTCCTTCTTTATACTCCTTCTTTCTTTACTCCCATCAGTGCATTGGTCACGTGATTGCAGTCTTACCAATTACGTACATTACTGTCTCTTGATTATGTGGTTAATATACATATTTGGTGCATCATTTTTTGTAGGTATACTGTATGTACGAACAGTGCATGAGAACAGCCTGATTTGACAAAAAGCACAGTCCTCATTCCAAAACCCTGTTTCACTAGTTTCTAAAAATTACATCACTCTGTCCTCAAAGACCGGTTGCCACATAGTTCATTTGGGAGTAAGGTTCCTCAAACCAAAGTATAAACAGCATTGTTTAGTCCAACCAACTCCCACTGTTGGCCTGCAGAGTTTAAGTCCAAAGGTGCTGAGAATCTGGCTGTCTCTTCTGTGCCTCATTGAGCTTGCCTTTTAACACCACCATAATTAGTTTTTACCCAGCCTCCAGCCCTGGGTGTCTGGTTTTGTGGGCCGTGTCTCTCAAAGAATCGAACCTGTCTGGCAAACAGAAACAAACTGCCCTGCACGACTCCCCTCGTTTGTACGCCTCCCTACCAGATTGCTTATTGAACAGCGGGCGTGACAGCTTAAGGGCTGGAGGGGCCAGCGAGGAGGCTGGCAGATTCGCACCAAACACAATGTTTCAGGACACCTCTAATTTTTTCATCATTTAAGTTGTCCTGTAATTAATCTGCCTGTACATTTAATTAAAAAGAAAAGTTGAGGGTGTAATTGAAAGCAATGCCTGCCGTGTGAGTCGACCCGGAGAACAATGTGAGTGGTAATGCATCGTGGCAGCGGGGATACATCACGTTAGTTAATCTGAAGTTGACCTCAGAGCAACTGGGGGGGAAAGGGAGACAACGGACTCTTTACGCCGCCAGACCTCCTCCAAACAACACGAACAGACTTGCATTTAATTCTGGGAATTAACCTGTCATCTCGCAGACATTCACCAAAATTATTCGGAGGGCAGAATTAATGTGACAGTTTAGATTGGTTGCTGCTTTACCGAAGCTATATTCCTTTGCAAAATCACACACAATTCAAATAAATGCATCCTGCCAATTTATTACAGCCCTAAAAGCTCTTTTTGTTTGCATCCAACAACCCAGGCTAAAGATGACTCATCTGTACAACAGATCATGCTCCATCCAGGATCACAACAGGGCAAATGCAGCCTGCTACAACAACACACTTATGTCTCCGTCCACATTACTCTGCGCTCTCAGACAAAAATGAATAATGGAAGAAAGACTAAACTGCGCACAGTCAGCTCAATTGCTAATGGCACGTCACGCTTGATTTTGGCACGCAGCCATACTCAGCCAAACAACATCTGTGACATGTGTGTGCAAGGAAGGGGAAACAAAGCAATTTCAGAAGTCATTTGAGCCGAGACAGTGATGGTCCAGTGACAATGTTTTGTGCTTGTTGTTGGTGGGAAGAAAAAAAAACACAGCCAGGCGAGTAAATGAGAGTGAAAGAACGACAAGTGGCAGACAACACAAATAACACTGAGTTGATTTTACTGCGTTGGTGAGCCAAGACTTGAGAGGTTGTTATGTCACGCGCCATGGCGTATACTGTTTGTCCGTCATGGTGGAGATTTCACTGCTTGTTCTATTTTTGCATGTTATTGAACGGTACGCCTTTAAGTTCAAACAATATCTGGAAATTCTGTGGTAATTTACACAAGATGATTACACATTTACTGCGTCCACATTTCTTTAAAACTCCATAAATGAAGGCGTGCCCTGCATCTCAGTAATTACAGAGCTACATCAATGCAGACCTATATTTAAACACATATTTAAATTGCAATACAAAAAGTACACCAATTATAACAAATCTTCATCTGAAGTTCAATCTTGTTTAAGGGTTAATTACTGCACAGCTCCTGCTCTCATTAAATCTACTAATGACATGTTTTTAACATTCGGTATGATCGTGCTTGATTGACTGGAGCAGTATTTCTAGGTCTTAATTTAGCAAGTGGATCCATACAATATATATTTTCCCTTGTATAACTTGTTGTATAAATTGTTGGTGTTTCAGTTTGCTTTACTAAGGCTTAACTCGTTATTTCATAACTTGAGACTGTGTTCTATTAAATGGAATAAAACAAAAGTAGTTACTGCATAGAGAGGTGTTGGCCAAGGGTCAGTCCTGGGACTACTTTTGTTTTCTTCCATCAGTGTGCTGTATAGTAGCGTTGTGATGATACTGGACTTTATAACCTCAATACAATATCTTGAAAATATTGATATTGGATACCATTTTCAATACCATGGGGAAAAACACTGACACTGAGGGCATGATATTTTTACAATATTTCTCAGTCTAAATATAGCAAGTTCATCCATATAGTTTTCCCTGTAGAATTTTAATTTGTTGGTCTCTCACTTTGCTTTACTTTCGCTTAACTTGTCATTTCATGACTTGAGACTGTGTTTTATTAAATGGTAGCCACTCTAAATAAGTTACTGCACAGAGAGGCATGCCCCAAGGGTCAGTCCTGGGACCACTTTTGTTTTCTTTTGTTTTCCATCAATTTGCTGTATAGTAGTGTTTTCATGACACTGATTTTTCATTAAAGGTAATTATAACATGTCTATGATAACAAACATTTTTTTTCTTGGTAATTAGCAGAGAGCAGAATGACTGTAGTAAACACTAACAATAAGAGAAAGCAAAAAAGCACAGCCATGATGGTGTATTGTTACTGCGGAGAATGAGTATTGATAATGGTTGATTGACTGGAACAATATTTCTCAGTCTTAATATAGAAAGTCGATCCATACTTCTCCCTGTATGCCTTTAATTTGTTGGTCTCAGTTTGCTTCACTTTGGCTTAACTCATCATTTCATAACAATGTGTTTCATAAAATGGAATGCACAGAGAGGTGTTGGCCAAGGGTCAGTCCTGGGACTACTACGACTTTTGTTTTCTTTGATGTTCTATTAATGTGCTGTATAGTAGTGTTGTCATGATACTAGACTTTTTAACCTCAAAATTATACCTTGTAAATATAGATATTTATCACCTTTTTTTATACCACGGTGAGAATCTGACACTGAGGCATAAAATTAAACATTTTCATTAAAAGATAAATTTAACAAAGCTATGATAACAAACACTTTCTTTCTTGGTCAGTAGCAGAATGACTGTGGTAAACATGAACAATAAGATACGAAGAACACTGATTGGTGGAACACACACTTGCAGTGTTTCACACTTCTGGCACAGGCAGCAGCTGCAAACTTTATTTCACTTCTACAAGCTTCACTTCGTTTGTTAGCCCCGGGGCTAAGACCGTAGTACCGATAAGCGCTAATGGTATCGGTTCTTTTGTGCCGGCGCTGAACTCCTCCACATACACACACACACACACACACACCTACACAGCACGATAGTGAACAGCCGGGCGTCCGTGATGGAAACGAAGTGAAGATAACTCAAAAATAACTCGAGTTGACGGCAGCTACACTCGCTACTGTAAATGACATTAAACCTTAGCAAGTAAGAAGCCAATACTTTATCAATACATGGGTTCAGCAAGCATGAACATGTAAACATGTAGACAGTGATAACATGGGCTATACCGGGACCTGAGAATTGAAATTTCGTTCCACTGCATGTAAATGTGATGTGAATGACAATAAAAGATCCTTGAATCCTTGAATCAATATGCTCCGTCCACAGACTCTCACCCACCGACACCAACGTTATGTCTTACACGAGGACAGCACGCTAGTTCGGCTGATAGAGAATTGTTACTAATAAGCTCAAATGACAGCTGTCTGTATGTAGGCTCATTTACCTTAAAATACTTTTAAACTGAGCTGCTGGCTGAGACAAACAGCCCCAACTCTCTACACCAGCACTATGTTACCAGTAAACAAGCTGACAGAGCTAAACATAGGGCACAGGCCGAATCATCTACGTCATCATGCTAATTTGAGCACATTTTCCAGAAACGTAAACCACACAGATTACCAGGAATTCATTTACCCAGGTAAATAAATTCCTGGTAATAAATGTTCCTGGAAATGTTGGTGGAAAAGGGGCTATTGTAACAAAATGGTCCACTGTGTCAAAAGCAGCACTTAAATCCAACAGCACTGAGGTCTGAGTCAGTGTTCAGGGGAATGTCATTTAACATTTTGCAAACACGTTACCCATAAGCACTTGATCTATTATCAAGCCTGTTACTGTGGCTTTTTTAGAAGTCGTTTTGCACCCTGGTGGACAAACCTGACCGCTGAGCCCTGAATTTCAACTCAGATGATGATCTTGTTCCAAGATGCGCTGGATGTGAGAACTCCATGAATTAGCACACAGAATAATCAAACAAAACAATCTTGAGCATTCTAATGGCCCGGCAATTACTGTAACTCCCACATTCATACAAACAGCCCCAGCACAAGCCATGAGTCATTAGGATCAATTTTAAAGGCCGAGCACTTGCACAGAGGTGGGGTGAGGATGAGGGATCGGGGGAGGGTTTGTTTACCTGCACTTCCCTCGCTCATAGGCTGTTAAGAGGATTGATTAGGAAATTAAGATGATTTCAAAATTGCTGTTTCATGCACAGATAAAAACAAAGTCCAGCAAGACAAAGAAAGAAATATACAATTTTATTTTAATTTGTCTATGCATGACTTGGCTTGGACCTGAGTATTGAATATGTGACTCAAAGGGCATGTGACAAGCAATCTAACTGCTAAACTAATGACTCTGCTCATAGTTTGTCATCCTTAGTCTGCCTGCCTCTTGTAGACGTCTCTATCATCTGTTTGCTTAGCTGCCGGGGAAGGATCCCTGATACTTGTGTATGCTTACACACGTGTGTTTACACGTAGCTCTCAGTTCAAACTGTTTGGTGTTCTCCCTCATGCCATCCGTCCTGACACCGCTCTCTTCTGCAGAGAAATATTGTCTTTATTTACCATTGTTTAATCAAGATGGTGGATGGGTTGAGTTTAATTAACCCAAGTTGGCGATAAATGTAAATGCCAAATGTCTGCCAGTGCTGCGGCATAAAGCTTTTACGAGGTAGAGCCCTTTTCTCGGAGGGGTATAAAGCAGCTCCGTGCTGACCCGCTGATTCTGGAATGGCCTGAGGTTGGTAATGAATATTGTTACGAGATAGAGGGAAGCAGTGGGAACTTTACATGCAAGTGATATGATTCTTAGTTACATTTCACAGATGAGATCTTGTAACACAACATTAATGTTATCAGACGACGCTGCTGTTGTGCAAATGTCGCCCATAGCTCAATCAGGTACAAGCAGATAGCGGTCTAAATTTAGACAGTGTGACAGAGGATGAGTTTCAGTTTACCGTCGATTTAGCAACAGGTAGGCATTAGTTTGACATTTTGGGGAATGTGCTCATTAGTTTTGTTGCCAAGAGTGAGATGAGAAGATTGCTACCACTCTCATATCTGTGCTGTAAATATAGGGCTGAAGACAGTAGCTCGTTAGCTTAGCTTAGCACAGAAATTGGAGACGGGGAGAACAATGGTGCGTTTGTTTTGTGCTCGGAGGTCGGAAATTCCCAGTTCCCAGTCGGAAGTTTTAACTTGAACGCACCCTGAGATCGGATTTCCAACCGCATCGACCTCGACTTACGAATTCAAGATGGCTGCCGGTCACATACATAGTGAGTAAACACTCACTTATTTGTTTTACATTAGGTGGCATGATGGTTTTGAAGCTGTCTATACTCTGAAAGTGCAAGAGCAACAAAGGCTTTCGTGCGTCCATGTTTTTTTCCGACTTGTCCACTGTTGTCAACTAGAATGCAAAAACTGTTGTCAACTCGGCCATCATTCCAGCCGTCATTCCCACTTCCAACTTCCGACCTCCGAGTACAAAACGAACGCACCACAAGCTAACCTAGCTCCACAAAAAACACAAAAACTTGAACCATTCATTCCAAGACTTTCCATTTTGAAAGTCTAGAGGAGCGTCACGATTAATTTGTCTCCATTCAAGTTAGCGGACCACAAAAACAGACGTGGCAAGCTCAGCCGATAGAAGTCCCTAGCGCGTCTGCTCAATGGGCCACACAATGCGGAAGATTCGGGTATTTTTATACGAGAGATGTCAAATTCTTTGGCTTCAAACACCATTGAGCAACCCAAACAGGAATGAACAGTGTCCTGTCTCCAACGCTGTATCCAGTTCTCTTTGTGCATCAGTGGTTTGCCCCTGTTGCTAGTGTTAATGCTAGGCTAAGCTAACCAGCTTTTATAGCCATATATTTAATAGACATACGTATGGTGCACTGTGTTTTTTCCCCACCTAAAAATCAACCCAGCAGTTAGTGTTAAAGGGTATCGGTTACCTAAAGCAAAATTAACCGAAACTGACATCAACCGCCACAAAATGACTTGTTCCACTGTAGGTACTTGAACCATTTGTTCCGATGACATTTCGAAAGTCTAGAAGAGCCGCAAGATTAAATGATTTTGTTCCCATTCATGTTAGCTAAGTGCAAAACTGCAACTGCAACTACGGGTAATTTTATACCCAGGAAGTCAAGTTTGGCTTTGGATGCCACTATATCCAGTTCTCTTTATACATCCATGGTTT
Organism: Epinephelus fuscoguttatus; assembly: GCF_011397635.1. NCBI lineage: Eukaryota > Metazoa > Chordata > Actinopteri > Perciformes > Serranidae > Epinephelus > Epinephelus fuscoguttatus. Next base: position 11,722,506 of record NC_064774.1, read on the forward strand.
GCCCCTGTTGCTAGTGTTAATGCTATGCTAAGTTATTGTTATTTAACAGACATACGAAAGACGAAAGCAACCCAAAATGTCAAACTGTTGCTTTTACCTTTCAGTTGGATGAACATGTCTTGTTTCACTAAATTACACAAGATCTTTTTTTAATAAGAAACTGCCTCTCCCTCAGTCTCCGTTCCCCGTGAACAGATTAAAATTATAGATCAAATTCATGCCAAAGGTGGTAGGAATGACAATATATTGCTTCAGTCATAGAACCTTTGCAGCCGCACTCCATCAGCCAAAAGACCGGACTGTCTACTTACAGTATTCGCAGCCTGCTATCAGTGAAAAGTGCCAGACGTGTTTTGCAGTGTGATCAACCTGAAAGAGACATGTCTGGACTGCAAGACTGATGTTTATCACAGCTGGTAGAATGTGGCCGGAGCGCTGCCAGGGTTCATTACCCACTAACACCAGTGGGTAAAAAAACTGCATGGACTCATGATACTGCAAAGCATTTTGGGTAGAAATATAATATATATCAATAATGCTCCTCATTCTTCTTCAGGGCTGTGTCTTACTTGATTGTGTTTTATTGATTTATTATTTATTTTCCCACAGACAGTCATATTCAGGTGCACAGTAGCAAGTGGGGATTTAGCAGAGGCTTTCGGTGTATTTCCTCAACGTAATTTCATTTAAGTCCCCCAATAATTTTTGGACTAATTATTTTCATCCTGCATCCCCCTGGCTCCGATAAAGGGGGTGAGGGAAGCAATAAAAGGAAGGAGAGGAATAAGGTCCATACTTGAGTATTTATGTCCTTGTGTCTCTCTCCGTTTCTGTCTCTCCCTTTGTGTGGTGACATCAGTGCGAAAATTCACAAGAATTATTCTCGTTTCTAATCATGGGAAATGGGATATGCCTAAATAGCCTGGCTCAATCCTTTTTGATGAGTGTTTTGCAGCAATCTCACATTTCCAACTTGTTCTGTGGCATTTGGGATTATTGTCGGGTTATGTGGCTGCTGGAAATGTGGTTCACGGTTGACTTGGTAACACAGCCATTACAGAGCCTTTCACTCATTCACTCACTTACTCACTCAGTCACCCACCCACACATAAATACACGCAGGGGCACAGTGTGCAAGGATTATGATGGGCTGAGGAAAATTGCGGGCTCCCGCTGCTCTCATCATGCAAGCCCTCACACATCCTGACCCCCTGTGAGGAGCTCGGGCCTGGCAGTGCCCCACGCCTCCAGCCAGACAATGCTGAGTGAGGCTGACCATCACAGTCTGAGACGTTGGCACTGCCCAGGTGGGCGAAGTACAGCAGAAAGTCGGGCATGCACTTTCACAGAAATGCTATAAATAACTAATTCGAAAATGTAAAACTGCACGTATACAAGGGATGAACAAGTACACCATTATCTGCACCTGTATCTGTTCAACCGGCTACAGCTATCTGTATCTGTATTTGTACTCTGAATGGGCAAGGTTTAAAGCAGAGGTGGGTAGGACGTAACCAGAAGTTAATATTTTAAACCTAAACTTGATACGGGCTGATCATATGTTGCTATTATTTATTATTTATTAGAACATTATTTACAGGGCAGCCTCAGAATTGAGCTTTAGATCATTTTAGAGTTCTGCAGTTACACCTCCAAAACACTAAATGGCGGTGTGGTTTCTGTGAAGTGCTGTAAAGACTACTTGAGTCAAAACACATCCAAAACACACATTAAACACACATTAAACATGGCTTCATAGAGACAATGTCAAACACAAGTACACAAATCAGCTTCACTATAACTCACGGCATTCACAGACAAACACTTGTCTTTATCTGGACACATTTTCCCCACAAATGCACATGCTAACGTTATTAGCACAAGCCTATGGCAATTTGCATTGTATAAATTAGCCTAGCAGCTAGCAGACTTTTCCTTTACTCATATGAAGCCAGGGACAACAGCAACATTTAACAAAGGTAATGTTACAAAATTCGGCTCCATTACAACTCACAAGATTCACTGACAAAACAATTGTCTTATACTAAACATGTTTTCCAAACAAATACAACATGCTAACGTTATTAGCACAAGCCTATGGCATTTTACATTGTGTAAATTAGCCTAGCGATGAGCAGACTTTTCCTCTGCTCATATGAAGCCAGGATAAATCACACACAAGACTTAAAATGCTATTTTTGTGGAGGCTTTATTGTCTTCACAATTTATTGTTTCTTATCTGTGAAATTAAAGTAAATAAAAGCTTTGTTTCCACTGAGGGAAATGGTTTCAGCTTACAGAAACAGACAGGAGGTCTGCGTCGCTGTGATGTGTAGTTATATTTCTGTGGAGGTGCACGTCAGGCTACGGTGTAATCATGTTAGCTCCAGTGCTATGTGTAAAAACATTAGCATACAGCCCTGCTATTTATTATGTACAATTTCTCATATACCTGTTGTGCAGCTGTATATTTTCAAACAGGGAAAAATTACTGTCCTTGTGCTTTTTAGTTTGATTACAGTCTGTTTTTATAAAACTGTTTGCGACATCTCAAATGTGGCTTTGACTTATTTATACTGAGATATATATCGTGAATCACCAGTCAGCCTGTAAATGCTGATATATGAATTTTTGTCTAAATAATACAAAGCTGGTTGAAATTCAGCAAAGTATCTCTTTAAATCTATGCCATAATAATCTGGGCTGAGCTTTTTGGAAATAAAGGCTCCCTAAAAATGTCAAGTTAATGTTGCCTTCAATATTCTGAATTAAATATAAGGCCAACATTTATTGAATTATACTTTATTTCTTTGGGGAACAGCATCGTAGGATTAAAAAAACTTGAGCATTTATTAACATTTTAATGACACAAACTTGAAAGTATTTCAAAAACCTAAAAGATTCAGGGCTTATGAGGAAACATTTGGGGCTGGAGCCCCAGAAGCCACTGCCCCGCCTCTACCCCTGGATACAAATACATATTTTCTGCAGCACAACACTGATAATTGTATTTTTTACAAGGGGAATAATCCATTAGCATATGACCTGTTCATTTCTGTAATTGAATATCATTTTGACTTTGGAAAACAAATACTTGAAACACGCCGCGAGGGGTTCAAGATGGTCAGCGCAACAGGACCAATTAATTAGTGGAAAGGTGTCATCCGTTCCATCCTGCACTCAAGGGGCATTGTGTTTTACTCATTATGCTAATGGAAACTTCTAAAGCATACTGGGCCTGAGTATTTGGGGAATAAATTTTAGCAAACAAAACAGTAAAAGTGACTATATTCTCTAATGTTTCACAGCACTTTTCCATGGTACATCACAGATTCATCTATAATTCATGCAATCATCACTTTAAGTTTAAGTACCATTCACCTCTGTTGTATTTTCATTTGCTGTTAAAGTATTCTACCTAAGAGTCCATTAACGCTAATTTGTAATCTTGTTGGATGTCAAAATAAAAGCATGAAAATCCAACAATCTGTGCTAATAGGTGACAATGTTTGGTTAAGCTTTCATGCTGTTTCATATTTTCTTCACCGCATCCTCTCAGCTGCCTCTCTTAAAGCGGCTTAACGACTCTCGGGGCCATTTTCACACCCACACTTGCTGCTGTACCTAAATTCAGTTTAGGGAGTTTCAGGCAGTTAACTTACCTGAGGCTATTACAGCTATTTTTACTTGCCAAGTGCTTGCCACTGCGAGACAGTCTCATCTCCAGTTTTCCTTTTCCTGCTGCCTCCCCGGTGCTGCTATTTGATCAGGGCTTTGTCCGTCAGGTTTTATTGGTTTATACTGATGCGATGGGAATGAATGAGAAACAGGCCTGTGAAAAGGTCAGGAGTCAAATGAAAAATATGAATATCTCTCTCCTCTGTTTGCTAGAATGATATTGCGTGATATTTGGAATGTTTTCTGAATAATTCATGGATGAATGGTGACAGTCAAGAGGAAGGTCCACAGATCAGTGTGCTGTCAAAATGTTAAATTCCTCAAGCAAAACAACCGTCTGAAAAACAGGAAATTTACAGTTCCTCTTTCATGTGGAACTATTAAGTTAAAGGGACCTACTGTGCTTCTCCTTATTTTCTGTTTTATATATTTCATGTTCAGACTGTTCTGAATGCTCTGGCAACAAGATGACGTCAGATTGAGCCGGATTTCTCCATAGCACACTACTGTCAACACATTCTTACTCCGACCTCGTCACACATTGACGTTTGGTCATGGACTTTGCACATCAAGATACGATGTGAAAGGTACCTGGATGTGTTGGCTGCTGACATTCTGGGACACCTTGTCAATTTGCATTGTCTTCTTTCAAAATAAACGCACTACGCACACATGGTTACGTTTTGCCTACACTCGCACATGGTTTGGTTTCAGAAAACAAAGAACTGGGTTTACCTTTACAATCATACAGGAAGCAAGCACCAGTGGCGCAAGTGAAGGTCAGTGGTCGTTGGACCCATCCACCTCCCTCAGACTTTCACTGCCTTAACTTTAATTGCTGTCCTATCGCGTTTCCCCATGGCAACTGGCTGCGTATCATGCTAATGTAGAAGGATGGCTATTTTCGTCGGTGTCTAATGCCAGAAGTCACTGCCCAAGCCCTGGTTGGATCACTGTAAATGTATTATGTTGATCTGTTCTGTACGACATCTATTGCACGTCTGTCCATCCTGGAAGAGGGATTCCTCCTCAGTTGCTCTTCCTGAGGTTTCTACCATTTTTTTCCCTGTCAAAGAGTTTTTTGGGAGAGTTTTTCCTTATCCGCTGTGAGGGTCCATAGGACAGAGGGTATGCTGTAAGGCCCTCTGAGGCAAATTGTGATTTGTGATATTGGGTCGAAATTGAATTGGTTTCACCAACTTCAGAGTGAGACCGGGTTGCTATTATAGGTGTTAACATTATGTTGCCATAACTACTACATGAAGCTACATGCCAGCATCAGGGAACGAACATGTTTGTTTGTGGTTAGAAGCTTTTATGATGAAGTTCAACAGGAGAAATGCCGCTGTAGTCAGTCAATTCCAAGCTGTGAATACACTGCTACATGTAGCCACATGCTAACGTCAGGGAAACATGTAATCTTGGTTGCTGAGGTTGTAAATTTCTCTCTGATTTCAGATCATATTCCTGCTGGAACATGTTCGTTTGGGTTTAGGAGCTTTTATTGATGACTTCTAAAAAGGAGAAAATGCTGCTATACAGTCAGTCCCTGAATGTGACTACACTGCTACATGTAGCCACATGCTAACGACAGGGAAACATGTAATCTTGGTTGCTGAGGTTGTTAATTTCTGTCTGATTTCAGATCATATTCCTGCTGGAATATGTTCGTTTGGGTTTAGGAGCTTTTATTGATGACTTTTAAAAGAAGAAAATGCTACTATACAGCCAGTCCCTGAATGTGAATACACTGCTACATGTAGCCACATGCTAATGACAGGGAATCATGTAGTCTTGGTTGCTGAGGTTGTTAGTTTCTCCATGATGTCAGATCATATTCCTGCTGGAACATGTCTGGTTGTGTTTATAAGCTTTTATTGATGATTTTTAAAAGGAGAAAATGTTGCTATACACAGTCAATCCCCGGCTGTGAATACACTGCTACATATAGCCACATGCTAACATCAGGGAAACATGTAGTCTTTGTTACCACGATATCTAACAATCTCGTAGCAGAGTCTGTCTATTTTATTTTTTGCTCATCATCGTTTATTTTATTTTATTTGATTTATTTAATGCAACCTAACATGGTTCCAATACAGAGCATGAGACTGATCTGTTGCACAGAGTTTATAGCTATACTTTTTCCAAACCTTAAATGAAGTGTGCGCTGCACATGTGAGCATTTTTGTTGATCACCTCCGTCCAGTCCTTTTGTCATATCACATTTAACCATAGTTGTCTTTGTTTTTGTTGACGGACTCTTTCTATTCTGGCTCCCAATAACACAACACGACAACATTTTAAGACTCCTATGTAGCTTACAGCCCTGTGGTGGAGAGTCAAGTTTTGCCTCCAGCCAATAAAAGTACGTCATCGTCCTGAACATGGTTCAAGATCTCTGCTAGGCCAAATGCAAACTAAAGAAATTCCCATCCTTCTCGCTTCTGCAGTTACCAAGGCTCCGCTTGATATTGCTGCTTAAAATAGTAAAGTCAGCTTGTAGGAGACACGGGGACCATGGGGAAGATGAGCTAACAGTTAATCAGTACAGGTCATGACTCACAAATCTGGGGTGTTAGCCTCCAGAAAGTCCTGTGCAATTACTGCTTTACCTCTATATCTGACCAAAATTTTGATTATACTTGTTTGGAAAAGGAAGAAAACATCCAGTCCATCAAGTTAACTTGATTTGTGGCATATCAAGGAGCCTGTGTCAAAAAACTAAATCATACATGTGTGTAAGAAGCAGGGCTGTAGGGCTTTAAACCCTGTTTAACACATCAAGGTAACACTATTACTGTGTTGCATGTGGCTTATTTATTTTATTAATTAAGAAATTGCCTTCAAATTGCTCTAGCATATCAACAAAATATTTCTTATATTGGCTAAATTTGCATTACATAAAGAACTCCTATACCAAACCTGCAGACTTGTGCAACAATAGGCTTGGCAACGGGTCCCCAGACCTAATTAAATTATTTCCGTATTTGCACGCCACAATAGGGAAGAGTAATTAATTTTTTGCTCAAGTGCAATTCATTACCAAAGGCAATATCAAGTTTATTAAATGTGTCACAAATTAGTTTGATTAATTATATTTGCTGGAAGTTGGGAAATTGAAACTTCATCCACTTATAATTATACCTAATGGAGATATTTTCAAAGTTAAAAAAAAAAAAATGGGGAGGGAAAAAAAAGTCTTGGTCATTAACACGCATTGAATCACTTTGCAAGCCACTCCACAGAAACTAGAACTAAAGGATGGAGAGAGAGCTGCAGATGAAAGTGAGAGAAGTCACTACACACACACACACACGAACACACACACGAACACACACCACGCATTCATCAGACAACAGAGACTGCAGGAAATCTGCTGTCACTCATCAACATTTGCTGTTATCAAAAATTATTTATATTATGTTTACACTTTGCTCTCTCAGCACCTTAAACCCCGGTAATTAAACAACACCTGTTCTATTCTCGTCAAAATATCTGATGGCTGCCATCCCTGCCTAAGATCCCCTGCGGAGCAATGCTTTTGGCGTGTGTTGCTTCCCTGACTTTGAATCTAAAGGCAGTATTTAAAATGCTGCCTTTGTGATCTGTGAGCACTGGAGAGTCGTGTTTTGACAAAGAACATAACAGCTGTACGGTTTAATTTTCCTTCCCCAGGTGCTTTCATTATGCTCATGCTTTTAGAGACGAACTCATCACACCAGCATTTAAAATTGACAAATTTCAGCCAAATCAATTTATGTTGAAGGAACAGTGTTCTTAGTGGAATCTCTAGCAAAGGCAAAATAAGTGCGGCCAGATTCATGACCAGTTTAGTGAACTTTGAGACGCAAATTTACACTGTTGACCAAACCGACAGTTGGAGAAGCCAAAATGGAGGAAGCTAACATGCAGGTTTTAAGAATAATACATTATGATTAACTATTTCAACAATTTATCTGTTACTTTTTGGTTGTTTAAACGATTAAACAATGACTTTTAGCTAACTGATATTCTTGCTCAAACTCTAACCAATCTCAAACCTCATGCCTAAACCGGATGAACCCAACCAACAAAGGCAACAAGTAGGCAACATGTAGGCAATCAGGGTTGGTCCAATGCGACATTTTCAGACTATTAGAGCTTCGGAAGCATTAGCCTGCTATCTATCCTTGCTGAAACCATACAGAATCTCAGTCCTCATGCCGAAACTGAACAAACCCAATCAATGAAGGCAACAAGTAGACAATCGGAGTCGGTCAAAGGTGACATTTTCAGACTATTAAAGATTCAGAAGCATGAGCTGGCAGAGTATTGGGCAGTTCCTGTTCCGAATTGCTTTTATGTTCGCGGTTAGCTTGCCAGTTACAGCAGTTTACCTACCATTCTTGTGAGTCCCCACCATGTCATGAATTTTCTAAGACCAAACATCCATCCATCCATCCATCCATCCATCCACCTACATACCCACCTACCAAGGCACAGCCCTTATTTCAACCATTTATCTATTACTTTTTAGTTGTTTAAACGATTGAATTATGACTTACTAACTGATATTCTTGCCCAAAACCTAACCAATCTCAATCCTCTTGCCTTGACCTGATGAACCCAACCAACAAAGGCAACGAGTAGGTAACGAGCGTCAGTCCAACGTGACATTTTGAGACTACTAGCTTGCCAGTTACAGCAGTTCACCTACCAGTCTTGCTAGTTCCCACCATGTCATCAAGTTTCTAGGACCGAACATTTTACCATCTATCTATCTATCTATCTATCTATCTATCTATCCATTAGGGCCATAACGGTACATGTATTTTGTTTTATTTTAATTCCATTTTTGCGAGCCAAACCATTTAAAATATCTAGTTCCCCGACAGACATAATTGAGTGACGGACCGAGTCCCGTAAATCTCCGCTTTCACTTTGTGAAGCGCATTCTAGCATTTTGACAACATGGCAAGTGAGCCTGACGAACCTGAAGACCCACCCACACACCTTAAGTCCTCCGTTTGGGAACACTTTGGTTTCAGGGTAAAATACGAAGATGGAAATAAACAAGTGGACAGGACAAAAGCAGTGTGCCGACACTGCAGAACAGCGGTCGGGTATGTACTTGGAAACACGTCTAACATGCTAACGTTTGAACGTTAACCGGCACGACTAGAAAAAGCAATCTGGTGCAAACTACGATATCGTCGTCGTTTAAAAAGAAAGAGCGTTTCCCTGACCATCGCGCTAAAGAAATAACCAACGCCACTGGAGTTGAGTAAAATTGTTTAAGCTGCACTTTAGATATAAGCATGTTTTGTTTACTGCACTTTAACAAAGTGGGAAAGCTAAGTAAGTTCCTAGTAAAACTGAATCTGAGCAGGCTTTAAAGCTGACCAGCTGCACTATACTTTTTATTTTAATTGAGTAAAACTGTTTAAGCAGAAATTTATATTTAGATTTTTCATTCAAAAAATGTGTTAAGAAACAGCAGGATTTTATTTTTCACTTTTATATTTCTACTTTCATTCAAACAATGTGAAAAAGCAGGATTTTATATACATTTGTTTCATTCAAAAATAGGGTAAAAAGAGTTAACTGCTGTGGTGGTATGTTTTAATAAGGTTACCAATAAGTAAAAGATATTTAATAGTTGTCTATTTTTTTCATTACTGTACCGAAAAAAAACAAACCATGACTTGTGTACCGAGGTACGTACCGAACCGAGATTTTTGTGTACCGTTACACCCCTACTATCTATCTGTCTGTCTGTCTGTCCGTCCGTCTGTCCGTCCGTCCATCTTATTGTTGCACCACTTTCCGGTGTGACCAGAATCACTCACATTGTGACATACACAAGACAAATGTTGTATTCTGTTGTTTTACCAGGTCGGAATTTACAACCTAAGTAATGCATTTATGTGTCCTGCATTTCAGAATCGAATCATCATCATTAATTTAATCCAAACCTGCACTGACATCATCAGCACATTATCAGGTGCGGAAGTCATCAGCATCATCAACTTCCTCTATCCTTTTACTATTAAAAGGTGAATCAAAGACGTGAGGATGAAGGGAGGAAAAAAGCCTGTGTATCCATCTTCACTATCTTCTATCTCTCAGAAGCTTTTTACTCTCTCCGGTAATCACGCAGCACACCTCTCATTTCAATACAGGGCTGAGTGCGCTGAGTGAACGCTGCAATCTGGTCCTTGTAATGAAAACGTATATTCCAGCTCCCCTTCCTGAAAGGAGGCCCCATTAGAGGACTCAGTCTCATTGATTGAAATGCTTTTAAACTTGCACGTGTCCATTAATGCAGGAGGGGAGGCTTTTGAGAGGCACAAGACAATGGTACCATATATAAGCCATTCAATATAAAAGTAGGAGCAGTTCCCGGGTTTTTTTCTTTGTTGGTTTTTTTTTTTTTTTTTTTTTTTGAACCCCAGAGCCAGTGAATATATTCCAGCTCCAACTGAATTAACTCCACATTCTGATACTCTAAGGCCTGCTGATACCAATCAGCAATGCAAACATTTTATTTTCTAATGGGGGGATGTTTGATTAGAAAACCTGACTGCTCACACACCTTGAAACAAACTCCATTTGATAAACATCGAGTTACTCACTGATGCATCCTGAAAACAAGGACACCACAGGTACAGCACTGACTTGAATTGGTAATGGGTGTTGCAAAAACGCACCAAAATCCAATTGAGTGGGTTTATAAAGAGCACGGGGTTATGAAGAGACGTCTGCCCACCCTGTGGCCAAGATAATCTGCAATGATATATACCCTAGCGCACCTTTGCACCTGTCTGCGTTGACGGTCACTAAGTGAACGGTGAGGTCACATCCTGGACTTTAAAGGGATAAGATAAGTATGTAGGCATGTCTGGTAATAGGCTCAGGTGGCTTCTGCTTTAATGAAGGGAGAGAAATTGATTTGACATGCTTCGTCCGGCAACACCATTAACAATCCCGCTCTCCCATCTTGCCAGAAGCTTCTACACAAAGTAAAGACTTTTCTTTTCTCCATTATGCATACTATCTATTGCATCTAACATAATCTTCTCCCCGTGAAAGCAAAATACAACCCAAACACGTACAGTAAATGGCTCCCACTCCAAACCTGCTAGATTTAATCTTTCCTGCTCCCGACGGAGTTCGCCTCCGCACTCCTCTAGCTCCTTTCTCGGGAGGTTACGGTAGCTGTCGAGGGGGAAGAGCTGCGCGTTTGATCTGACCCCTCAAATTCAATTACGGCCCAATCAGATCCCCCGGAGACTGACCCCCTGAGCCAGTCAAAGTGGTCTCGTCTCATTTGGAAAATAGAGGCACGGATCCAGTTATGCGTTCAGAAAGAGAAGTCTAGGAGGTCTTGAAGGGGGTGTTCGAGATGATTATCTAATCTAAGGGTAAGAAGGGGAGATAAACGGTGGAAGAAGCAGCAAGGGAGGCAGACAGATGGGGAGAAAGAGGAGAATTGCGAATGACAACAATGACAAATCTCCCGATTCCATAAACTAACACACATCCACTCGAGTTGCCCTGCTGTTTTTAAACACACGCTGTCTACGTCTCAATCCAGATTCATGATCTGCTTATGTAGCCAGCAGGTTGCCTCAGATCAGAGCTTTTTTTAAAAAGAGATGCTCTGAGATGTGTGGGAGCAAGAATCTTACACAGCCTTCTTTTTGGTTTAATTTCCCTGAGTGGGAAAAAAAAAGAATAAAGTGTGCATTTACTCTGAAAGTGCTGCAGGATGCAGACAGATCAATTTTGTTATCGGTGTGGAGAACGCTGTCAGAGGAAAAAAAAAAGACTGCTTTGCTGTGCCCTGACATGACATGATAGAAAAGATAGCCTTGAAATGGATTTAGTGTTTCTTTGATGCCACATTTTTAGATGTTTATGCTCATTTTCAGATTCATGCTTGTATTTCTGGGTTTTTACCAAAACATGTTGAGATGCATTAATGGTCAAAAACCACTTTATTTAAACACACTGTCTGTGCTGAACACATTATTTGCCCTCTGCATGAGAAGGCCCAGTTTAAGGTGTTGTTTATCTCCATTTTTAAGCCCCCCTTCCAGCAAAACCCAGTCTTCTCTGATCAGCGTCTGGGTCCTCTGCATCTTGATGTCTCAGCAATCAATACAGCTTCAAAACACAATCGGACATGTTCTGGCAGGAATATGATCTGAATTTGGGAGAGAAATTAACAACGCCAGCAACTGTTATATGTTTCCCTCACATTAGCATGTTGCTACATGTAGCAGTGTACTTGTAACCAGCAAAATGACTGCGTATAGCGGCACTTTTTCCCATGAAACAGTCAAGATTGGTTAGGGAAATTCAAATCACCCTCCTCCACAGATATTGGTTAGAGTGGACACAACATCAGATTTAAGATGGCAATGGAGTGTAATGAGTTGTCAATTCTGTCTGATACCAGCAAACTACTAACATTGGAGCGGACCATTTATCAGTTACATTTTGCCATCCACTTCAACCATTTAGCTGTTACTTTTTAGCTAACTGTTTTAACAGTTTATCCATTACTTTCAGCTAACTGTATAAATCTTTTATCCATGACTCCAACCCATGGGCGTAGCGGACGTGGGGTACGCATGGGACATGTCCCCCGCACTTCCCGTATATGTGCCCTCTGTCCCCCGCACTTTTTTTTTTTTTACAACCGTTCAATACGTTTTTAACATGTGGTAACATGTTTTTCTGAGCCTTCTTTAAACACACCATGAGTAGGTGGCGCCAGGCGTCATACACATGCTGTCGTGTTGTGATCTGAATCAATCGCACAGACAAGACATGCTCGGCAGTGCTGCTGTGTGTTATGTTCAGCAAAGCAGCCACCAAGAAGCAAAAAACCTTGCACAGTTTCTTCCAAACAAACCGTGTAAGTTGAGCAATGCTGTTGCATGTAGATAATGTTTGCTAAATGATGACTAGTCAACAGATGCCAATATATCAAGTTAAGCTAGTTAACAAGAATACTAATGTTATTGTTACCTATGTTAAATACCTTGCTAGCTAGTTTCATGCTAGGAATAAACCCACTCCTCCTTAATAAGAACTTGTGCTCACTATTGCTTTGCACATATTTGTTTAATCTTTATTGCAACAATATAAAGAACAGGGTCAGGGAGGAGACAGTGGACCAGAGGCCAGCAAGGATGATCATACAGGGTCCTCACAGGTGAGGAGACATTATAACTGGCTGATAGAAAATATCTATAGCATAAAAGTGACTGTGTGATTAATTTCCACAGCTATGTCACCACTACTATTCCTAATTCTATTTATGATTTTTGCTTTGCACATTTATTATCTATATATTATTGCAATAGATAGAAGAGGGACAGGGAGAAACCAGGCAGGTATCTGACACTTAGTTATCTGGCTACTTACCCTGTAGATGCTTGAGGATCATTCTGTGTCAACTCAACAAGAGTTTGGCAGCTAAAACTTTAGATTTTGATAGTATATAATTTTAAAGAACTAAAGTCGGTCCCCTGGTGCTGTACTGTGGCTGTTTGTGGATATGTGGCTCTTTAGCCGCTAAGGAGAGGTGCAATTGAATGCGAGAGGATGATAAATCACTCAATAGACCTCTAAACAATTTGTCCCAACTATTTCAACCATTTGTCCATTTCTTTTAGCCAAAAATTTCAACTATTTTTCCATTTGTTGTAGTTAATCATTTGAACCATAATAACCGTAGCTATTTCAAGCATATTTTCAATACTTACTTATCAATTATTTATTGCTTTTAGCTACTTTCAACATGTAACATTTTGTTTTTTAAATCTTTTACACCATTTATCCATTAGCCACCTTGTAGCTAACTCAACTTGCTGTTTAGTACTTTAAGCTAACTATGTCAAAATGTGTACTTTTAGATATTTCGGCTTTTTATTTATTACCATCAATGTATTTTAACAATATTACTTTTAGTTAACTACTTTTCACACAGCAGAGTGTTGCCGTGTAGGCTCATGCTGGTTGACGTGATGGAGCCTCCATGTTTTTATTTTCTTGGCCAACATAGTAATAAAATGCGAAGTGCATCCTGGTACTGTTATGATCCTGGGTTTTTGTTTGTTGTCTGTTATCTTGAGGACTTTGTTTGTTGGGTTTTTCTTTATTTCATATGTTCATTATTTTTTCATTTGTACTTCCTGCCTTTGTGTGTTTTCCCGCCTTAGCAATTATCTGCCCGGCCCTGATTTGTTGCACCTGTTCCTCATCAGCCCTGCTGTCACCTGCCCCTCGTTACCTCCCTGCTCCCCTTGTGTATTCAGTCTTTGTGCTCACCTTGTTGATCTCTGCATTAGTGTCTGAGTTACTTGTTGGATTCCCTTCATGTTCCTCAATACCTGATTTGTTCCTAGTTTTGTGGGGTTTTTGTTGGTATGTTGTTTAACTTTAGCCTGCTTGTTGCCTTTTGTCATCAGCTTCATGTCATTAAAGCTCGCCTTTTGTTGTTTTAGACCTGCCTGCCTGCTGCGCTGCATTCGAGTCCTCTTTTAAACCCTGAAACATGATAGGAACAGGTAGGCACTGCAGAACAACTCAGCTCTCTCGGCCAATATAGCACGCACTGATGAATTTATCACTTCAATTGACTGTATTTACCATCAACACTGTTCGGGTGAACAAATGTCCAACTTGTTTGCAGCTACACTGCCTGTTTTATTCAATCCAGCTCTGTGTATCCAAGAGTCACAGGCCATTGACAGTTTTTAAAATCCATATTCGAAGCTGTCCGAGGCACAGTGACTGTGAAACCATAATGAATCGAATCTCCCACAATGTGATATTCACATGCACACATTAGCATATTTTACCTTAATGTGCAAAGTGTAGATATGCCAGCTGGGAGGTCTGTCATTCGTCATCTAGTAGACAGGATATTTGATATGTAGACGACTGCCCTACTGAATTTCTCTGCAGGAGGTGTAGCCAGTGTGACCTGCTGAAACTTTAATACACTTAACTATTAATAGAAAAGGGGGGACGTGGGGGCATGGGTAAACTCAGAGTGCTTGGCAGTTTATAAATAATAATGGCTGGTGAACACTTTAAGAAGATGGTGGACATTATGATATATTCATATGTGATGTGAATGAGCTGGAGAGGGGGAAATAAGACAAGTTTTTACTCGACTTCTATAATTTCATCACGCGTCCTTTGCATAGCCATTTTGCCATAATGTGGCTTTTACTCTGACTTTGAAACATGATTTCCTTGATGCGTCCATTTTGAAATGTCATTTCCTCGGAAATGCTGGCAGTTCAGTCTTTCTTTATTTACTTCCAACAAAATTTCCAAAAAATGGGTTTTGCTGATGAGATAAAACAAAAAAAAAAAGCTTGTGTTTGAAAAATCAGGATGACAAACACAAGCACAAATAAGAAGTGCAGAACAATGAGCTCCAGCAGAAGCTATATTGTCATTGCTGAGTGCTTACCTGTATGGAATTTGGCACTTTTCATTCCAGTTAGCACCTTTTCTCCTCCTATTTCCATTTAAAGTATATCAAGAAGGAATTCACAAAAGACTAGATTACAGCATCATGGAACAACAGATATCTGCCAGTGGGTTTATTTATGCCACTGAACATTTTGCATGAAATGACTCACCGTACACAGTCATCACCGGGGAGTCAGTGGTGACAGCAAAAGTCATGCATTTATGATCTGTCATCTATTTTACCGAACATACAGCTCTGTCGTGTACAGCGCTTTTAGAGCTGCGTTTCATCTGTTCGACAGCGGGGAATTAATCTCACAGAAATCTTATTCTATGGACTAATACATAAGAGATTAACAGGAGTGACGTGTGTGTGTGTGTGTGTGTGTGTGTGTGTGTGTGTGGGAGACGAGGGGTGAGTGTGTTTGGTGCATACAGTATGTTTTGTGTGCCACCAGTAAAACCTCCCAGAGTCTCACACAGAGCCCAGCAGGGGTTTGTATTATGCCTCACCAGCTCACTAGCACCCCCTACTGCTACGCCACTGCAGCCTAGTGACAGGCCGATTTCACAGCTCTCCAGGCCTGTGTGGATGCATGTTTGGTGCATGTGTGTGAGGTCCAGGTGGATAGATGGGAGCCCGAGACCCTGCGGTGGTGCAGACACGGTTGCTGAGCTGGTTGTCGCATGTAAACAGTTTTCAACTCAAGCCTTTAAGGCACCACCACCACCACCAACACCTCTCCCTTCTTCTTCTTCTCCTCCTTTTTTTTTGCATTTCAGTATCTTTGTGTTGAAACATTGAGTTGTGCATGTGTGCATGTTCTCGCACGCACTCCCCGAGTTGCTGACAAATACACTATTGCACATCATTCAGTGCATTTTAGCACATTGATCCAGCTGTTGGAGTCAATATTGTCCTGAGCTGTAAGTCACGTGAGTGCTGGAGTGTGTGAGATGTGCACACACACACACGCACACACACACCAGCACCGGTTATGGCTAATGAGGGAGGGCCGGTGCACTGCCCAGGGGGCCCTTCCTGGAGCGCTACTCCAACTCAGACAGCGGGATGATTAATGGAATGTAAATGTTGATGGATTATTGAACAGGGAAATGATAAAGTTGGCCCGTGCTCCCATAAAAACCAGGCAGGGCACTCGGAGTCGATCAGCTCATGCGTGCGTATGTGTGTGTGCCAGAGTGCAAAAGTGCACAAGGGTGTTTATGGGGGCAAACCTAATAGCCTGAGGTTTAAAAGCCACAACCCTTTAACCTGCTTTTAAATAGCTAAACGGGCGCACAAAAGCAAAGCTGGTAAAAGCCAAATACAGAGCGAAATCAATGGGGTTCTTAAGTGGGTCATCAATACTCCGAGAAATAAAAATTACTCTGATATGATGTAATTAAATCCTCAATTGGATAATCACATTAAATTACAATGTTTGCTGTTTCTTTCTCCTCTCTGTTTTTGTTGTAATTCACTTATAGACTCGTATCAAGTGTCAAAAACCGGAGTGAGTGGGAAAACCTCTGCTCTTTGTCTTACTCAATAGCTCCACATTAAGTCAGCTCAAGTAATTAATTTCCAGCAGAAGGGAGGCACTCATGGACTCAATACTAAATGAGGAAAAATTATATGCCGGATAATGCGCGGCCTTATGAATAGCTAGATGCCCCAGCTAATAAGGTATATTTTTCTGGGGAAGAATAAACTCAGTCAAGATGAAAACATAGATTTCA
Organism: Epinephelus fuscoguttatus; assembly: GCF_011397635.1. NCBI lineage: Eukaryota > Metazoa > Chordata > Actinopteri > Perciformes > Serranidae > Epinephelus > Epinephelus fuscoguttatus. The sequence goes on from NC_064774.1 coordinate 11,739,411, forward strand.
TATCAAACAATTTATGTTGTGGTTAATTAATTCCTCCTTTTGATGGCTTATGTGTCAGGTTTTGGGTGTCTGTGTGTGTCTGAGTGTCTATCTGGCAGCACACTAACACACTGTTACAGCTCGCTGCTGGATTTATTGACTATGTTTTAAAGTCATGAGGGAAGATAAAGCAGGAGGCAGCACACAGGCTGATACTCAGATTGATCCATACAGAAATAGAATATATATAGTCAACCTCCATATATGAAATATATATGAACATATGAAGTAAAAACATAAATGTACTTGTATATGAAACCTATTAGAAAGTGGAACAGTTTCATATATTGACATTTATGTCTACCCCATATAGATATGTATGTATGTTTATGTATGTATCATACATTTATTGCCATATATATCACATAATGTATACATAAAACATATATTTATTGGTACTCAACTGACTTATCAAATATAAAGAAGAAAAATAAACAAACAGAATTTTTATACATACGATGTTTTCATGAATATATAAACATATATAAACCTATATATAAACAACATAAACATTATATATATACATACATACATGTTGTATAAATATATATATCTGTTCCAAAGCCCATCAATATATGTTAATATTGTATATGTAAATATATATATATATATATATATATATATATATATATATATATATATAATATATATGTATATGTTTATATTATATATGTAAATATATAAAATGTATAAATAAACATATTTAGGCATACAGACCTTTGGTATAGTATGTGGATTTTATAAACTTTCAAATATAAACGTATATAATTCACAAATAATGTGGTATAAAAAAAATCATCATGTATGTATATATATGCGCATAAATAGTATATGCTTATTTTGTAGACACATGTTATGACAATGTATATCAATCCCAAAGCCCAACAATATATGTTGATGTTATATATGTAAATGTAAAAGATAGATCGACATATGTCAAAAATTAATAAGAAAAACATATAAGCATACAGAATTCTTGCATATATGTTCTATACTATAAAGATTCACCATATAGATATTTTTAATTAATATATGTGCATATAATATATGCTCATAATATATACATACATATATATATGTATATATATATATATATGTACGTATGTGTGTGTGTGTGTGTGTGTGTGTGTGTATATATAAATATATATAATATATATATTATGAGCATGAATATATATATCCATCCAAAGCCCAGTTAACATATAGGCATACAGAATTATGGTTTATACGGTATGTGGTTTTCATAAACACATATAACTAACCTTTATCGTCACAACATATAATATGGTATAAACATTCATCATGTAAACATTTTTAATATATGCACATAAAGAATATCTGCATATTTTGTAGATATATATGTCATGTACATTAACATTCATCCCAAAGCCCATCAATACATTTTGATACAAAACAAAAACTAGATAGGTATGTAAAAATGATTAAGAACACATATATAGTCATACAAGTTTGTATATATAGTGTGGTTTTCATAAAGTTAAATATAAATTCAATATGTAAATTATACGTATGGTCACAACATATGATATGGTATAAAAATTCATCATAGAAATATTTTTGATTCATGTACATATAGTTTATGCTTATATCATATACATATATGTTATACATATATTTATCCATCTCAAAGCCCAGCAATATATGTTGATATTATGTAAATATAAAAGGTAAGGCATGTATGTCAATAACTAAACAGAAAAATATAGATAAACAAACACTGTTTTTGTAAATGTGCATAAATAAACATATATCATTAACATACATTGTAGCAGCATATATGTCTGTACAAAAATTCATCCCAGATATGTTAAATATATTAACATATACAAATTTTACTATGGGGGCGGCACGGTGGTGTGGTGGTTAGCACTCTCGCCTCACAGCAAGAGGGTTGCCGGTTCGATCCCGGGCGTGGGAGCCCTTCTGTGTGGAGTTTGCATGTTCTCCCCGTGTCAGCGTGGGTTCTCTCCGGGCACTCCGGCTTCCTCCCACAGTCCAAAGACATGCAGGCTGGGGACTAGGTTAATTGATAACTCTAAATTGTCCGTAGGTGTGAATGTGAGCGTGAATGGTTGTTTGTCTCTATGTGTCAGCCCTGTGATAGTCTGGCGACCTGTCCAGGGTGTACCCCGCCTCTCGCCCGATGTCAGCTGGGATAGGCTCCAGCCCCCCCCGCGACCCTCAAGAGGATGAAGCGGTTAGAATGAAATTTTACTATGGGTATGTCAAATATGTTTTTAACATATGTCAAATATGTTATTAACATATCCTGATCTATACAAATGATATATACATTGACAAACATATATGTACTATAAAATATTGTGCTGTTCATTTACAGTTAAATACTGGCTACTAGTTGCATCAGTTTCACAGTAAGTTACCGTATAATCTTTACAGTTAATTCGAGTGAATTGACAGCTGGATACTGTGATCTCACAGAAGCTACGCCTGCATATTACCATGACTTAGCAGTATGCTCCTGTAAAATTACTGTATTTAACTGTAACCTCACAGTTAGAGTCCAGTACATTACTGTGATATAACAGTAAGTCCCTGTAAAGTTACTGTATGTAGTGTACATTGGGTTTACTGTGATTTAGCAGTATGCTCCCACAGATTTACTGTATTGCACTGTAATCTCAAAGTTAAGTTTAAGTTGCAGCCTTTGAGGTGATAATAATGCAATTTATTGTGAAATTTTCGTTACATATTGTAACTTTCTGGAAATAATTTGCAGTGTAATCATAATATATCACCTTATAGGTTATATACACAGCAACATCAAGCTTTATATAGTCTTTCATGACATATGTAGATATTTGAGTCATATTTATGTCATACATAGATCACAATATCAAGATTCAAAACTATATTAAGTGTCTTTTACCCCAAAGAACAGAAAAGTTGAAATATAGCACAATATAAAGAACTCAACAGAGCAAGATCTTCTAACTTGCTCAACTTTGATTCTTACACCGCGGTATCTCCACATCTTATCTCCTCTTGGATGCTTCAAGTTCAGCTTGGCGGATTTGAATCAACAGACAAACTTCAGGGGGAAGAAAGAGGATTAGTCGATTGTTGCCCTCACCACACTCGAGCTGAATACAAGAAGCTGTGGCTACGCCGGGCAACCCGTGTACTGTTTTTACTAGACCTCCCCTATAGGAACACACAGCTCATACCAAATGAAGCTCCTCTAAAGGCCACTTGCATAACTCCTCAGTGAAGAGTGACCTTTTATTTTTTTTACTGATACCACACAGAGTCACAGCCAGAGACTGAATACTGTAATAAGTTTCATGGCTCACAGATATTTATAGTAAACCATGAGTCTGTCTGGTTTTGGAAATATATTACAGTCTTGACACCTTAAAATACCCCATCCCCCATGTTTGGACAGACAGTGGTATTCAGATGATGTACTTAAATAGAACTTGCTACCTCCATAAAGGTACAAACGCTAACAACTATTAGGGAAATTTTATGACAACATTAAAAGTATAAATCTCAGAGAAACGGCCCCTGCGAGTGTCGTACAAATATATACAGACATAACATAAAATTAAGTGATAGTTAATACCGATGCATTAAAGGTATACTACTTAGGAATTATTGGCTTCTGTTCATCAACAGTATTGCCAGTGAAAGTTAAAATGAAAGTAATCTCTCAAGACAGATTCTGCAATTTACATTGTAGAATCTGTCGGCAGCCCTGTGTGAAAGACGACTAGAGATGTGTGGGGGGGGGGTTGAGTTTGAACTATGCTGCGCTTTAGCCAGTCACAATGGAGGGGGCGTGTTCTGTGTACCTACAGAAACAGCAAGCTCCGCGTCCATAGCCGCTCCACCCAAAACACCGTCTTGTCAGTGTGAAAAAAAATATTTTTTCCAGCGGATGTCTTAGTGATTGATAGTGACAGTGATTGAGCTAACTGGAGTAGTTTCATGTCGTATCCGACAACGGGAGGCTTTTAACAGATGACGTCCTGATGTTAGCTTTGCTAACTGTCCCCGTCAGCTGCAGCCACTGATGCTTTCTAGACATCGTGATTTCCCAAAACTGAATAAATACCAGACATAGCAACACAAAACTGCTTTGCTAGCTCAATCATGTTGTAACTAAGATATCCGCTGGAAAAAATATTTTATTCACAGACCGTTTATTGAGTTAATACCTTATTTTTATACAGTCTATGGTTATTACAGACACCGCTAACGGCTAATGTTAACAGCTAACGGTTAGCCCAGCTAATCTACGATAACTATGTTATTTACAAAACGTGCACACAGAAATAGTAACGTTTGTCCAATCATTGTGTTTATAGACTTAACAAACATCAGATTAGTCTACATGGTGATATAGTGTTGTGAAAAATGTGATATATCGCTAAACTCTGCTGGTTTTCTACCCGAAGTATTTGTAAACAACACGGCAATTCCCTGGGGGCACCGCTGGAAGTGAAGGGGGTGAGCGATCCCAGAGGCCCCTGCACTTCCGTTAGTCGAAAAACTCCAGGCTGTGCTTCCAGAGGTAAAGTACGAAAAAAAAAGTGTTTGTTTTTTTTTTGTTTTGTTTTTTTCACCGATAGATTTCCAGATTGAAATGAAAGCTATCCCTACATTCACTCTCATTCACTTGGCGTTTTGGCTCGCTATGGTTGCATTTTTCAACCATTTTCATAGCTTCCTATTGGATGACTGCTGCTTATGGTCTTGTACCTAGTAGCTGCTTTTTAAGTCCTGACCTCACCTGTGCAATTCGCTTAGAAATGTCCTGAATGAAGCAAAGCAGGAAGAAATAAGAAACAGATATATGAGATGGTCCTCAAAAATACGACCACATAGGTCATTTATACGAGAAGAAATTACAACCTGTATTTACATTCTTTGGTTACAAGAGCAGAGGAGGAAGTCAAGCAATGTGGTATTAGCGAGAAAGTCCGCAAAGCACTCAAACAAGCACCAGACTTTCACCCAGGAGAAGGGTGTTTGTGTCCTGTGTGAAATGTAGAGAAAGTCAACGTAGAGTTATTTCAAGCAAGTTATGTAGTATGTTGACGTACCTTGGCAACAAAGCAAAACCATTTTTTCCCGTAAACGTTACCAGGGAGTTTTGTTGTCTTAATCCAACCATGTAGTTTAAGGGCAACTGCGACCGTTTCATGTTACCCATGTGTTCAAAACTGTGTTAACAGTCATATATAAGCTATTTTGTTGTCCATGGATAGGTGTTCTACTTGGGAAACACTCCTGTGAGTTGTTTTCAGAGGGTAGGATGTGACATACCTTAGCTTCACTACCTTTACTATAGAAGGCCAAATGAACCATTTGTCTGAACTTTATTAGTCTTTTATTTTTGTGTGACGTTACCCTAAATCTGTTCAGTAACACCTCTGAAACTATAACCTGTCAAAAATACATGCCTACCTTTGAAGATCCCACCACACAGAGCTGTAATATCTGGAATGACTTCTTTTTTTTTTACCAACTTCCTGTAGGAGGCCAACTGAAAAGATCCAGTGACATCTAGTGGAATGTTTTTGCATAACATATTTGAACCGAATGGCAGAGATAGCTCAGTCACGTTGAGTTCAACACATTTTTCATGAAGATATAAGGACTCAAAATGTGCCATACCAAACGGTTGAACTGAACATTAATATATTTTGTATGTAAAATCTCAGGATGTAAAGTAGCTGGAAACTAAAGCTGTCAAGAATGTAGTGGAGTGAAAATATTTCCCTCTCCGTGCACCAGAGTAGAGGTATAACACAGCATGAAATTAAATACTCAAATGGCGTTCTCCAGATCTGCAGTAAATGTACTTATTTACATTCCACTATCAGACACAGAGGAAGAGTACTTTACAGTGAATGTTCAGATATAACATGTCCAAGGCATTGTCCACAAAAGGACATCATTTCTCCCCTGATAAAAAATGTTGCTCAGCATGCAGTGCCACCCTCAAAAGCATCCCCCTGCCAGCCCGTGGCAGATGCTGCAGTCTCAGCCTGCCTGCCTGCGTGTTGACAGACTCTGGCTCTCCAGCTAACAAGCCAGTTGTGGAAAAGTGCAGTTATGGCGTGAAGGCCTCCCCGGTGCTGTGCCATTACCCAGCTCCTGGCAGGGTTGAGGGAGATCATCATTTTCACATAACAAACCGTAGATTATTATTTTGCAGACAGTTTCCTCAAGTGGAAAATTAGCTTCCGCCAACCGTGCGTCTTTCCGCCCACATTCACCGGCAACAATTTACCACGCAAAGAAAAACGGCGTAAATGAAACTAATCGCAGGAAAAGGGATCCCCACCTTCTGTTGGCAGAAGCCATCAAGCAGCCCTGAGATGGGCTGCTTATAGCTGTGCCTCTCAGAGGAGGGGGAGCCTGCAAACAGGGGCTGCAAATTGCTGTTTAAGGTACAATTTACCCGTTTTTCATGATGGCATTCATTACAGCAATGTCTTTTGTTATGCTCGGATTTAGCAGCTGCTGTTGCATATAATTATTTGCAAATTCTCTGTTCACCAAATCCAACACCAATATACAAACTCACATCACTGGCAACACGCAGAAAGTATCCTCCTGAGGTGATGTGAGTGTCAAAGTGCTCAATCATTTCCTCAAAGTGTTCATAAGACGTGCAGAATTAACCTTGAGCTCCCACTGAGATGACGACGAGTGATCGATTGATTAGCCTCGGTCATTCATTAGACAAATCATTTCTTTTGACTAAATGATGGATGGTGTGACGGATGTGTCAGAGGTGTGTGGGACGCAGGAACAAAACATGACAGATCAGGCAGTTAGCTGATACTTGAATGTCAAGAGACGAAGGCTTGTGGTATCGTCAAAGGCAAACAACTCGAAACTGGACGATCTGATCAGTGAGAACTGTTCAGGGAGTAAACTCAGGTAAGGTCAGTGTAACAGTGTGTTGTTGAGGGTGTGGCCTTTGGCTCTCATTTTTAGATTTCACACAGAGGAGATCATATTTTAAGGGCACAACGAGCAGCAAGTTCTTCTTTCTCTTGTAACAGCAAAACAAAGTGAACGCTGTAGAAGTTTTAAGAGTTCTTTCACACCTACCCTGTTGGGTTCGGTTCAGTTGAACTCAAGTTCGTTTGCCCCCTGAGTGCAGTTCGTTTGGGCAGGTGTGAACACAGCAATTGCACTCAAGTGCGCACCAAAACAACCAGACCGAGACCTTCTTGAAGAGGTGGTGAAAACGTGTTCTGACCTCGATCCGAACCAACTGCAGATCACTCCTGCCATGTGTAGTCTGGCCCCTCCGCTGTGACCACTTTACATTGGGAGACCCTACCAGGAGCTATTGGCCCCCGGACGACACAGCTCCCAGGTTCACATAAACCTCTCCACCACATTAAGGTGGCGACTCTCGGAGCTTGGAGTAGATCCGCTGCTCCTTCATGTAGAAAGGGGTCAATTGACGTGGTAAAGGCATCTGATCAGGATCCTCCTGGGTGCCTCCTGATAGAGGTGTTCCGGGCACGTCCAACTTGTAGGAGGCCCCAGGGCAGACCCAGAACACACTGGAGGGATTATATATCTCATCTGGCCTGGGAACACCTTGGAGGTCCCCCAGGAGGCGCTGGAAGAGGGACGTCTGGGGTGCTTTGCTTGGCCTGTTGCCCCTGCGACCCGGCCTTGGATAAGTGGATAAAAATGGATGGATAGAACCTAAATTGGATGACATATCAGCATCTAATGATGCTGGTGGTGAGCTGGGTATCTGTGGGTAGTCATATGCTGTTGTCTTTTTCCTCAAGAAAGCAAGGGTCTTTGCAGGGATCAAAAGCAAGCATATACTCTTAAACAACCAGACTGGACATTGATGTCTCTGTCCAGAGAGAGCAGGTTTTCATGTTGTACTTAGCCTTAAATCTATACTGTTTGGCTCCATGTCTTGGGTTTATTGTCCCACTCTGCTCAAGGTATGATTTTTCCTTTCATTACTCACAATGAGTATATGATTACCTGACCTCTGCACAATCCATAGATCTGTTTTTCGTCCTTTGTGCAGTTCACAACAAATTCAATTGTACATGGTGATTGCTTTCATTGATTCTTACATTCCCCCCGTCCCACAAGTCCAACATGTATTCCACGTCACCTCCTTCCCCTTCACACACCTTGCCGCTCTCTAATAACGTGACCCTTTTCTGCGAGAACGAAGAGGGTACCCGGGCGGCCCGTTGGGATTTGACCAATTTAAGATATTCACAGTGGCGGGGGGCTAACGTATCATTTGCGTTAAATCTCCGGACGAGCCTCATACTAATTAATTGAATCATAGCGATACACGGGTAGAGCCAGGGGCTACAGATGGAGCGAATTAGGCCTCGTGGAGAAGAATGGAGCAGTCGCAGGAACATGGATGGAGGAGGAGATGGGAGGTGGGGGGGCAACCTCATGGGGATTGTGGCTTAAGGCAACCTCTTTTCTAGGCAACAGATCTTCAGTGCATGTAATTAGACAGGGCGGGGTGGGGGTCTTGGCAGCATTTTTCATTTAATACATTGCTGATGTGTCTCGCTGATGTATGTAAGAGAAGTGTGTGTGTGTGTGTGTGTGTGTGTGTGTGTGTGTGTGTGTGTGTGTTCAAATAGAAGCTAGCACCACTAAATTAAGATTTATTTAAGCGTGCAGATGGAATAAAATTTAAAGGACGGACTAAGCTGGCACCACGGGAGTTGAAAGACGTGGATTGTATTAATGTATCGGTATGTGGGTATAACGTCATCTTTTATGAGGATAGACAAACAGGAAGTGTCATGCCTCGACGTGACAACAGAGAGGATGGAGATGGAGATGGAGATGGAGGTGGAGGTAGAGGGGGGTTGGAATGACTCTGGTGTGCCCGAGCAGTTTTGATAAATGATCGGTTTGTCTTGGTGAGATTATTTCATTCTTCACTGCAAATTGGATAGCATGCAGATATTAGGATGAATGCGGCCGGGCCTCCAGCATGATGCCCAATGATGTATGTTTGCAAGTTGAACAGAGCAGGAGAAGAAGGAGAAGCGGAAGGAGGAAGGAAGCGAGTGTGCGGTTGAAAGCGGGAGACACTGTGCCTCCCGACTGATGGGAAGCACAGAGAAATATCGGATTCTAACACCGCCGCGATGAAAGGAAGACGTGGAAACGTTCACGGCTCCGATAACAGAGTGAGCAATGCACACACAGCCTCGTACAGGCTCTCCACGCGCATGGCTTTCCAGTTGGTATTCAGTTCATGAGGAAGAACAGGAGGGAAGACGCCTCTCTCTTCCTGCTCCCCTTTTTCCTCCCCGTCTCTCCCTGGCTCTCCGTCATTGTGCCAGATGATAGATGGAAATCTCAGATTGCTGTAAATTGAACATTGCGTCCAGCAGACCATTCATAACGCCGTCCCTTCCCCGCTGCTATCATCAACATCACACCGCGCAGCCCGCCGCTGACAGCCTGGGCTTTAATGGAATAGTTTGAGATGCTCAAGTGTTGACAATAGTGCAGGGGTTAAGCCACTGCTGGAGCACAAGCATGTTGCACGAGTCTGAACAGGCTGCTGAACATGTACAGTAGATGCCGGCGTGGAGACGTCGCCTGTGCAGGTTTAGAAACTAACATAAATTAAGTCTATATGTGTTGTGACCTTGATGGCTCGAGTGTTTATCGTGGCTGCTTTTCTTGCGCCGAACTAAAAGCCGAATATCCCCACAAAGGATAAAGCAAAAAAGAAAAAAAAAGAAAACTCTCCCATCTCAGCAGCTGCCCGCCTTTCTCTCCTCTCCCTCTCTTCTTTATCTTTCTCTGGGTGATGTCTCCAGTTCAAAGCACACACTGCACACGGACGGGGACTTAATCTGCCGAGCATGCTACAAAGGCGACCTTGAGGGGAGGTTTGATTGAGGTGTTCAAAACCCGGGTGAAAAAGAGGATTGATAGAATCAAGCAAGTGAGATTACTTCACATTCTGTACCACACCCACCCCGCTGACCTGGGGATAGTGTTGCAAATGAAGCGCCGGCGCAAGTTTGAGAGAGGGTGGGGGGGGGGGGGAGTGAATGAGAATGATGAGAGGAGAGGAAGAGAGTGAAGGTTGCGAGAGGAGAGAGGAGAGAGGAAGAGGAGGCGTTAGGGACAGGAGAGAGGGGGAAGAGAACTTCTGTTGGAGCTGCGTGATCAAACCGGGGAATCATGCAGACTGTGAATATTGATGCCGGAGTTTGACTCTTTGTACTGTACAAGTTTTTGATTAGTTCCACTAATCCTAAAGCTTCAGCTGTATGTGCCGAAGGAGAAACTAAATAAATAATCCGGCAACGAATGGCAAATATTGTCGGGGGAAAAAAAAAGAATTCGTAGCGAGTGAAAACCTGGCGCATTTGTTTGCTCGTAGCTTCCTCTCCTCAAGAGGGCAAAATTGCCGGTGCCTATTGATTCCTCTTGTCTGGCTTTGGAGCTATGCTAAGTGGAACACAGCTTATTTGATACATACTCCTTGTGTTGTTACATAAATGCTGCTTTGTGTGTATTTCCTCTTTTCATCTCCTTCTGCTCTTAAAAAAAAAAAAAGAAGAAGAGGGGGGGAGTCGGGATGCTCTCCCGCACTACAGTCTGCATTCATCAGTTACGAGAGCCTCGCAATTATTCCCCCCTCTTCAGTCAGAAAAGTCAACCTGCCAGTACCGGCACGCAGATGAATGACTGTTGTCTCCTCTGCCGGATTATTAGCCAGGAGATGTGTGTACACCGACGTCTCAGACGCCTCTGTTTCCCCTCGCCGCCCCCCCTTCCTCTACTCAATATGTTCCTCTTTGTGTTTCTCGTCAGGAAAACAAAATGCTGTCGGGAGGGAAGGGAAAAAGCCAGAGTGCAAAGCTTGATGAGAGGCTTGATGATGACAAGCGTGAAGGATCTGATATAGGTGCCCCCTAGAAAGCTTTATTGCTAGCTGCTGATAAGACGGAGAAAGGAAAAAAAAAAGTAGTTTGCCACTCTTCACCCTGAGGTTGAGAAAGTAGAAAAGCCACCAAACACAAGGAGTGTTTATAACAATCAGGCAAATGTGTTTTAATAAAGGAATCCAGGTTTATAATTTAAAGCATTTCACACGCTTTATAAGGAAACATCTTCCTGTTATCTATCCGTAATGATCTGCCAATACCGTCCTACTGTCTATAATTAAATGGTTAGGTGTGTGCTTTACTTCATCCAATTCCCATTAGCAGTCTTTTACTCTGTGTCCATGCTCTCTGGACCGTTAAGCGGTCAGCGAGGAGAAAGTCCAGGCCGGGGGCCCCATTAATTTTGGTTACCGTCTTGTCTTATGGGCCTCACAATGTCCGTGACCGGCAATAAAGGCCAGAGACCTATTATTTAAGAAGGGAAAGGTGAAAAGGGAAGCGGAGCAAATGGGAACGGGGCTTAGCTCAGCTATATGGACACAGTCTCACATCACAGAGCCGCTGTCATCAGAGGGGGGAAAAGATATGTTTCAGTTCTCCAAGGATATATTAAAGGCCATGCAGGGAGAGGAGGGGTTGAGGAGAGGATGATGGCGTATGTTCAAGAAGTTAAAGTAGACGATGGAGGAGGGAGAGACGGGGATAATATTGGGCCTCATTAACCAATATCATTCTAAGGTTTTTATTGTATTTGTTCTTAAAAAAAGTCTGCATCAGATTCATTGTTTCACACCTGTAGTCTTTAAGTGATGAATCCCCTTGTTGAAAGCACATGCCGGTTGATCTGACTTAGCATAGATAAACGCCTCGTAAATCAGGTAATTCAAAATGTCCAGTTGAAAGTCTAAAGAAGGGGGAGCACCGGACTCCTGACATAAAAAATAAACTTCAGTAGCTCTTAAACAGAGGTACATCTGCAGAAAGTCAACGCCAAAAGAGCGATCATACGTAGTAGCATTAGAAGTGGACATAACATAACACAAGGAGATGCATAGGGTGCCAAAAAATACGCCATAATCAACCGCTACAGTAGCGCAATTGTCAGGACTGTGGACAGAGATGAGCACATGGCGCTCTCAACGCGTTCTCATCCCAAGTCGTCACATATCGCTGCTTCGTTGTGGACTTTCACGTGTACATATTATGCGCTAGGTATCCTCCTGCGTCTGCTGTTGACGTTCTCGGACAGCACTCCCACCACGCGATGTCAGCAAAAGCATGTGGTTAGCTTTAGAAAAATGGTTTGGTTCGGTTGTCTTTAAGTTTTCGTGCCCAAAGCACGCCAAGGGGCAAGCCAAAATCTCAAGGCACGCCTGTACATTTTTTAGCTAGAGTTTGCCTCTTCATTAGGAAATACGTGCCCACAACATTCTGACACAGTCAATTAAAAATTCACTCCTAACTTTGTGTATTAGCCTAGTTGAACATGGCAGTAATTATTTCTGGTTGTCACAAAATCCCACGGCACACCTGGACTGGCATCACGGCAGGCACACCATTTAAGAACCAACTGGTTTGCGTCTACATTCATACTGGAAGCAAACACCAGGGTCCTGGGTGAAAGTCCAGGGTTTGTTGGACCCATCCACCACCTCTCCAGCCTGCTCTAAAGAGACTGTCCAGCTCCTTATATAAAGTCATCACCAGCAGCATTTCAAACTGACGCAATCCTGTAATGTATCATACTGCTGCGACAGCCACCATTCGACTGACTGGCAGCATATCATAACACTGCGAATGGTTCTGTCTGGCCACGTTACGAACTGGAGCCACCTGCTGGTGTGTCATACCACTGCAAAAGGGGGCTATGGCGTCTGTGTCTGATGCCGAAATTACTGACAAAGCGGTGGTATTTGACGACTTCGGAATAGCAGCGGAGAGATGGTGGAAGGTGGACTATTGCACGCAATGTCTCTGTAGGTTATTAACTTTTTGGGAATGCTGCTTTGTCACTTTTTTCTGCTCAGGGCTGAGTTGTGGCTGTTTTTATGTTACCACTGATCATACCGTGGAGAGTTTCATTAGCAGACTGTAACTATAAATTGAAAGGATGTTTTGCTGCCTCTTCCAGCAGCTGGAGTCGGAGAAAAATAACTTAATTCACTGGGCTGACTGCCGGTGACTTTTAAGGTGGAATGTGAACTTGTAATGTTACTCAATGCATGAGTTGAAGATGTTAATCTGTCAGGACACCTTAAATTTCACTGTGACAATTTTTGACCATCACTTTAGTTTTAATATGACATACACTTTTAGTAATGAGTGGATCTTCAGCGTTGATATATATTAATATTGACCGGAACGACATATCCTAACCTCAGAGGAGAAAAACAAAAGTGTCGTAGAGCGTTGTTCCTGTGTGCTACGGTGACACTAAACCCCTGAGCTTGCCTGAGAAGGACTAAATGCACAAACCAGCTACAACATAATGAAGGTGACTTAGTCTGTTCATGTAGTGTTTATTTTAACCTAATTACCAATGATTTTGCACAAACATGTTGACATAAAATGTGTGTAAGAGTGCTCTTGAGTGTGTCTCAATTCTGTTCTTACCAAAGAAAAAATCCCTAATATAAAACATTAGTGAGAATCTTCGTGAAACTTGCGTTAAGAGGATTTTAAGAAGACATTTCTCTTTAAGAGCGGTTGTTGAATGAGGCCCAGTGTGAAGAAAACAGCACTAAATTGAAACCCTTATCCGTCTCCTTCACGGCTCTTCAACATATGGAAATAAGTGGCTAAAATGTGACACTCTGTTGACGACTCATAGCAACATTGTCATGAGGAATTTACACAACTGTATACAAATCCACGAGCAACTTTCTATCTGGAAGGCGGCGGCAGCAGCAGCGGCTGCAACCTTGAAGATGATTTCAAGATGCTGTGCCCGATGTGCTTCACGCCATCCGTCACGCTCCAATCTCCACTGCTGTTTCTCCACCCCGGCTGCAAGGCACTGTATCTCTTCATTCCTTTTATCCGCTACTCAGGAGATGAATCACAGCAACAATCATTCCACATGCGCTCAAATGACACCGAAACAGAAAACTGACAGACACACTGACTTGAACATAGATTCTCTTTCTGTGCCGCACAGCTCTTCCTCCTTTCCTCTCCCCCTCCTCCTCCTCGTTCCTTGGAAACGTGCAGTAATTCCAAATCCGATTGTCACATCAGTTTCTGCCGGTCAAGGGGGAAAAAAAGGAGGAAAGAAAGGCAATGAAAATGATGATTTCTTCTCTCCTCAAGTCGGGGCCTGTCGTATGCAATCTACTCCGACATTCCACCTCATCAGCTTCTCTATTTAACAATTTTGTGCACAGAGGACATAAAAAAGCCGGCAGACTGGTGAGAATATGGTGGCAAGTGTCTATTCAAACACTGAATATTAATGGCACGCAGAGTGAGGCCTAGGTGCGCACACAATCATTATCCCCTGCACTTTAAAAGCACATAGCTATTAATTGTCACCCAATTTTCATATTTTGCCAATCTGTTTGTTGCCACCCTGCTCATTCCTCACACTAACTGCTTGTGACACATCGCCTACAGCCGTGGAATAAAATAAAAAAGAGGGGGGGGTGGGATGTAAAGATATGCAGATATGCATGCGGGGACCTTGTCGGCAAGGATCACAAAGGCAGAGTAAATGGAAATGCACAAAAGGGGAAGGCATGACTCATCTGATGGCTGCAGACACACAGAATGTCTCACTTTTTAATCTGAGGATCATATTTGATTGCGTCTCCAGTGTCTTGAGGGACTTTAAATAGACATGTTCGGCACCGGGTCAGTGATCAGAGGACGAGCCCGGCTATGAGATCTGGCGTTGTGACTTCTGGCTTGTCAGAGAGAAACAGGTCAGGCTCAGGAGACGCAGGGATGCAAAACCGTCGTCTCTTTGTCAAAGATAGCACAAGGAGTGAAATTACTGCGGAGGCAAGCAGCTAGGCAGCGATTTTGGACCATAATATGAGCTGATTTGTACGGTGGCCCTGAGGGTCAAAACACAATGACACGTTACAAAACACAACAGCGTTTCAGAAAACATTGTGACATCATTGTGTTTTGTGAAATGTTGTTTTCTGAAACATGTTTTGTGAAATGTCCTGTGTGGGAGCCAGAATGTGTATTTACCCTCTGTTGTTTATTATTTGTTCTGGCCGCACACGTTCCTTTGGTCACTTTCACTTCCAGTAGTTGTAACTGGCACAGGTGTGGGTGTGGTTTCACATATAATACCTGAGTTTTTGGCTCTAGTATTTTCTGTTGATCATAATCACATAAAGTAATCTTATATATTGTTTCATCTCGTTTTGCTTTGGTAATCTAAGTTTAATGAATCATATGACGCATCTTTAGACTTCAGCATGGATTTCTTTGAACAAGTCACAGTTAAGAGCCTACTCAGCCTCTGAGCGGCTTTTTTTTATTAATAGTAGTTGCTACTACTAAAAGGTTGTATTTTGTGAAATGTGTTTTGTGTTTGTTGTATGTCATTTTGTTTTGTGAAATGTTATTTAGTGAAGTTTGGTTGCATGCAGTAAAACGTGTTTGTTTTATGAAAAATATCGTGTTTTGTGAAACATGGTCGTGTTTCGTTAAATGTTGTGTTTTGTGAAATGTCGTTTTGTGAAACATGGTCGTGTTTCGTTAAATGTTGTGTTTTGTGAAATGCGGTTGTGTTTTGTGAAATGTCGTTTTGTGAAATATGGTCGTGTTTTGTGAAATGTTGTGTTTCGTGAAATGTGTTTTGCCAGTGTTGTTTAGTTTGGTGAAATGTGGTTGGGATTTTTGAAGTGTGGTGTGTGAAATGCGGTTGCGTTTTGTGAAATATCATTTTGTGAAATGTTGTTTTGTTTTGTGAATATGGTTGTGTTTTGTGAAGTGTAGTATTTTGTGAAATGTTGTGTTTTGTCAAATGTCATTGAGTTTCGTCAAATGTCATTTAGTTTCGTCAAATGTGGTTGTGTTTTGTGAAGTGTTGTATTGTTTTGTCAAATGTCATTTCGTTTTCGTTTTGTCAAATGTGGTTGTGTTTTGTGAAATGACGTATTTTGTGAAATGTCGTTTTGTTTTGACAAATGTTGTGTTTTGTCAAATGTCATTTCGTTTTGTGAAATGTGGTTGTGTTTTGTGAAATGTTGTGTTTTGCCAAATGTAATTTTGTTTTGTGAAATGTGTTTTGTCAAATGTCATTTAGTTTTGTCAAATGTGGTTGTGTTTTGGAAATGTTTTGTTTTGTGAAATATTGATATGTTTTGTGAAGTGGTTTTGTTTAGCAAAATGTGTTTGTTTTATGTGAAATATTGCATGTTTTAAAATGTGATTGTGTTTTGTGAAATGTTTTGTTTTTTTGTAAGTTGTTTTTGTGAAATGTTTTTTTTGTAAAATTTGGTTGTGTATAGTAAAACGTGTTTGTTTTTTGAAATTCTGTGTTTTGTGAAATGTGGTTGTGTTTCATGAATGTTGTGTTTTGTGAAAGTCATTTAGTTTTGTGAAATGTCATATGTTTTAAAATGTGATTGTGTTTTGTGAAATGTTCTATGTACTGTATTGTGATGTATTTTGACCTTCAGGGCCACTGTAGCTATAAATCAGATTTCCTACATCTGGCTGGTTTTACACCTGTACACGGTTCAGTATTTTGAAATGCCTTAAAGTCTGCATGTGCCTTGTGCTCATAGTATCATAGATTTACTTTTTAAATTCTCCTTTGTTACTATCCTTCCTGTTTTCTGCCTCCACTGTACTGTCTGGGAGAGCAGACACCCCGAAAATCAATTATTCAATATCAGTGATAAAACGCACAACATTTGATGCCAGCATGTAAGGTTTTTTGAAAAAAAATAAATAAATAAATAAAAAGTGTGTTTGATTACGTCCATAAGTAAAAATAGATTTTTTTGAAGTCTAGTCTTCTGGCCTGCGCACACACACACACACACACACACACACACACACAAACCAAAAATCTAAAATGAGAATGGTGTGCGGTGCTTCAGTGTTTATGGAATCTAATGCAGTAGGGGGGAGAGATGATTCAGAAATGGACCACTGAGTAGGCTTTTGCCTCATTTTAAGCGAGAGTGTGTTGGTATCCTGGTTCATTAGGATGAATGAGCAATGCGCAGTTGCACCGCGGGTGAAAGGCCTCTCGTTAGTGATTGAGATCGAGGTGCTGCTGAGGCGGTGGGCGTCAACCAGAACCAGGCGGATGATACAGTGCGCACAGCATCCGAAACAAAGGGTGGAAGATGAGATCTGAGCCAAATAATACTGAATAAATGCAGAAAATATTCTCAGTTTGTGTTTTTGTTGATGACGGGGGATGAATGATTATCAGTGAAAGCTTTCTCGCAAATCACTTAATAGGGTGTTTTTCTGATTTGTTTCATCTTGGGTATAATAAGTGTTAAAAAAAAAACAAAAAACAAAAAAACTAGAGACAGATTTCTTCCAAGTTATATACATTGCTAAAACAAAGCCACTTTGTTCACACCTGTGAAGTGTCAAATTACACAGAACAGATCTCCACAATGTCACAGCCCAATATTCACCTTGTTCCTAATGAGCACTTGTAGACATTGTTGCTGTCATTTCTCGAATGCAAATTACCTGCTTTCAGGCTCAGAGGTGCGCAATTCAGCTCTAACTGTCATCTTGAAAGGCAGGACAGAATGTACATTCTCCAGCTCGGGTTTAGTCATTTGGGTTCACTGCAATTTATTTGTGTTTGACAGTGAGACTTTTGCTGGTAGCAATAAAAAAGTTTGCAGCCTCTGTCAGCTTTATGCAAACCACCAAATTTGGTATTTCAGTTAGCTGGAGGAGGTGGTATCAAAAAAGATCAAGTTAACCTGGTACATGTGGGATTTTCAACAAGTTCTCCAACCCAAACCACCACATGCTGTTTATTCCTACCCTGAAATACGACCCACAGGAGTGTTTTCCAAAGGGGTCCATGTCATTGGTTCGACAGCCCATTAGTCCGACTGTCCGCGGTGCTGAACGGCTCGCGGCGGGCGTATGGTGCGCTGCAACCGGCTTGAGGCGGAGCAGGCTCACGGCTTATGTGTTTGTCACTTTCTTTTTCATTTTAACCCACACCATGATCTTTTCCTGACCCTAACCAAGTGGTTTTTGTGCCTAAACCTAACCAGACCTTAACCACAGGGCATCATGATGATTTCGGAACGGACTTCGGAACAATGAGTTTAATATGGTCGGAACAATGGGATGTCGAACCAATGGGCAGTTCCCTTTCCAAAGTAATGCCCCTACTGGTTAGATTAAGGGCATCGTCACATTACGATTACACTGGCAATGTGAGGTTAAGTATGTAAAGCTATATAAAGTTACTCGATTTGGACCTTTTGTTTTTTTGGTGGCACTGCAGTGCAGTGCTTAGCCTTGTCTGTGGATATTCTCATTTCAGCACCGCGGACAGTCGGACTAATGGGCTGTCAAACCAATGACATGGACCCCAAACACTCCTGTGGGTCGTATTTCAGGGTAGGAACAAACAACATGTGGTGGTTTGGGTTGGAGAACATGTTGAAAATCCCACATGTGCTTAGCCTTGTCGTCTCAGAGCAAGACAGTTCCTGGTCCCAACCTGGGGTGGAGGGTTCGAACCGCATGGTGGGGGTTTTCTCCGGATACACCAGCTTCCGCCCACAGTCCAAAGACATGCAGGTTAATTGGTGACTCTAAATTGTTCGTAGGTGTGAATGTGAGTGTGAATGGTTGTTTGTCTCTATGTGTCAGCCCTGTGATAGTCTGGTGAACTCTCCAGGGTGTACCCTGCCTCTCGCCTAGTGTCAGCTGGGATAGGCTCCAGTTCCCCCACAAGCCCCAACAGGGAAAGTGGTTACAGAAAAAGAATGAATGAATGAATGAATTTGGACTTTTGGTTTCATATGAGACACCAACAACGTTCTTCTGGGTGCAACTCCTGTGTTTGTTTGACCCGTGCATCCACCCCAATCTCCCTATGCAGACTTTGTTGCTCTTGAAACGACGTCATCGGACTTGCTCTATACTGTTAATGACTGGCATAAACTCTTATTGTGTAACATATGGTGTGCGTTACTGGATATTGACTGCCGTGACTTGAGCTAAATAATCTGGCATGATTCTGGCCAAATTTGGTTGTGAGGAGAGGCAATTGTTCTCAGAGCTGGTTGTCTGAACACCCCACGATGAAATTCTTTTGTGGACCAAACCGAAAGTTAGCATCAAAATAAGCTCTGTTGTAGGACATTAACAGAAAAGTCGATTTGTCGACATCAGTGGCACAAGTCGACACCCCCCGGGAGGAGTCGACAAGTTGTGTGTTTTTTCCCTCTCCCTCTGTGTGTGTGTTTGTCTACGGAATGCAATCGCTGCCTCTGATTGGCTTCGGGCGTAACGTACGTGGAACGGACGCCCGCAAGCCCTGTGCGCACACAGCTCAGATTTTACGATCGCGCGGACTCCGCTCCGCGCACCAGTGACTGCTCGGCAGGTATTTTTCACATCGCGCGGATTTTTCACGGACATTTTTACAGGAAACTCCGCTAATAGTACGCCCGAGTATGTTCAGGCCAGAGAGTGACAGACACACATCACACGTGTGGAGATACTTCACTTTCCTCCACTGTGTCAATATGATGACGTCATCAAATGACTTGTCGACTCGACTTAGACTTTATTGACAGATAAGTCGACCTGAAAAAAATCAAAGTCGTTAATGCCCTACTCTGTTGTAACCCAGCGAGATAATCTTCACAAATGGCCACCACTTCATGATTTTTGATACATTAATGTAGATGCCAAAGTAAAAAGGTAACATTAGGCAACAAACAAATTACACCATGGTCGTCACCACAATGAGGCATTTAGCCACTTGCTCACAACAGTCTTTTTAAGACACAAAAGTGTCTCGGAAGTCTCTTAAACTTGTGTTTAAGGCAGATTTTATTTCAGGCATGTAACCAATGTATGACTGTTTAGTCATAAATAATTGTATAAAAATAGTCATACATACATTACTGTCTACAGACTTCATTTAAGCTTTAATCAGATCAAAAAGTAATTATACTTCTCCTGAACATTTTAGTGAACGCCTACTGCTTCTGCACGCATTCAGCCACAGAAACACTATGCCCTTTGAAGACATTTGTACTTGTTCTCAACTTTATTCTACTTTCCATGTCCTTAAAATGAAAATTATTTCTTATTTCAGCCTTTTGAATTAATTTCAACCTTTGACAGTGATACAGTTACGCTTCCACCTTTTCGTTCAACGTTATTTTTTTTTTTGGCTCTTGGCTTGTTTTGGTAAAAGAGTTCATCTTCCAGTTTTGCCAGTTTTACATTGTAGCTTCCAGTTCTTTTAGCAGTGTAGTCAATATACATTTGTGCAGTACAGTTTTTCATATTTCTGCATTTTCAGCTGTCAGCATCCACACGCAATTTCTGCAGGAAGTGCATTTCCTAGTTGTTTAATGTGTTTTCTTTAATTCGTCAGTTGTGTAATAGTCCAGGACTTAAATTACAGGGATTTAAATCAACTGGCACGTGATTCCAGCTCTTGAGAACAACGGGATTCGTCATTAAAAGAACACTTGTGTGAAAAATACTGAGGTTTAAAAAACATGTAATGGATCTGACGTAGAAGTTAGGACCTTAACTAAGAACAAATTTAAGTAAAAATTAAGAGATTGTGATGAATTAAGACCTAGTGTGTCCTTTTTAACATGACTTTTGTTCCGTATCACAGAGACACCTGCTGTAAAAATGGTTAAATACAATGACTTATCATCATGCTCTATATGTGTAATTGGTATTGACAGTACTTTGGATTCAGCTCTACCCTTTTTAATCCCAACTAATTTGGATTTCTGTTATTAGGAGCTCTAATGGGAAGTTAGACTTCTCTGACATCTAACTGACCTCATATAAACGGTGACATCACAATTTATTTTTCTGTAAATGACATTATGACAAACAAAAGTAATATATTTGTTCACACATATGTCAATTAACATATAAATCATGTAATATCCACTTGTTTCGTATAATGACAGTGCTTTACGAAAATTTCTGTTGACACCTTCATCAAATACAAGAAATACGCAAGCTTAGCTTACTTTTTAGCAATTCAGTAACATTTGGGCTTTAAAAGGTAAAAATTGCATAAATGCATATATATATTAAAAAAAAAGAAGAAGAAGAAGAAGAAAAAAGAAAAAAAGTTTGATTTGGTTTTTTGGAGGGGCAGAGGACATAAAACTGTAGTTTGAAAGCCTTAACAATCAGAAATTAAAGCCAATTTAAACAAAACAAAAGGGTTAAATGTTAATTTAAATGCCAGAATATTGCAATAGAGAAAAACACGATACACTGTCCTTTACAATACTGAACAATAGTGTGCAAAATACCAATAACTTATTTAAAAAAATAAGTATATATTATAAATACACATGATAATATTGGCAAAATAATTATTACAAAAATAATAATTTTCCATATTTTCTGTGTTTATCAACCACATAAACCATTAATGTCACTGTGCCGTGCCATGAATCTGAAGCCATGTGGGTATTCACACTAATACAGACTCTTAAATCTAATTTCCTTCTGTAAAACCAGCACCAGCAGTTTGTGGTGTCTTGAGACAAACACGCACACACTCACAGGAAACAGCTGAATTTCCTGAACCTATAGCACCCTCGCTGCTTATATGTCAAACCGTGCCATAGTGTGTGCCACTGTCACCATGCACGGGTACCTAAGTGAATTAATATCATCTGTCATGACTACCTACATGCTCCCATCGGTCCCACCCACCCAAGGAAGTGCAGCAGCTCCCCAGGCAAACACATTCGCTCCTTTCCACTCTTCAACTTCATCTGTCACAGATACTGTAGCTCCACACCCTCCTCCCTTCTGCTGTACGCCACCACCTGATGCACACACACACACACACACACACACACTCACACACACACACGAGACACGCACAGATACACACAATGGCTGTCTAAATGGCAAACTCACGCCTATTTAATCTGTCACAGTTCCAAGCACATGCACACACGCACACACCTTTCTGACTATCTGAGTGACAAGCGTGGAAATATCAAACCGCATTCCTCATGGCTGCCATCAAGGAGGAGGAAAAATAACTTTCCTAAACTTGCCCAACGCGGGCACAAAGGGAGAGATTAATCAGCTAAAGAAAAGGGGGTTAGGAAGAGAAATGAATATCACAACTCGCTGACAAGTTCATAAATCTGACGTACAGATGGGGAGCATGTAGCAGCCGAGATGCCATTCAGATTTCTTTTCTCGGGTGATGGAGACCAACTCGGTTTGGACATGAGCAGGAAATATGTTATAGTTTACCTTATTATCCTGAGGAGAGTTTTGCCTCAAAGGATGGTGCAGAGTTTAAAATATGAATATACCGTAGTAGCCTGGGCTATTATTTGCTTAAACCACTGAAATCGTCAGGCCTATTTTTGAGACAGGCTTGTAATTCCTTTCACACAAAACTGTTGCTCATTTAAGGTCAGAAAATACAATCAAATTGTTTATTTCAACCAGTATAAATATTACTTATTTAGAAATTGGATCAATTTTTGTAAAAAAAAACTTTTGGTCCTTTTAATCTGAGGACCCTTACGGATTAATAGAGTATGAATAACTTAGAGGTTAATTGAGGAACGGACACATAATTTGAGGTAATCAACAACCCTGTTTAATATATCCAAAGATCTTCTATTAAACTGCTTGGAAACCAGACCAGGCCTCTAATTGAGACAGGCCTATATTTGTCAAAATGTGTAGCGTTAAATAGACCCTTTATAAGCCCCGCCCCCAGACGCAGACTGGCCGAGCATAACGTAGCATCGGGCTCCGACGACAACACAGCTGTGCTCCATCGTTTCAGATTTGCTTCATTTTCAGGCTGTTTTTGTGGATTTGGAGCTAAATGTGTAGCGTATTAATGACACTCGTTACCTGGAGAGGTTGGAAAAAGATATACTTTTCTTCCCTGTTCCAAAACCAAAATCAAACCATGAAAAGTGTAGGGTTAGCTAGCTAGCTACTTAAAGCCGCTACAAGGAACTTTTAACTGGATATGCAAAAGTCTCTCATTTCTGCTGATGTCTGTGCGTGACCTACAACAGCAAATGAGACCATCGGTTTGAAGGTAAGCTATTTCTATATAGCGTATATCCATACCTTTAGGAAACTGTCTCCGGGTCCGCCGCAGGTCGCTTCCAGGATGAAACGATTTACGGCACTCAGACGGCACACTTCATCTTACCTAGCTGCTTACATGTATGTAAGTCCGCAGGAGTTAAAATAGCAGCAATCATCGGATAAAAGTTCTGAGAGAGCACTGGACTCCAATCCTCAGGAAGTCAGGAAATCCTTCAGGATAAACGTTTTGTTCGCTAGCGATCTAGCATTTACCAGCCCAATCCTGGCAGGAGCCGGCGGGTCCACGGCGTTAGCTGTCCAAGGAGCCACACACAGAGGCCGCAGGTTGCGCAGATTCACCCCGCACCAGCGGGGATGAGGAGAGCAGGGGCCACGAGCCTGGAACACCTAATCCGGGCCGACGACAGGTACCAGCCAGGTGTCGACAGGGTCCAGCGAGTGCCGAGAAATAAAGAGGCGAGGCACCGCTCCATAATCAGTCCAAGAAGCCGTGGAAGTGCTCGCCAAACAGTCCTTCAGCCTTACCAGCTGACTGCTGCGTTTACCCCGGCGGCAGTGGCGCTTACGCCGGAGAGGTGGAGCTGGGGCACAGCAGAGGTGAGCTGGGATCCCCGATAGGAGCGGGGGCAAAGTTTTCCCGTCTTCTTGTTTCATTCATCCCCAAAACAAACACATGCGCGAGCCAGGTAAGCGTCTTTATGACAATACGCGCTAGAGCTCATGGGAAATGTAGGCTTCATTCCGGCAAAACACTACCGCTTTTGTCCACAGGGTCGCCAAAATCAACTCAAAATGAAAGTTCCTTGTAGGGGCTTTAAGATATAGCCTACTGAATGTATACATGTGGCAAAACTGTCCATCTGCACACATTGTGATGCCACACAGCTGGTTCAATATCAGCAAAGTTTCCCTTTATATTCATTGTCCTGTGTGGCGATCAGCAGTGATGTGGTGGTTCACTTTAACACTGTGATCTGTAGCCTGTAGTTCGGCTTTAGCTTCTAACTATCTTTGTCTTTTTAACCTGTTGTTGCTGCTGAGTCAGTTTGACATCCTGGATATATCCTTCAAACACAGACTGTAGACCCCTCTGTCTGCTTCTCTCTGGAATCACTCTTTCATTTCTCCAAAAATATGCAGTTAGTTACAGTGTGGGCTCCATGCTTACTCTGACAGCTTGTCGGACCATCACAAAGGGGCGGGGCTTAGTGAAAGGTCAGTTGGCAGAGGACTTTCCAGAGGAAACTATTCGCCAAGAGAGAAGTTTCAACTGGTGTAAGATTTCTGCCAGCACACCTGTTGATTTTCAGTGGAAACTGAAGAATAATTGATCATAATAAATGTTACCTGTAGTTATTTGGCAACAAAATTGAAGTCTGCCATGTGTAATTGTGTCCTGACAGTGTGCAACATCACTCCAGTTAGAGACTGCAGATGGACCAGATATTTGTTGCCGTCAGATGTAGTGAGACTCACCACTGTTCAGAGAGGGAAAGGCCTGGTAGGAATCACTCATCAATTTTTAATTCTCTTTCGAAGGCATTGATTATGTGTCAGCTGGTTGAAAAAGGGAACATAAACATGGAAAGACGAGCATTTATACCTGCATACAGGTTAAAGTAAAAATCATCATCTTGCCCTGAATGGCCCCCCTGCTGCCTCACCTGTCCATCAAACATGCATAATGTCCCACATCTGCAGACGCTGAGAGGCTAAGGGGCATTTCTGTATCTTCTTTCCTTGAATTTACATAAAAAACATTAATAATACATTTGAAAAACACGTTGAAATGATTTTTTTTGGCTTAAAAAAGATGAGTTTTGTACCTTTATGTGAAGACTTTGAGCATGAAAACATCAAGAGTGACACTTGAATTCGTCCTAGCTGTGTTCCCTTACACCCCCACACCTAAAAGGAGCATGAACATCATTAATGTTACTTGTTACACGTGTTTGACCAATCACAAGGCAAATACTTAATCTGTGTTGAAGGTTAATTAACAGTTGCATGGCAACAAGATTTGTACGGTGGACAACAAGAGCAAACACACTACAAAGGCCCAAAACATTTCCAACACGAGAAATGTGCTGCAGCTTCAGAAACGATGTCCAATCGAAAACGCAAACAAAAATCGAGAACAAATAAAACAACGAAAATGTGCCACACATTAAATAACGTAATGCGTAAAATCCGTATAGCATTTGGTGTGTCTCATTGTTAAATGGAGGCAGCGTTGTAAATGGCGATGGTCTGTATAGCCATTATATGCATCCTGACATGTGGATGGAGAATCATTTTCACTAATTTCACCACATAGTACTCATGCTCCGTAACTGCTTATCCTGTTGGTAGTTGCGTGGGGGGGCTGAAGCCTATCCCAGCTGACATTGGGTGAGAGGCGGGGTACACCCTGGACAGGTCAAGGACAGACAACCATTCACACTCACATTCACACCTACGGACAATTTAGAGTCACTGATTAACCTGCATGTCTTTGGACTGTGGGAGGAAGCCGGAGTACCCATTACCCCCCCCAACGGGTGCCGTCCACCAACAATGACTTACTTGCAATCTACTACAAAACAAGAAACATGGACTTCTCATGAGGTTGAACAGTAGCCCTGAACTTCACTCTACTGACTATCATCACTATTTGCATGCGTCTTCACCATGACACCCCGAGACAACTGCTTCCCTCCATATACACCATGAAGTACACGTCACCAACGGTGGGTAGAGTAGCCAAATATTGTACTCAAGTAAGAGTATTGTTGCTTTAAAACAATATAACTCAAGTAAAAGTAAAAAGTATTTTGCATTAAAACTACTCTGAAAAGTACAATTTATTGAAAAAGTTACTCAAGTAAATGTAACTAGTTACTACCCACCTCTGCACGTCACACCCTCACAGGTTACCCACAAGGCCTCACCCTTAAAGGGAAATTTCGGTTTATTTCAACCTGTCTCCTATCGTCCTAAATTTGGTTCAAGTGACTAGTGACATACAGATAATAGTTAGCATGTTAGCCGTTAGCCTAGATACAGCCGGGGCGTCAGACCTGTTAAAACATAAGTGAACGGGCAACCTTCAAGTGCAAAGTTAGTCCACTAAACAAGCTTTTTCTCCGCAAAGACCGCCTCATATCATTAGGATACATGTCAGAGAACATATAGAAAATGACATGTAAACGTGTTGTCTTACCTTACCGGTGAAAAAAAGGGTGAGCCGGGAACAGTATCTAACGTTGAGCATAAATGAGCCCTTACTGGCAGTTAGCTTGTAGCTTAAGCTCGTGACGGTGCATCATAATTATTATTTTCACCTTCTGCTGCAAACTAAAACAAATACATATTCAGTATGTAGCACAAGTATAAACCCTCCAAACATGGAAACACTCAAAGCAAGAGAACTCAGTACAACATAGTTTGCTACTCCGCACCCCCGGGACATTCTGTTGTGTACCAAGTGTGCAGCGAATCACCGGGGATCACAAACAGGTGGTTTACATGGTGGGAATGTGCATCAGTATAATATAATGCCTTAGTGTTTTTAGCTCTGTGCTACGTGTCACAGCCCGGCTCTCTGGGGTGTCCCTTACACTCATTACTGTTTGTGCATACCTCCCCAATTTTCTGTGCGAATTCAATATCTCTTGTCACAGCTGGAAAGCAGTGGCATGCATAGGCTACAGCTAATGGGCTGCGGGGAAAATACAGTGCAGCATGCTGGCAACATAAGTGGGGGAAAATGTCAGGCTGTATTTCCTTAAAACTTTTGTTTTTACTATGGAAACAAGTTGTGTTTATTACAGACAGCAGGTATCTGTGGTAACTCAAATCTAGGGTGCATTAGTTTACTATTCTTAGTCATTGCGAGCTCCTTACAGTCAGCATTTGTAGTTCAATAAGATGACACAAGTCGGATTGTGAAATTACTTTGATGTGATTATTCTGTTTGAAGCCCTGCTGCCGCTGTGTTTGCAGCTGGCTGCTTTTCAACAGCCTTTAAATAGAGCTATTATTTAACAAATTCAACCCTGCTACAAGTTAATGGGCTGAGATGGATAACAGTGTAGCAGGTAAATTAATTGGAAAGATGGCTTTTGTTTTTCAAAGAGAAGCACAGTTTGTGGAAAGGCCAGCAGGAAATAGTTAAAGTCTCTCTGACCATGAAAACAGGCTTTTTCATCTGCAGGCCTGCCAAGCAAACACAGTAAAATGTAGAATTTATTAATGCCAAAACTGTTAAATTACTAGTATATTAAGTCTCACTATTGATTCCAAATTTTTATTAGTGTTTACCCCAATTCTGAAGATAAGGCGCTTCTCGTTCCCACACTCCTGCACAAACTGTTCTGAGCAAACAAGTCACTCTGAGGCCGTCTCACACATCCCAAATTATCGATCCGTCAGAAAACGGATCGATATCATCGGGTGAGAGGTGCGGTACATCTGGGCCCGTCGCAGGGCTAACACGTACACACAGGCAACCATTCGCACCCACATTCACACCTACAGGCAGTTTTCCGTTTCACCTCATCTTCGTGTGCTTGGACTGAAGGAGGAAACAGGAAGCCCATGCAGGCACAAGGTGAGCATGCAAACACCACATGGAAAAGGCCCAGATGAAAGGCAGAGTGGTGATCTGTAGTGAGGGCCAGATTAACCCACTATGGGGTCCAAGGGCCCCTACACTCTCAGTGCAATCAGTAAGTGCACAAACCCATTAAGTGCACAATGAACACAACATTATTAGGAAAATAATGAGAGTAGAACAAAGGCTGAACTGTTCACCATGGTCATTTGACTAGCACAAAAGAAAATGGTCATTGTTGTTAGTTGTCATGGTGACATCACACGTCAGTGGGGCTTTAAAGTGCCACACTCACTAGAGGCTAACAATTTTTCAGGAATCCTGTGGGCATTGTCAAGCTCATTACTCAACAGTTTACTGCATTACTTATTACTTGCTACTCTTTTCAAAAGTAATAATATGACTTTCCTTATTACTTATCAAAATGATCCCCCAAAATTCAGATGTGTGCCTCTGTGTGAATGTCAGGGTATTCACCGGTAAGTGTAGCTAGGGCTAGATAGCATGCAATGGTCTTTAACGGTACTCCTCGCATGTAGATGTGCGTAGTGTCTCTCTTTTGTAGGGAGTCGGACAGCAGCTCTGCTCTGATCTCTGCTATGTTCAAATTTTAGAAAATACAGTTTAAATATTCCTCAATAATGATGTATTATTTCACCCACCTGCAAACCTTAATTGTGTTCTTGTGTGTCTAACAAGCAGCACTGGGCATATTACTCATGACTCATCACTCTTTTCAAAAGTAATAAGATTACTTATTACTCCCTGCTAACAATACTTTGATACACTACTCATTATCTTACTGTGTTACACATACACATAAAATTGGTAGTTGTGTATCTCCCCAAAGTTCAGATGTGGTCAGGGTAGCTAAGGCTAGATAGCTTCTTTTTTTTTTTTTACCTGTGGGTCTTCGGTTGCTTGTGTGGTATTTCCCCAAAGCTCTGCCTGAAAGACAGTGACTCACTTGTGGAGCAACATTTCATCCACCACATATCTAGCCACAAGCTTCATCACTTATTTGTAGCTGCCCACGATTAAAATCTAGTTTTGGTTGTTTAGCCAGTGTAGGGCTACAGCCGACCTCCGCCGCTGTAGAGCAACTTTCATGCTACTGAACGGAGGCATTTTGAGCCAAACCATCGTTTCCTAACCATAACCAAGTGGTTTTTGTGCTTAACCCGAACCAAACATCCACCACAGCGTTGTGGAAAAATGTATCAGTATCAGTGGTTTACAGAAACGTACAATGGGGAAAAAAAATTTTCTGGTGACTGGGTTGTCTAACTGCAGGGATGTGTATTGTCAGCAAAACGGGACTTTGATGCTATGGATGTTTGTTTTTGGGATATCAGCTGTGACAGAAATGGACTGGTCGTTCAAAAGAATATTCCATGTACTAATGGGGCTTCGAATTTTGGCTGGTGGAACAATGGGCAGTCCCGCAGCCCCCTTGACGTCTGGGGCCCCCAACAGTTGCCTGCTTTGCCCAGTTTACCCTGATGATCCAGCCTTAGTTTTGGGTGGTAGTAAGATGTAGTGATAAATAATGGGTCCACGTCATTGGTCCGACAGCCCATTGGTCCAACAGCCCATTAGTCTGACGTCCCGTTGTTCCGATATGTGATTATACTAGGCTATACTGTATTTGTGTACCATAGAGGATCAGCAATGCAACAAAGTAGGCTACTGGTCGAGATACAAGTGCCATAGAGAGAAGAGAGTGAAACACCATAACCTCCTGTTTTTAACTCTGGGGTCGGGGTTGTGTGGGGAGCTCTCTGCGGTGCTGAACGGCTCCCGGCGGGCGTATTTCTGCCTTGATGGTGCGCCGCGACCGGCTCTGGGTCAGCTGGGAAAGGCTTGAGGCAAAGCAGACTCACGGCTTATGTGTTTGCCACTTTCTTTTTTATTTTAACCCACACCATGATCTTTTCCTGACCGTAACCAAGTGTTTTTGTGCCTAAACCTAACCAGACCTTAACCACAGGGCATCATGATGATTTCGGAACAACGGGACTTCGGCACAATGGGTTTAATATGGTCGGAACAATGGGATGTCGGACCAATGGGCTGTTCCCATAAAGAATTGGGTGGGAATGCTGCAAAGCAAAAAATTCTACCCACATTTTTCGTCATGCTACTCCCTGACATTTTTCAACATAAAGTCCTAACTCAAACATCAAAATATTCAGCTCAGTTAGGCCATGCACGTTTGTATTTTTATATACGTAACTTGAAAACTTTCCAAAATTTTCACCGTTGTCTGGCACATTTTCCCCATTCAAATGAATGGAGCAATGTTTAAATCTGACAGAAATTCAAGGTTTTTCAACCGTTTTCAAAACCTATTTCCTCATTCAAACATTCACATAGAAACTCCATTCAAAATTAAAAATGTTCCCCATCTTTTGTACATCCAGGCTTGTAGTCGACTTCAAAATCCCATTCAAACTTTTGAAAATATTCAGACTTGTTTGGAGCTTCGTAAAAATGCCCTTCTCAGGTTTTTACATCGGTTTGTATTGGACCGAGTATTCAGAGCTAGAATGGGGGACTCTTTTTATTATTATTATTATTATTATTATTATTATTATTATTATTATTATTGTGGGCTTTTGCCTTTAATGGATAGGACAGTGTGTGAAATGGGGAGACAGAGAGAGAGTGGGGAGCAAAGGGTTGCAGGCTGGACTCGAACCCGCGACCACTGCAGCGAGGCAATGCCTCTGTACATGGGGTGCGGGACTATCCACTACACTACCGACGCCCCAGAATGGGGGACTCTTGAACATTTCTCTTTAACTCACTGTCATGCCCACAGTTTTCACTCTACATCCATCATTTTTGGTCAAAATGAAGTAAAACTTGTGCTTTTTCAAACAATGTAGCTGTGGAAGCAAACAGACTTACACATTTGGCACAGTCAGCCTGAAAGTCAGTGTTAACTGAGACCAGAACTCTAAAAAAAATCCACAGCATTCATATATTAATGGTATTATTCAGAATTTAAAGGCAGCACTGCGGTGTAGTGTTAGCTTTTCAACATGCAGCATTCACACCCACAATTCAAGTCAAGGAAATGCATTCTCTAGTTCTTCACACATTAATTACATTAAAGCAAATATTTCAGTTTATTTCAAGTAACTAAAACTACAGTTCATAGAGCAGCCTGTAATATTTCAGCTTTTGTCTGTTGATTGTTACATAAAAGTCCAAAGAGACAGAAAGAATATAAAACTATATGCATAAAAGTCAATGGAAATACTGGCACTGTTGTAACACTGGTGTTTGTTTTAGTCCCTCACATTTCACATACAGTAAACTTGCGGTTGGGGCTGCTGTCCACTGGCTTCCGTTTAGTTTTTCAGCGCCATCAACTATATTGCTTCCAGACGTTGTTGTCATCTTGAACCCGTGGCGATGTAATCCATCAGCGATTGCGGTGTCAGAGCCGTTTGAAGATATGATTTCTTTGTTCCTCTGAGGCAACACCTTTGACAGCCGGCAACAAGTTTGGAGATAAGACTTGAAACAATGCGCCCAGCCGGAACATTACAGCTTGTTTTCGGGATTGACACCTGTGCTTCAGATGAACTGTTGGGTGTCGCTCAGATAGCACATCTTTATATCAGCGGCTTGTGACCTTTCCGAATGCCAGAGCGAAGGGGCATTTGTTCGAATCAGAGCGGCGGCAGAAATAGCCTCGCATTACATAAAGCATAGAGTGATGAAGGGCTGACCTGTGGGCCCACACTTCAAGTTTAACCTCCTGGTGTTAAGTAGATGGATTCTGTAGTGGCCAATTAAAACGCTGTGTGTTCTTTTAACCCATTATGCAGCGCGTAGCGAAGATATGTGTATGCGCGACTGCTCATCCACGTGTGGAATAAATGGCTTTATTAAAATTCATGTGGAGTATTGTGCAGCCTGTCCTAATCTCTTTGCTATATTTTCCATCTATCCTCCTCGCTGTCTAACACACCGTCTCTTGTTTATCACTTCCTCCTCTTTTGGGGTTTTTCCCTCCTCCACTCCCCCGCCAATCTTGGCATCACTTATTTTCCTCCGGAGATCACCTCGGTCTTTCTCCCCGTGTTCCCGTCTCTCCTACATCGTTTCACTCTGCCGTCTCTCGCAACTTTTCCGTCCCACATTCCCCAGCTCACTCTTGTTCCCTCTCTGCATCTGTCTGCCCCGCCTCTTTCTCTTGCTCTATATCCACCACACCTCTACCTCTTCGTTCCTTCTTTTCATGGACCCATCTCTGTCATCCTCTGTGTGAGTGTGTGTGTGTGTGTGTGTGTGTGTGCGGAGGCTCATTGCCATGCCTAGGAGCAGGTGCGAGGTCCAGGGAGAGGGGTTTGGATAGACGAAGCACTCCCTGACAGAACAGGAACAGGATCGGTTGAGGAGAATTAACCCAGCAGGCCTCTCTGCCGTCTCTCTCTGTCCGTCTCCCTCGTTCAGTCTCTCTCCCTCCATCTGTTAGGACAAAGCTTCCAGACTGTGACACACACACAAGGTGCAAGTAAAAAGACAGTGGTGGTGGTTCACAATGAGAACAGAATCCATACCTAGGTACAAAGAAACTTCCCTTTTGTCAGTCAGCTTCTCACTTTTGTTTCTGTCTTTTTTCACTTTAGAGGGATATGAAACAAAACACAGTCTGCATGAAAGATGGCGTCATTAAAAGAGGATAAATGTGGAATTTAAACAACTGTGTGTGCACAATTCAGATTAATATTGCTAACATTAGCAAAATTAGCCTGCTCCAGCTGTGGGCTCCTTGGTCTGGTATGACCAGTAGACTTTGGTGGCTAATGCTAGCTAATATAAACATAGACAGACGTTGCTACCAATCACTTGCTACCACTGTTATTGGTCTGTTATGATCAATAGCCTTTGGCAGCTATGTTGGTATATTTTGGACAAACTTGCTAGCATTAGCTTACATTAGCCTGCTACATCTGTACTTGGTCTTTAGAACCACTAGCCTTCGGCTAATGTCAGATAAATGTAAATGTAAATGTTTGACAGATGTTGCTAACTTTAGCCTGCTACAGCTGTTGTTGGCCTGGTATGATCAGGAGCCTCATGTTAACTAATGTTAGCAAGCTTTTGAGATGTTGCTAACATTGGCTAACATTAACCTGCTACAGCTGGTCTGGTACAACCAGTAGCTTTTGGTGGCTAATATTAGATAATGTTTGAAAACTTTAGATGGATATTGTTAACATTAGCTAAAATTAGCCTGCTCCAGCTGTCGGCTACTAGGTCTGGTTTGACCTAGTAGCCTAGTTAGACTGTGGTTACTAATGCTAGCATTTAAATAGATGTTGCTAACTATAGCCTGCTACATCTGTAGCCTGGTATGGTATGGTTTGGTATAGTGTTAGTGTATTTTCGATGAACTTGCTAGCGTTAGCTAGCCGGGTCCATGTTATTGGTTGACAGCCCATTGGTCCGACATCCCATTAGTCCAACGGTCCACGGTGCCATCAAGGTAGAAATTTCTGCCTTGATGGTGCACCGCGACCGGCTCTGAGTCAGCTGGGAAAGGCTTGAGGCCAAACAGGCATCATCATGATTTTGGAACAATGGGTTTAATATGGTCGGAACAATGGGATGTTGGACCAGTGGGCTGTCGGACCAATGGGCAGTTCCCAGCTAACCTACATCAGTACTTGGTCTGGTATGACCAATAGCTTTTGGTGGTTAATGTTTGCGAACTTAAGATGGATTTTGTTAACACTGGCTAATTTTAGCCTGCTACAGCTGTACTGGTATTTAACATTAGCCTTTGGTGTCTGATGGTAACTGATGTTAGCAAACTTTAAAATCTTCCATGTAACTGACATTACTTGGTCAATTTGCTGACTTTATGACTCTTGTCTGCTTACGCTTACACTTTATTTTGCCCTACCAAATGATACTTAAAATACCTATTTAGAATGAGATATTGCTATGACAGTGGCGTATAACTGGGGAATCACTCAAGCTCCTTAACCTTTAGCTAACTTCTCTTAAAAAATGGATTTGCCCTCCATGAAAAGGCTGGATATCAACACCAAAGTCACTTTAGGCATTTCCTTCATTTTCAGTCTTTGTAATAGGCTAACCTAAGCTAATCGGTCCAGAGGAAAGACAGTGATAGTGGTTCATGGTGATTCTATACATGGGTGCAAAAAAAAAAAAAAAAAAGCCTTTGTTTGTCACTCATTTCTTTCCATCTGTTCTCTCTTTTTCCTGCATCACACAGAGATATGAAACAAAACAGAACATACACGGCTGAAAGAGTCATTAAAGGAGGATAAATTTAGAATTCAAACATAATGAAAAAAATGCAAAATCAGTTTTCCAGAGCATCTATATCCAATTGTCTGCCAGTCTCTCAGGAATATCAGAAAGCGGTAATAAAATCATATGTAGCAGGTTGATGGAATAATACACAAATCTGGCTTTCATTCCATACATTCCATATACTCACCTGATGCGGTGTGACCCGCAGTGAAGGGGTTAAACAGAGGTGTCTGTATCATGTGTTATTAATTTGTCTAGCTGTCAGTGGAAACACACATATGTCTGTATTTATTTTGGTGCCCTCTCAGGCTCCATTAGAGGGTCAGGTTATTGCTTTTTGATTGTATTTATTCCCTTCTGCCTTTCATTTCCGCTATCTTCACCAAGCAATATTACCTAGACATACACTTCCCCTCCGCTGTTGTCAAAATTTGACTGATTGATCTTTAAATAAATATATAAAAGTTAGGCTAGTTTATTGCTTTGCCATGATGAAATGATGTTACTGTACAGGCTGTGGAAGATCAGTTCAGTCTATCCTCATACTGTGTATTACACTCAGTGTTATGGGTATTATTGACGTGCATACTGGGTAGCTGTGTTTTATGTGTGGTTGCAGTTGGTCTGACTGGCTGTGATGAGAAATGAGAAATGTCTGGTATGACCAGTAGCCTTTGGTGCCTAATGTTAGCAAACGTTAGATGAATATTGTTGACGTATGCTAACACCAGCCCACGGCAGTACTTGGTCTGGCATGACAAGTAGCCTTTGGTGGCTAATGTTAGCAAACTTTAGATAAATATTGTTAACATAAGCTAACACTACCCTACAGCTGCACTTGGTCTGGTATGACAAGTAGCCCTTGGTGGCTAATGTTAGCAAACTTTAGATAAATATTGTCAACATAAGCTAACACTACCCTACAGCTGCTCTTGGTCTGGTGTGACAAGTAGCCCTTGGTGGCTAATGTTAGCAAACTTTAGATAAATGTTGAAAATATCTAAATATAAGCCAGTAGCTCATACAGTCTATGGTAGCAAAGCACACACCCTCCGACCTGAAGAATGAGAAAGCCACTGCACAGCCACAGCCTCTTGTTTAGTAGTAGTAGTAGCAGCTATAGCCTCTCCTTCAGGAAATAAAGGCAGCTACATGGTGACATACTCATTAGTAGCTAACCCAGTAGCACATAGTCTATGGTAGCACAGCACGGCTAACGTTAACACAAAGCTCACACCCTGAGCCAAAAAAAATGAAAACCGCTTTGCAGCTATAGCTTCTCTTTTAGCAGCTAATGTTAGCACAAAGCACACACCCTGAGCCAAAGAAACAAAGTTGCTTCTTGGTGACAAACTCGTTAGCAGCTAACCCAATAGCATGTATAGTCTATGGTAGCACAGTGACACCCTCCGAACTGAAGAACGAAGGAGTCGGCGCACAGCAACAGCCTCTTGTTGAGCAGCAGCTAATGTTAGAACAACGCACACACCCTGAACCAAAAAACTAACGCTGTTTCACAGCTATAGCCTCTGCTTAAGCAGCTAATGTTAGCACATAGCATACACCTTGGGCCAAGAAATAAAAGGCAGCTACATGGTGACTAATCTCTCAAGACAGATTCAGCAATTTACATTGTAGAATCTGTCGGCAGCCCTGTGTGAAAGACGACTAGAGAGGAGGGGAAGGCAGGGCTTTGAGTTTGAATGATGCTGCGCTTTAGCCAATCACAATGGAGGGGGCGTGGCCAATACATGCAGGTGTCCCCAGGAAATGTGTACCTACAGAAACAGCAAGCTCCGCATCCATAGCGACCGCTCCACCCAAAACGCCGTCTCGTCAACGTGATTGATGATATTTTATTCACGGACCGTTTATTGAGTTATTACCTTATTTTTATGCAGTCCATGGTTATTATAGACACCGCTAACGGCTAACGTTAAAAGCTAATGGTTAGCCCAGCTAATCTACGATGTTATTATTGTTATTTACAAACCTGCACACAGAAACAGTAATGTTTGTTCAGTCATTGTGTTTATAGACTTAACAAACATCAGATTAGTCTACATGATGATACAGTGACATGAAAAATGTGATATATAGATATATAGCTAAACTCTGCTGGTTTTCTACCCGAAGTATTTGTAAACAACACGGTGATTCCCTGGGGGCACCGCTGGAAGTGAAGGGCGTGAGCGATCGCCAAGGCCCTTGCACTTCCGTTAGTCAAAAAACTCTGGGCTGTGCCTCCAGAGGTAAAGGAAGAAAAAAAAAAAAGTTTTTTTTTTTTGTTTTTTTTTTCTTTTAACCGATGGATTTCCAGATTGCGTGGTGACACACTCATTAGCAGCTAATCCAGGAGTGAATACAGCCTATGGTAGCACAGCTATGGACACAAATGAACTTGAGTTCGATTGAACCGAGCCAAATAGGGCAGGTGTGAAAGCACCCTAAAACATTTGCTGTAGCTTCTCTTTGAGTATGGATGAAACTGGTCTTTCTAAAAAGCTGCGTAACATTAGAGCTAGGCTTTTGCTAAGCTAAGCTAAGCTAACTAGTTGTTGCTGTAGGCTAAATTTAACGAACAGAGTGGTATCAACCTTCTCATTTCACTCTCGCCGAAAAAGTGTTTCTCAAAAAGTCTAAATATTTACGGGAAAGGTCGAAGAATGATGACACAGAAAACATGGAGTGTAACTAAAAATACAGTTTAGTAACTAAGCAGATATTTTCAGGATGAAAACAGGCAAAGGCTCAACTTAATGTTACGAGATATGCGTTTGTTTTTCTTACTGTGTGTGTCTGTACAGTACATGTGTGGGTTTGGGCTCATTTACTGAACTGTTCTGGGATTTTCTTGCTTTCCATAAGGGCTGGTAAAGCAAATTATAAAAATGAGAAAAATTAACTGCTTCCAATTTTTTCATTAATTCATATTCTGCAATAACTCATCGTCTCAGCCCCTCCTTAAAGTATTCCTCGCCTCACTGTCCTTAAACTCACCGTTTGAGCACATAAATATGAAAAATAAAAATTGGATTTTTCTATGCCGTGAAGTAAGCGCAGGAGACCGACTTACATCCCAGGCTGTGCAAAAACACACATTTCTGATGTTTTGTTTATAATGATCATTAGAGCCCGTATCTCTCGCACGCTTGCTGTTCCTTCTCATAAGCCTCCTTTCTCACAAGAAAGGCGCCCAGCCGACAGTGCAAGAGGCGCAGTGGAGGTGGGAGAGGAGGAAGTAGGAGATGCAATTAATAACAACTCTCAATATAATCCTGTCCCCAACCGATGCCTTTGGATAGGAGCCAGATAAGAAGGGACAGGAGCGAAATCAGCAGGGGGAGGGACTTGGGATGTGTCACACTGTGTGGGGATGAATGTGGAAGCCTGTAAATAACAGCACAGTGCACGAGTAGAACAGGCGAGCGATAAGCGAGGGGGGGGAAGAATGTGTTTTATGCTTTCACCGTGGTCATGCAGGCCACCCTTTGCAAGCGGAGGAAGTGGCATGGTGTGATAGCAGGGGGGGAATGGTACATCAATGTTGCTTCTAATGACAGCACCAAGAAGCGCTGGGTTTTGTCGTCGCACACATGTTAATAACCGTATGTCCATGTTGCAGAGACCTAAAGCGACGGCGAGCAGAGGAAAGCCACTGTGACAGTAATGCCTGTCTGACTGTTTAAACTGACTTTGATTGACATTGTGGGCTTTACTGGCGGCGTAAATCCAAAGCCACGGGGAGGAATACATACTGTAAACAGCAGTAAATAAACAGTTCATCCTTGCACTCACAGCCTCGCCTCTCTACATCTACTCCCCGGCAAGTACAGTTATCCCTGTAGACTTTTGTTACACACAACCACGCTGACGAGCCGAGCAGGAGCGTTGCCATGAGAATCCTCAGCTACCTTCCTGGTTTTTGGCGCATAGACAAGATTGCTGAATTGTTGACTTGATTGCACTCTCGGCAGTGGTATGCCAGGAAAGAGCATGCAATCATTTGTAATTTACTTAATTTCCAGATGCCGGTTCAGAGCGTGCAATCGAGAATAGCGCCATTTCGTTGAAAGGATGGGGTCATTAAATGTGGAGTGCGCTTGTTCCTGTGCGTGTGTCTGGTGGAAACAGTTGTCAAGTTGCCGGCATGCGGCTTGGCTGCAGAGCCCCGTGGATGTGCTTGTTCATCCCCTTGTTCTTTGTGTGTGACGTAAATGAGCTGCCCCTCACAGCTGGTTGAAAGAACCCGCTCTGTGGTTGTGGATGAAGGCAGGCTGAGTCACTGTTTCAGCCACTGCGGTGATGATCTGTTGATGCATCTGTGAGTGTGTGCTTCAAACGCCTGGTTTTAATTGTAATGTCAGTAACTGCGCAATTGATGACTTCATTCGCGGGCTGCGCGGACATAATCCACGGAGGTAACCATTAAAATAAATCACAAATAAACATGTTTGGGCACACTGGAGACTCATAACAGAGACGGCTCGGAGAGTAACATCAAACCAAATATGTCTCCATGTTCATTTCTGTCAGTTTGTTCATGTTTGTTTGCTACACGCCTC
Source organism: Epinephelus fuscoguttatus (assembly GCF_011397635.1). Taxonomy (NCBI): domain Eukaryota; kingdom Metazoa; phylum Chordata; class Actinopteri; order Perciformes; family Serranidae; genus Epinephelus; species Epinephelus fuscoguttatus. The sequence goes on from NC_064774.1 coordinate 11,778,125, forward strand.
TGTGGTTGTCTGCTTTATTGACTTACATGTGAGTTCATCAATAATTAACAGTATTTATAGCCTTGCCACAGGCTGACATCACTGCCAGTAACATTCATCGTGAGTAGCATTATGACCCCATACTCCAACTGTGTACTAGGACGGATAGGCTTCCACTCTTTTTTTCCCTTCTTGAATATCCTGATACCAGGCCATCTTCGAGTCAACATGGACACAGTATTTCTGAAAATGGAAAATTCCAGTCCATACAAGTATTGTTTAAAAAAAAAAACTCTGTCCAAATGAAAGTGCAAAAAAAACCTGAAGCACAGTCAAGGGCACTGGTTCCCAACTGGTGGGTCATGGGTCCATTCTGAATGGACGACAAGTGACTCATGAACATGTCAGGTTTGTAAAAAACACACTTCAGTTTTAGGTACAGTGAGTATCTGGCACAGAGCTTTTATTTTGAAGGGCTGTTTCCCGCTGTAGAGTGAGTGACTAATGGACAGCTTCTTGACAGAGACAGCAAACTACTTGGCGACATGGCCAAACCCAAGTATGACGCTGAATATATTAAACCATGTGGACCTTGAACTGATGAAGGAGAAATCTGGACCCCATGGCTGGACCAGTTGGGAACCACTGCCATAGAGAATGCCAAAACAACAGGCGGCGATATAATGGTAACCCAAACGCCACGCAATGACGATGTAGATGTTATATAATACCGGAAGGCTACCTGGAGCAGTGACCTCAAGGCGCATTCTGTCTAGAATTCAGCGGTTCGTCCACTGTGTTCCACTGTGGTTGAACGGTCCAAGTGACAGTGACGAGAGTGGCATTGTTACCCAAAGTTGAACATTTTTCAACTATCAGCACTCAGAAAGAAATGCCACCATTGCGTGAAATGTTGCCTCATTTGTTACACCTCACAAAGGAGATAATGACACACACTGTGTAGCTGCTAGCAAAAAACTCTTTTCCCTGTCTACATGCCAACACCGAAAGTTTTACAAAAGTGGACTAGGGTACCCCTGACTGAGAATTTTCCTAGTCGACCAGTAGTCATCATTTAGGGCCATTAGTCGACTAGTCGCCTGCATGTTTACAATATTAAAGCTATAGTGCGTAACTTCTGTCGCCCCCAGCGGATAATGCGTTACTACAACAAATAAGCCGGCACTTCCATGTACACAGAGTAACACTCGCTTCACACCATGTACACAACGCTACACACCGTGGCGAACACCAGGCTGCTAACATTACATTACCTTCATAGCACCATTTCCAAGAAAATAATAAAGTACTAGGTCCAGTACACGTAACAACAACACATACTACTCATAATATAATTATAACCAAGTCACTTACTTATCCAGCAGCAGCAAGGCAACAACCGTGTCTGCCCTCAACCCAATTTCTTCCTTCAGGGCTCTCCACCGAGGAAAAGCGACGCCAATACAAATCCTTGTTTGCCTTCTCCTTCGGTCACTTTCCTTCTCTGCTAATAGACCTTCAGCCGAACGTCCAGGCTTTTTCTTTGTGGTAGGATCCACTTTGAACCGTGTCTCGGCCACTTCTTTGGGTCCTCCGCCATGTTGCTTTCTCTTTTTACCTGAGCTCTACCTCTCAACTATGAGACTCTCCGCTCTTCCTCCCCCTGCCCTTCATTTCCTGTGCGCCAGCGCGGGAATGTCGCCGGTCGACACCCAAACTCAAAATGATATATATTGAAAAATACCGCGAGATGTTAGAGGAGCCGATCGGCTTAATCAGCATTGTGTCATCTCCTCTAGTAGTGGCTTGGGTGAAACGGACATTTACGGACATGTAGAACTTACGCACTATAGCTTTAATTTAATGATTGAATTATATGCAACACAATAGACAACACGATGGTTTGAGTTCAAGGTGTGAGAAAGAATAGCATCAGTAACAGTAAGTGTGTTTCCGTTAACCCTAGAAATGCGCAAAACCTAAATATCGCAATAAAAAACTAGTAATGGAAGAACCTACATGTCGAAAAAACTCTCAAATATCGAGAAAAGGTTTTTACGCTCTCATGAGGTTGTTTTTCAGACGTGTTGATAAAGAAGTATTTTGCAAAAGTGTAATGGAAACACTTTTTTGCAAATATACGTCACAAGACATGACATTGGTGAATTCCTCGTTCACGATCATCTCCCAGAAATCCTTTATCTGTGGTCGCTGCCACACATAAGGACTTTGCCTTTGGAATACCACTCGCTCTCTTTGTCTTCAGTTTTATACTACTGCAACAGCAGCAGTGGCAACCAAGATGATTGTTCTAGCTCGCAAGAGATTTGGAATGTCCATCTTACTTCCGCAAACAAAGTGGAGTCTCGCGGGACGAGATTTTACGAGAATTATGGCTCATACGCAAAACACCTTTTAATGGAAACACCTGCAAGTCGCAATGGAAACGCGACTATTGTTAACACTGTACTACATTACAGAGAAATACAACACTGTACTAATGAACCTTCATTAATATAGGCCTATATTTTATCTACAAGTGCACGTCACACACTGAGCGAGCCGCCTGTTAATGACGCTGTGGGCTAATGGGCATGTAGCTACTTCCATGTTTCAGATGATACGTCATGTTTGTAGTCGACCAATGAAGATGAGTTTACATATCACCTTGGGTTCGTCCTTCACCTTCTCAAAATGATCCCACACTTTGGATTTCCTGCCCGACATGTTATTAACTAGCCTGTGGAATAACCGCAGGTACCAGCCCTGGAAATTAACCTGACTGAATGTTTTCAAAGATACTTCTATATGTGAAGTCATCAGCTGCACAGGCCTAAAACAGCACAGCAGTGTTACAGGATGCTATCACCCTGCATCGAAACCCCTATGATTTGTTAAAAACTGATACCGTTGGATGAATACTTCATGAATTTGCTCAGGTTCCATGGATTTTGTCAATAAATCAGCCGCAGACTTGCATAACATTTACTGTTGACAGCTTTCTTTTCAACCTTTTTATGGATGTTCAGTCACAGAGGGTAATAGGAGATAACAGATAAAGAGGCAGAACACAACGAACAGAGGCAAGAGAGAAAAGAGCCCCAGCGATCTGACAGGCACTGCACGAGAAAAGATTTTTTTTCTTTCCCTCTACGTTTTTGTGCAGTTATCTCTAATTTTCCAGAGCTGGGAGAGGTATCAGAGAGATTTAATTTAATTAAACAATGGTCCAGCCATGTCCAAGGTGAGATGTGCTGGCTCAGACATTACTGCAGAGGCACTACAGCTGAGGTGAGGACCCAGCACACACAGCAGCCTTGAACGATTTCCGTGAATGATATGAAATAAGACTTTAAACACCACATGAGTCTGGTGAACCATTGGCACTAATTACACTCATTACACAGGTTCAAATGGCGCAATCATATTTTCTGCTCGGACGAATGCATTTCATCACATCAGAGCCCTGCAGGTTACCAGATGTAACACCTTCATGATGGAGTTTCGAACTTTGTGTTAACTTTGAGATTGTTGAAGTGGTGCAGTCGTGAAGCCTAATGACTGTAGTGCTCTCCAGTTGAACATAGTGAAGTATGTAAAGTGGTTTTTACAGCTTCTTATAAATGTTTAACCTCTTAAAACACATTAATTGCCATTCAAACTTTTCACTCTTGCATTATGTTTTTGTTTTTATTACCCCATTTGTGTGAAAAATGATTGTTAGCATTGCTCATAAAAATCCAAAGTGATCTTTCCTCTTAACTTTTGTCAGGTGTATACTATATTTAATGTGAAGAGCTGTGGCATCACTAATCTGCATTATTTTAAACAGCAAAACAGTTTTAAAGTTGATACCTTTAGGTTTTGTCAATACTTTATTACCCCAGAACAGCTGATAGGTCACTAAATTGGTAATTAAAATCAAATTGACCCACTTTTTTGGCTAGCTAGCATTAGCTTGCTAGCTAATATTACCACTTTTAATAAAATGTTCTTCCTTCATTGAGACTTTAAGACACAACTCTTGATGTTTACGATGACTTTTAACTGCCCTTTGTGGTTTTAATACTTAAATACTATATAATCTTCAGTTTTTATAAATTGTTATGACAAATTTTATGTTTTTGACTTGTGCACATATTATAATATTGCAATGTTGTATTTATCCATTGTCATTCATTGTTGTTTTTTGCTGATGTTATTTTACTCACTATAGTTGTGCTGCTGACTCCAGCTTGCACAGTTTGGTCTTTGGTCAACTTTTTTAAATGTACCATATACAGTACAGGCCAAAAGTTTGGACACACCTTCTCATTCAATGTGTTTTCTTTATTTTCATGACTATTTACATTGTAGATTCTCACTGAAGGCATCAAAACTATGAATGAACACATGTGGAGTTATGTACTTAACAAAAAAAGGTGAAATAACTGAAAACATGTTTTATATTCTAGTTTCTTCAAAATAGCCACCCTTTGCTCTGATTACTGCTTTGCACACTCTTGGCATTCTCTCCATGAGCTTCAAGAGGTAGTCACCTGAAATGGTTTCCACTTCACAGGTGTGCCTTATCAGGGTTAATTAGTGGAATTTCTTGCTTTATCAATGGGGTTGGGACCATCAGTTGTGTTGTGCAGAAGTCAGGTTAATACACAGCCGACAGCCCTATTGGACAACTGTTAAAATTCATATTATGGCAAGAACCAATCAGCTAACTAAAGAAAAACGAGTGGCCATCATTACTTTAAGAAATGAAGGTCAGTCAGTCCGAAAATTGCAAAAACTTTAAATGTGTCCCCAAGTGGAGTCGCAAAAACCATCAAGCGCTACAACGAAACTGGCACACATGAGGACCCAGGAAAGGAAGACCAAGAGTCACCTCTGCTTCTGAGGATAAGTTCATCCGAGTCACCAGCCTCAGAAATCGCAAGTTAACAGCAGCTCAGATCAGAGACCAGATGAATGCCACACAGAGTTCTAGCAGCAGACCCATCTCTAGAACAACTGTTAAGAGGAGACTGCGAATCAGGCCTTCATGGTCAAATAGCTGCTAGGAAACCACTGCTAAGGAGAGGCAACAAGCAGAAGAGATTTGTTTGGGCCAAGAAACACAAGGAATGGACATTAGACCAGTGGAAATCTGTGCTTTGGTCTGATGAGTCCAAATTTGAGATCTTTGGTTCCAACCGCCGTGTCTTTGTGAGACGCAGAAAGGTGACGGATGGATTCCACATGCCTGGTTCCCACTGTGAAGCATGGAGGAGGAGGTGTGATGGTGTGGGGGTGTTTTGCTGGTGACACTGTTGGGGATTTATTCAAAATTGAAGGCACACTGAACCAGCATGGCTACCACAGCATCCTGCAGCGACACGCCATCCCATCCGGTTTGCGTTTAGTTGGACGATCATTTATTTTTCAACAGGACAATGACCCCAAACACACCTCCAGGCTGTGTAAGGGCTATTTGACCAAGAAGGAGAGTGATGGAGTGCTGCGGCAGATGACCTGGCCTCCACAGTCACCGGACCTGAACCCAATCGAGATGGTTTGGGGTGAGCTGGACCGCAGAGTGAAGGCAAAGGGGCCAACAAGTGCTAAACACCTCTGGGAACTCCTTCAAGACTGTTGGAAAACCATTTCAGGTGACTACCTCTTGAAGCTCATGGAGAGAATGCCAAGAGTGTGCAAAGCAGTAATCAGAGCAAAGGGTGGCTATTTTGAAGAAACTAGAATATAAAACATGTTTTCAGTTATTTCACCTTTTTTTGTTAAGTACATAACTCCACATGTGTTCAGTCATAGTTTTGATGCCTTCAGTGAGAATCTACAATGTAAATAGTCATGAAAATAAAGAAAACGCATTGAATGAGAAGGTGTGTCCAAACTTTTGGTCTGTACTGTAGATTAACTTGACTGATATTACTGTGGATGTAGACGAACTGTTTCGATAACCAATTAGCTTATTTAGCAGAACTTGAAAATAGACTTTGGTAACTTGAAGGTGAAAATGACAAACTTGACACAGTTCTCGTTTGGAATGCAAACAATCACATTGAGCAAAATTTTGAAAATGACATATACAGTAGGGTTGAGCCGAACACTCAGATGAAATGAGTATCTGGTACAGATAATGTACTTTTTGTGAGTACGAGTTTTGCACGAGTAAAATGTGTCATTATCTGTACTCGTGATAAAGGAAAATCCTGTCTTTAATCTATTACTCTCGTGATTAAAAAAAATGATCTGAAGCTCAGTTCTGAGCCTGTTCTGTAAAAACTTTTTTCATACATAATAAATACTGTAACTTTTCAGGCTTAAAATAACAACTTCTGATGAGGCCCAACCCACGTTCCGTTTTAGCCCCATCCACTTCTGAAACAAACTCCGCCCACTTGAGTACAGAAACAGATAATTTAGTTGGTTAAACAGAGACAAACACAGACACAGATAATGGTTCACTCTCTCATTGCTAATATATAGTATGGATTTTTGAACCAAAACTATTATTCTAATACGGGTCATTGTGATAATGAGCCCTGTCTTGCACCTGGAGCAAAGCAGCACGCAGCGCAACTGTTGCTGCTAGTTGTAGACAGCCAGCACCCAAGACGTGTAGGTAACAAATGCACTTGCGCCCACCTGTGTACTCATAGGTATGGAGGTCTTAATATGAGGTGTAATCAGGCACATTGTTGTTGGATTGCTATGATGAGGCAGCAAAATGCGACTGAGCCATTGACCAACAAAAACCTGATATCTAATCAGAGTGGTGCAGTATTTTACCGCAATTTAAAGGCCACATTATTCAGATAGTGAGATGAGCTCACATAAGTGGGTTCACAATGCACGTACGCTCTGCTTGTCACACACAGACATGCATAAATGTTGCAATTGCCTAAATAATACATCAATAATGAGGAAAATATTAATTACGTTTTCTTAGTTGTGAACGTAGCAGAGATCAGAGCAGAGCTGCTGTCTGAGTCCCCATTAAAAGAGACACAATGGGCATTTACACACCACGAGCAGTGTAAACTTCAACGATTATTTCAGAAGCTAAAAGTTAAGTACTGTTTCCTGTCAAGTTCACACTGATTTTCAACGCTGGCTTCTCCAGTTTGCAAATCTGTTACATAAATAGCAGCGCACCAGGTGAAGGTGCAACTGGCTTTGAAGGGAATGGGAATTAAGACAGATTGGTTGATTGATTGGTTTAATTTAGGGACTAAATTCAACCCTTTCGCCCCTTGAGCCTTACTTGGACAGAGGGTTGTTTAACTAACAAAGTGGACTAAATGCACTTGCACCATGCACTTTCGACCATGCACTATAGATCATTTAAACAGGGCACAGTAAGTCCCATAGTATGTTCACCCAACCAGCAGTACCGACCTCCTTTGCAACTTTTTGCAGCAGTATACCAACACTTTGTTAGTTTTGCCTTTCCGCTGAGAATACTTGTCATTATTTGCAGAACTGTAAGAGCTTACTTGTCTCGGAAATATTATAATAAATGTAACTTTATGCACTTGAACAAACAACCAATGCTGTCAACCTTCTGGTGAGGGCAGTCTCTCTTTGCTAGTTGCTCTCCCCCACAGTGTCATGGCTGCCAGCGGTTGTGATGGAAGCATTGTGACTTTAGTTTATTGTGGCCAAACTCACTCTTTGTATCTACACTGTTGGAGTAACTGTGACAAAAAGCAGCTCACTTGTAGCGGTGTGGATAGTGTCATTTTTCTCCCTGCTATGTTTTTCACCTGATCCACCTTTGTTGGTTATAAGCTCAGGACTGCTGACTCCACCAGTATACTGGAAACTCTAACTCCACTCAGCTTGGCAGTCGTACTGAATGCTAGACATACATTTTCACATTAGTGAATGCAAAGAATTCACTCAGATATACCACTGGAAACACATCAGCTTACAGCCTACAGATGCTGTGCCTGCAGGGGTTTGATAGGAGGCAAGAACTGTCTGTTAATCAGGATTTTTGGTTTGCATATTGGTGAGAATTTCACTTAATTTGGCCTCACGACAAACCTCATTCTTGTCTCTCCAATGCTATAAAATATACATGTGTGGTTGGATGCTTGTTAATTAGCTGGAAAACAAAAGGAATACAACTAAAAAATTGAAACTGAGGCTCCTCTGTCTAATTAAAGCAAAAGTTCTGGAAATCCTTCTCATCTTTTTGGTGGATTTGGCAAAACATTTTACTACTGCCGGCTTGTTAATGGCTAATGAGCCGGTTAAATTGCTCTTAGCCGTTGGCTCTTCTTTTCTTCATCTGACATGCTTCATCAGGAAGCTGCAAACATGTGAGACTGCCTTTAAAAATGTTGTAGAACATGGATGAACCAAGTAGAGGTCTTAGAAATAAAGGCGCTATATAAAACCATGAAGGGTTCTCCAGCTTGTCCCCATAGAAGATCTCTTTTCGGTTCATGCTATAATAATCTTTTTAAAAAGGTTCTACTTGGGACCCTTTCAGAGTGCTCCCCCTAGAACCCTAAATAAAGGGCTGTACCTTTTTGAGATTCTACAGAGGACCATTCTTTGGTGTAATGGTTCAACCTTGAACTCTCTGAACTCTCTGGGGGTTCTACCCACAACCTTTCCATCTTCTAAGGATGCTAACAATGGGGTTCAACCAAGAACCTCTTTATATTCCAAGGGTTTAATCTAGAACTAAATTTCATAAACTAAAATTGTAACTGACTACATTATCAAAATATCTCTCTCATGGTTTTAGTTTAACAGGTTAGCCAGGTGCCAAGAGAACCACGTCCAGCAGCCTTGAGCTTCATGAGGCTCCTAAAGGGCCAGAGCTTAGGGGTGGGCAGGTTGATTCTAAGACATCAGTACTCTTGATACTACGTTTTCATTTTGAGATCAATCCTAGCGTTGATAGGATTGATACCAGGGAGGGGATTAGTTTCTCTCTGATGTATTGGATGTATTTTTATTTCAAACTGTAATTGGGCATAATTAGCTGTTGTTTAAGCAGGTTGATTATTTATCATGTAAATCATTACACACAGCTTTCCTCTACATAAAAATTCACTACTTCTAATAATATAGAGTATTATGTTGGTATTGATATTGGCAATGCTGGTCCTGTATTACTTGGTATCAGATCAGAACCAAATTTGTGGTATTGCCCACCCCTACCAGAGCGGATGCGATCCACCTTGGTCCGTAACGCTCATGATCCACAATCACATTTGTAGGGTTGGAGATTTCGTGAAATCACCACTACTACAGCCTTTACTATTTCAATGGAGCAGCAGGGTTGGTCAGCAAAACCCGTTTACAAATTAGAGCCAAGTACGAAATGCCAAGTACTGGGTACACATGAGAAAAAAAAGAAGAATTTTGGCATTGCATAGCATGAAATGATGATAAAGATATAAACTATGGCAGAGCACAATAAAATGAATACATTCTAAAAATATCATTTGAAACACGGATGAACATCTAAATATTTGAGGGTGAAGGTCGTTTAACACCCATGCTTTCACAAACTTTAAAGAACACTCCTCAAAAAAGGGTTCTTAATGGAATTGTTATGCTGGGTTCAAATAGGATGGTGTTAAGGGGTTCACAGCCCATAAGAATGCCAACCCTGTTCTGGTGTTCATGACCTCCAAGTTCACAAGTTTGTGTTCATAAACACAAGCTCACGAGTTCCATTTGAACGCAGCCTTAGGGCTCAATTACGCTCAACATTAGATACAGATACGGATGGAGCATTCTGTCTGTACTCTGCATTTGTTTCATACGCGTTCATGCACATTTTTAAAGTTTACGGATACAAACGAAATGGAGAAGTGCCACCAGAGATTGTGGGAGCAGCATAGTGTCGTTCAAGCGAGATGTGACCGTAGGACACAAAGATGACATTCAAATGACGGAACAGAACGAATCAGTAATATAGTGTAAAGAATTCTCAGTCCACATGTTGTGATGTATTTAATCGCCTCACAGACCACCACCATCTACAAACGCTGCCTCCATTAAAAGGTTTAATACAATATTATGACCACCTCCTCCGTCGCCGCGTTTGTTGTTGTCTGAAACTTTGACTTGACCCTCTAGTGCCATCTACTGGCTATATCTATGTCTTCATAAAGGACACGTTGAAGTATGAGGGCAGTGGCGTCTACAGCCTTTGAAACAGAAAAATCTATTTTCATATGTAAAGGGAGTATAATTGAGAATCCTCTTCATGAAGAATTTCCGCCTTTTTTGGATTCTTCCTTACCCGCAGAGTAGTCTCTATATACAGACTCTACATTCAGTGAATGTAGAGTCTGTAGGCACAGGAGACCTCTGCCTCCGGAAGAAGAGCGGAAGAGCCCTGGTTTCTGGTTGTAGGCTGTTTGTAGTCCTCGTGATATTGACCAATCACGTTTGAGCCGGCTGCAGTTGTCGCCAGGTTAAACGGTCCGTGCAGTGAACTAACGAGGCGGAACACAATTGCTGTCACTGCAAACTGGTTCAGCTTATTTACGTAATGGAAGTCGGAAACGGAAATTTGCCTCCTCTGCCCAAATCAAACCGGAATGCCAAAAAATCGGGGTTCTGCCCCCAGAGGCTGTATCACCATTTGCCCGAAGTCAGATGCCGAATACAGCTGATGGGTTCCGAGAATGCCCGCAGAAGCATGCAAGAAAAACATTTTCTTAACAAATTTGAGGTAAAACACAGTTGGTACTTCTAAGAGTCAAGGAAGGATCCTTGACTTGCTGAATTTCAAGGAGGTTGTTATCGAATCCCGCTGAGGGATTGTTTCAGTATCAAGGATCCTTCAAATTCTACCAAGGACAGAGTCCTTCCTTTCAAGAATTTTCAAGGATGCATAGTGTGTATCATCAGCGCGCATGAAGTACCCACAATTCTTCATGTGCTATTTGCTGGAATTGAAGGCTTGAAGGCTGGGCCTCTTCAGTGACGCACACCTTAGGCACTTGCTAGCCTGTTCCAATGTGTGTGTTCACCTCATGATAGGAAAAATTCTTGTCTAGCTTCTGTGGGACCTGACTTTGGAGGGAAATTTTTGGAGGTAAAGGGATAATAACTGAGCCCATAGTCTTACAAAGAACCACTGAAGAACCCTTCTTTCAAAAAGGGTTCTTCAAAAAGCTTTTCTTTCAGGAAAAAATTCTTTATAAAGGACACATGGAAGTATAAGGGTAATGATGTCTACAACAATTGAAATGGACATATCTATTTTTGTATGTAAAGGAAGTATAAATGAGCCCTTGGTCTCACAAAGAACCACTGAAGAACCCTCCCTTCAAAAAAGGTTCCTCAGAAGCATGTTTTTTTCCCCTCAGGAAGAATTCTTTTGGAAACCTTATTTCTAAGAGTGTAGACCTACTTTTGTGCAATTTGCCATTATTAGCATGTAGCTCATTAGTTCAAACACTAATAGTTTCTTGCATTCAGGCAACAGTATAAATTAAGTCATTGTTAACCCCTGCTGGGTGGGATTTAGGCTTAATTTAGGAGGAGAAGCACAAACAACAGCCTGTAATAACAGATACTGTGATAATAAAGATGCATAATAACACCCACAGGAAACATTTGAGACAGTGTGAACATCCTTTAACATTGTCTGCAGTTGTGAGCCAATCAATTTCCTCCTCCTCACCATATCGGAAGTGGAGTCGTCTGCGATCCATCTCTGTGAAACCGATCCTCTCCCTTAAATGGCGCAGTGACCGCAAAGCCGAGCAAGCAAGCCACCCTCAACATAGTCCCTCCACCTCTCTCCCACTCCTGTCCATCTCGCCCCTTAACTTTGAACCCCGATCGATGGCTAAGTGTAACACGATCAATAGTTTGGGTATTGCCTTGATGCCTGCAGCACCAAAAATATACAGAGGGTCAGATGGCCATTTTTACGCTTCCTGGAATGGCAGAATGTGATGAATCATGAGTAATTGTGCAGTTTCCAATATTGAGGAATTTTTGCTCTTGTTTCTCATACTTTATTTTCCCTTTTGTTGCACTGCTTCCTTTATTTTCCCCCTCCTCCTCCTCTTCATCTCTCCCTTTCTTCCTTGAGTCACTCCTGCACATCTGATTGGTGCGAGGGATCATCTGGGCTTCAGCATGGATGGATGCATGTGTCAATATCTAAAGAGGATTGGAGCTCAAATGAGGGACTGGACTACCTGAGAAAGCAGCCAAGGGAGAAGATGCTGAAAGCCAAGTGAAGCAAAAAGCTCTGAAACACAGGCAGCCGCAGTTTGTTACTCGTGAATTTTAGCCCGGCAGCCAAATTACAGTCATGCATTGATTTTTTTTTTTTTTTTTTTTACCCTTTCCTCCGATTTCTGTCGTGCCCTCTTAGCATCCCATTCCCTTTATAGTTATTTCTTTTCATTGTGTCTTTTTCTCTTTATCTGTGCTTCATGTGCCTGACATGAGTGCTCAACAGAGTTTCAAAATTACATCTTGCTTCACCCTCCCACTGATCCACATAACACACACCGTAATGCCGTTGACAACACTGAGACAATGCATTTTCCTTTTTTGAGATTCAGAGGTCTATTTTGAGATTAAAAAGGCAATTTAAGACCATCTGTTCCTCCGAGCCAAACTGTATGAGAACAGTGAAACGTGTCATATTAAGTGTGATTGGTAACTCACTTTAATCGATGTGCAATTAGTGTGCAAATTGTGGAAGGCGGTGAATGTTGGAATGTTGGAATGTTTATCGATGTGCGCTGTTGCATGTTAATTACATGTAAATGAATCGAACTTGGGATCTCTGTAGTAATTACCTTTTTTTTTAATGCTTTCACTTTTTTAAATTCCAATAATATCCTTATGTGAAAGTCAAGTGTTTAAAAAAGCATCGTTAATAGTTTTTTTTAAGACTGATTCTGATATTCTGTAGAATCTTTAAATATGTGAAGGTAGTCGATATTAAACATGGTGTATCCACCCAATGATCTGGTTCCGCTCAATCAATTACAGTTCAATTTTATTTATAAAGCCCAATATCACAAATCACAACTTGCCTCAGAGGGCTTTACAGCATACGACATCCCTCTGGCCTTGGGTTCTCATTTGGCCCATGCCACAACCTTCCACCAAGTTTCATGAAAATCACATTAGTAGTTTTTCCTGCTGACAAACAGAACTAAAAACATAACCTTCTTGGTCGAGGGTGATGGGTTTCACATCTTCACCAGAGTGAAGACAGACAGTTTGGAGCATAAAGAGAAGCAGAACTTGAATGAATAGATGAATAAAGGAATAAATATGTCCACATATAGTAAATAATCAACAGTTTTGGCATTCTAATGATAACATACCTTTTAAAGTAGTGTAAGATATTACAATTTGAAATTAAGTAATTACAGTTAGCTTGCTCGCTGTTTTACCGGGACCGTCTGATGCAAATTTGCTATTAATATCTTGGCTGTGCCTTCGGGATCCGTTAGCTTGTGGGATTCGTTAGCAGGTGGAGGTGTTTTAGGGAGACAGACGGACAGAGAAATGCTGTAGCTCAAAATTTATTTTATATTTATCATCTTGGCTGCTAGCAAGCCACCTTTAGCTTAGCTATTCAGTTGATAAGGATTTCTCTAGAATACTGCAAGCAGTCACCAAGGCTAAGCTAACACTGAGTATCCGTTAGCTTATGGGATTTGTTAGCTAAACAGGTAGAAGTGGTTTGGGGATATATGGAAACACTAAACTCAGTGGCTTAAAAGTCATTTTATTTATGTGTTGTGTCTTCTTAGCTGTTAGCTAGCCACCTGTAGCATAGCTATGTTCAGCTGGTAAGCCATAAGTTGAGGGCTTAACTCGAGTACTGCAAGCAGTCAGTAATTGGGGCTAAGCTAACAAAGGCTAACTTCTGCAAGTTTGGTGACTTGACATCGGCATCATGGCTGTACGTTCAGGATCCGTTAGCTTGCGGGATCAGTTACCTAGAATAGGTAGAGGAGATTTTAGTTAATGAATTGACGGAGAAACAAGTGGCTCAAAAGTTATATTTATATGCTGTGTCTTCTTAGCTGCTAGCTAGCCACCTATAGCATAGCTGTATTCAGCTGGTAAGCCTTAAGTTGAGGACGTCTTTGGAGTATAGCATGCAGTCAGTCACTGTAGCTAAGCTAACAAACTTCTAATCATGGCACTTTCTTAAAACATTGTCTTGTTTTCTTTTTCTAAGACAGCATGCGTCACATTTTAACTTTGCAATTGACTAAATGACTCTGTCTTCCATATTTCTTAAATCTTATGCTTAAGAGACTTTAACATTTTGTTCTATAACATAGGCCTAAAATATATCAGTAAATAGGCCTACCCCACTTGTGAACTCTGAGGCTGTAATGTATCTTAAAAAAGGCGGTTGAACACCATAATGCTGAACACAGCTTGACAGCGTTGTCATGGTAGGGATGTTACATCATGCGATCATAGTATAGTTCGTTTATAGCCTAACCTTAGCTTTCTGGCGTTTACATTTGGGCTTCAAAATTCCTAAAAGTGGTGTTCATTTGTGAGGATTATCGTGCTGAACAAAACGTGTAAGTACCATAAAAGTTTGTTTGCCACAGAACTTATTTTCTGCAATAATCCAGAATCCAATGGAAAAATCTGATGGAATTTTTATGAGGAAACCAGGACGACGCTAACTTCAGTGCGTGGGCCTACAGAAAAACGTCATCCCATCAGCGCTCTAGTAGGCATAATGCGAAAGTTTGGCCATTGGTGCGCTTTTCAACACTGTAGCAAACAAATGCCGTGATGACGTTCTCAGGTATTAAACAACATTACTACTGTGAGAGCTGAGAGGCAGCTGGGGAGGGGCCGGGCGATGGTGTGTATCAATCATTATAAATGTGAAAGCAACCTAAATAATTTCTCAGAAATTGCCCTGCAACAGGCTCTGTGTAAAGCTGACCCACGGTGCATAAAGCAGGCGAATATAAATAATTAATGCAAAGAAAAGATGGAGATACCACATAAATCAAGTGAAGTGCTTAATTATATAATTAATCATGCATAGCTCAGCGCAAATCACTAAAATAGAATTGATTACAATGCTAAGTGTCTGTAATTGATTCATATAAGTGGACACTGATAATTATCACCAACCCAATTAAAAGCCAGATAAACAAGCAATCTCGTTGAGGAGCAATACTTTCTGTCTCATTTCAAGAGTCCAAATAATTTATGAGCATATTTATTACTCCGGTGGCTCCCTCTGAAGAGGAGTTCACCAGAGGGATGAAGCATGGTAAACCCAGGGGCTGCTTTATGAAAAAAAATGCAGGGCAGGGCAGCGCTTGTTCAGACATGGCTGACATGATTTTGATCACATCCCCTCATGTTTCTCCTCTATACTTTACTAAGCCCGGGGTGCACTGGGAATATGCAACAGTGGCAGGTGAATCAGCGCAAGCATTTGTTTACTTCACAGAAGCAGGAAGGAGAGCTTGACGGACTGCTCAGCATGCAGGCCACTGGCTGTGGAGAAACATTTATTTATTCCGTCCAGGAGGAGGTTCAATCCCAGGAGGAGGCGCAGTCCCTCTAAGAGTTGTCTGCTGTGCGCACATTTCACTGGTGTTTGTTTGAGTGTGTGTCGGCATATTGAAACTGGAGATATCCTTGCACATTGCACATAGATTAACTACTTTCTCGCTCCGCACGAACACAAATACCGTGTTTATTTTTTTGTACGTGTCTCTGTCAAGGATATCATTGCGAAATGCATCACAAGCACAGAAAATGGTCTTTTATAACTTTTGTACGCAGTATCATTTTAAAGTTAAATCTGGCTTTTACTTTTAATATATAATGGAACTTAATCGAGGTAACTTTCTTCAGTCATGAGTAGAGGGATTATTTCTCTTGCAAACCTTTTAAAAAGCAATGAAAAAGTGCAATTTCCACATATTAAAAAGTAAAAATCAAGAATTTCTCTGAGATAAATTATATTTTTTATTATGTGACATGTTAAACACGTGAACATGTGTATTTGTAGCCATTTTGGCAGTGTATTTTTTGTGTTTATAGGTCAGGTAAGGTAAAACATTAGTGTCCCTGAGGGGCAATTTAAGGATACAGACAGTAGTCATGAGTACAACACACAGTATCCAGTATCACACACTGTCAGGGGTAAATCATGGACATTAAGGGTGCTTTCAGACCTAGAGTTGTCTCCTTTGGGCAAATGAACTTTAGTTCAACTGAACCGAACCAAACAGGGCAGGTGGGTCCCTTGCGTTGTATTTCAGGGCTGAGCAAACAATGTATGTGGTCATAAAGATTGGAGGACTGCACCAGAGTTCATTTGTAACAGTGTCAGAAAGAAGCTGGACTTTAATTGTCTAGTGATGTTAGACTTTAACGGTGTGTGGACGTTAACATTATGACGTTTTGTGGACGTTAGGATTTGCTCTCCATACATCGTGACTAAATGTTGGTATTCTACATCAAGATGACAGCGTGAGATGTTTGGAAGATGTTGGATTTTAGTTACCTAACAACTTGTTGTCCTCCTCCTCCTCCTCCGCTTATCCGGGTCCGGGTTGCGGGGGCAGCAGCCTCAGCAAAGAAGCCCAGACAGTCCTCTCCCCAGCCACTTTTGTCAGCTCTTCCGAGGGAACCCCGAGGCGTTCCCAGGCCAGCCAGGCGATGTAATCCGTCCAGCGTGTCCTGGGGCAGCTCCGAGGTCTCCTCCTGGTTGGACATGCCCGAAACACCTCCCAAGGGAGGTGTCCGGGAGGCATCCTTACCAGATGCCCGAACTACCTCAACTGGCTCCTCTCGATGTGGAGGAGCAGCGGCTCTACTCCGAGTCCCTCCCAGATGTCCGAGCTCCTGTCAACTCAAATCCAACAAAATATCAATGTCATCTTTCATCAGCATTCTACGCCAAATTGACATTGGCATTGGACGTTTTCCTGACATTGAATTTTAATCACCTGATGTGATAACCGAAAGTCAACCAAATACCAGCATCTAATTATGTTGGTGGTGTCAAATTTACTGCCTTTACTTTTTAGTGTTTGGGTACACCTCATTCTTTAGTATATGTTTTTAGGCGGCACCTTAGTGGTTAGCATTGTGGCCTCACAGCAAGAGGGTTCCTGGTTTGAACCCAGGGTGGGCGTTGCGATGTTCTCTGGGGTTTTCTCTGGGTACTCCAGATTCCTCTTACAGTCCAAAGACATGCAGGTTGCACCAAGGTTGGCTGTAGGTGTGACTGTAACCATGAATGGTTGGCAGCCTGTCCAGGGTGTACCCCGCCTCTCGCCCAATGACAGCTGGGATAGGCTTCAGCCCCCCCACAACCTCCAACAGGATAATTAATTATGGGAAATGAATACATGAATGAATCATACATTTAATTAAGTCCAGTGTCAGACTGTATTTCTAAAAGGTGTTTAAAAAATAAAAACGTGTATTGGTTGTATCGCACTGATTATTTGCAATAACTTCAGGGTAGAAAACGTCAGTGTCACTTACAAAAAAAGGAATGGCGCTGAGCAAACTCTGCCTCAGTCAGGCAGTTTTTGGCCACCTAAAAAAAGGCCCATCTAAAAAGAAAAAGTTCAGTTTAACAACACGCTACATTTAGAATATTTTCACAGTTTTAGCTTGCTGTCAGACAAGTCTTTCTGAAGAGGAACTGAAGCCGTTATCTCAACGCCATTGGCCACTGCTGACAAAAACGGTAATTTTACTGCTGGTCTACCACTGCCTCGATTAATTAATGTGTAAGATAAAGCAGAGGAAGTATTACAAACATAACTTACGCTGACACTGGTATTAAATTTTTAAGTGATTTATTTGAAATGGCTAACCGATGTTTTGCTGAGGCTCCTGTCCACAGCAGTACATTGCTTTGCTTCAGTGCTGGTACTGTTGATTTATTTAAGGCACTAGCAAAGCAACACAATACATAAAATTAACACAGAAATGTCAGAAAGGTGGGACCACTATATATCTTTGAATGTCACAGTTGCAGCTGAAAATGACAACAGAAATAAACAAGTCTGACGAGTCTCTTCAATAGAAATCAATTGCAAAGTGATTGTTGTCGTTGGTGCAACATCACAGTAATGTGGTCTGTAGTTTTGGCCTTACAATGATTCTCTACGAGGCAAAGGGTTACTAGAACAGCCATAATTACCATTCATGACAGTCAAGTGTGAGATGCTGTCATCACCTCCAACAGGTTGCCATTTTCACCCCCTAATAAAGTCTTGATAAACTTCAAGGTACATACTGAACTGAAAGGAACACTTCTTTTCTTGCCAAAATTAACATTTAACACCACTGACTTCTATCCAAAGAACACATCGCTATCACATTAACAAAACTAACCGGGGAGGGGTGTTTTGGTGATGAATCACTCTCTTTCAGCCACTCCTGTAAAATGTTTTAAACAACTGTGAAAATGACTCAGATAGTGCGATGGAGCGAAGAACTTCTCCAAGTATAAAAATAACACTGCTCTCTGGGAGACACAGACAGGGAAGGTGACACAGTTATGATGTTCCCTTTAAAGTTGAATTCATGGTGGTGAAGTTATTCAAAGTCCAGTCTCAGGTTTTTCAGGCAGTACTTATGTGCTTTAGTTTTTCATCAAATAGTCCACGTAATAACTGATATAACTTTTAGCTATGTAGTATAAAGGATCATATCACTGGTATAGAAAAGCAGAAAATAACAATTCTCTGGTATTCATGTCTAATCATTGATGTGTTTTACTCACTTAAGTCATAAATAAGGATGCATGATATTGAATTTTTTGCCGATATTCAATATGCCGATATGTAACAACTCAACCGTTAACCAATGCCGATATCGATATACCAACTTTTTCCCCACCTAATTTGTAGTAACAATGAAGTCTCTTCTGTAGGGGAATTAACATCATACGATGTATGTATACTTTTATCATGGTTGCCCACCAGCAGATGGAGACATGAAATACAACACTTCACAATGTGAGTAATATTTATTCGTTGTGTAAACGAAGAAAAAGCATGTTGGCCGATTTTGACAGTTCATTTTATAACCGATATTATTGTCATCCCTAGTAAACAATATTGTTGTAATCCATGAGATTTGCCAACTTGAAGCACCAGACAGATTTCTGAAAATGTGCTTCTTAAACAAATAACTCTAAATGCTTTTTCACATTGGGTGTCTTTTTTTCTTCATGCAGTTAATTCCATTGTGTTCTCAATCTCAAAGTTGTCAAATATCCACGTTTTGTCTGTGGACTTTCACGTCTAGGTATTACCCACTCGGTATCTTTCTCTGTCTGCTGTTGATGTTTCAGGAAGCCACAGCTAACAACAGGACGTCAACAAAAGCACATGGTTAGGTTTAGAAAAACACATCATGGTTTGGATCTACATTCATAGGGGAAGTGAACACGGATGTCCTGGGTGAAAGTCCAGGGTTTGTAGGACCCATTATCCACCTCTTCTAGCCACCCTATAAGGACTTTCAAGCTCCTTATGTTACGGCATTATCTGCAGCGTTTTAAACTAATGCCATCAAGCAGAGTATAATAACACTGCGACAGATGCTTTTAGGCTGCGTTTTGAACTGACGCCATTCATCCGTGTATCATACTGCTGCGACAGGTGCTGTCAAGCCAACCAGCGGCGTATTACAACACCGCGAAAGGTTCCTCCAGCCTTGTTACAAACTGATGCTGCCCTGTGGCGTATCATACTGCCGTGAAAATTGCTGTTGGTGTCCGACGCCAAAATTACTGATAAAGTGGCGGTATTAGACAACTTCGGAATGAAAATTGGTCAGTTCATTTGTATGCAATGTATTTTAACTCATTTTTGTCATAATTACTTTAACACAGATATGCTGCAAAAAAAGTGTCGTTTTTTGTTTGCTTCTTGTCCCACAGAAAGGCCTTGTTTTTTTTTTTTTAGTTTTCTCACCGTGACAAAAGGCATAGACCAATCACGTTGTGTGCAAAGGACAAAACATTACAACATTGTACCTACTGTCACTGGTGGCATGAATTCTTTTCATACAAAAAAGGCCTTAAAGTAAATACTTTTGCTCTGTTACAGTACATCAAGTAAATTATATCGGACAGAGGTGTATCTCTGAAGTAGAATATGGCAGGAGCATTAGCGGGAACAGGAGGTCTTAAGAACGACCAGCTGTGTACAGACGACACATGTTTGATTGCTGATAAAGCTGAGTCCAATGTACGTCCCCAGTCACTTTTTTTCCTCTACATTCAGGATTTGAATGGAATACACAGAGCAGAGTTTTACATGGTTATGTTTTTTTGTTGTTGTTAATATACTTTACATTATGCATTGCAGACATGTCATGGAAAACAATTAACAAAGACAATAAATTGATTAAAAATGAAAAACAAACAAGTAATTAAGGTTAATTATGGCTCAATTGTAACTAGCATTAACTGCAACTGAATAATTGTGAGTGCATCAGACACATCACAAACCTCTTTGTACTTTAATTTTGAATCATGTATGCTAATGGTGCGGTGACCTTTTCCAATGCCATTTAGAGGAAGGTCATTCAGTTTGACCTCAGCACCAGCAATGAGATGACGACAGTATATCAGGACCGACTGGTCTGATGGACTTCTCCATCTGAGTCACAGAGACACTCCACAGATACCCTAGAATTTAACCTTAACAGTTAAATCATTTACCGAGGGGGGAAATCCTGTGATAGCGTGGCTCGTCTGACCTCCACTCACACTGCTCCCAAACCAACCTCCCCGCATCTGTCCCCACCGGCTGCCTCCGACCTCTGACCTCCACCCCTCCCAGCCATTGCTAAGGGAAATCTAATCACACGTATTTGAGATTGCAGAACGCGATACGAACTTCCTCCTGCAACCAGAAAAAAAAGTGATACGATTTTATCCACTGGCTGCGTGCCGTGAATTCAAACCAGCGCCTGAGTACATTATTTATCTGCTTAGAAGGACCCTTCTGCCCTTGGTGATTTTCACCCATCTCCAATTTTCCTTTTTGGTTTTGATGGGAAGATAGTTACCTGGGGTTAAGTGACGGTTAAGTAGCCTGTCCTCTATCCAAAGGGGAAAGGATTTTCTTTTCTTCTGGAATTGCAGTGTTATCAAGACAACAGATTAACTTGGGGTGTTACTGGTTTTCTTTTTTCAACTCTTCTTTGAAAATAGCACCAATTAACACTTTACCTTATGTGTTTGCCGAACGAATGTGCTGCCCACTGGGATGCTAATCTCCATGGCAATGATAACATTAATTCTAACACACTGCACACCTGAGATATCCTCATGTGCCTCTTTTATCAACTTCAACAGATCTCCAAGGTTAAGTGGTAACAGATTTGCTTTACATGTTTTGAGAATCTCGTCACTTTAAGACCCTGAATGTCAGGAGTATGGACTGTATATAACAATGGACAACATGTCTTCACTTCCTCTTGCGATACAAAAATGAGGCCAAAATATCCAGGATACGGGCACTGTCTTCTTACGCTCATCATTAGGAGCCACAGTCTGTGCAGTTACTATCAGAAAGTGGAGTCGAAGTATTGAGTTCCTGCCCACACACCTATCCGACTCAATCCCAGCAGCCCTATTGATCGCATGCACATCGATTGGCTCACACAGCTGTCAATCATTAAGCCACACCCCCTTTCTATTGCATCAAACTACAAATTAAAACCAAACTTGTCAGAAAAATGAACACTTGAACAAACATCAGCATGATAAGAACTACCTAAAATGACAGAAACTGTCTTAGGGAGAAAATTTACCGTACTTTAATCTTTTAGTTTGGCCAGTGTCTGCTAACGTTGAGAGGGTGGTGTTCATGACTGCAGCCAGCCACCAGGGGGCAATCGAGATGTTATGGCTTTGCTTTTGGGGAGTCGTTACGTCATCCATCTTTATATCAGGCCCCCAGGAAGGCTTTGAAAGCAATGCTCTTAGTGACCAAACGTGAAATAACATCTTCTGGGTCCAAAATGTTAGTAACATAGACTAACATTGTGAAAGAGATGTCTGTATACCAGTGAATACGTTTTTTGAGCGTAACAACCCTTGCAAAATGATTCGTTTCATTATCAGGATTTAATCTTTTCGGTCCGATAACACTTGGAAAGCTACCTGATTATATCATTTTATCCTCATTCAAGTTAGCTGATGGCTAAACCAGAAGTTAGCCACTCAGTTTGTGAAAGTCTCTAATGCGCCTGCTCTTTGTGCCCATTGATTTGAAAGATCTGGGTTGTTCTCTACCCTGGAAGTTGACGTTTTTTGGCTTCATGCACCACTGAGCAATGGGGGCTCGCTTCCAAAGCTGTATCCAGTTCTCTTCCTACATCCATACTTACAGTAGTTGGTCAGGCTTATGCTTATGTCTGACTTTGACTCCACTGACTTGTATCGGTGCAAACTTGGTTACTAGAGAGGTGTTTTCACATTCCTCTATTAAGTGGGCGATGTCTGTACACTTCCTTAAAATCTGAGATTGAAACATATGCAGCAAGATTAGGTGCATCACTAATACAAAAGCCAAACGCCATCTAGTACGGGAAACATATTGGTGGGGAACAGCCTTCGACACAACACCAGCAAAGAAACCTGAACCTCTAGTGCAGAGCTGACTTGTTAGCATTAGCACAGTGACAGTTGGAGTGTGCAGTTCCCTTCGGCAATCAACCAAAACCCCATTGCAGCAGATATTACAACACATTCTCATTCCTAACACGTCATATACCGATGCTTGGTCAGTGGCCCAATACCTCAAACTACGACGCAACAGGTACCTTCCAGCGTCAGTTTTGGACGCTCAGGGTGCACGTGTCGATTTATACTCGACGTGAATTGTATCTTTTCAAAATAAACTTACATTTTACAGGAAATTAACAGTTTCTGCTTGATAAATACATAGTCTTTTTTCAAAATAAAGGTGGTTAGGTAAAAACAGTATTTAGGTTCACTTCTTGAGTAAGGTGACAACAGTGTGTGGTTAGTAGGGATGCATAATTATAGATTTTTAATATGTTATCTAATATGTTGATATACTGGATTTTCAAACTACGAAACAAGATTTAAAGACAAGTGTTGATTTTTAAAAGCATTTCTGTTTTTTCTTCTCAGTTTTATCCGTAAAAGGTCTCACATTGTTGTGTCACTTGTGAATGAGGAGCACCGAGACTTGTCGTCCTTTCATTTTTCCTGACATCTGACTCCACTGTACACATTACCCATCAGTGGTGCCTGGTGATGAGTGCGTACTAAACGTGACATTTGCAATTGCAGATGAGCTTGCAAATCAAGGCTTTACAGCCATCACCGACCACAGCGGGCACATATTCATTTATTTATACTCCTAGATTGCTACCATCAATCAGAGCATTATAAATCTCCCCCCTCATCAATAGGCAATCTGCTAATGCACGCAGCCGATCAATTCCTGACTAGCGGAGCCGACATGCAAAGCAACTCATCTCTTTTTCTTTCACACACACACACACACACACACACACACACACACACACACCAGCTCCCTCTAATATATACAAACAAGCACATTCAAACCCGTTGTGCAAACACACATCCCATTTAGGGATCAGTAGTTTGATCAGAACTAATATGGTGTCACATTACTTGCCTGCATGGGGAAAAGGGGCTTAAGGAAAGATGCATTAAAAGGGGCCCCGCTGCATCATAATGATTTGATTAGTATTTATACCAACCAGTAAAGATACAGTCAGGATCCCCAGCGTCTAATGAAGGCTCCACTATAACAGAATAACTGCGGCTCCGAAAAATAGGGAAGCTTAATGTGTCCCAAAGTTGTCGCTGTTGTTTCTTCTTTATTCAAATCATGGAAGAAATGTGCAGCTGCGCAGAATTTATTTTTTGCAGCCGGCGATGGTTGATCTACTGGGAAACAAAGGATATAAAAAGACAGAAAGCAAAGGGCATCATTCCTCTGCTTCTATATCTTGTTTTCAGGACTTGCTGCCACAGATGCAAATAATTGCACGGAGGCAAATGTCAAAAGTGGCTTGTTTGACTGGGGACAGTCGGCGACACATTAACACGACAACACTTCTATCTATGGGCTGACAGGCCGGCTCGATCCCCTGACAGGTTAATACATGACATATATTCAGATTCGCCTCTTGTGTTTAGACCTAATAAAACTCCCCAAGCACAAAAGCTGTCAATTGCTGCTCGTACGGTGTTTCGACGCCCTTCCGTGGAAATGCTCATTAAAATTCAACTTGTTTTAGACAGGTTCAAGCAGGTACAATAGGGGTCGGGCAGTGGTTTAATCAATCAATCAACAAACATGAGTGAGGATACAGCCCTGTCAGATTACTTACTGCCTTCTGACATTTTATGTCAAATCATTTCCCTTCACTGTATATGATTATTCTGCTGACTTTTAATGGTATTATCACGTATCAGTTAAAATCATGTCATGCCTGTGACACTCGTCTCATGCTGTCTATGGCTACATTCCATCTGTTTATAGCAGCCTTGTTTCTTTACGTTAAGTGGTGAAAAACTACAATTTTTCCATTTATTTTGGTCAGTGTAAAGCTGTCGTAGACAGAAATGTGGGAAAGGCCAAAAAACCTGGAGTAATTTGAAAATACACCCTCCTCCTATAGCCCTGTCCTCACTGTCCTAAGCCCCTCCCACTGGCCGACCATGGGCATACGCCTCCCTTCACATTGTGACCCGCATTTGCCTATACATGTATTTATTTAATCTTATTTCACTGTAGAGTTGCCTACGTGCATTTGCTCAGACTGTCTTACTGTCTGTCCCCCAGTGCCAAGGGTAACACAAGCTGGTGGCCAGTGGCAGCACCACGTCTAATGTGTGTAACAGCAGCAACAGAAAGTTTGCTAATCCAGCGGGGAGTCAGAGCTGGGGTTTGCGCTGGCTGGATTTAGGTTGCTGCTGCCTGCTTTCGTCCCAGCGAGGTGGGCTGCACCAGCTGGGAACTGGATTAGCAAACTTTCTGTTGCTGCTGTTACACACCTTAGATGCAGTGCTGCCACTGGCCACCAGCTAGAGGACACTCTGTGATACAAGGCTAGCTACTGTTAGCTACATTGACATGAACTTGAAGGTGCAACCGTGAGCCTTTGGCTCCAGTTATCAGAAGGCTAAACTATTAGCAACATTTCCTCTCCATCTCTTAGACACCTCCCAGATATTGAGACATTTTATTTCATTTATCGACACACTCTGTTTTAGGTTTTCCTTTTTAAGAAACCCATCTTCTATTTTGGAGTTGTCCTGCAGTGTAGGCAGTTGTTGCAAATGCTAAAATAGCAACTTTCTCTGCATGATTTTCCCAAGCTCCCAGGAACAGTGCTAGGCTTTAAAGTTAATTTTACATAGTGGCCAAAAATGGCATTACAACAACCATGTCCATCACCTGATGCCAGGAGGCCCAAAAAGACCTTGACTGGTAGACTTGTCCTGGGAAAGAGACGTCTGTGCATCAGTGGATACATTTATTTGAGTGTCACAACCCCTGGGAAGTTACTTATTTCACAACTGGGGTTTGATCCACTCAGTCCGATAACATTTTGAATGTCTAGAAAAGCTGCATGATAAATAATTTCATTCCCATTCAAGTAAGGAGACGGCTAAACCACAAGTCAGCTGCTTGGCTGTCGGATGTTAGCCTCGTGGCTCGGTTCTAGTGCGCTTGTTAGTTGCCAGTTACGACCATGTTCCGAGCCACCAGGAATGGCAAGGAATGCCCTCTCTCTGAAATGACCTGTGATTGACCAAAGCCACTCCTCACAGCCTAGATTTTCAACAGCCTGAAAACAGAGCTAATAGGAGGTGTAGAAGTTTAGTGTTCTCTCAGTCCACTTGAATCACAATATACTCAAAGATTATTATGGGTTTTTGCCTAATGATGCCAAAATGAAACAGCGTACCCCTGCTTTAATGGACCACATAAATTACCATCACAGAATGGCCATCAACCTGCTTTCATTACAGGACTTAAGAACATGCAGATTACTAAGAGTAAGAGAATATGTGAAGAATGTGCAGCAGGCTTTTGGGAAAGCACTCTGAGCATGTGTCTCAAGGGCTCTCTAGAAATGCTGTCGTGAATTATAAGAGTGGAATGTGTCCTTGAGGTTTCTCCTGACATGATCTTCCAGGAAATAACAGCTACGGTGTCTGAGAACAAGCTCTGAAAATATCAGCACAACGTGAGGATGGAATCCAACAAGTCATTCACTGAGCACATATTGTATGAATTTCAATTTTACATAATGATTCATGAATTACAGCACAGAGGCCCTCAGCGTCATCTGTCCTCACGGTGTAGAAGAGTCTGTGGGGCTGTAAAACAACAAAACCACACACAACTCTTTTGTGCTTACTTTTGAAATGCATCATACGCATCAGGATGCAATTTAAAATAATAGATGTAATCATACAAATGGACTTGATAGAAAGGACACTGACTGTTTGCCATGGTCATTTGATCAAAGTAACAAAGAAAATTGCAACAATTTCAAACACAAGTACACAAATCAGCTTCACTATAACTCGCAGCATTCACAGACAAACACTTGTCTTTATCTGGACACATTTTCCCCACAAAAACAACATGCTAACGTTATTAGCACAAGCCTATGGCATTTAACATTGTATAAATTAGCTTAGCAGCTAGTGGACTTTTCCTCTACTCATATGAAGGCAGGGACAACAGCAACATTTAACAAAGGTAACGTTACAAAATTCAGCTCTATTACAACTCACAAGGTTCACTGACAAAACAACTGTCTTATGCTAAACACGTTTTCCAAACAAATACAACATGCTAACGTAATTAGCACAAGCCTATGGCATTTTACATTGTGTAAATTAGACTAGCGAGTAGCGCAGATTTCCTCTGCTCATATGAAGCCAGGATAAATCACACACAAGACTTAAAATGCTATTTTTGTGGAGGCTTTATTGTCTTCTCAATTTATTGTGTCTTATCTGTGAAATTAAAGTAAATAAAAGCTTTGTTTCCACTGAGGGAAATGGTTTCAGCTTACAGAAACAGACAGGAGGTCAATGTCACCGCGACATGTAGTTACATTTCTGGGGGGGTGCACATCAGGCACGTTAGGTACGGCGTCGATCAGTCAGTGGGGCCAAAAAGTGTGTCACACTCCCTCGTCTGAAAACTCTGTAAACTCCAGAAAAAATACAACCGTACACCAACCAGTTTCTGTCTCTCAACCAACTAAGACATTAGCTTAGCTGCTTTATTAAATCATAAAACACACTTCATTTAAACTCAACAAAAAACAAAATCCAGCTTATCGAAATCATCTTAGTTTGTCTTGTTAGTCTTCTACCTAGTTAGTCCACTGTTACAGTCATCACCAACTGCCTCTGGTTTGGTCAAAATCAGTTCTTAATTCGCAGGTAAGGCCTTCACACACTGAGGCCGTTTCTTTTAATCCAACATCCGAAAAAAATCCTTACGCATGGAAACCTTGCACACTGATACCAGTGCATTTAGTTATTATATTCATTGTGCTGTCCTCCCTCTTCTATGCAGTCCACATCCTCCTCCTCTTCATCACTGTCATCCACCTGATTATTACTATTATTGGACTTGTTGTGAGTAGCTATCTGAGTTACAAAATGATTCTGTGTGACCCATTCCTCTGTCTTGTCTCGGCTGTGTCCTTCCACCACATTTTCCTCACTGATTCTTGGTCAAACGTCTCTAAAGGCTCTGCCAGACGCAAAAAACGCCGATAATCGAACCTGTTCCGAACATTTTAATGATGGACGAAACTTTTGGACTCAGAGTGCCAATATGATTGACACAACGTGAAGTCGTATTTATTTTTATCAACAATTTCAGACGAAACAAATGGACTCAGTGTGCAAA
Organism: Epinephelus fuscoguttatus; assembly: GCF_011397635.1. Classification (NCBI taxonomy): domain Eukaryota; kingdom Metazoa; phylum Chordata; class Actinopteri; order Perciformes; family Serranidae; genus Epinephelus; species Epinephelus fuscoguttatus. The sequence goes on from NC_064774.1 coordinate 11,806,051, forward strand.
TGTCTTGACCAATTAGTGTGTTATTTCTTATCCTACATTATATAAGATATATAGATGATACCATAAGCACATTAAAAACATTTTACCACTTGATGCTGTCTTACAACAAAATCAATTAAATATTTGACTCAGGTTATCAAAGCCACTTATCCAAATCCCTCTCTTCCAATGTGTGATGTCCACCAGACAACTGATGCCCATCTAACAGCCCTGAGTCAACTGATGCACATCTGTAATAAGAAAAGCCGAAATGGTGTTTACAAGAGAAACACATTTAGTTTATCCTGCAGACAAGATAACATGGCCAAGGCAAATATAAACACAAACAAGCAAAGCTGTCCGCGCATGCAGACACAGGAACGTATCGGCAGAGACACACACACACACACACACACACACACACACACACACACAGACGCAGACTAAAACCACATAGCCCACCCCATTAACCACCCGCCTACCAAACAGAGAAGCCAAACACAGTCTGTGTTTGCAGCCCTCGGCTTTGCCTCGCTAAGGCGTGCTGACAGATTTACCATAGTTGGCCGTTGCCGGTGCCCTTGACTGCCCCTGCCCTTTCTCCTCCGCAACACAAAGGCAATTATCACCTTGTCTCTCATCAGACAGGACCCCACTCATTCAGGCCAGGGCCCACCCTCGGCATTACAATCCAGGGCAGATTAATCGTCATAACAACGGGCAGCGGCAGTTCCCAGCACCTCCTGCTGGACATAAGCTAAGGAGATGACATCATGCGGGGTTATTAATGTTGACATTAGCGGAAGCAGGAGAGGGATCAATGTGACACTTCTGGAGGAGGGTAGAGCCAAGACCCTTGCGCTGCAGGTAGGGACAGGAAATGTCACTTTAGCACAGAGCATGCTAATTATGCTACTTAATTAACTGGTTTTCGTTGCTTAACATTTTTTGGACGCCGGCCAACAGGACGTGTAACAAGGATCCTCATGCAGGGTTTTGGAGAGCCATCCCCAGTGCTTTCATCCATTGTACAACGCACCTGGGTCTGTTGGTGTGCGTGTGTTTGTTTGTGTGTGTCATGGGCTGTAATGTACCTGCACAGGTGGGCAGCGGTGGTTAACAGCTGACAGACTGGAGCTTTGACAATCACACACTCAGGTACACGCGTGCAACATGGTGTTTAGGATGCAAATACTCAGAGCATGTGGAGAGGGAGGACTACTGTATGAACTTGGGCTTGTACGATATTACATTTACTCCAACGTTTACCTGAGTTTTAATATAACACAGACATGTACACAGACATGTACACATCTTTACAGTTTCTGGCATTGTGCATTAATTAAAGGTCTGCTGTTTTTAAAGGAGGCGCCAACTTTTTGTAATAACTCACCCTAAGAATAAGAAAAGCCCCCCCGTAAAAACAAGAATTTAGAATTTTACCTACGCTAGTTGCCTACCACTTCCTGATTGGGTGGTGAGTGAAAAAGATCTTCTTCAGGGTGCAGAGGCAGTGCCCTCGAGGGATAAACCAATAGAGGATGCCAGTAAACCCGGAACTCCGTAAGCGCTTTTAGCACTTCCGGTTATCTCGTCTAAAAGTCAATACGTTTTTTGAATGGGATTTTGGTAAAATGCCTCAAATAAGGTCTGTGGTTAACAAAAGCTTAAGCGAGTTTCAGGTTTTGTTCTACGACATAAAACACGTCAGTAAATACCCTACTTGTGAATTTTGAAGCTTTTACGTGTCGTAAAAAAGGCGGTTGCTAATAAGTTGCTCAATACGACTACAAACCCTGTCAGGGACATTAAACGTCATCACCCCCGAACAGGCGAGAGTGCTGGCAGTCCGCCATTACAGCTTCTTATTTAGCTTAAACAGTCCGATTTCCCCATTATACAATGCTTTTAAAATAAAGCAGCCGAAATCAGTTGAAAGCTTCGTGGCGGTGACGTCAAGAGTCATGCGACCATGGAGTAGTCCATGTAGTCCGTTAAAGCCTAACGTTAGCTTTTTACTTCTGGCAATTGCATTTAAGCTTCAAATGCGGTATAAAAGGTGTTCATATGTGAAGATTATCTCGCTGAACAAAACCTGTAAGTATCATAAACTTGTGTTAGCCACGGAGCTTATTTTCTGACATAATCCAAAACGCAAAAATGCAAAAATCACATTCACTTTCTCTTGCGGGAACCAGCGCGATGCTAAACTTCCGGGTTTTGACGTCAGCCCTGGCACACACTATAGGGAAGGCCGTTAGAGGATGAAGCACATACAAAATCGATCATGAAAATGTGGATAATTCACACCAAACTCAGTATGCATAGTCGTCTGAAAAATATGCATGCTGATTTTCCGTATTCCTGTACAATATTTTTGCATCTCACTGGCAAGAAATGGCTTTAAGTGTCTACACGCTCAAAGTTCTGAGGTTGAACTACACAGAGGTGCTTTGAGCTAAATGCCAGCGTAAGCATGCTGACGTGCTTACAATTCAGGTGTAATGTCATGTTAACAACCTTAATTTAATTTGCTAACCTTTGCTAATGAACACTAAACACAAAGTATGGCTAAAGCTAAATGCCTTTAGTTTGGTAGGTGCATGGTTGTATAAAGAGAATAGTATAAAACGTTGGAGGCGGGGCCCTGTTCATTCCTGTGAAAGATGCTCAGTGGTATATGGAGCCACAAAAAGCTTGATTTCTACGGCATGAAATCACCTGGACCTTCTGCAATGTGGGGTCCATAGAGCTAGTGCACAAGAGACTTAGCTAACTTGCGCCGGCCCAGTGGCTAACTTCCTTTTTAGCACTCTGCTAATTTGAATGGGGTTAAAATGATTGTGTGGCTCTTAAAACTTTGAAAATGTTATCAGACAGAATACGTCGAAAACCGAAAAATTGTGAAGTGAGTCTTTTCATGGGGGTTTGATTCCCCCAAAAAATCCATCCTTTGATTTAGACAGATGTCTCTTTCCCAATGTAAGTCGATGGGAAAAAGTCTTTTTGGGCCACATGTTATCATGTGAGGGACCAATAAATTGTAATTCCATATTCAGCCACTATGTAAAGTTTGCTTCAAAGCCTGGCACTGTTCCCTGGGGCTTGAAACATGGTCATAACGCAACAAAATTTGACCTGACGATAGTGCTCAATGGAAAATTTCGGATTCACTATTTTGTTACAAGTCTTCTTGAGAAGGAAATGAAGGGGTGTAGCAAATATCATGGAAATCTATACAATAGTTCTTCAGAAAGTAGACTCAGATCCTCTGGGCGCCTTGAAAACCAGTTCCAAATGTCCTGGCAATCTATAGCATTGTTAAAATATTCTAATCTGGACTAAGGTGATGGACTGACAGGTTGGCCATCAGACTGATGCTGCCATCTGTACAGCCCTCAGGTTCCAATGGTCACAGAAAACCTGGAAATTTTTCGGAGAAGTCATGGAATTAGTCAAAATCATTGAAAGTCTTGGAAAAGTCATGGATTTTGGTTGTGTATAAAGAAACTGTTACAATAATCTTTTGTGGATAACTGTCCACGTAATGCAATAGCAATGCCATAGGTTTAAGGAGCTCCAGTTTAAGAAATACACACGTGTCTGCTTCCACATAGCATCTAACACCTACTAACATGCACTGAGGTAAAATAAGTAAAGTCCAATCTGAACTTCAGTTTATGTAACAGAGGCTCATTCGAACAACTTTTCCACCAGGCTGGTTTCTGCCACATCAGTGGCAGTCTGACTCCCATCTCCACAAATCAAAAGTAATGAAATGCAAGTGTCAAGCCTGTAGTCAGCTCCATGAATCACAAATAAAGTATTAATACAAGAGTAATTAACTTCCTAATTGAAGCCTTTGCTGGCATTGGAGTGTCCTATGCAACATCCCCTCCCTCTGTTGAGAGCTAGCGTAGCTTCAAAGATGCTCTTTCTGGCCCTGATGTTCTCACTTTATTTTTGCTGCGACGTCTGTGCACTTTGTTCTCTAACTCCTTCAAAATGTCTGATCCTCATGAACCACATCAAATGTTGTTTATTTGAACAAGCTCTCTGAATGCAAATCAGAGTTCTTCCGGTCAACCGCAAGACATGTGTCAACCTCTGCCAAGATTCTTCAAAATAATATCACAGTACAGTGCCAGCAAAGACCTGCCACTGCTGTTTGACATTTTCTGGAAGGGATGCAGTTTTCTGTGCCTCACAGACTCATGTTTGACAGAATGTAAACCAGCCAACCGAATCGGGCTCCATCTGAAAGGTCAGGAACTCCTCACAGCGACCGCCCAATCAGAGCTGAGATACAGCTGTCATGATGGGAGGAAATGGAAGCGTGGAACGGTGTAGCCACGGGGCAACACTTCCCAGAGTGGTGCAATTACAGCGCCAACACAGTGGGACTGTTTAAAGCTAATTCAGCCCCCTGGACAACACGGGGCAAACCTGCTAACCTTTTGTGGTTATACACGAGGAAGTCTGTGAACTTTAAGCGTTACTTTTGAGGCCTTTGTTTCATATATATTGTGCGTTTGTGACATTTTCATCACAACAGTAAATAATCCTACCTTACACTGTGCAGTTTGGACGCTACGATCACTTCACATGCATTCTAATAACAGATTTTTTTTCAATCAGGCAGTTTTGATTGTTTTTGTGAATAAACAGAAGAAGTCCCTCCTTTACTGTGTCCGTCCTCGCTGACGGCGTGCCACCTTAACAGAACAACACAATTAAGGGTCACTTCTCATTAGTCTGTGTCCAAGAGGGGACATGGAGACACACACAGTTTGGTTATTAGTGTCCTCCCTGAACAAACTGTCCCTGTGCTGTCACTAATAATCTATGGCCATAATCAAAGGCTTTGATTCCATGTGTCACAATTTAAGTTTGTCTACCTGGTGTCACAATAACAAGCGTGTTTGACATCACACCAATCCAGACAGGGGCTAAAAAATCAATGGAGCTGATTTTGAGCCGATTTTAAAGCATTATACATTCACATGAAAATAAATTACTTTTTCATAGTCATCAAAATGGCTATTACCTTCACAGTCAAGGTTTTATTTTACTCCCACCTATCACTCTGTAAGAGCCAGAGTAATCTATTTTTCACATTATCAGTACACAAGTTAAGAGTGGAATAAAACTGCTCTGAAACATTTAGCAGCCATGAAGCTGTTAGATTTACATTTCATCATTTTTAATAACTCCTATACTGCTGACTTGCTCTTAGTGATGTGGAAAGCATCGTTTGGATGGGCTCAAACTTAAATGAGCATGAGAATCACACTCAAAAGGGTGTCGCAGGAACGAGTCCTAAAACCTGGAAATGAGTTGGCATTTTTGTACTTTTGGTTCCCTCATCTCGTCAACATCTATCCTCCTGAGACATGAACTTTTGTATGGTATACATTTTTAATTTCTTCTAGCCATTTGGGATCAGCAGGACCCAGTAAGTATAAAAAAACTAAAGATTGTCAACAGTAATAAAGTCCCAATGTCCTCGAACAAGTACTTCCTAATTAACAGCGTCTTATCTTGTTCCTTTTGCTGAAATTGTTCAAATTTGTAGCTATTTTAAACTACACACATTGTTAATTATAAATAGACACGTTTCAACCATAAAATGTGCTAAAGTTTTTGACCTTGTCCACTTTTGTATTGAGCCCGGTCTTTCTCCAAAGTTGTCGAAATCCAGCACTTGGGCAGTGACTTGCGGCGTCAGAAAACCAACAAAAAAGGTGTCCTTTAACGTTGGTAGAAAAATGGCGGACAGAAGTAAATGTTCAGTTGATGGTATGAAACGTTTTAATATATTCACGCATCACGTCAGTTTTTTTTGCCCACGTGTAATTTGTCAAATGGTATTAGCAGCTATGGGATCAAGTAATTGTCTTGCAAGTCCTGAGTTAAGTCCCAAGTCATGGCAGGCCATTCTCAAGTCTAGTCTCAAGTCCTAGAGTTCGAGTTTCAAATCCCAAACAAGTCATAATGTGCACCTCGAACCATAAAATGTGATCAAGTTTTTGACCTCGTCCACTTTTGTGTTGAGCCTGGTCTCTCTCCAAAGTCGTAAAAATCTGACGCTTGGGCAGTGACTTGTGGTGTCATAAATCAATGAAAAAAGGTGTCCTTTAACGACAGCATGATATGGAGCCGGTTGCTGTTATAGTTCAACTGTGACAGGCGGTGTCAGAGGGAAACGCGGCTGGACAAGGACTAAAGTTAAGGCGGCGAAAATCTGAGTGGGGCAGTAGGGGTGGTGGATTGGTCCAACAAGCCATGACCTTTACCAGAGAGCGTGGTGCTCGCATCCTGGAAGATTCTAAAGCCAAACCCTGTTCTTTTTTTCCTAAACCTAACCACCTGTTTTTGTTACCTTAACCTAACTGTGTACCAACATAGTGCGTTTATTTTGAAAGACACTGTATGTAAAGGTTAAATTTCCTGTGATAAAGAGAGTGTTTTTTGAAGGAAGACAATGCATGTAACAGGCAGAACTTGACATGGTGGGTGTCCCAGAACGTCAACAACCAACGCACCCAGGGTACCTCGCACGTCGTATGTGGACGTAGAAAGTCCATTACCAAACGTCAATATGTGACAAGGTCGGAGTGAGAATGTGTTGTTGTGTTAGGATCAGCTGCAGACTTGGTAGAGATGGCTGCCATCTTGTTTTTACATGGATTCGTGTATTGTGCTCTTACTACCACTGGATGGCACAAGTCTAAGTAGAATGAAGTATAAGGTCAAGTAAACTCAAAATGTGATGTCTTCAGGTGAGGACACAGGGTCTCAGCAGAATATTGTTAGCACTTAGAGAGTTTCACATTTTCACAGTAAATACCTCATTATTGAATTTTGAATCTTATACATGTTTTAAAAAAGGTGGTTGTTAACAAGTGGCTAAACAAGGCTACATAGGCTGTTATTAAGCACCATCATGCCAAAACTGCCTTTACAGCTTTATTTTAGTGGTGACTCTAAAGTCACATGACCGTGGTATGGTTAGTTTGTAGCCTACCCTCTTTACTTCTAGAGATGGCATTTACACCTCAACAATCATGAAAGTGGTGTTCTTTGTGAAGATTGTCTTGCTGAAGAAAATGTTCAGTATCATTAACTTTGTTTGCCACAGATCTGATTTACTGCAATAATCAGATCCAGTGGAAAAAATGCCATTAGCTTACTGGTTGTACTGTGGGTTGGCCTCCAAAAAAAGGCACTGTTTTGTTGAACACCGACACAACAATGTACATTTTGGAACCTGATTTAGATTGAGCTATTTCTATGGCTGCTTTCACACCTGCCCTGTTTGGTTCGGTTCAATCAAACTCAAGTTAGTCTCCTAAGTGCGGTTTGTTTGGGCAGGTGTGAACACAGCAATCAGACTCAGGTGTGCACCAAAACAACCGGACCAGGACCTTCTTGAAGAGGTGGTGTCGGTCCGGTTTCAAACGAACTCTGGTGCGTTTTCTTTATGTTGAGAACGTGTTCCAACCTTGATCCGAACCAACTGCAGTCACATGACACATTGTTTGAGTTCATTTGATCTGGTCCGCTTGTAAATGCTGCTGTGAGAACACGAACCATCTCTAGGCAATTATGCAACTTTGAACCAAAATCAGTCCCTGATTCGGACCAAAGCAAGACAACTCTAGGTCTGAAAGCACCCTAGGTCTTCGGAATAATGGGCCCATTCTTGCACAGTGTGGATTATTTCATAATTAGTTCTCATTTTAAAGGGTTGCTTTAGACAGCAACTACTGTAAGTTATATTCGTCGTTGACATTTAATGCAGTCAAACAATCACAAACTGGCACAATATGAAGAACATTTGCATATTTTGAAAGGTTTGTACACTGGTAGTTATTGATTTCTTTGGACTGTCTGAATGATTACAGCATCAAGAAATACTGATTTAAATAAACTCAAGGACCAACCCGCTGACAGGGCACATTGCATCTATTACGCCTAATTCATAATCCCAAATATGACACAATGATAAATTTAGCACTCTAATGTCGCCTGAGGGGCTCAACGGCGATATCCACTCTGCAAAAGCTGAAGTTTTCCGGCTTCCTCTCCCTTCTCCCTGGGGCCAAATTTGCAAAAGCGGGTCATCCCCGACTTCATCTCCTCCCCCTGGTAGAGTAGTCTTATTCATCTATCATAAAGCCTCCCAGAGGATTTCCCTGGCCATGTAAATTGGGGTTCTCAAACAGCCCGAGTTTGGGAAAAATGCATCTCATAGCAAGCCACTCCTCTTTGCTCTCCCTATCCTTCCCATGTTCTGTCCCTTCACCCCTTCTTCCTTATCTGTCTGCTGTTTTATCTGCTCGCCAAGGTCAGACAGGCTTGAGGCGATCAGTCCCGATAAAGACAGGATGTGGAGATGGCGGGGAGGGTGGCAGGGTTGAGACGGGGCCTGGTCAAACGGGTCGTGTCCAGCTGTTGATGCTCATATCTAAACAGTCCCCCTCCCAGATAGCGAGGTGCTTTTATATATATGTGCGTCACATTCATTCCACACCTCCCTCATGCTCTGAATATCCCCAAAAAGAGATTATGGTGTCGTCTTGCTGGGTCACAATGCTTTCCATTTATCAGGGATGGATATGATTTGTTGACTTGCTGCGGTTTATCTAATTTCATTTCAAGTCTTTGCGAATCTTTGCTGTCAGGGAGAGAAAGAGAAAGTAAGGGAGCAAGGATGTTGATAGGGAAGGGGAGGCGGGGTGAGGAGCAGGAGATCTCGTAACACCTGCACATTCCCACACGAGGCTCTGGGGAGAGATAGCTACACCGCAGAGACTAACTCATCTCCCTCTTTCTCTCTTTCTGACTCTTCCGCGGCAGGAAATGGATCAGGTTCGTGAAAGCCCAGGGCCCAGATCCCTTCAATATCCTCTCTGTGTTCTACATCGCGATCTCGGATTGACTGATTCACCCCCGGGCACCTGTGAGGAGAAACCAGACGGGGAGCATGTTTCGATGTTTAATTTCACATTTAATCATCCAAAATGTTAAAAGACAGTTTCAGGTGCTCAGCGCGATTGTTGCCTTGTTTCTACCCGCGCTTGTTTGTCAGTGTTCTTCAGAATAAAAGTGACATTTGAGTTGTTTGCTAAAACAATAGCCTCGCTTGACTTAAGTTAAGCCGGAGAGAATGCCAAAGCAAAGACAATAAAGAGCTCGGCATCGTAGAAAACACCCAATAACACAAACACACACGCAAACACAAACATATTTCTTTTTCTCCCTTCCACTAAGGGAATGGGAGCTCTATTAAATAATTCAAATGGCTGTCCTAGGATGCCAATCAGAAATACTACAGCCATAAAAGCCATGTCTATACTTGGTGCAGAGTGGAGGCCCTGCAGCAAATGAAAGCATTATTCTTGTTATCCTCCGGAGGATGCAGCAGCGCTAGTATTTCTTCTTCTTCTGCTTGTCGTCGATTTATTTCTTTATTTATTCTCCGGGAGCAAGGAGAGATGTTTAGGTTTTGAAGCAGGACATATCTGCGGGGGGAAAGCGACTGTCAGCCTACTTTATCCCCATTTGAATAGTGCCTCTCTGCTCGCTCCAAGGTGAAACACATTCTGTTGGAAACTGGGTTAGGAGAAAAACTGCCAAGGCGGCCTTGTAACAATACTGGAGGTATGAGCGTGCAGAGCCCCTCCCCCAACCCCTCTTTATTTGGCTGTAGTAAGTTATCTCTTCTATTAAAGGATCAATTATTAATCAGTGATCTGGGCCGTGTTGTGGTTTAACTATCAGCTAGTGTTTCTGTGTGAAGCCTTTATGTGTGATTCAGTGCCCATGTACTCTATTGGCTTATTGCTTCAACTGAACAATAACGTTCCCAAGTCTGTCATCCTCCGCACTAAATAATCGTTAATATAAAAACAATAGTGCATGAATTGCATACCGTCTCAGGTGAAATATAAGAGTATGCAAACACTTGCATTAATAATGTGGCAGTGACAACGTTTATAACAATGGCTGACAGCCACCAAGGCAGCTGTGTAAGGTCATTAAACTACCCATTGAATTACACATGTACAAAACGCTACATATACCTTTGACTACTTGCTTACCTTTTCCAATAACTCATCATCTTCATCATCTGCTATCATTCTATCTTTCTTTTATTGAATTTTATTATTTATTTATCATTATTACACACTCTGATTTATCTGTTTAATGCTTGATTGCTGTTTTTATTGTATTGTATTTGTGGCTGTGTTTTGAAAAGTACTGTACAAATAAAGTTCATTATTACCTCTGCCAAGGAGGTTATGTTTTCACCGGCGTTGGTCTGTTTGTCTGAAAATAACTCAAAAAGTTCTGAACAGATTTTGATGACATTTTCAGGAAAGGTTGATAATGGGACAAGAAACAGATAATAAAATTTTGGTGGTGATCAGTTGAAGCGACGAAGGGGAACTGCCCATTGGTCCGACAGCCCATTGTTCCGACCATATTAAACTCATTGTTCCGAAGTCCCGTTGTTCCGAAATCATCATGATGCCCTGTGGTTAAGGTCTGGTTAGGTTTAGGCACAAAACCACTTGGTTAGGGTCAGGAAAAGATCATGGTGTGGGTTAAAATGAAAAAGAAAGTGACAAACACATAAGCCATGAGCCTACTCTGCCTCAAGCCGGTTGCGGCGCACCATACGCCCGCCGCAAGCCGTTGAGCACCGCGGACAGTCGGACTAATGGGATGTCGAACCAATGGGCTGTCGAACCAATGATATGGACCCCTTGAGATTTTGGCTTCCCTCTGGTGTGTCTTGGGCACAAAAACTTTGAAAACCACTGCTCTATGGGCCGCACAGTGTAGAAGCATTGCCTTTAATATGCACATTCAGCATCCAATGCATCAAAACATTGTTTTCTAGTTGGAGCTGCGCCTCGTTTTCAACTGTATGGTTTGACTAAAATGAACAATGACAGCAATATAGTCCACGATGAGCAGCGCTAAAATCAACCTGCGTAGTTGTCCCTCCATTGTGACATTAGAAAGTGTCACATTTATCTTGCAAGTGTACTCTTCTTCAACGCTTTGTTTACTTCCTGGATTTTTCCCACATGGAAATTCTGACCAATCAAGAGCAGCTTTCTCACACAAGGCATTTGATCTGGTCTGCTTGTAAATGCTGCCGTGAGAACACGAACCAACTCTAGGCAATTATACAACTTTGTGACGAACTCAGTCCCTGATTCGGACCAAAGGAAGACAACTCTGTCTGGATACTGTAAAAATGATTTTCCCTCTATTTTTGTTAGTTTAATATATCATTCAAACAAATTCTCAATTCAATTTACATACATATGCTCTAGACTAGTACTTTTATTATATACTACTACAAGATAACACTTGTTGTGTGTAAATGAATTTTCAACTGTGGCAGCTACGTCTTTGAACAAGTAGCTGAACAACTCAACCAGATAAACTAATGCTCATTTTATTGTTTTAATGTCCCGACGTGTATATTTAACTGTTCAAAACAAACACAATGTTCTTATTGAATGTTGCACATTAGTAATGCCATACATTACAGCAAATTAACAGACAGCACCACACTTCTCCTGACAGCATGTCACATTTGTCGAGGCTGCTCATGCATTCACTGCACTTTACTGTTAATCACAGAGAAAATGGAACAAACAGCACTGCATTGATTCGTTAGATTTAAGGGGAGCAGCATTATTCCTTTGGTTACAATGCTTGGTCTCTTTTTTCCAGTGGTTAATTATTTATTTAAGACGTACATTTGTGACCCAACCAACCCAACCAACCTTGACCTATTTGGACAGAAAGGGGGGAGTAAAAATCCAAAAGGCTTTTAGGAGAAATGTTTCGGACTCTCTACAGTGAAGCAACCTTCACGAAGCCCAAGAGTCCGTCTTCAAATTGTGCTAATGGACAATTTAACCATTGCTCTCCTTGGCCGCCCTTAAAATGGAACCAACCCCCCCACACCACCACTACCAAACCTGCACCCACTTATCCGTTTGGTTACCTCAAGATGATGTCACTCTCTATCCCGGGAGCTGGTAGACGGCCATGTGCATATGTGAAGGAAGGCAGCCAAGGTCATTACTCATTGATAAGGCCCCTATGGAGCGCCAGTGTTATCTCCTCTGCCTGGGGACTTACCAGAGCAACCTCTACAATTAGCCACTTTCCCCTCTCGATTTATCCCAGTGACAACCACCCTGACTCAAGTACTGGAGCTGAGGCGGTCTGGCAACCCCCCCAGCACTGTTTAAGATGGGCGCTTAGGAAGTCCTTGGACGGATCATAGGTCCCTGATTGCTCTTGACTCAGCAGCTAAACTAAAAAGTAATACATCCTGCTCAAGTTAAATACAGTAGTTAAGTCCCAGTACAAACTGTTATTGGGAATTAATGCATTTGTATATCTGAATGTGTGAATCTTGTTAAAATCACCACTAACTGATGAAGGGATTTATAACAAAGGGTGAATTATGCAACTCACAGGAGATGTGCATTATTTTTAGCATATTGATTGCAGGCACTTAGAGCAGCAGTGATGTATATGAGTGAAGTTCACAGCTAACTAGATAATCAACATGTTTTCTAGTAGTGGCCTCCATGGGACCATATTTTGGAAAAATGTACAGTAGTCAATGACGAGAGACAGATATTTGTTTTGGTTCTGTTTGAATTGTGCCATGAAGTACACCTTTGTCAGTTTAAAACATCATTTTTAAGACAATAAAGTCGCAGTTTGTCATTTTAGTGCAAGTATATCTCAAAAACTGCATTGTTAAGGCAGACAAGTGGAGCGTTAGCTTGGAAACATTATGTTTATTCACTGTATGTGGAGCTAAAATTAAAATTGAATTATGTTTACTGTTACTGTCTGTTTGTGATTCCTAAGACATCATAAATCATCCTTTAGAAGGATTATACATTTACTGTAAGCTAGCCTGGCCTCTGTTAAATTCAGTGATGTGTTAATGTAGCAAGGCAAGCTAATCGCTAACCTGCTTTGAGATGGTTGTCAGGAATTACAGAGGTACGATGACAAAATCCAATTTGAGGTGTAACAGGTGGTGTGTCCCACATTTTAGTTCCCAAATGGTCTAGGAAAGAAGATTAGCATACCATCACAATTGGAAATTGCCAGTTCTGGTTCAGTTCCCAAAGTTGCCCCCACGATTCACGCAAGGTACATGGAGGTTCAGCCAGTGCTGACCTCTGAGGGGATAGAAAGATGGAGAGTCCAAAATAGTGGAAGCTAACCTACACTGTAGTCTGTGGTGCACCTCCCCAGAAATGTAACTACACATCGCAGCGACGCAGACCTCCTGTCTGTTTCTGTAAGCTGAAACCACTTCCCTCAGTGGAAACAAAGCTTTTATTTACTTTAATTTCACAGATAAAAAACAATAACTTGTGAAGACAATAAAGCCTCCACAAAAATAGCATTTTAAGTCTTGTGTGTGATTTATCCTGGCTTCATATGAGCAGAGGAAATCTCTGCTCGTCGCTAGGCTAATATATACAATGTAAAATACCACAGGCTTGTGCTAATAACGTTAGCATGTTGTATTTGTTTGGAAAACGTGTTTAGTATAAGACAATTGTTTTGTCAATGAACCTTGTGAGTTGTAATGGAGTCAAATTTTGTAACGTTACCTTTGTTAAATGTTGCTGTTGTCCCTGGCTTCATGTGAGCAGAGGAAAAGTCCACTAGCTGTGTGGCTAATTTATACAATGTTAAATGCCATAGGCTTGTGCTAATAACATTAGCATGTTGTATTTGTGGGGGAAATGTGTCCAGATAAAGACAAGTGTTTGTCTGTGAATGCTGCGAGTTATAGTGAAGCTGATTTGTGTACTTGTGTTTGAAATTGTCTCGATGAAGCCATGTTAAAAGTGTGTTTTAGGTGTGTATTGAATCAACTAAACTTTACAGCACTTCACAGAAACCCCACTGCCGACTAGTGTTTTGGAGGTGTAACTGTTGTGCAACTGCATATTTTCAAACAGTTTATAAAATCCCTGCCTTTGCATTTTATTTGTATCACAGTCTATTTTTATAAAAGTTCTTGTGAAATCTCAAATGTGGCTTTGACTTGCAACTAAAAAACACGTAGCCCATTTTGTAGAAAATACCGAGATATATATCATGAATCGCCAGTCAGCCTGTCAATTCTGAGATATGAATTTTTGTCCAAATCACCCAGCCCGAGAATGGCCGTTAGCAAGCTTACCGTTGGGAAGTTTGTTAGCTAGGATATCTTTACTTTCTTTTTTCAGTGACTAAAATATCAGGGGGAAATAAAGACAAAGACTTCTATGACTGGTTGAGAATTTTTTCGCACAGATTTTAGTTAGCAGTTCCCACATGCGAGATCGTATAACAAAGTTTACAGTCTTACAGACACTACAGCAACAGTTTCCTTTCCAGTCCTTTTCCAGTCCAAAAAGAGGGTATGTAACTCTACAAGTTTTTGAATTGTAGAGCTTCTGTGGTATCACTGGCCCAGTAGGACAGAGCTCATCCCCGCCATGTGGAAATTGCGGAAATACTGTCAGGGTAATCTAGAAACATTTTCTTTCTTCTGAGGAGGACGACCTTATGTTTGAAATCTGTGTGTGAGTGCAAGGCAGGACGGCTGTGCGACTATTTTTAACACAGTCTTCAGGTATTTGCATCCTTCCTGCAGTGCAAAGTTTATGCTTTTAAAGTGGAAACACTTTGGATACAGACAGAGAAAGAACTGACCTATACTGAAGTGGATCACTACACAGACTGGTCTGTAGTTTACTGGCATTCAAAGGTAAAGAGCAGTAACCAGCATCTGTGATTGGCTTTGAAAGTTTTCTCTGCAATTTAGAGGTCACGACTGTGAAAAAAGGCTCGTATCATCTACGTAAATTAGACCCTTAAATGCAAAAAAATGTGTTCAAGGGTACAGTCTAGACACAGATGAATATCTTTCACAGTCAGAAATATAGTCTACGCATAATTCAACAGACGCTCAAGGTGTGACTGTCAGAAATCATACAAATGCAAATATTGGTTTAATGAGAGAATTTGCAGACAGAACAATCTACTTCAAATGTATTATTTCCCTTGTATCCTTTCCACACCGTAGGACAAGAAGTGCATGCTCAAATAACTTTTCTACGGGTGCTTTCAGACCTAGAGTTGTCTTGCTTTGGTCCGAATGAGGGATTAATTGCCTAGAGTTGGTTCGTGTTCTCACTTCAGCATTTACAAGCGGACCAGATCAAATGCCTTGTGTGAGAAAGCTGCTCTTGATTGGTCAGAATTTCCATGTGGGAAAAATCCAGTAAGTAAACAAAACGTTGAAGAAGAGTACACTTGCAAGATAAATGTGACACTTTCTAATGTCACAATGGAGGGACAACTACGCAGGTTGATTTTAGCGCAGCTCATCGTGGACTATATTGCTGTCATTGTTCATTTTAGTCAAACCATTCAGCTGTTGTGGTTCCCATAGACGTAACTTACGGCATTTGACATTTTTGCATTGATGATTTTATTTCCGTCTAAGGAATGAGCCCCTGTCGGACTCTCTGATAACCATACTGCCCTTTGTGGCAGTCCAACATATCCTCTCTCCTGTGTATAAATGTAAATGTTGCTCTGGCTTCCTGTAGGTTCTTCAAAGGCTGCTGGAAATAGAGCATCTTCGGTGAAAACTGTCCAACCTGATTGCAGCCTTTTGTCATCGCCCCCTGCTGCTGCCGCCTGAGCTTCTCTACTCTCCAGGTGAGTGTGTTTCGCCTCGAACAAGCTTATTCTCTTGCTCTACTGAGCTGGGCTGGCTGGACTTCTCCTTTAACAGAATCACACTCATAAATCTTTTTTTGTGCAAGCTGTCCAAGTTGAACCTGTATAGCAAAGGCACCCTCAGCAACAATCATCTTTGAAGCCATTTCACGCTGGTTTTTGTTTGTGGTTTCTTTGCGCCCTCAAATTAATAGTTTTCAATGTAGACACACACTCAAATGCCAGAGAGACGCCATCATCGGTTCAACCTTTGGAACACAGCAGCGTGCCCTGCAAGTCATGTGACGAAGGCAAACCAATCACAGCCGACAGATACCTTTCCCTTCTTCCATAAATATCAGTGTGAGGGAAATTTTCTCCTGTAAAGAAGTGGAGGACTCGGCGTGCGGAATTAAGCCTCTTTAATACATGCAGCATGGAGAGAAGACCCAAGTATCTCTGCCAGCTGTCAGAATTTGCAGACTCGTATACCGTACTGAAGCTCTGACCCCAGTTTACAACCAACAGCTGCATTTGTAAAGGAGATTCCCCGCCATAAAACAGATTCACAAATACAGGAATCTTCCCCCCACCAGAGATATGTTAAGATAAGCCTCCAAGATACAGGAAATTATCCCCCAGTATAGACTCCTGAATTATTCCCACAATGAGTCTGTGATAAATATGGAGAAGAAGTTGGGTGCACAGTTGCCATATAAAAATTTGCACGTGGATTTTCACGTTCCTGCCAGGGTTGTTACGGTGGGAGAGTTTCACGGTTAACGTCAAATATGGATCTGGATACGGACGGAGCCTTCTGTCCGTGCTCCGTGTTCATTTCGTCCGTATTTCTGCACGTTTCCATAAAGCTTACGGATACGGGCCAAACGGAGCAGTACCACTGGGAACCGTGGGGGCAGTGTTGCTGTCACTACCCAATACATAGTTCTAGTGAGACACGAAAAAGAAATAACAATTCAATTTCTCTCATCGGCAGTACTAGAGAAAAGAATTCTCCGTCCTCCAGTCGCGATGTATTTAACGGCCTCACCGACCACCGCCTCCTACAACGCTGCCTGTGTTTTTGTCTTTTATGCAAGAGGTACATTATCAATGTCTCCTCCACAGTCGCCATGTTTGTTTTTGAGTTTGACTCTGGGCTGCCTCCTGGTGGATATATTGGTTAACATCCATGCCAACGTAAAGGACGCATGGAAGCATGTGGGCAGTGACGGTAACATCCTTTGAAATGGACGTATACATTTTCGTACGTAAAGGGAGCATAAATGAGCCCTTAAAGGAGTGAAAATGGAAGGGTTATTTTTGGTTGAACAAATATCATCACCATACATCACCATAAATGATGTGTAAAAAGTCACCTCTTAAAAAATAACTAAAATAGAGGGGAGATTCTCCGTACAGTTGCTTTTCTTTTTTCAACATTGTAGAGCAAATGTACGCACGCCGACAACTGTCAACTTTTTAATCACGGTACACCTTGAAACCGGTATATTGCTGCAACCCTAATTCCCACATTGCGATTGACCCTTTGCGAAGTCCCGCCCCCGGACCCAAACCACGGTCTAACAACACAGCTGTGCTCCATCGTTTCAGATTTCCTTCATTTTCAGGCTGATTTTGTGGATTTGGAGCTAAATGTTGTGCCTGGGGCACATCGTGTATTAATAGGCCCGCTTCCACCGCAGGAACTTCGGGGTAAAGTTACAGGGCCGGGGCTGTTGGTGCGTGTCTCCACTGCAGGAACCACCCCCGAAGGACAGAGTTCCGGAACTTTTACAGGGGCTAAACAAGTCCCTGCCTCGGGGTAGGTACTCAGAATGGCCCGAGCGGCAAAATAGCTGGCATTTTTAAAACTCAGTAGTAGTAGGTTGAGAGGGCCGAGCGAGAGGACGTTCCTGTAGTAGTTCCTGCCCCCCAAATAGTGCCAGGAACTTCTTCAGTGGAAACAGGCCTAATGACACTCGTTACCTGGAGAGGTTGGAAAAAGATATACGTTTCTTCTCAGTTTCAAAACCAAAATCAAACCCTGAAAAGTGTAGGGTTAGCTAGCTAGCTACTGAAGATATAGCCTACTGAATGTATGCATGAAGCCAAACACTGTTCATCTGCCCACACTGCGATGCCACACAGCTGGTTCAATATCAGCAAAGTTTCCCTTTATATTCATTGTCTTGTGTGGCGATCAGCAGTGATGTGGTGGTTCACTTTTACACTGTGATCTGTAGCCTATAGTTCGGCTTTAGCTTCTAACTATCTTTGTCTTTTTAACCTGTTGTTGCTGCTGAGTCAGTTTGACATCCTGGATATATCCTTCAAACACAGACTGTAGACCCCTCTGTCTGCTTCTCTCTGGAGTCACTCTTTCAGTTTTCCAAAAATATGAAAATATTTCTTCAGGGAGTGCCGTTAGTTACAGTGTGGGCTCCATGCTTACTGCGACAGCTTGTCAGACCATCATAAAGGTGCCTTGCACTCATGACAAACGGCTTTTAAGGTGCTAAACTTCTGCATATAGCAGAGCTGGGTAAAAAACAAAAAACCTTTGTCTAATTTACCTGCAACAAGAACATCACATTACATTCTTTAGACATGTTTTTTCTTCTTCATATTTTAGTCACTTGATACGAGCCTTCACCATTCCGAGTTTGTAAAATATGCCAGGTAGACATGAACAAAAGCATCACCTTATACCACATGCCAGTTCTACTTATACCATGCAGTTCACATCACCATTGCGCTGCTCAGAGCTGCAGCCACTGGATCTCGGTGGCCTTGCTCTCACTCACTTGATGTGCTTCCTTAATCAGAGTAAAATGTCTCCTTTCTTTATTATTTCAAGACACGCACTGAGCCAATTAGCTAATCATTATGGCAAGGCAGGTGGTGCACTAATACAAGATAATAACACACCTTGGGCATTCAGAGCCACCATACTGCTCAGGGCTTTTCAGCAACATTGCACTGTTCTGCGCAAGCCTAATTGGGTTGTGGAACATGGGGGGACGGAGGGGGGGTAGATGGAAAATGATCATGCATAGGAAAAACTGTTAAACCTGGAACTTCTGTACCTATTTTTTATTGAGGGAATCATAAGGACATTGGCATTATTAAAAGGACCATTTCTTTTAAAAATGAGACAAAACCTGGAATAATATATTTTTCGGGCCCATGAAATGTTAAAATACCTCGAGGGCACAGGTACTTTAGATGTGAAGTGGAAACGAAGGGGGAGACGGAGGGGGAGTCAGGGACTGTAATGTAGGATTTACCCCCTGCCCAGCTTTTTTGTTTCTCCAGATTAGGAACAAACAAAAGCAAACAATCTGTGATCATACGCCTGTACATTTATCTTTTATTTGATCTCAAATGAATATGACAAATAAGATCCATGCTGGTTTGCTTTCGTTGCAGGGCTCACATCATCATAATGAACCTGACTCAAGGCCAAAATATTAGAAGAGAAAGTGAGAAATCACCTTGAAGTTGAAAACAAAGTTTTGCACCTGCAACAAATAAATGCAAAGCCCAATCCCATTTCTACCCCTTAAATCTCCCACTTGGTATTGAGTGCCCTCGTTTGCGAGATAACCCTTGATGTGGGAAGTGAGAAATATTAGGGTAGAGATCTTTCCCTGAGAAATGAGACACCACTTCATGCAAATCGGCGTGGCTGACGTGCAGGTATACGTCACACGTAGTAGCAACGCAAGACACTGGTAGTTGTTTATCCTTCTCCGTCTGATGAATCAACGGAGAAGAAATGCTGAAAGCAGGAAGCGCCTACGACGTCTTCTAGTTCTGATCGATTTTGTTCGGGTAAGTCAATTTGTTTAAATATTTTGACACGGTGTTCAACCGAGTTGCTGATGAGTTTACGCTAGTCCAACCATCTGTTGTTTGTATAGCCAACATTCCGATCGCACGGTAACAAATTGTTTTCCAAAACTTGCCGATGTTGCTGACTTCGCAAGGTGTTCTGGGAAATTTTGTCTTCCACTTCGTTGAAAGTGTGGGTCGCGGCTCCCTTTGTGTCTAGACTATGTCGTATTCCATAAACAACACTTGATAACTTTTTGAAGCTTTACATTACAAAGTGATATTTGTCCCAGTGCACCAACACATTCCCTAAAACCATTAAAATATTGATTTACCTGACTTGTTGTCAGGGTCTTGGTCACCCTACATGGAAAGCAACTCACGGTTACAATCTAAAACTAGGAGGTGTGGACTTGAGTCACATGACTTGGGGTCGAGTCAGAACTTTGGTGACTTCAGACTGGACTTGACCAAATCAAAAGGGACTTGAAACTCTACTTAGACTTCAACTGAAGTTGAACTTGAGAAGAAAAAAAAGTGTTAAAGTGTTAAAAAGTCTGCCTGAATCAACTAAAATTTGCGCAACACGTCTGCACTTAATTCTCCAGACCCAATTTGTTGTTACCAATCCGACAGCATCCAAACAAGTTTCAGATGAAAACCATGACAAACTAACATAACCTTACTGGGTACCAGTTGTAGCAATGAACTAATAAATACACTAAAATGTAAACATATTCCAGAGAGCATCAGAGACGGCTGATTTCGGTAGGTATGCTCCCAGTTAGAGCTGTAGTGTCTTGGAGCTGTTATGTCACTACCAAAGAATGTCCAATGATTCATTGTAACGAGCCTAAAACCCCAAAACACCTGTTAATCATCTGTTATAGAGCACAACAGGTTTGGCTCATTAACACAAACTGAAGGACATTTCTTTGTGAATAATTTACGATTACAAACAAAAAGTTGTACTGTCTTGCACTTTAATTGTGTGTTGCCCTTTTGGTTTTGATTTGATATTGTTATTTTATATTTAACTCATATATTTCTGATGCTTGTATTTGTTACTGAAATTTTAAAAAGATCCCATTAAAAAGAAAAAACTGTATCAAAGATAATTTTGTTGGGTACAAAAACTACTCGATGATCAACAAAAAAGATATTGCAGTATGCAAAACGTGCAAGTTGAAAATTAAAGACAGAGACGCAACAACTTCCAACTTCTATTGGCATTTGAAATCGCACAAAGAACAGCAAGTCGAGGATAATGTTAACATAGCACGCGAATGCTTAGCTAACGTTATTACTCTGTTGGCAGTACATTTGTTGAAGTGTACTTTAAGACTTGTTTGGGATTTGAAACTCAAACTTTAGGACTTGAGACTAGATTTGAGAATGGCCTGCCCTGACTTGGGACTTGCAAGGCAGTGACGTGATCCCACCTAATTCCATTTCACAAATCACTTGTAAGCAAAAGCGTGACATGGGATATGTAATTAATAGAAAAGTTTCTTATCATCAACAGAACATTTACTTCCGTCCACCATTTTTCTGCTTACATGATGCAGATTCTGCTACCCTTGGACCAAACATTTTCAATGACTTTCCGAGTCGTCATGTTCATGTAAAATTTTTGACTTGTAAACTCATTTTTTGGATTATTCCGACACCACATGAATGCAGGGTAAACGTCATCTCTATTAAGTCATATTTTATCACAGATAAAATCAATCAAATCAACATACACATTATTAAGTCATGCAGACTATAAGCTTAAATTCCTCCCCATCCTCCCTCCAAATACTAATTGTGTTTCCGATGCCGAGGTCGTCAGGACTTTTCTGTGGCAGCTGTGGTGATGAACACCTCCTGAAATTTTCTGTATCCATTCTCGACACCACAATTCACTGGCTGCACATGTTTTCCTGTGTCCTATTTCCTGACTGTCAGTCCATAAATACATCTCATGAATGCATGATGAGGGAAGAACGAGCGCTGTCTCACACTGTATGCACCTGGCAATGAAATAAAATCCACATTTAGAATGGAGATTTTGGGTTCTGCTGGACATTTTCTTTTAGCATTTCTAAATGAAATATACACCGTGTGCTGGAGGTCGAACTGTTGCAGCTACATATAGTATATATATATATAATTTGATTGATTTTTTTATCCTTTGACGAACATTAGTTGCTATTGTTATTCTAAAAGGTTTTTACTTCTCTAGCCACGATCAACACAAGGTGACATTTGAGACTCTGCTATCAAACACAGATCCCACATGCTCATCTCAAAATAAAATCTGACAAGTGAGGGATCCAGGGGCGAGCAGTCACTTGCTGTTGGGGAGTGCTCGAGTCTCGGCGAGTGCACTTTAACGTGAAAGCAAACTGACAGTCAAGAGTGTCAAAAGTAGTTTACTTCCATTACAGTCTCCCCCTGCCCAAGTCACACATCTGGTATTCGTGGAAACGGCATTTAACACACTCTCTCACGGAGCTGTGGCGTCTTTCTTTCATTATGTTAGCACCTCCGAAGGGCAGGATGCTGTGTTTCTGCCCCCGTCTTTGACTGACACGGTGGTTATGAGCAATGATAGCTGCCAGGGCTCCAAGGGAGCATCTAAATGAACTGACACTGGCAGTGTGAAGACACCTCGCGCCAAATCCACTGACAACATTATTATACTAAGGACTTTATATAGGATGATGAGGCCTGGAGAATCAATGTGATTGATGCGCGGCACTCAGCGCATAATTCCTCACGTTTTATTTAAGACGCTCGCTCTGAGGGGCTGTTGTGATTGCTGCCACTTGGAGAGGTGCTGTTGCTGCTTGTCGGTTAAACATTTTCAGTTTTGCTATACACACAGGAAATTAGAGGAGCCCAGGAAGTAAAGTACGGTTCAACATCCTGTCCGACAGCACTTTATAATCATTTAGGGGGATGTCAGTTGTGTGCGGCTGAAGCCAGCAGCACAGGCAACATGGCAGTTGGACTAGGCTGTGCCAGGGCTGTGGTCCAGTCTGTGTCTCAAGACGTGTTAGGGTATTTTGACTCAGACTACTCTTGGTCTTGGGCCCTGGTCTCACGTGTGAAGTCTCTTGTCACAACTGAGTCCACCTTTCTTTATTCTCTGTGCCTCCAGTGTGTCCAACATGTTCTTATTCCAACTAGTCAAATACCGCTGTTTTGTCTTGCACTTGCATTTGTTTCGTGGATAGGTTTAGACAAAAACATTATGGTTGGCTCGACACTCACACTGGAAGCAAACACGGGGCTTCTGGTTGAAAGTCCTGGTCAAAATCCTGGGTTTGTTGAACCCACCTGCCCAGTAGGGACTTTCCAGCTCCTTACATTGCATTGCTACCGGCAGCGTTTAAAACTGATTCCATCCGGCAGCATTATAAACTTATGTTACCCAGCGGTGTATCATACCGGTTGTTACCCGCAGTGTTACTAACTGACGCTGTTTGTGGTGCTATGTTGTGTTCACACCAGCCGCAAATAAAACAATTTGCGAGTGAATTAGACGTGATTAGACGCCTATGCCTGCCACATTATATGATGGACACGCTGGATGCGATGCAGTTGATGTGAATTAAGCAGCCTGGCTTAATCGAGTGGTGCAATTTCGCATCATACGCTTTTTCACGAGAGTTTAAAAACCTGGGCTACCGAGCGACCGATTTGTGCCATGATAGCCAATCAGCAGGTGAAAAGACAGGTGTCCATATCATGTAAAGAATAATGTGAATTTTGTTTGTTGTTGTTCATTGTTGCTTTTTATACTCAGGACAGTAAAGTTGTTTGCAGCAGCAAGCATTAACTCTAGCATGACATGACTTCCAAAGTACATCGTCCCTAAACTTGTCCAATATGAAAATAATGATTGAATCCATTAGCTGTTTTATGTAAAAAGACAGATGTTCATATAATGAAAACAATAATTTGCCTTTTATTTCTAGACATTATATGTTGTTGGTCAGGACAGTAAAGTTGCTAGCTGCAGCAAGTGATAACTCTGGCATAAGCAGTTAGCTAACGTGACCTCCAAAGCATGCTGGCCCTAAACTTGTCTGGTTTGAAGATGATAACTGGATTCATAGGCTTCGTAAGGACAGGTGTCCATATAATATAAAGAATAATTTGACTTTTGTTTGTTAGTCTTCATTGTTGCTTTTTATGTACAGGACAGTAAAGCTGCTACCAACAAGAAGCATTAACTGTAGCATGAGCAGTTAGCTGAGGCAACTTCCCAAAGCATGTTGGCCCTAAACCTGTCTGGCTTGAGGATGATAACTGATCCATAAGCTGTTTATTTATAAAGACAGGTG
Organism: Epinephelus fuscoguttatus; assembly: GCF_011397635.1. NCBI lineage: Eukaryota > Metazoa > Chordata > Actinopteri > Perciformes > Serranidae > Epinephelus > Epinephelus fuscoguttatus. The sequence continues at coordinate 11,829,993 of NC_064774.1, forward strand.
CTCATATAATATAAACAGGAACTTTTAAATGTAGACATTGTATGCGTTTGGTCACAATCGTTCTTTGCTTCTGTTTACTTATCTCAGTTAAGCTTTTTCGCCCTTGCATTTAGCTGTATGCCTGTTATAGTTTTAAAGGAATACTTCACCCCCAAATGATCTTTTGAATACAAAATACTCACCCCGTTTTATGTTGAATTTGTGAAGAAAACTGCTTCTCTCACATGATATTATAGCAACCGAGGAATCCAAAAACGTAAAACATTCTTGTTGAATTAAAGTCTTAGGGGTCCACGTTTAACTACCTCAATTCATCTGTTAAATACCCCTTACACAATGCATGCTCATAAGTTCATAATTAGATAATACAGGGATAAATGATTTAGTTCATTATGGTTAAAATGTAAATCTTGTGATCCATTTCATGTATAAAAAGTAAAATGTACATGATTACAAGGGTTGAAGCTGCTAAGGTATTGGTTTATTGTTTACTTATCTGCATTTCTGTGGCGGAACTAATGTTCGTTGTAAGGTGTGCCGCGACCACGAAATTTGCTGTGGGACCATGTAAAGCACAATGTTGAAAAAGTCTTGCTAGGCTTGATTTTTGTTTTGTTAAAGTCTGACGCCAACGCTGATGGTCGCAACGACGGTCAGAGAGACGTCTAAAGGTCGTTAAGAGCTGTGGAAAAGCACCCAACGAGGTATTTTATTTCACTTTGTTCCTCATGATTGTGCTGACCGCCACTTTGTTTCCTTTCCTGTCATGTTACACTTTGTCCACTGCATTGCTACATTTTCCGTCTGTGTTTATTCTTAAAATAGTCGTCACGGTGTGACAAGAAGGACATAAGTCAGAGAGACAGAAACGCCCGAATAAAAGCCTGTTTGAGATAACCAACCCGTCTCTATGCTCCCAAACAGACAGCCACTCTCTGACAGGGAACCGAACTTGACGTGAAACTTGTCTATGCTGTCTTTAAAGCCAGACTCCACTGACAAAAGAGTAATTTAACCCTGTTGAACATGGGAGTTGCTGGTCTACCACTGCCTCAATTAGGTAATTAGTTTGTGTCACTGGCTGCGGTTACATGATGTCTTCTCATTCGTAATGAAATAAATCTGAATGAAATCATTCGGAATTTGAGTCTTTCCAGGTAGTTTACATGGGAAATATTCATTCCGAATGAGGGTTTACACGGGAGATCAGTTCAATCGCCTTTATTCAGGTCTGCGCAAGGTTTGGGGCAGGGAAGGTTTCTGATTGGATAGGGGGCGGGGGGGATGTTACGTGTTTATGTTTACCGGAAGAAAACACTGTAGTCCTCGCTCCGGATAACAAGATGCTTGATGACACCGTTCTTAGTGCCTTTTTCGGGCTTGTATTGCTTCTAGCTTGCATGTAACGAAAAAAATTAGAGTGAGGTAAATTATACTTAAGACTTAATTCACCAAAGGAGGCAAACTTGTTGTCTATACAGAAGTCCTTTATACATTTGAGTCCTTTTAGACTCCATATAGCAAATGTGTTGTCTAGCAATGCAGGGGTAAAGGCATAATTATGGCAAAGTGGTGTATGGACTGAAATACAAGGGACTTTATATGTCTGTTTGATCTGACTGAGAATCTCAAGTGAGTTTCTGACAACAAAACTATTACTTACTAATTTAGTAGGAGATGTACAATTTGTAAAAAGTAGGGAAGATAGTGAAACATATGGTTTATTTAAAGACATAAGTTCTAGTTTTAACCAAACAGGAGCAGAGTTAAGTGATTCAGAGTCTGGAGAACCCCACTGCCAAAATGCCAGTGCCCTAGCATTAGCTGCCCAATAATAATCTTTAAATACTGGAAGACCCAGACCTCCACCCAATGTAGGCCTTAATAGATGCTTTTTGGACAATCTATGTTTTTTATAACCCCAAATAAAATCTAGAATAACTTATATTGCTTATATTCTTGAAGCAGCAGTTGGACAGCAACCTTGTTCTGCTAATGTTTCGTCTGTTGAGGAGGAGAAGGGAGGTAGAAGACCGTGCTGTGGCGAATGGAAACCGGTGAGTGCAACGAGTCCGACTGCTCTAGCTCAGCCCGTTGCTATGCAGCCCGTTGCTATGCAGCCCGTTGCTATGCGTGCTGTATACGTCATCGCGCCACAAGGGCAAGGAAACGAGCATGCGCAGAAATAATTGAATTGATTGAATAATTTTCAATCGGAATGACCACTTTTAATCGGAATGGCCTTTCATTCCGATTAAAAGTGGAATTAAACTGTCCATGTACATGTACTGACTGTGTGACTTTGGTGAGTCCTAATTTACCCTTTAAAGCACCACAGTGTAGAAAAGCGCTGTATGAAAGCTAGAAACCATATTCCCCGTCATAATTACTTGGGCTTTGTCACCTGAACATAAACATATGACATTTTGGGGAATTTGCTGAAACAATTTTTTATACCTGCAGACAGTTGGAAAATCCACATGCACTGTAACTAAAGATTCATCAATACTTTGTTTGTCTGTGTGTATCTATAATATTGATAGCTTTTATCAGAGCAAGACAAATCCATATGAATAAGACAGACGCAGCCAACCATCGAATACACAAGCATATTGAATAAAGCCATGCATAATGACAGAATCTCCCGTCTCCGTCTGAGAAAAATAAGTGGATGCACTTTATTTTTTTCATGAATCACGTATCCTGCTGATGAAATAATAATCACACTATATTTCATGTTAATGTCAATCTAGGAAGTTAAAAAATTTAATTAATACCGCATTCCTTTTCTGTAATGTTTTCCCCACTCTAGTCAAACATCTGTGTACAATGAAGCAGTGCCACAGAACAGTGCCCACGTTTCGCCTGCCATATGTCCTGCCCAACTGTTGCTTTGTGTACATCTACAGTCAGAGGTAATGAAACATGCCGGCTTTGTAAGTAAACAGAGAAAGCTTGTATTTCTCTGCAGTTTGTCTTGTCATTCGGTTGCTTAATGTAAACAAAAACAACCTTGAATTTGCATTTAGCCTAGATAAAGGGCTGCTTTTCCCTTTTCCACAGAATCTAGTTGTAATAGTGGGTCAGAGATATGATGCATGTTACCTCAGCTACAGCTGCAATATATATAGTCAGATTTTGAAGGTAGAAGGGAGGCAGATGGATAGGGATATAAAAGAAAAAAAAATGGTGGAAATGTATGCTTTAAGGTTTATTAGGCTAGTGTGCAATCGCAGGCTGCTTGCTCAGGGAAATCAGTGCCCCTGGGCTACATCCCATCCCCACGGCTGCTCACAGGGAGATATTGGAGGAAAGAAAAGGAGGATGACTGCGTGCACGCGGGGCGGGAGGGTTGGGGATTGTAGACGAGGGGGAGGGGGTTGAGAGTGAGAAAAGGAGGAAGAATGAAGCAGCTAATACTTGAGATGAGTCTCCATTTAATGGAAAATCTCGTACATGTGTGGTAATGAGTTTACTCATAAGCAAATCACGGGCGCGCTCTCCTCGGCGCACGAAACCGTGCCACGAAATCCATCAGCCCACTCAGTAATTTAGAGCGAGAATCAAGAAATGCTCGAGTCATTCAGGTGTGTCAATTAAGCAGCGCCGAGAATAGCTTTAGGATGCATGCTTTAACAAGGAGAAAACAGGATTTATTTATTTATTTACTTATTGTTTTATCGCCTGAAATGACGCACATGTACAGTATTACTAAGACAGAAATTCCCATGGTGGTATTTTATTCACTCTCAGATTTCAACGATGACATGCTGGCCCTAATTAAGACTTAATGTATATATCACGTTTTGATCATTTATTAATTCTGTCTCTGCTGCTGCTAAAAAAAAGCCAGTGAAGCCCTTTTTACAGTCTTTATCTCTTTCCCTTTTCCTATAGAGACCCCTCATCCTCCTGACCACCTGTTCCCCTCAACCCATTTTAATTTACTCCGCCATATGCTGAGCTGCAGCTATCGAACAGCATATAGTTCATGAATAACCCAGTGAGTTAATCTCTCTTTTGCACCTCAAACACTTTATTTATTTATTTGTCGTGCTTGCATATCTAATAGGAGAAATCAGTCATGGTTAAAGTGATCAAATAGGAAAACAGGTTTCGCTTCACGGGACGCTTTTTAGTTGTTTTTTTTTTTGTGGGATGTGAGGTTCTGCTGCTGCTTTGGAGCCACACGGCAGGAAATGTGCTTGGTTATAGGAAAATATGTCCACGTAGTCAGTGCCGGCCCGCGGCATCGGCAGTATAGGCGAATGCTCAGGGCGCTGTCATCTATCTATCTTTTACTAATTTTTACTGCTACTACTATTATTTTGAAATATTACTTAAGGCCACAACAACATATCTACATAGCAAAGTCCACTAAATAATAGAGAGGCCTTTTTTCTGGGCAAGTTAACTTAGCTGTTAGCAGTTAGCAGCTAGTTATCAGTACCTTTGAGCAGCCGGTGGCCGCAACCAACAGCTCACAGAGGCTGCATTGATTTACACTGTGAAGCGTTCAAGCTCTATCCAGTAAAAATGAGTATTTGGTGAAAATAAATTATGACATTCTCATGATGTGTTCAATGTAATCTCGTAAAACGTAGCTTTTGGTGAGAACCTTGAATAAATCCAGCTGTTTGAAGGAGAAACTTGTTGATGTTTTCACAGCACCATAACATAGATATTAGAGAGGGAATTATGGTGTATCATATAAAGTAAAAAGGCTATTTGCTTATTTTTTGAAAGATGTTTTTCATGTGAAAGGTTGCGTTATGTTAAAGTTGTGTCATAAATGTGTATCACTGAATTTTTGCTCATTCAAAGGCTGTGCAATGAAGGACTGAATGGATTTCAAACTGCTCATTTGTCTTTTTACGGTGTAGATTTCTGTGTTTACCAGGCACAAAAGAATAAATAACAACAAAAAACAAAAGAAACAACAATATAAAAACATCCATATTGGCTATTGGCATAATTGTTAGTTTAAAAATTGGCACCAGTATCAAACGAGCACTTTTTTGTTTCTTGTCAGCTAGGTTCTTTATTTGCATTTTGGTAAACAAAACGTGCAAGACTGTTGTTACAATTAAGTTACAAAAACAACAATAAAAACGAGGAACAATATCTAATTTGTTTTTTAAAATGAGCTATACCTGTTTTTAAAATGAAAAGTACTGCACTGCTAATTGTCTTGATTTCTTTCAAAAACATGAGAAGACTGCAGTGAGCAATGAAAGAAAAAAATTACCCGAAACATTTGCAAGAATTTAGTAAAAAGAGAAAATTAAAAATAAGAAAATTAGTTTAAAAAATAAAGTTAAACAAACAAACACACGATGACCTGAAATGACCTGGATAACATGCTTAAAATTATAATTCTGTATCATAATTTTAAATATGTAATATTACAAATTTTAACTATAATTGTTCCCTAGATTTTCCTTTTTCCCTAGTTTAAAAAAATCTATATCTATTCATTTTTTTGCAATGTATTGGACACTTCTCAACAAATTGCTCATGCAAATGTTTTTTGCAAATGTTTTTGTAGGAAGTCTCATTATTTTGTTCAAGGGTCAAAGGTTTAAATAATTGCAAACGGCGTCTGAAAGCAGCACAAGAAAAGTGATGTCGCTCCAGTTTTCAAAGGGCGCAAACAACAAGGGTTGAATGTGCCAAATATTGACCAAACAAAGTACTAGAAATGTATGCAGTGTACGTAGAAATAATCCAAAACATGCGTGTTAATGTAATGCATCGAAGAGTTTTGTTTTTTCCCTCTAATCCCTTTTATTCTTGTAAATGAATGACTTTTCTCTCTGCTTGTGGTTTAACCAATGCTCTTATGTGACGGACGGGGACGTGCCTCCTCTCATACACGCCTAACCGAGACCTTAGCTCACAGTTGGAGTCTCCGGAAGCTCGTCGGTGGAGCTGTGAGTTTATCAATGTGTTACACAATCTTCTGAGACACTGAAAGTGTTCATGTCAGTTATATATATGTGTATGTATACAACCATTTCTGATCAATCCGTACGATGAATGACAAAACAACCAAGGACAAAGTTAGACCGTTAAGAAGCCATGTCGGTGCCGAGCTCCTTTTCCCTCACAGACAGACGGGAGGATATAATAAGGCACAAACAAAGCGTGGAGCGCTTAAGAAGAGAGCTCAAAGTAAACCCAATCCTCCCACCTTTATGAGGAGGCTAAGACTGCTTTGATGGCTCTCTGAGACACCTCAGCTGAGTCACGTCAGGAGGAGTTTGATCACAGAGCACCAAAAATGGCGCAGAACAAGGAGACACCACGACCCGCCACATCCCCAAATGAATATGGACATAAAATAGGTCTGGTAATGTAGAAGACATTTGCCCTGTGGCGAACGCCCTTCTTTGTATACAATTCATATAAAGGCTAATATTACCTCGTCCTCGCAGTTATTGCTTTGTGGTGTCCTGAGTGGTTTTGCGTCTGTGACCTACATCTGTTTCTCTATAGGGAGAATCACCGGGGACTTCTCATGACTGTCTAAGTCACTGTGAGTTTAATAAACTTTTTGTAGACTTGGGTTAATGTACTTTGCATGAATGTAAAATGCTTCAGTAGTCAACACATCAGCATTTGTTCTGATGATTTCAGGGCAGCTGGATTTTTTTATTACTCTTTTAATAAAAGTATTGCTGAATATCTCACAAAAAAATTGTAACTCACTCACTGTTCAAACAGAGCACAGGCAAGCTGTAGATTTTAATATGCATATGAACACCACAAAAGATAAATAAGATCAATACCTCTCTCTGGTAAATATGAAGCTACAGTCAGGAGACAGTTACCTCAGCATCAAGATGGAAAATGGCAGGAAACGGCTAGTTTACCGTCAAAACTTCAATTAAATGCCGAGTCTCTTTTACTAGCCTGGCGTGGCTACATGTTTTGACAAATAAAGGCCTGACTCAATTAGAGACCTGGTCTGGTTGCAAAGCAGTTCATTTGTTTTATAGAAGTTCTTCAAACGTATTAAACTGGGTTGTTAGCTACCTCAAATTTCGAGTTATTCATATTCCGTTTGGTCCATAAGAATGGTGTTGGTATGTTGGATGCCATAAACCTTGAATATCGTCTGTTGGAGCTAGATCCAATGACTGATTCCGAATTCCTAATTGATATCTTCTCTATCTGACGCCTAATTTTTATACAAGTAATATTCATACTGGTTTAAATAAGAATTTAATTTCCCAACATTTGCTGAGCAAGAGTTTTGTGTCAAAGGAATTAAAGGCCTGTCCCATATCGACGGTTGTGACAAATTTAGGCCAAATCCAGTGTAACTTTCAAGATAGAAAGATCAACTTTGAAGTGAAGTTTAACAACTTGGGAAGTCTTCAATGTACAAGTAACGCAATGAACTTTGACACGAAGTGATGAAAAATAATCATATATTTGATAAGAATTTGCCAAACAGACTAATATTTTTGTTTTTCTGGAGATATTGTGTGTGATATTTTGAAATAAAATGGCAGCAAACCCCATAATGTTATTTTGCTACTTTCCCATTTATGCTAGCCTATCCTACCCTACGCCAAATTTCATGCTTGTATGATTATTTATGCCATGGTAGTTTCCTCATATTTGCATTTATGTCATTTTGCCAGAAACAAGTCCCATAAAAGGGGTTTTGGGCCCCCTGAGGCCAAATGGCCCCAAGTTAGGGGTGCTCGTTATTAAGCAGTCTCTATACACAGAGTCTACATTCAGTGAATGTAGAGTCTGTAGGCAAACCCCGGAGATCTTGCCTCCGGAAGAAGAGCGGAAGAGCCCTGGTTTGTAGGCCGTTTGTAGTCCGCGTGATATTGACCAATCACGTTTGAGCCGGCTGCAGTTGTTTCCAGGTTAAACGGTCCGTGCGGTGAACTAACGAGGTGGAACATAATTGCCGTCACTGCAAACTCTGAATCCATCGCAATGGTTCAGCATATTTACTTATATATAAACGGAAGTCGGAAACTTGCCTCCTCCGCCCAAATCAAACCGGAATGCCAAAAAATCGGGGGTCTGCCCCCAGAGGCTGTATCACCGTCTGCCGGAAGTCAGACGCTGAATACAGCCGATGGGTTCCGAGAATGGTTAAGTTATGATGGCTCAAGGTTAGCAATAATAAAAAAAAAAAATGTAGCACAAAACATCAAGAGGGCTGGACCTTGCTCCCGGTTTATGAACAACAGCTTTGCGTGTCCCAAAAACAGGCTTCTTAGATTCAGCCATTTTAGCAAATACTAGCCCGGGCTATTACTTTAAGTTTTGCGGTTAATACGTCATTGTATGTGTGCTACATAGTGTTATGTCAAAACAACTTGAATGACTTTTGGTTTCACACAAGTCGTAGGTACGTAAGTGCTGTAAAGTAATGTTATCTTAAAATAACATTGATTTTTGATTTCACGCGAGACACGAGCTTCAGCGCACTGGGTCAAGGTCTACCACCTCCCTATATCCTACATGGACTCTCACTATTTACACTATATCACTTGTTCTCAGTGTCAACTATTTACACTGCAGTTAGTTGAAAGCCTGGTGCATCTCGTAAAGACGCTAAAGAGTGCTTTTTGCGTCAATATGACACGCAGAGGGGTGACAAAGCGAGAGTATTTGACATCCTGCAGATGAGAATGGACTGGTCTTCCTCTCTGGATCTTATCGTAACTCCATAGCCAATAAAAGGTTGCTGCCTAACCGTAAATGTAATTGTCAGTCATAATAAGCTGCTTTCACAGTTGCTCGATACAGTTTTTGGGAGGACTGTCTGATTGCTGAACAGTTCCTTTGAATGTTTTATATTCTGTTGAGTTTTCCTGTTATAACTTATAACCAAGTTAAAGCTTCATTAAATATCGTTCCAGGCAGTTAAACATTATGACATTTAACAGTTTTAAGTTATAAAATCGACTTTGTTTTGCCATTTCTAAAGAGTATTAGTCTCATAGACTTTCATGGAAGAGAGTCCGGGATACGGATATTTCTAACGTGGGTGTTAAAAAGCCTGAAATAGGTGTATCACCTAGAGACGATGCATATGAGTAATGTACCTGTCTTTGCTGTTTGTTCAGTCCCACTGCAGTACACGTATGTGCAAACTTTGATCTCAAAAAGCCTTATTTTAGTATCATAAGCTCTTACGGAGCACATCGCCACTCAAGCACAGACATTATATGGCTCGACAGAATATTAATGGTGGTTTTGCATGTACAGTGCACAGCATCTTCAAACTATTTTTCCATCTGTAGAGAAATAAAGAGGCCTGCTCTGTCAGGCTGATTTGTCCTCCGCGCAGAGACAATCATGACTGTGAGGCACTGTAAAAGCAAAATGTGAATCGCTTACCAGTGCAACTGCAGAGAAGAAAAAGGGCTTGACAGCATCAGCACATTCTTGCGCCGTGCTGCTATCTTATATCACGCACTCATCTGATGATTCTGATATTGTGGATTTCTTTATGAAATAAACATGGTGTGGAGAGGAGAGACGGCCCGAGCCAAGAATCCTGGAGCGGGCGCAGATTTGATCACACGCTCAAGGAAAAGCAAAAAAGGCAAACCAGATTGGATGGCCGAGACAAAATAATTGGACTTGTGTTGGTAACCTGAGTGGACACAGACCCATTTATCTCCCTGTCTGAAGCCCAGAAAGGTCACAGTAAAGAACCCTGATTGTGAAACCATGCAAACCATTACTGATGTAAGAAACTCTTGTCGGGACTTTCTTTCTTTTGCCCTCACTATAAGCTTTTCCTGTTATCCATTATAAGGTTTTCTCCTTACTTATCCTGCTGCTAACCACCTGTGTTGCAACAGTTTTGAAGCAAGTTAGCAAAACTTTATTGGTTTGGCACTTTTAAAACAGAAGTCATATTGCTTTGCAGGAAAAAGAGGGATTTAAAGAGCGATAAAGGCAATATCGATACTACTTATTATTTGACAGGTATGGATAGAGTATAGCAACGTTGCCACCAACACTTTCAGTATGGTACCTTCGAAACCAAAAGTAACCCTTCAGACATGGTACATAGACCCTAGCGTTTCCACCGCAAACAGTCCTCTTAAATGTGGGCGAGTTTGTTGTCACTCACTGCTCCGTCTAACACTCACTGTATTTCCTCCTCTATCAGTCTGCTCCTTATCGTCCACCAAATGCCCTATCTCACAATGTCATCAGAAGTGAAAAGTAATGTGTATCCATCCCGTGACTCGGAACTACTTTTCTTTCGTAATCTTGCTGACAAACAGAACCGGACTCCGCCTTAAAGCTACTGTTACTTTCTTGCATTTCACACAGCACACAAAAACTTTGAACATCCACAACTCCCGCCTCCCTCCAAAGGCCTACTCCCCCCTCCTCCATTTCGTCCTCATTACCTCTATGATAGACGTAGGCGTTGGCAAGGTAACATTAGCTACACGGAAGAGGAGAGCGAGTGTAATGTTACAACCAAGACAGTCAAACGCAACCCCGGAGTTTTAAAACTCAACCGGAGTCAGTGATGACTGATGAGTTTTAGAGTAAGGTTACAGTGCTAACGTTAGATAGTAGCGCTAACGTTACTAGTAAGTGGAAGCGCACAAGGAAGATCATGTAAATGTTTCAGAGGCTACGCTACAGTAGGCTAACGTTAGCCATTAGCAAATGGATGCTTTGTTGTCATATAACGTTACATGTTATATTAGAAGCAAACTAAACATAACATTACCTGTCCTGCACAGTCAAACGCAACCCCAGAGTTTTGAAACTTATCCGGGGTCAGTGATGACTGATGAGTTTTAAAATATAATGTAAACGCTAACGTTCATACAGTTGACTGGCAACAAACAAGGACGATAATACAGAGGCTCAGGCAACGTTAGGCTACAGTAGGTTAACTGTTAGCAACTGGATGCTTTGTTGTCATATAACGTTATATGTTATATTAGAAGCAAACTAAACATAACGTTACCTGTCCTGCACAGTCAAACACAACCCCGGAGTTTTGAAACTTATCCGGGGTCAGCGATGACTGATGAGTTTTAAAATATAACATAAACACTATGGTAAGATAGTACTGGTGACTGGCAACACACAAGGAAGACAATACAGAGGCTCAGGCAATGTTAGGCTACAGTAGGCTAACCATTAGCAACTGGATGCTGTGTTGTCATGTATAACGTTATAGCCTATGTTACATTAGAGGCAAACTAAAAATACCTGTCCAGCAGAAACTCTGCGACCATTTTGTCCCTTTTTAGCTCAGGATGAAGCTGCATCAGTCTTCGCCATCGCTCGAAAGCAGAGCCGTTGTTGACCCGAGTTTTGGCTCTTCCAGCATCGAGTTCTCTATTCGTGTTAGCTTTTTCTGCTATATTTTTTCTTTTGCCAACTGATTTCCCTGTTGGAGCGGCTGGAGGGATGTTACACGAGCGGTTACGTCAGTCGGAGGCCTCCACGTGGGGAAGACATATGAGAATGGTATAATTATGTGTTTTTATCTCTGGTGGAATTCACTCACATTTTAGTGTGCCATCAGCTTATTATTAGCATTTTAAGCTAAACAAAGAAAAGCGTAAAATTTCCATAAGGTAAGTGTCACTTTAATGGTACATACTCCACACGTTGAGCTACTGGAGTGCCCATTATGTTGAGAATAACTCACAAACATGGTTCAGCCCTAAATTTAAAATACTAAATTAACAGAGGAAGATAAACCAAGGATGAAAAAATAATACTGAAACAGGTCAAGTTTTACCTGAACACAATAGCAACATAACTTGTATGTGTGTAAACAGGATATTAAGCTTGGGAACCCAGCACCATGGGAGCATAAATAAATAGAACGGCACTTGGAGTGCACAGACCTTCACCAAGGCCAAATGCCCCATCTCACAATGTCATCGAAAGTGAAAGGTACTTCATGTATCCGCCTATGACTGAGATCTACTTTTCTTTCATAACCCTGCTGACATACAAAACTGGACCTAAAACCTTGGCGAAGGTAAAAAAAAGAGTGAAGTACCCCTTTAAGCAGCTGGACATGATCAATACGAGCTCAACAGAACCCTTAAAGACATCGTCCTTGTGGGTTTTTGTGTGTGCAAATGTCCTGTTGTTCGTCCATGGGAGGCAGCATTGAAGTTTGGGCATCCTTGGAGGTTTTGTTTTTGTTGTGGCTCTTTTTGTTGTTGTTGTTGTTGTCGGTTGTTCCAGAGACCTTGGTAAAATGTTGATTGAGCTTTCGAGGACCAGATAGCCTTGGAGAGGAGGAGAGGAAAAAACTGAAAGAGCTGTCTGGTAAATAATGTGATCTGCCCTGGTCCCTACAAACACTATGTCCTGTTGAACAAGATTACCCAAAAGTGTAAGTTACAAGGCATCACAGTGAAAGAGAGTTTGAGGGGGGGGGGGGGTAGAGACAAGGGGAAAGATGAGAGGCAGGAAGGGGGAGAGTCAGTGGGAACTGCATGCCAAGCTTTGTAAAGCACCAGGGATGAAACATCGCCTTCCTCATAAGATGATTATGTTGTTAAATGAGATATGGCAATACTCTTGTAAGCGCTTAATCCAAGGATCTCCAGCTGCCATGCAAATGTAGCAGATGTCAGCAGGATGACACAAAGCCGAGGAATGAGCAACCAAAATTCTCCTCATCCCCCCCCCTACCCCACCCCTCCCTCTCCTCTCCCTCCTCTTCCTCCTCCCCGCCTCTGTATTATTTAACAGGGAGGCTCCTCGCGGTCGCCGGAGCTCATTGTACTAACTCCGTTCACATATTCAGCGGGAGCCGTGGCGAAGCACACAGCTGGTCAAAACTGCCGCACGCAAAACAGTTTTTGTTGTCTTTTAAGAGGAGGAGGGGAGAGAAGAAAAAAAAATTCTCTGAGAAGTAGCCAAGCTTTAAGGCTTTTCTGAAGTTGCCTAAACTTGGTAATGCTTGGATGTTCGGACCAACTTCTAAGAAGCTGTTTCTTTCTGAAGTTTCCTCTAAGCTTTGCGGCGCTTTCATGCAGCTCTCTGGGCATTCCCAGGTGGGATTTTAGGGGTGGGTGGACCGAATCGGAGTGGATTTCCTTGGGGGACATTAAAGTAAAATGTTTGACTCGCCCCCTAGGGATTCACGTTGATGACATCATGACTATGGAAGTGCGAGTAAGCGCCACTCCAGGCCCATTAAATCAGATAGCGTGATCATTTAGTCTAATTTGCCATCAGTCCCACTAATTGCATCTGACTGCAGACTCCGGAGAGTATTGTAATTCCCTTGAACAGGTTAAAGTGACTGTGATGGGCTATGCTTGAACTTGTTTAATGACGGGTGATATATGATTTGTTTTGCAACTTTCCTTTTAATAGCAAAGATATAAAACTAATTCCTAAACGTACTCTCTGGGGCTTATTGGTTTTACGTGTATCCGCTTTAGTCGGAGCCGTCTCCTGAAAAGAGAATTGCATCCAAGCTCTCTGTGTATCATTTAAACACGGATCACTTCACTCCGAATACAAAACAAACGCAAGATCTGAAAAATTATACGACCATACTGTACGTCGAGATCAAGCTCGTCAAATCACAGTCGTCAAGAACATTTACTGTTAAGCCTACCGGGAGGCGCTTTTTTCCCGTACCAAAATGATGTCTCTAACTGCCCCTTTCTCTTTTCCTTCCCCTTTTCTTTTATCATCCTTTTTTTACTCCAACTCCCTTCTGCGGCTCACAGAGCTTTGTGCTCGTGTTTGAGTTCTCGCTGGCTGACAGGTTGTCACAGATAATAAGTTTTAATTCCCCGTGTGGGACCAAAACTCACTTGCCTTGTAATTTCCTCATAATTTTATTCCCTTTTGAAGCCCTTGAATGTAGATTGGTGAGATGTCAGTTATGAGTGTGGTAAGCCGAGATAGTAATATATTCCGCTGCACTAAGACTGGACTCTTTGTCAAATTAAAAGGGAATAAAGCACATTCTTTCATGTTTTAATTTGAATCTAACATAATCATGTCGCAGGTGCATGATCAATGGTTGTCTTGTTTTTTTCAAGTCTTTGCTTTGGTGCACATTTTTTATACCTTTTCTTTTTAGTCAGCAGTGATTTCAGATTGGCTGACTGAGACAGGAAAATAAAACAAACGCAAGTTAAGGCTTTTTATTATATGAACTTTGTACATTGTCCGAAGTAGCACGAACCAGGAGACTGTCCCTGTCAGAGACATTCTCACCTACTGGAAATACTCTGGTTTAGGCAAGAGCTTGTACCGGAGTCAGGATCTTCTCATGCACTGTCAGTACGATTAACTTCGAAAAGTCATGCACCAAAATTCATACAAATTCCATGTTATTATAAGCCGGTAATTTGAGAATGCCCCACGTATTCCTTTATAAAGGCATATTCGCATTGGACAAGTATTACCTGGGGCCTCGGGTAGTTTGGAATAATTGCAGAAGTCGTCTGCGATCTTAATCCCGCACATATTTGTAATATTTATTCTTATATTATTTTAGTTCTATGTTCTATTTATTATTTCAAATTGGTTGATTGAGGGACAAAAATTTACCATAAGCAAGTTAAGGCTTTTTCTTACATCAACTTTATACATATAAGAAACTAAAGTACTTTGTACTTTTTCAAAGTACTTTTTCAAACCTAGCACACTACAGGAGATTGTTTCACGAGGGTTCTCACCTACTGGGAATACTCTGGCTTAGATGAAGGGTCATGCCTGGGTCAGGCTCTTCTTGTGCACTGTTTACTTCAAAAAGTAACACACCAAAATTCGTACAAATCCCATATGGAACGTTTGATACTCAGTTTCCCCTTACATTCAACTTTGGGGGTACCCCACCTATAAAGGGGGTTCCGCCGCCACATTACGCTAGTAGTAATTTCCGTGTTCTAGCGCTGTTAAGCTGTGTTTATAAGTTTGTTTTATGTTGATGGTCAGTATGCCTGAATTTTCTGTCCGACTGCATTTACTACAGTAAATTTGTAAAAATATACCGTATATAGGCTGCACGCAGGCATTTTTAGAACGAAATAGAACAGGCGGCAGTGAGTCTCTCGCCATGGGATACTTAAAATAGCAGGTAGGTACCCCAACAGAGGGGGGACCAAAAATGGGGACAGTACGGAACGGTTCCATTGGTACCATCCACAACTTTTCACAGTGGAAACAGAAAAAAAGCGTACCCAACTGGAAATGGGTACTCTTGTTCTTCACCCTAAGATGTTTGTTTGCTTCTGGTTTCTTGCAAACTGCATGATAGAAATGTCATCAACAAGCCCACTTGCTCATTGTAAATTCTTACTGACTACCTCGGACATTAACGTTCTCGCATGCAGCCCCTCTGGATAATTTGTAGATAATTTCAGGTTTGCAGTGGATGTGTTAAAGTGGCTTTACTCTGCAGGGCCTCAATTTTACCTCAGTGTGACAACAGTGCCATCTGTACAGTAAAACTCTTGTGAGTCACATGATCTCACTCCAAACCCTGATCCCCATTTGTCCCAGCGGTGATGTGTCTAAACGCACCACAGCAGTTCTGATGGACACTTTGCCTTGAGCTCCTGTTCACCCCTTCCACCCCTCAATGCCACTTTCTCCCCAATCCAGAATAATGAGCCTTTCAGAAATTCAACTCAGGGATCCCGGCCCAGTGGTGTGCTCGGCAGCCCAGATTTCTTGCCTCTGCCCCCCCCCCTCGCTAAAGCCTCCGCTAGCCTCGCAGCTTCCAGGCCGCTGAAAAAATCACAGCTCTGTCGGCCAAGTGTGGCCGCTGTTTCAGCAGGATAAGTTGGCCGGGGGAATATTGTCTAAGTCCCCCTGAATGTAAACGAAGCACCCTTTGCTGTCACCCTGGATGCCTGGCCTGTCTTCTGTCTTGGATGGCTGGTTAGGCATTCTCTACCTCATAAAGGATGCAGCTGTGTCGTATAAAAAAACAAAGAGTTTATGCCCAGGCCTTCCCCATTCCAGCACTGAATTGCCACAGTGAGGTTGAGGCTTCCTCGCAACCCCAAGGTTGGAAAGTCTACGAGCCAGAGCTGGAAACCAGCACAGAAACTTATGACGTCTTCCACCTATACCGGGAATAATCTATCCAGGACACGATTGTCAGACAGGTGGATTACTTCACCGAGGACTGATGTGCATGTATTCAGAATTAGTGCCATTTTCTGTGGGCGCTTTACTCACGTGTCATGGGTGTTCGTCGGTGATTCCCTATGGATCCCATGTGATGGATGCTCTTAATGAAGGGTGTTAATTTAAAGTCACCTGCAGGCTATAGCCGTTCCGTCCATAAGGCTGCATCATCACCTATCCAATGTTCTCTCCACGCTGACAGAGGAAGGCCCAGGGAGAAGTGAGGAGATGGAATTGGATTTGAAGCTCTGAGGCAGGTAATAAAAAGCAACACTCCCACACACCAAGGAATGTGATTTCCCCAAGTACCCCTGGCAGACATGTTGAATTTCTTGCTGTAATGTATAGGCGACCAAGCTATTCATAACACGGAAGGCCCTGGCGAGTACACGGGCTGAAGCTTGTTTTCTCATTAAAAGAGCCTTTGCTGGTCAAAAATGCACTGAGCGAACTTTTTTTTATTCCGAGCCGTATGTAATGTACTTTCATACTTTCATTACATACAGTAGCCCCACCTTCAGACCTCATTGGTCTCCATGGTAATGGCTCTCTGCAGTGAGCCGCCATTTCAGTCGATGAGTGGCATGGAAGCTTGTAATGCAGGCGCATGACTAAACGATAAGCTGGAAGGTTGCTATAAAACCCAAATCCATATTTTTATCCACAAATGTAATTTAATTTTTACCCCGTCAGAACGTACGGTACATGGCAGTGCAACATGGCACAGGAGGATGGATGTATTTAGAAGTCAAGTACGGACAGAGGTGGGCAGCATTTGAAGTATATGTGTTTAAAATACATATTCAATTACTTGTGAGTATTTTATTTGTATTCTGCTGGACAGAAAAAAAACAAAATGTAATTTATTTAAGAGATTATATTTGTGTAGATTTATTTTGGTGAGGAAGTATCCATTAGGTTGTCTTGTTTTTCTCTGTTCATTATTCTTTTTAATCTACATAATTTATGTTAACTACATTCATTATTTGCATTTTAATTTGCTCTTTACGTTAAATTGGAACTATTTAATATTGTGCACCTTATGTACAGGTAATGAGAGTTAAGATTAAGTTTGGTGGAGTTAGATGCCACTATTGTTGTCCATGTTCAGTTTTTTTCGGACATTAAGGTGGAGCAGGTTACCCACAGCCCTTTGATAGTTAAATTTAGTTACCAGTAAGTTTATCGGTAAGACAGGAGAGAGAAACCTGTCCTTTTATTCACCACTTGGGAATATTCCGTTTGGTTTAGGCGGGTCAGGCTCTTCTTGTCCACTGTTTGTACATTTTCCTACGAAAAGTAATGCACCAGAATTCGTACAAATCCCATGTTATCATAAGCCAATTAATTTGTGTGTATCTCACATATTTGGGAAGGCTGGGATCACGCAACCACTGCGCTGACAGGAGTAAAAAAGGAAGTGGCCGAATAATTACGCATGTTGGGGTGGTGGATGGGCCAGATTGCCAAGTAAAAATTCCACTGCAAATTACCTACCATATTTCACCGAACACAAGGTCATGTGATGATATTAATCCTGTGCAAATCAGCATCTCGCATCAAGGGGTCATATTTAGGTTGTCTCATTTCTGCTTCTTTTACGGTTCGAGAATTACGTAGGTTATGTTGGCAATTATAAATAAAAGTTTAGCTAACGGACATTTCCTTTTTTCATATGAAGCCAGGGACAACAGCAACATTTAACAAAGGTAACGGTACAGAATTCGGCTCAATTGCAACTCACAAGGGTCACTGACAAAACAACTGTCTTTTACTAAACACGTTTTCCAAACAAATACAACATGCTAACGTTATTAGCACAAGCCTATGAATTAGCCTAGCGACGAGCAGAGATTTCCTCTGCTCATATGAAGCCAGGATAAATCACACACAAGACTTAAAATGCTATTTTTGTGGAGGCTTTATTGTTTTCACAATTTATTGTTTCTTATCTGTGAAATTAAAGTAAATAAAAGCTTCGTTTCCACTGAGGGAAATGGTTTCAGCTTACAAACATAGACAGGAGGTCTGCGTCGCTGCGATGTGTAGTTACATTTCTGGGGAGGTGCACGTCAGGCTATGGCGTAAATGTGTTCAGTGATAATTAGCACTTTAGCATGCTAACATGCTAAAATCATTATGTTAATATTGTCATTGTGTGCATGTTGCCCTGTTAGCTTTAACATGTAGCCCAAAGCTAGCATAGCTGTGAATTCAGTATTGTCTGCATGAACCTGGCCTGATAGATGGTTTCTAAACAAAATAAAGTGACAGGTTATTTCTATGGAGATGTAACAAGTTATTACCATTGTGAGTGTGAGCCTGTAAAACAGTCTTAGTTGTAGCTTCGTCATCTGTGTCTTTGTGTCCAATTACTCTTACATCCTCTTTTGCACTGTTGCAGGTCAGAACATGCTCCAGCAGCATCACGGCATTCATAGAGTGTAACTTGTAGCACATATTGATGATATAACAAACACATGTAAGATACATGTAAACATGTTGAGACATGGTGAGGATTGCGGTGAGAAGAGATAGTGGTCAGAGGACATGCTCCAGAAATGAAACATTGTGCCAGATGAACAAAAGCAGTGCCTGATCCTCCAGTTGTAGTTGTGTAACCTGTGGTCCTGGCAGTGCAGTTACCCTTAATGTGTTCATCAGTCGGATCATCATGAGCAGAACATGCTAGAACATTGACAGGTACGGTTGAGTGGAGTGTATATAGAAGGCTTTAGAGTAAAAGAAATGAAAAGGAAAAGAAATGTTGGGGATGCAGTACAAGAAAAAGGGCTATTATTCGCTTAAGTCACTGATATCAACAGGCATCTATAAGGGACAGGCCTTTAATTCCTTTCACACCAAACTGTTGCTCAGCAAAGATCAGGAAATACAATGTCTTTTTTTAGTTAAACCTGTATGAATATTACTTGTATAAAAATTAGGCTTCGAATAACATATCAATTATGGATCATTCATTTGATCTAGCTCTGTCAGACGAGGATCTGGCAGCATCTGGCATACCCGACACAACACCACTTTATCCTGTTAAAACAACACTCACAACACGATTAATTTTTATGAAAAACCCTTCTGATTCATTTGATCTGAGGACCCTTATGGACCAAAGGAATATGAATAACTTACAGGGTAATGGAGGAATTGACACATATTCCAACTTCATGACAGCTTCAGAGGAAAGCAGTCACCACTTGTTTTTTCGTCTCTCCTTTACCATGCCTGTAAATCCGAATGAACTACTGGTATAGGTGGCACAAATAAAAGCATTGTGTACACGTTGCCATGACAACAGCAGAAGTCATACGTGAGATCCTTTATGAAGGTTAAACGGTTTTCTTATGCTGTTGTGAAAGATTTCGTGCACTGTCATTTCAGGATACTTTTTGAGATAGAGTTATTATTATGGTGTCTTTGTTAAATCCAAGATGATTTCTTTATAAATCACATGACCATGACCCGCAAATTTAAGTGGGGGAAAAGGCTGTTTTCTTTGGTGCTATTAAAGGGATAGTGCACCCAAAAATGAAAATTCAGCCATTATCTACTCACCTTCATGCCGAGGGAGGCTCTGGTGAAGTTTCAGAGTCCTCACAACACCTGCGGAGACCCGAGGGGGGAGTGGGGAGCAGCACGACTTCAGGACACTTGGATCACTACGGACGAGCAGTATGGACATATTTTGTGGTTTCAATTCTGTGTTATTGGACGTTTTAATCTGGGTCGCCGTCAGCCATTAGGTGTGCACTTGTGCTGCTACCCACTCCCCCTCGGATCTCCGCACTATCCCTTTAAGCCCCTTTTACACTGCCAGATTTTCCGCGAATGTTGGGCCGTTTTGCCGGCCAGCTGCGAGCGTTTGGCAAGTTGATCCGAGGTGCCCAATTTTCCGCCTCGTAGGGTAGTCATATTGGCGGAACCCTTTTAGTTTAAACAGACCGAGGCGGCCTTCCGCAACAGGAGGGGCTGTTGATGACTTGTGGGAGGAGCTGTTGATGACGCTGCACGTGCGACTCACTGGCGGTGGACTAACAGGAAACAGCTGATAGCAGGAATTAGCGAGCAGCTAGTAGCAAGAGGGAAACGCAAACCTGACAGACACTGTAAAGATGACCAACTGGGGAGACAAGGAATTGCGCGCTCTCCTTGCCCTCGCAAACGAAGAGGCCATTAACCGTCAGATGATGGGAACAGTAAAGGACGGGCCGATTTACGAGAGAATCGCCGCCTGCGGCTTCCCTTCCACGTCACTGTTTACGTCACACGCTGAGGTACACGTTTTGTTACTTGTTCATGCCCCCCATTGCCCCGAAAAAGGCGCATTCTTGCCGCACTCTTGCCGCACTCCCAGATTTTGTTTTTATACTGCCAATGCTGAAAGAAGACTGATTGGGCTTTCCTGCAAATTTGCACAACTCCTGTCTAAAAACGGCTATAGTTCCTCTTAAGGAATTTAATGACTAAATTGTGAATAATCTGAGCTAATGATGTGTAGCATCTCCATATTGACAAAAATTTTAACTGTATTTGTATACACGATCTAAGCAGCTAACTAAGGTTAGTGTTTTACATCCAAAGACAATGAACTGCTTGGCAACCAGGCCAATACAAATACCTAGGACTGCACATAGATTCAAATCTCAGCTTCAAAACCCACATTAAGAAAGTCAGGAACAAAGTTAAGTTCAGTTTATCAAACTTCAGATTCATCAGGGACTCGTTTTCAATAGAAGCAGCCAAGATGTACTTCTTCGCGATGGTTCTCTCCCACATCATATACTGTCTGACAAGTTGATCTACTGCAAACACCACAATAATGAAAACAATAGAATCATTATATAAACAAGCACTTAAAATATTAGACAAGAAACCTTTCAGATTTCATCATTGTCATATACTGAATAAATATAAATTGCTTAGTTGGGAAAACCTCATTATATTCAAAAACATCTGTCTGGTATATAAGATCTTGCATGGTTCAGCTCCTCCTGCTCTATCTGGATACGTTAATATCAGATCTTCTGGTAACAGGGGTACAAGAGGTGCAGTGAGGGGAGACTGCACAGTTCCCTTAAGAAAAACTACATTCAGTCAGGCAGTTTTCTCCTTCAGAGCATCACATCAATGGAATTCAGTACCACAATCACTCTGAGTATCTCCGTCATATCATTCATTCAAGCGCAATGCCAAGAAATGGCTTGTTGAAACACAAACGTGAACATTGATGTTTGCCTCACATCATGCAATTGTGGGTTATTGTCACTCAATGGTATGTGTGTGCCGTACATAATGTTTATCTGTATATAAAGTTTATCTTTAATGGGTTATTTTTTATATATATATATTGGATGTTGTATTTTATTGATGCCTTTAACAACTGGCAAAGGGACTACTGATGAAAATTAGCCTCTCGGCTATTTCGGGTGCATTTTACCTTTTTTTTTTTTTTTTTTTTTAAATGTTGATTAATGTACATTGTCTCTTTTCAAATAAACAAATAAACTAAACTAAACCAGGCCTCTTATTAAGACAGGCCTTTATTTGTCAAAATGTGTAGCCACACCGGGCTAATAAAAGAGACTGGGTGTTTAATTGAAGTTTTACGGTATTTGTGTTGGTTTCTTATTAGGCCTTGTACGTGAAAAGATTTCCGCACACTTTTATTTTAATATTTTAGAGGTAAGGGGGTTGCCTAGGACGACGAACATTCTAGGTCTGTCACTGCACAAGAGCTAAGGTGTTTTCTGTGTTCTCTGTCTATTGTCACTTCCATGATGCTTGGCTGATCTTTTCTACATGCCTTTGAGCGAACGTCCCCTGGAGGTTCATGAGCTAAAGTCAATCAGCTCCAACAGAAAAAATAGATACCAATCAATACTCTCTTTCACATGCCGTTTTTCTAAATACCAGCCTGGCTCCAGTTCTGTAGCTCAGTGACGCCAACATAAAGTAAAATGTGATGAAGCCCTGCTCCCAACACAATAGAGAAGTGAGACGGCACTCACAAAGCCTCTGGATGCCATGTTGAACATGGCCAGCAGCAGGTGTCAGTCCTTCCTAAGCCTGACCTTGCGGAAAGGCAGCATATTTCAATTTCCCCTTCAGTAGTTCCAGAGCGGCGTCCGCAGAGGGTTGGGGGAGATGGCTGTCCACGCAAAAGGGTCCTCAGTAGCTTTCTATGCAGGCCACTGGAGCAGCAGGGATGGCCCCAGGCTGGAACTAAGCCTCCTGCCTGCCTCGCTGACACTGATCCGCCTCCGTTGCATTGCTACACAGCCCTAAATAAAGCGAGCGTGGTCAACACGGGGAAATGGAGGTAGGGGAAGGAGAGGGTTTCACTTTGTGTCATCTCAATGATTTTTGTCTTGCTCCGCGGGCACAGAGCCATCGACTTGCTCTGCCAGAAATCATTTTCCCAGCCATTTGCATATAACACAAGCGTAATACGTTTCTGACACAGTGGGGAATTTCTTTTGTACCACTTTTTAGGTGAAAGTGCAGTAAGTACAGAGCAGCCACTCTCTGGGCTAATACTCTATTAGACATTTGGTGAAGAAACATCATTAGTTTATTTTAATGTGCCACGATGGAGGCTGAGTGACACTAATGGGGGGCTGCGTAAAAAATGGTGTCAATCTTGGCACTGTGACGGTTCACTGAACAGCACATTAGCGCTAAAAGTATTTCAGGTCTCTACGTATGCCTTCCTCTCTTGAGCCTATACGGGAGGAGGAGGTGGGGGTGGGGAAGGGGCCAGGGAGGCGATCCGAAAAGGCGTTTCAGTATTCATAATGGGGGGAAAACTGAGAGCACACGTTGTGAAACAGACAACCTGGAGTACAGGCAGGGAACGTCTCAATCCTTCTGTCAAGGCTCCAAAGCTAAAGACGCATTAGCAGGAGTGCTGAATGGATTCTGCTCTTTCTATCCAAATATCCACAGTCAGCACGGAGGGTTTGAATCGAAAAAAACGTGGCCATCCCTCACTCGATCAAAGGAAGTACTTATGGCACGCCAACACAGCAGAATGTTGTGGCGCAGAGACGGCGGATGTAGCAGAGGAGATTAATGAGCAATTTATGGCGTGATTATTAACATTCTGGTCATTAAAGCAATGAGATGTGATGTGGTGGTAAACAGGGCTGCTGGACGACACTATTGTAGATCTCTGCTGCTGCTGCTGCTGCTGCTGGATGGAGTGGCGGTGGTAGTAAAGCACCTCAGGGCATTTTATATGTGAGGTGTTTGACTCCCTTCAGGCAAACACTGATAGAGGAAGTACTCCACTAATACCACCTGTAAATATGCTAAGATTGTCAATAAAATCAGGAAAATGTACGGAAAAAATATTCAAAGTGAAAGTATTCAATGGAAAAAAAATTATACAATTATATAGTATGCCTGTCGAGTAAGATTAAAGATTAAAGTTCCACTGATTGTCCTACGCCTGAGTGTGTACCCCTGATGCTGAGTGCCAAGCAGGGAGGCAATGGGTCCCATTTTTATAGTCTTTGGTATGACCCGGCCGGGGATTGAACCCACGACCTCCCAGTCTCAGGGCGGACACTCTACCACTAGGCCACTGAGCTGAGTATTGTTACTCGTGCATTAATGTGGGAGCACCATTTAAGGCTTAAGGCTGCAACTAATTTATTAACTACTTTTCATTATGGATGAATATGCTGGTTATTTCCTTAAATAATTGATTGAAACGTCCATCACAAGTTCTTGTTTTGTCCGAGCGAAAGCACAAAACTTTTCAGAAATAAATTCATGTTATTAAATGAGAAAACAGGCTCGTATTCGTAAAGCTGGAACCATGAGATTTAAACAATTATCAAAATAGCTGCCAACTAATTTCTCTCTCAAACAACTAATTGACAAAGTGACTAAGCGTTTCAGGAGTGCCGTGCCAGCATGCATTATGGCATCTTGACAACCGTAGAGAGTAGCTTTTCTATAATCATTTTCAAGATAACAATAAAAACCTTGTTGATTGTCTTGTTCTTTATCACGAGAAAACAAAATAAGTGACTAATTAACAGTCCCTTTGCTTTTGTGAAGCTGCAACCATCAAATGTTTTAACAATTATCAAAATGGTTGCTAATTTAATTGCTGTCAAACAACAAATTGATAAATTGACGAAGCATTTCAGCTTTATACAGGAAGTTTAACTTAGGAAAACAACTATACTTTGAAAGCCCTTTCTGTGTTTTGTTTGCAAAAATATTACTTTGTAAAAGAAGTCATACTCTGTGGTTTGGTCCTTGGATTGTTCCTTTCTGGCTGGATATCTTGTCTTGGTATTAGAATATTTACGACATTCAGATTGAACTTGACCCGTTCATTGCGCTGTTTGGTTGTTCTGAAGCTTCTCTTGCTCTGCCACATTCTGTACAGAAGTCCCTGATGGTTGGCATGTTAATCAAAGAGGGTTATTCTAAAGGAATGGAAGGCTACCATGGCTTAGGGGGCTAGTCTCTGGGATTCACCTTGAGAACCCTCGATACGATAAACTGAGTTTCTATGATACATTTGAGACTATTTGGGGCCCAATAGTTGGCTAGCTAGCAGCCCCTATTGTGAGTCACCATAGTTCGTAATTGGCCATTTTTCCTTTCTGTTTATGAAATGGGCTAAATGTTTTATTTATTTCTGACTTTTTTTTTATTCAGCTGTTTTGTTTAAATTTGTTTTTATGTGGCCGAGCTTCTGATTATTTTTGTCATGGCGCAAACTCACGAAAATTAATTGATTTTTTTTTTCGTTTCCCTGACAAAACTAGCTTTGATGTTACTTGATAACGAGATCATCAAACTGATGTCAAGGGAAAACAAAACGTTGTTTTAGTTTTTAATCTTGAGAAAACAAGCTTTGATATCTAACGAGATAATTACAAAAAGGTAACTTCCTTTTATAAGGCTACCTGTAATGTTACTCAGAGATAAGAGGCATCGATGCTGTCTTGACAACTGTAGAGAGTAGCCTAATAAGAGGAAACAGCCTTTTTGTAATTATCTCATCATTGTGAGATAACAAAGCACGTTTTCTTAAGATAACGAAATAAAACAACCTTTTGTTTTCTCGTGACAACTGGTTCATTATCTTGTGTACAATCCCTTTACGATTGTAAAGCTGAAGCCATGAAATATTTTAAACAATAGTAATTGCATATTAATTTTCTGTCAAACAACTGATTAATCAACTAAGTATTTCTGTCGTACACGTGTGTACTTTAAGGTAGTTTAACTTGTAAGAAAATATTTTATAATCTTGGTATGTTTTGTTTGCAAAAATATAAATTTGTAAAGAAGTAGGTACATAAGGAAACAGAGAACAGCTGTATTTGCAGTGATTTTTTTAATGACGTAATCTCAATAATGAGTTTATACCTATATCTAAAAAAAACCCAAAAAACGAGATGACTCATTATCATGAGAGAACATTTTTATTTCGTCATCTGAAGAAAACGAGCTTTATTATCTTGAGATAATGACATAATTACAAAAAGGTTGTTTCTTCTTTATCTGTAATGTTCATCAGAGATCAGGAGTACCATGCCAGTGCACATTACTGGCGTCTTGACAATGGTACAGAGGAACTTAATAAGGGCAACCAACCTTTTTGTAATTATCTCGTTATCTCAAGATAACAAAGCTCGATTTCTTGAGATAACGAAAGAAAACCATTTGCTTTCTCATTAACTTGTTTTCTGGAGATAATGAAATCGCCCGTGATCTTGAGATAATGGCATGAAAAATGAACTGGAAGCATGGTCTTTTTGGGCTTCCGTATTTATCAAACCTGTGATACAATTCCTCTGAAATCCAGTAAAACTAACGGTGGCATGAAAAGAAAAAGACTCAAGTAAAGCTCCTGTAATTTGTACTTAAGTACAGTACTTGAATAAATCCACTGTCGGCCAAACCTGCCTTTAAGAGGCGCCGTCCAATGATGGAGTGAGAAAATAAGACACGGGCTTCACTGTCATCGCTTTGAAAACATGTAATAACTGGGAGGTGACAGGGGTCAAGTGCTTTCACTCGTTCCTCAGACGAGACAATTTGATACGAAAGACAGATAGACGGTGAGTCATTTTACCACTTGACATTATTGCAAAATAAGTGGTCTTCACTGCTCCGCCTGTGACAAGTCATGCATCAGAGGTCAGGCTTCCCCAGGGTTCCAGCCCTCGAAAAATACAGCGCTGACAGGTGAGAATCTCCAGGCTATTATGTAATCAGCAGCAGCTGAAGGCTCCATCGCCAAAAAGCCACAGCTGAAGTCCATCGCGTAATACTTCTAAATATATCTCATTCAGTCAGCACAAACATTTATAATAATGACTAAAGTAAAGCTGCGCTACTCATGATTTTTATCTTAACAGTGGATTAATTGAAATGTAAAAGGTGTCTCATGAAGTGATGTTTAGGGAGTGTTTTAGCGTCTTTCAGCTAGTTGTTTTGTTTTACACCTAGTAAATTAAGTATTAAATTCACCCCCGGAGCTCCAATCTTTCTTGTCTCCAGCTGCAATCCGCAGCTTTTCTGTTTTTTTTTTGTTTTTTTTTAAACACAAAAATGTTCTAATAGGGGCATCTGTAGCTTAGTGGATAGTGCCGGCGCCCCATGTATAGAGGTGAGGCCTCGCTGCAGCGGCCGCGAGATTGACTTCGGCTTGCAACCCTTTGCTGCATGTCATCCCCCCACTCTCTCTGTCTCCCCATTTCACTCTGTCCTGTACATTAAAGGTAAAAAGCCCCCCAAAAAATAATCTTTAAAAAAAAAAAAAAAAAATTCTTATAAACCCAAAGTACGCTACCTGCCTACCACCAAATGGTGGAGAGACAGAATTAGCAACAAGATAATTAGTGATTAATTAGTTATTTTCCTCAAGATGAACACTGAGCTGAAAGAGAAGGGAAAATTGGGCTTATATTTGCAAGTTGGCGAGATATATTTGGGTGTTTCAATGTTCTTGATGTCCCAAACAAATGTATATGGTGATAAAATGTCAATGTTGAGATCTAAAGTATGGCAACAAGGTAATTATGGTTAGCCAGATATCTTGCACTAAATAAAATGTCAGTGTTGTGTTTCCAGCGTGGCCCCCAAGCGGCCATTAAATCAGTGAATGCAGCTATAGTGCGTAACTTCTGTCGCCTCCCAGCGGATAATGCGTTATTACAACTAATAAGCCGGCGGCACTTCCATGTACAGAGTAACACTCGCCACACACCGTGTACACAGAGTAACACTCGCCTTTGTGGTAGGATCCACTTCTGAACCGTGACTCGACCGCTTCTCCGCCATGTTGCTTTCTCTTTCTACCTGCGCTCTACCTCTTCCTATGACACTCTCCACTCTTCCTCCCCCTCCCTTCTTGTTGTGAGGAAGCATTTCCTGTGTGCCAGCGCAGGAATGTCGCCGGTCGACACGCAAACTAAAAATGATATATACTGAAAAATATCACGTGATGTTAGAGGAGCCGATCGGCTTAATCAGCATTGTGTCATCTCCTCAAGTAGTGGCTTGGGTGAAACAGACATTTACGGACCTGTAGAAGTTACGCACTATAGCTTTAAGTTACTCAATAAAATTTTTAAATAATAATCTGAGAAAACGGTGTCCTCAATCAGCTTTTGGCACAATAGTTTAACTTTTTTAAAAAGTGAATGTCATTTTGGAAACAGCTCTAAAAAATGTCAAAATCTGTATTTTAATCTAAAGTATGCTGACAAGCTAATTAGCAATTAGCCAGTTGTGTAGCACAAGACCAGGGGTAGGCAACCTGCGGCTCAGGAGCCACATGCAGCTCTTAAGCCCCTCTCTAGTGGCTCCCTGAGGCTTTGACAAAAAAAATTATATGGAAATGAACAACAGCTATTTCGTAACATTTTAATTTTCATTTATCCTTGTCATAGCTCTTAAGTGATTCTTACATTTTCCAATTGTATAAATGTGTAGCCTATACACTGAATAAAAAAATGTTTTAGCATCTTGTCAGCTATGTGCGTCATACGTCTACGGTTTGGCGCCTTTTCCTAAAATTTGATGAATCTCAATAGCGATGGCTAAGCTTGAGTCTCGAGTGAGGCTTGATTCATAGTGAGTGGACTGATTTGTTTGCTTTCACCACTAACACTGCAAAGTTTAAGTGCTAAATAATCATAAATAGCCCACTGCAGAGTCAGTACATTGTAAAACACATTAATGATTGCTCATTTAGACATATTGGGAATGTTTACAGGCTAGTTAAGATCAAATAGGCTGTACTGCCATCACCGTAAGGCACAAATATGCATTGCGTCTCGAGACAGATTTTTACTTCTTTTTTGTTTGGCCAAAAATGTCTCGTTTGATAGTAAAGGTTGACCCTTGCACAAGACGAATACAGAGCAACAAGAAAAGTGAATATTGGTGAAGTGAATATTCTTAACAACTTTATAAGCAGATAAAATTTCAATGTTGTGTTTACCGCTTGTTACACTGCCCCCAAGTGGCCATTTAATCAATAAATGCAGCTTTAAGTTATTTAATGCAATTCTCAAATAATAATCTTGACTATTGCTGACTTGACACTTTTTTTTTTTTTTTTAAATATAGATTCCATTTTGGAAACAGCCTTTAAAAAATGTCATACTTCAAATTATGACAACAAGCTAATTAGATTAGCCAGATATCTTCTGCTAGAGGAATACAATGCAAAAAGTAAAGTGAATATTTGACTTATATTTGCGAGTTGGCAAGATATATTTGGGTGTCCAAATGTTCCTGATATGCCAAACAAAATTTTAAGGTGATGAAATGTCAGTACTGTATTTCCAGCTTGACACTGCCCCCAAGTGGCCATTAAATCAATGACTGCAGCTTTAAGATACTCATTAATTGGTGAAAAGGGTGTCCTCAGTCAGCTTTTGGCATAATAGTTTCACTTTTTTTTTCTTTTAATTGAATGCCATTTCGGAAACAGCCTTCAAAAAATGTCAGACTTTATATTTTAATCTGAAGTTATGAATCAAATTCATAGCAGTTGCCAAAGATGTTGAATTTCAAGCAAGGTGAAATGCAGATATTGAATTAGAAGAATGTGCTCAGAAGAATGAGAGATCCCACATATAATTTGATAAAAGTGACAAGCCGTACAAATCGAATGCAGAGAGAGAATTAATAATTCAGACCCGGCAGAATCCTTCCTGAGACAGAGAGGGGGGAGAAAACAGAGGAATAAGAAATATGATCCCTGGTGTCTGCTCAGTTCCCCTTTTCCTTTCTCTTTGCTTCCCTCCCTTACAGGTTTCATGAAATCTGGGACACTGAGATATATGTTTAGAATTCCTGCATGTGTACTTTTGCAAAATATCTTTTTCTTCCAGATAAAGTCGGGCAGAGATGGAACTTGAAATTCATCTTCACTATTCAGATTGAAACAACCTTCGACATGGTCGTTATCGGGTGAAATTGCGCCGTGAAATAAATAGGGTTCAAGTCGGGGTCAAGCGGAAATTGCTCTTTGCGCGTCCAGTGTGTTTCCAACAAAACACAACATGCTGTTAGGATTTGCATTGCTCTTTGATGTTTCCATTGAAGTGGTGCCTGTCAGCGCGTCCACGGGGGTTAATAACCCAATCTCATGCAATAGACCTTTCCTAAGTGATTGAGCAGAGGTGGAGTGACCTTCGCTATCTCCTTGTGGAATATAACTGAGTTGACTTGTTTATTGTTTTCCTCCTCTCTTCTCCGTGCCCTCTATCTATGCTTGTTTTTGATTTGCTTGGCCTCTGGTGTGCTTCACGGAGATGCCCTTTCCATGCATCGCCACGGGTGCCCGTGCCGGTCTGGGACTTTTGCGGCGCCCCCGTCTAGGGTCGGAAAACCCTGCGGCTGCGGTCGTCCTCTACCTTGTGAAGCCAAGCATCCAGAGGATTAGCTTGTGTTTGCCTCTTACCCTCCCCTCCGTCTCTCTCGTTCATTCACACACCACTGTATATTGTTGGTGTGCCAAAGCTCGCGCATCCAGGTCGTATCCACAAACCCCCAGGACATGCTGTTGGGGATGCCCGCGTTCACACTCAGCCGCTTGAACACACGCACGCACGACTGTTTTCCCGCCAAGCAGGATTTGTAGTATTTTCCCCCATGAATCTTGTGGCATTCGCCCGATAAGCTTCATCCTGCCAGTTTCTAGCTGCCTGGCACTAAAACGTGTGTGAAGCCTCAGAGACCCCCTCTATCATTATTCATGAACATCATTATTTTGCAACTGTCTGCGTTCTTTCAATGAATTTCTCCCAGCGCCAAACTGTAGGCGGCCTCTAGTATCAGCATGTAACACTCAGATTCTTTTGGTTTTCACTCCAAAAAATTAAGTATGTGTGAACCATCCTAAAACGTGCTGCTGACAAGCATTTGGCTAAATCTTTCCAACACTTAATCGCACCCCCCCTCCCTCCTCCTTTCCCGCCCTCTAATTGGTTTAATGTACAGTGAAATAGGGTCGGCTGTTTTCTTTTAAACTTAAACTGTGGACAGATCCTGCCTCTCTCGCCGAATGGCTGTCAGGTTCACTTAGAAGCTTAGGTAGATTGAACAAAAAGGATCCGTTAAGCTGAAAATCCAATCTGAAGTGGGCTGGTAGCAAAGTATTCTTTAATAACTAAATGATGCATGAACTCCAAGCATGGCATAAGTCAATGGCAGAGGTTAAAGCAAGGACAAAGCACTTCTCTTACATTATTAGTCTCACATATAACGTTCAATTTACACTCAGAGTCCTCCTCGGGCAAACATTCATTCCTGTTGAAACCAAAGCCACACAGAGACCGCTTATTTCCAGTTGTATTAAGCTGCTACTCGTGTTCCGGAGGAGCACAGGAAATCGGCTGCTGAAATAAAGTTGACCTCGCACCTCTCGCAGTTAGAGAATCTAACTAATGAAGCAAAGGCTGCATCAATGAGGGGCACAAACAGAGTGTCAACATGAGGCACCTGAGTCCCTTATTATGCACGAATGTTGTACACAACATGCCAAGGCTATCCACATGATTATTATTATCACCAGGTTGTTCTAAAAAAGCAGGAAAGCAGAGAGCCGAAACATTTAACTGTTGTGTTTAAACCACATTAATTTTAATGGTTTTGTGGTCTCACTTGCTCACACTAATTATAGCAAGAATTTGGACAGCAGTGTATCTATTACTTAAAGTCAGTGAATTATCTCCAAAACTACTGGAGGGATCGTCATGAAATTTGGAGCAGACATCTCTATCACCCTCAGGATTAACTGTAAAAACGTTAATGGTCCCCTGACTTTTCCTCTAGCGCCACCATCAGGTCAAAATCTTTACGACTTACAGGAGCTATAGACGACATTTAGAGAATTAATATAGCAGCAATATGTAAAGATATAGTGGAATGATGGCGTCCTGAATAGAGACTTAGTTCACGCTACCAATCTGTCCCATTCTCATTCCCCGCCATGACTTCAGCGTCAGACATTGATCTTTCATGGCGGTATCATTCGCCACCAGGCGGCGTCAGTGTGTCTGGATGGAAGCTTTTGCGGTGTTATGATACACCACTAGTCATTCTTGCGGCACCTGTCGAGGCAGTATGATACGTCGCTGGACGGCATCAGTTGGAAACAATGCCGGTAACAATGTAGTATAAGGAGCTGGAAAGTCTCTATAGCCACGGGTCCAAGAAAATCTGGATTTCCATGCCAGAAGTCAGGGTTCGCGTAGTAAACCCTGAATTCACAGTTACAAAAAACATGCAATGAATGGCAACAGAAGAATCAGGGAAAGACCAGTTACGATATTGAAAATCAATGGACAATTTGAGACCATATCATTACTACTCCACTGTGTCGTTACTGCAAACTTCACCTTAGTGAATTCGCAACTTCCCGAAAGTTGGTTTGTTTATGGAAGTTAGCCTGCTTCAACAGTTGCGATGGCAATGGTTTACATTAAGTAGCCACCACTCTGACCATGCTACGTTGGCTTGAATGGGAATGTCCATTCTGATGTCATTGTATTTCTACAGTTAGCACCGTTAGCTGCTAGCCGCCAGCTAAGCCGCGTCCATGTTGAGAACCATGTGCAGACAATCCTGCCCCAGGCTCTGAATCAAAGACATGATCTGAATGTTGCATGTTCCAAAACTAATAACATTACTATCAACTTCACCTGAAGGCTATTTTGTATGAAACGCTAATTCGCAAATATTAGCATGCTAACATGCTAAAAGAGAGACTGAACATGGTGAATATTTGCTTAACAGTAGTAGCATGTTAGCACTGTAATTGTGAACATGTTATGGTGTGTTCATACCAGACCCGAAGTGAGCATTTTGCTACAAATAGACATTCGCAATGTGAGTGACGCAACCTCAATTCAGGCTATTTGCATATTTGAATGAGCTGAAAACTTTTAACACGCACAAAGGCTCCCTGTGTAACACGTTCACATCACTTGATTCCAGCTATTGGCTATACTTCACGACAAACCAAGTACCACGAACCAAGTTAGCCATTAGCTGCCCTCCCCAGTTAGTTAGCACATTTGTAGTAGCACAACTGTTAAGGTTGAATATTTGCCAGTTGCGAAATACTCCAGTGGCCGTATATGCACGGATAATGCCATGCTAAAATTCACTTCACGTTAGCATTGAGTTTAAAGCATGCTAAATATGGGCTTGCTAATCTGCTAGCATGGCTGCGGACTCTTAGTCTTGTTAAATACATCTAATTGCTGGTTAGCATGTTGCAGCTACATAGTTGATGGTGTCATCGCATTGCATTTGTGTTGGTGTTCAAAGTCTAAATAATCTTAATATGACAAAATGTATAAAAAAGAAGATGGCTAATTTAAATTTAGTATTTCTTTCCGGTAACAACTGTAGTCTCGCAACTCGGTGCAGCAGAACCAGAGATATGTTATTTTTTATTGTAAGTACTTTACTTACTTGTCAAAGGTGCCTACATTCCCCACAATGCAACTTGAGCCACAACAGTTTTGTCAGAGATCCAGGTTGCGCTAGGCTAGTAGCAGCTAATGTAGCCTTTAGCCTCGAGTTGAAACAACAAGTGGGCTACAGAGGTCTTCTTTACAACTCCATACCCTTTTTTGACATTTTCAAACTTACAGTCTTCAGCCCAAATTGTAGCTGACTTAAGTGACATCACTTGAGGTGATTTGTCATACTTGTTTACAGCTGCTTTTTGTGCCATAAAAGGCTTTATATGACTTTTTTCCATGTACTCAGTAATGTTCTGTAAGACCCGTAAACGGACTTTGAGTATTAAGACTGAATTCTGTTTTGCTCTGCTTTTATTTCACTGCTTTCATGGATCATTCGAGCTTGTGTGACATGATCAGAAAAACACAAATTACTGTTAATGTGAAGTCGCTGCGGGCTGGGGGGGATCATGCCCTTTGTTTTTCATCAAAGGATAATTCCATGTCTTGGGGGTAAAGTCGGACTGCACCACATTCTGGGAAGAAGTGAGCGTCCACATCAGTCGCAGTGCACATTATGCTCAGTCCATTCTTCAGTCATCAGCAGAGGCCGAGGCAGACATGAAGCTCTCCAAAGAGCTGCCCCGGGCTATACTCTTCATCCAGACAGACTCTGCACACAGCTGAGGGCCAGAATAATTCCTGCCCTGTCCCCTCTGATTGGAGGGGAGCGAGAGGGACTGAGAGACACGCTGGCCTACATAACCATAATGAGCTGAGCACGTAGGTAGTGAGCTAACATGGCGAGACATGTGGCTAAGTTAATAGGGGAGGCAGTGTAACCCAGCCGCAAACCTGCGGATGTGGGAGTGGCATGTGATGGGCTATTGATGGGCCTGTTGCTAATCTCCTTTGAGAGGTCTGACAGTGAGTGAATGGGAAGAGATTCAGTGCCCCAGAGGCACGTCCAAGGGCAATAATGAGGCTCCACATGGTCTCATGATTACCTCACGACTCCCCTGCCCGTCATGGTATGAACATGTAGAGCGCTGTTGTAAGAAAACACAAAGTTAACAGCAGTGACGGACTGAATAAAGCCAATATAAAGTGATGTTTTTCTAAGTTGTCAGTTGATTTGTTGCATGTGGAAACCTGAGGAGAAAATGAAACAAAACTCCATTAAAGGAATACTTCATCCCCAAAATGATCACTTGCATGTCCACTATTCATCCTACAAATGAGTTGTCCATCTGTGCCTGAGACTGATTATGCGGAAGTGTTTTAAATACTAAGGTTTTAGTGAAAAAGTATGTATTTGGGAAGTACTGAGTATACAACTGGATGAATGAGGCTTGGATTATACTGCACAACGTTTGTTTGAAATGAGTCTCTAAATGGATTTTTGATATAGTTTCTGCTGTTGTTAAACCAAAAACTGGAGTAAATACTTGCAGTATACATTTGTGTAAACCACAGACTTTTTACATTTGTACATTATTATTCTAAAACTTCAGTTAAAAGCCTAGTCCCAGTTAAACGCTCATTCCTAGTCCTAGCTAGTTTTACTAGCCCATTGTAGCTCTAGATTTTGACAAATCGGTCTGCGTCCAGGGGCAGGACTTAACGAAGGGTCTATTAAACACTTGGTTACGTTTCCAAGTAGTTTGTTAATAGAAGATCTTTGAATATATTAAACAGGGTTATCGGCTACCTCAAATTACGTGTCCATTCCTCGATGACCCTATAAGTTATCCATAATTCTTTAGTCTGTAAGCGTCCTCACATCAAAAGAATCAAAAGGGTTTTTCATAAAAATTAATCCAAGTTATGTGTATTGTTTTAACAGGATAAAGTGGTGTGTTGGTGTGCTGGGTGCTATAATCCTGTCTGTCAGAGCTAGATCAAAACAATTATCTGAAGCCTAATTTTTAAACTAGTAAAATTCATACTGGTTTAAATAAACAATTCGATTGTATTCCCCGATCTTTGCTGAGCAACAGTTTTGTGCGAAGTGAATTAAAGGCCTGTCCCAAATATAGGCCTGTTGATGTCAGTGATTTAAGCTAATAATAGCCAGGGCTGTTAATTGTTTTCAGGTATGCTGTAAATATGTTGAACCTTCACGTTTCAACAGTGCTGTGGTCAACGTGTGGTTAGGTTTAGGCACAAACATCACTTGATTATTGGTAAGAAAAGATCGTGGATTGGCTTTAAATACTGTTATTTTTCGTTTGTTTGTTTTGGGCGTTTTCACGATAAGAAATGCAGCAATGTCTCTGTAAAAAAACAGCCGCTTTTCATGGCGCTATCCATCCTGAGTATACAGGTCACTGTAAACACCCATATTTGGTGGCTAAAAAGCTGCTGGAAGATGGAGCTTAATTAAAAACACCCAGTTTTGTTGTTGGTTTCGAACAGACCACTATACAGCAACAATATGTTACACGAAGACACATACAGAGGATATTTGCTCCCGAGACAAAACATGGAAGTATTCTGAGCTTGCACAGCAGTCAATGATGAGGGTAGATGCAGTGGTAGATTGCTCCTGGAACTCATGGCTTTGCAAAGCGACTGCTAGCCTTGGTCATTGTAATGCTAGCAGCAGTAACGTTAGCAAAGTCGGTGCTGGTGCTCTCTGCATATTCTGATCTGATTTCAAAAGCCTGAAAATGCTGCTTTGTTTTTGTTTGCTCATTTTGCTCGCCAACACACAAAAAAAGTAACAAAATATTGCTAGCGTCACGTTGGAGCGCCAGAATTTTTTATCATACGCTGACCTCTGGCCCCTGACATGCACCAATCATCGGCAGCCAAATGTGTTTGCGTCACAGTGAGTGGATACCGCCAAAAAATGCATCTCAGGCACATTTGGTGGTAAAAAAAAAAAGAACCCAAATACACGATCTGATGCTTTTGTCACGATTTTATTTCCAAGATAGGATCATAAGTCATCGAAAAAAATGTACGCCTAACAGGTACAAGATTACGGCTGCCGGCGCCACTGCTGCAAGACTGCTCAACTTGAAGCAATTTCAGTTGACTCCGGTCTCCAACTGATGATCCGAACTTCCGACTTTCAAGAAGCAAAGTTGAGTAATATGTTTTCTGCTGCAGAACTTGAGTACTCATTAAGTTATTAAATGTACAGTATGTCCGCGGACTGCATTGTTGAGGTTAGTATGATTTCCATTGTACATCATGTGTAGTTTATA
The DNA here is from genome assembly GCF_011397635.1 of Epinephelus fuscoguttatus. Lineage (NCBI taxonomy): Eukaryota > Metazoa > Chordata > Actinopteri > Perciformes > Serranidae > Epinephelus > Epinephelus fuscoguttatus. The sequence goes on from NC_064774.1 coordinate 11,866,339, forward strand.
AGCTTACTGTTTCCTGTTTTACTGCTGTAGACCTTTACCTGAAGCTGAGCTGCACTGAATGGGTTCGCCTCCATAGTACTCACACACACAAGCACTCAGCAGTGCCAGTGTTAATCTGAGCAAATGCAAGGCCCATTAGCTGTTTTGCGGCAGTAATAAAATTCGTGTGCATAATTCATGGCTCTGTGCTCTCAGCGACTGTCATGGTGTAAAGGTAGAGCAGCTTGAAGTTAACTGCATATCAAATTTAAAATAAGCTATTAAAACAGCCTTACAGTAAAGATTGATTGTCTTTTGAACTTCGGCGTGTTATATTGTTAACTGGACTGCATCAAAGGTGAAAATTGGTTATTGATATGGGAAAGGAAAGAGTCTGCTGAGTGATTAAACATCATTCTCTGCTGCATCCAATTCACATCATCCCACCTCTGCAAAGACGCTTCCTATTTCTGTCCACCTAATTGTTCTGTTTTACAGACTATTTATGTTCACTGCCTCCTCTATCTTCCTCTCCTTCCATCTGCGTTTCGCGTTATTTGAGGGGTTGTTCAGTTTTATGTAAATCTTGCGGCGATAAAAAGACAGAATCTTTCCCTCTGAAATGACAAAACTGCCATGATTCTCCCCCTTTTGTCTGTGGATTTGCTTTATTCTCGTCGATGCTCCACAATCCTCTAAAGGTGGCATAACGTCATGTGTTAACCAAATTGAACCTGACAACTGTCTCATTCATTTGCAGCCAATGTTTGTTCCAGAAGTTAGAAACAACAGCCTCTTGCGTTTCTTTGTATCTCCGGCAAAAAAAAAACAAAAAAAAACTGTAAATGCTTGCAAAAAATAAAGTACCGCGTCACCCCGAGGCTTCTCTGCCTCTCGTTTCTGATGTACACCACAGACAACACCATACATAAAGAACCCCTTCTTATCTTATTTGAGCAGTTGCTTAAGGTATTTCTGCAAACTCCGAGGGGCTGGAATTATAAATCACTGTGAAACAAGATGGCAATCAGCGAGTATTGTTGCAAAGAAGACTAATGAAACCACCCACCCTGGTAAATGACCTGGAGATCTGGTGTGATACTGACTCCCCACAGTCACTGAGATGTGATACACTGGATCTCTCTCACGCACAGCCCCCCCGATGGTGCGCCTTGAGCCGGCCAAGGCCAGATAAGGCCACAAAGGCAAACCAATGGGGCTCTTTGTCTGTTTGTTCCATTACAGGAACGCAAGCTTATTTCAGATTTGGCTGGGCTGTGTTTAACCGCCACAGAGGACAGTATAATTTTATCTGATAGAAGGGGATAGTGTGTCAGTGCGAGCTGGTATTCCCCGCGGTAATTCACATTTAATTGTAAATACATGCTACAACCTTTCTTTGGAATAAATTAGCATGTTTGCTGTTGTTGCTCTGTACTTCCAAGGACCTCGAAATGATCAAAGGAGTGAGTTTGTTTGAAGAATGAAGCATTCAGCATATTTTAGGTTAACAAGAGCTGAGTTTCTCTCTACTGTCATCTCCCCGAACACCCTCCCCCCCACCCCCCCCATCCCCTCTTCACATATGAGACAATCTATTTTTATCCTCTTTATTACTATGTTCACATTTTACCATACATGGATGTGAACGCCATGCCTCCCGAACGACATCATTATTATCTCTGACTGCCACGCTAAATCACCTCATTTATCTCTCATTGGCCGCAGCTCTGACAGAAACCCCTGGAAATGAGAAACAAACATAAAAGAGTTTTTTAAGAAAGGACAGATGCATTCCTGCAGACTGCACACTTGTAGCATCCATATGCATCAACGCCGAGCAGAGATGCTGCTCGCTGTGCCTACACAACATATGGATCCATTTGCTGTGCATGCACGATGTAACCCAGTCAATGGCCGAACTCCAATATGGGTTTAATTTGGTTCACATTGTTTACATCAACCTTTAAAACCGTGCTCGTATACGCGCTCTGTTCTTTAAATAAACCAAGTAAATGTCTTACTGCATTTCAGCTGTGTCCTGTCCACACAGAGAGCCCACTGCAAACAGAAAATGTGCGGAAAGGAAATACAGACATCACACTTTATTAATAAAATCTGAGGTTCACATAAGGCTTAGGTGGCATCTATTTTTTTCTATACCTCCATACCTTCCTGATATTTCACCGGAGTATACTCTATATGATGGTATTTTTGTAAAACAAACATCGAGTTCAATATGTTCCACCAGCTGTCTTAACTTTTTGAGTCTAATAAACTCACAAAAGGTCAAGAAAGGAAATATTCTCACACCTATTTTTCTTACCTATCAGAAAAATACAACCCAACACCTTCTGAATTCTCTCTTCCACTGAACTAAGGGCCCTGTCATGCCTACCTCGTTTGGTTCGGCCTTCCAGACTTTTCAGTTTGATACAAACCAAAATTACAGGTGTGAAACCTCCAGCAAACCAAGCAGCCGAACATTGGTCCTGGGGCCCCTCTGCCTTTCCCAGGCCTACGCAGAAAGCATCTTCCACATGCCTGCGGGGAAAGCCAGAGGCAGAAAAAGCACATCTCTCTGCCCTTCCATGTGCAAATGAGGAAAGCCTTAAGGCAGAGACAGCACACCTCCCTGCCCCCTGCCCTTCCATGCGGCTACATGGAAAGGCAGTGAGAGCAGCAGCAAAGACGTCCTGGGAACAGAACAGAGCAGCATCAGTGACAAACAGAAATGACATTGATAAGTCAGACACAGCATGAAAAGGAGGAGCTGGGGTGGAGGCAGGTTGTAAAGCAGCTTGCAGAGGAAGCAGCAACAGTAGGGTGGAGTAAGCGTAAAGTAAAGAAAGATATTTGTTGAGTCTCATTTCCAGGTTATCAAATACGAACACTTTGGGTTGGTACTCTAACTAAACAACAAACTCAAAGCATCATTTGACCACCTGGGAATGAGACTCAACACATATCTTTCTTCAAACTTCTCACGTTAAACATGAGTGCGTTCGTTTTAACCCAAAGAATGGCATTGCATACTTAACGTAAAGTTTCGGAGGTTGGGTTTAGGCAAGTAATGTTACTGTGGTTAGGGTTAGGAAAAGAAACACGGTGATGACATACCTTCAAATGTCTTAAAGTTCACAAGGCTCTCAATATCGGTCTCCTGGGTAAAGTCCTTCTTCCTTCTTTACTCCCATCAGTGCATTGGTCATGTGAATGCAGTCCCTAATGGGTTATACAATAATTACATAAGATATATACAAATTTAGTGCACTACTTTTTATAGAAATATGTACGAATAGTACATGAGAACAGCCTGTGAACTCTGGACCTAGTCAGGCTCGCTGTTTCCCTTTGCTTCCAGCCCTATGCTAAGCTAACTTACTTACTTAAAATCCTCTTCGTTCCCGCCCCACGTTAAGTTTGTTGTTTTCAGTTCTGAGGTCACAGTTCTCCGCCAGGTGGTTTTTGGCCTCCCTTGCTTCCTCTTTCCAGGTGGGGTCCGCCTCAGGGCTGCTTTAGGAATGCGGTCCTGGTCCATTCTGAAGACATGTCCAAGACATCTGAGACGTCGATGTTTAATTTCCAGCACCACATTGCGACTGTTTGTCTTTTTGCACAGGTCCTTGTTGGAGATCTTTTCTGGCTGAAAGATGTGACATATCTTTCGGAGACATCCGTTGTCTATGCTAAGGTAAGCTGATAGCTAAAAGTCCACGGTGTGTTGGGGATGTACTTTTGGAGTCTTGCTGTCCCCAGAGGTCGATTATTGCAGTTTTAAGGTGTCACATTAAATTGGAAACTGACAAACGTACCTCTCAGGGTTTCCAAGTGGTATTGTTGGCGCCACTGTCGCAATGACAACCAGATCGCTTTACGTTTTTTATTCTCGCTTGGTTTACGACTCACCACCATTTCCACCGCTGGGATAGCAACTGTCTTTGCTAACTGACGATACCTAACAGGACAAACAATAGCTCTATCCTTTTGCTGTACTGGTTGCGCAATGGTTGTTGTACTTCCTGTTGTAAATCTTGCCGTAAATCAAGCCTTTATTTCCCAGAAGTTCGGTGGCAGACAGAATTGCATAGCCAAAGAGTGGCTTACAGGGAACCAGTTTTTTAAAGATTATTTTTTGGGGCTTTTTGCCTTTAATGGACAGAACAGTGTGAAATAGGGTGAGAGAGAGAGAGTGGGGGCTGCAAGCCAGAGTCAAACCCACAACTGCTGCAGCGCCGGCACCATCCACTACGCTTCCGACCCCCCATAGGGAACCAATTTAAACGCAGATGGTGTCATTATTCTGTTGTCATTACATTGTGCAATCAAAATTTGCTTCATGATGATAAGTTAAAGCAAAAAACATGACAATTTCCACATTAAAATATAATATGTGTGGATATTTTAGCCCAGCGTGTATATACAGTGTAATTTCTCTCATATTGTTCACAGGTTTCTTAAGGTGATATATACATACACGGAGGAAAGTAGTTGTAATGCACACCATCATATCTTATCTGTATTGTTTGCAGCACAGAGCTGAATCTGTGGTTTCTGAAACCATGAATTATCTCGTCTCATTGTGCTTCAGTCATTAATACAGTAGCAAAACTGAATGCCCTTCTAATAACTCTGGCTGCCTACATCGCATCCCACTTGGTCTTTGCTGAGCTCCCAGTCTGAGCTCCCACCTTAAAGTCCAAGAGACGATTAACAGGATCATACTTCTGGCAAATGCCTTTTGTGATTTCCTGTGTGTGCATGCGTGTGCTCGCGGCTGTGTGTATGTATGTGTGTGCATGTGTGTGTTTGTGTACTCAGAAAGGATTAAGATAGAGTCTGAGTTATGGCAGCTGCCTTAAGAGGGAAATGGAGAGGGTGGAATAGAAAAAGAGAGACAGTGATGGAGAGAGCGAAGGAGAGAGTGTGAGAGAGGCAGAGACAGACCTGGCGCCCTGCACTCAGCACTTCCACTGACTTAGCACAACAGTGTGGATGTCACTGACTCTTAAATCACTCCCAACCTTCTCCCAGCTCCATTTACATTTCAGGGAAATCCTCCTGCCTTGAGCCAGAGAGGTTGTTTTACTTAACTGTCTCAGGATACAAATATCAATTACTGTAATGTGGCTCCTGCTGAAGTGTGTGCAGCTGCTGAATGATGGAGGAGCCAGCGCAGCAAAAAAAAAATAATCAAAGCCTTGCTGTTCTGCAGCGTTATTAAACGTATAGATTTTTGTAATGTGTACAAAACCTCACTGAAAAATACTTTGTTAAAGGGCATGCATTGGTTGAAATTGATTTTCACACAGATATAATGTTCCTACACATCAGGAAGCTCTGTTTCCTGCAGCCAGAGCATGGTTTGTGGTGAATGGGGTCCTCTAGTGGTGAATGGGGTCCTCTAGTGGCGAGGACTGCTCAGAATATAGGACCAGTAGTTGGAAAGTGAAGCCAAGATTTAGGTGCAAATGCAAAAGCCACTCAAGATAACATTAAAAAGGCAAATGTTTGCCTCACAGAAATTCATTCATTAATCTTGTACGTTGCATTAGGTCTTATTACATGTTTAAATCAGACTTTCTGCGGTGGTCATAACCCGCGACTTCTGTTCTCACACTGAACGTAAACACTAAATCCCTGGTTGATTTTGTCAGCTGACAATTCCAGTAAGGTTTATTCAAACGAGATGAAACTTATCTGTCTAATTCAGGCCCGATTCTAAAAAATCAACCAGGTCTCATGCCCAAATCTTCAAATACAGATGCTTGGTCAGTGTCCCTCGGCATCAGATGCTGACACACAAAGGCACCCTGTAGCATCAGTATGAGACACACCAGATGGCACATTTTTTTTGACATACAAGCAACAACCGTAGTCAAGAGCAACACAGTCTATCGATGGTAGTCGGGGGAAGAGGTGGATCGGTCAAACAAACTATAGACTTTCACCTGGAAGACCGCTGTCCATGTCCCATGTGAGTCTAGTTGTCAATCAAGCATACTAAGCTAGTGGCGTAGTTACAACTGGCATTATTTAGTCAATCCAATTATTTTTATATAATCTGACATACTCAATTCAGTTAGTGCAACTAACATGATGTGCTTTGACCTTGAAAAATTTAAGTTAAACCAACTTAACGCTGATATTTCGTGGTCAAATTATTTTATATCGGAAATTCTAACTTATTCGTTTAAATTCAGTCCTACTCAAAAATGTCAATAAAGTTTTTGATATTCACTAACTTCTTAAAATAAATTGTCAAGTGACTTGAACAAGTTAATTACAACACATTTTTTTATGCTGCAAAACTTGTTCATTTTGTCAGCTGGGATAGGCTCCAGCCCCCCCGCGACCCTCAAGAGGATGAAGCAGTTAGAAGATGAATGAATTAATGAATGAACTTGTTCATTTTAAGTGCTGTCCAGCAACCTTTTGTATCATTTTTTACATCGTAGGCCTACTTTTGTTGCCTAAACCTAAGAAACTGAGCCTATGCTCTGAGTTTATTTTCAAAGAGGACTGTATGTATAACTGTACATTTCCTTTGAAAACAGTAATTTATCTTTAAAGGACATGATGCAAGTAACAATCATAAATTGACAAGCTGTCCCTAAGCGTCTAAAACTGATGCTAGAGGGGTGCCTACAGCATCATAGTTTGACGTTTAGGGCCAAATGTAGGGAATGATTTCTTTCAGCATTATGCAATTCTGTTCCTCCGACTTAATGTACATAGGCTCAACTAACTTAATTTAGTAAGGTTGATTTAACTTATTTGTAAGGGTTGTGTCCAACTTATTGAAATAGGGTTTGTCCGACGAATTTTACAGTAATAGAATAACACTAGTAAATGAGGTTGGTCAATCTAAGCAAATGAAGTTGGCCCAACATAATTGCTCAGTGCTGAAAGAAAGCCATTTAATCAAATGGAAATAATTTCGATGATTTAATTAAGTTCATCCAAAAAGTAACTTTTGGGTGAAACTTACATGAAAACAAAGGACAATAAACAATTTAATATTTTTTTGTTTTCACATCTGGGATGAACAAGCCAACATTACTGTTCTTTTAACACATTTAATAGTGTAATTTTACTACTGTAAAATTTGTTGGGCCAACCCTATTAAATTAAGCCAGACCCCAACCTAGTAAATAAGTGGAATCATCCCTAATAGATTACATTAACCCAACCAATGTACATTAAGTTGGCCAAACAGAATTGCTCAATGCTGAATAAAAAACATTGAATCATGTGGAGATATTTTCCATACTTTGACTTAGTTAATTCAAAGAAAAAAATAACATTACACGCCCTTGCATTTTATTATTTACTAGCTATCAATAGAGCATAAATAATGCCCCAAGAAATATATATCTTTAAACATAAAAAGAAACCAATTAATTTATTTTCATATCAGGCATTAACAGCAGAAAAACAAACAGATGATGCACAGTTGTTTTACTGAAATAACAATTGTAATTTGTTGGTTCGTACTGTGTTAGATGGTAAACAAAGAGAGGTCCTTTGAAGTGCCAACAGCTCTCTAATGGACCATCAATGGAACATCTATGATTGGACCCAGACACTATCGGCGCTCTATGATTGATGGCCTGTGCACATTACAAATCACTCAAGAGTATTAGATTGCTCATTAGCATGATGATGGGGAGAGGATGGATCTTAGGTTAATTACAGATGAAGAGTCTAATAAGGGTGCCTCCTCAGTGCCTCTGTAGGGCGTTTGCAAGAGTACTTGGGAGTGGTGTTAGGGAGTAGACTGAGGACAGACTTCCAGTTCACTGACAAATGTTAAATTGGCATCAAAAAATGCGGTCCACACCCACAGTGTGCCGTGGGGGAAAGGCGATGATGCAGGACAGGTTTACATTTCACTTGTTATAAGAGAATGTAAACTTTTGGTTTCTCTGTCTTAATCCTCTGAGCCGGACTCAACACCATGGAGAGGAACGCTGCACATGGGCACGAGCATACAGAATGTGTCTCAATCCTTTGGTCGGTCCACAGCTGCAGGCTCTTTTTGGATATATTTATGTCTCTTTCTGCTTTTATACACCATGGTGCACACACACATACAACTTCCCCAGTTTGATATAACAAATGTCCAACACACAGTTTGCAATAAGGGGTCTGTTCAAAGGTCCAGTGTGGAGGATTTAAAGGGATATATTGGCAGAAATGGAGCGTCATATAATAATTATGTTTTCTTTAGTTTATAATCACTTGAAAATAAGAATCCTCGCACTTCATTACCTTAGAATGAGCCGTTTATATCAGCATTGGGAGCGGGTCTGCATCTACAGAGTCCGTCACGTTTCTACAGTAGCCCAGAAAGGACAAACCAAACACTCAATCTAGATAGGATCATTTGGCGTCAGCCACAGTAGTTAGCAGCCCCTCCAGGATGAGTCGGACAACATCAGAAAAAAACGTACTTCTGACGTGAAACTGCTTTGTTCAGTGTTTTTACTTGTTTTAATCATCTTGTCCGTTTATTTTGAAGACGAAGAGACCTCTGTGAATAATTTAGCTCCCGGTAACAACCACCTGAACAATGAACACTGAAGGAATTCTAACCGGGAGTTCGCGCTCCTCAACATCAGATGCCACAAAACTTTGTTACTTTAAAGGTCCAGTGTGTAAGATTTAGGGGAATTTAGTGGCATCTAGTGGTGAGGACTACAGATGGCAACCAGCTCCTGCAACGTCTCCCGGTTAGAAATCCTGCTGTGCTCATTGTTCAGGAGGTTTTAACAGGGAGCAGAATAATCCGCAAACAGACTAGATCATTTAAACTGGTAAAATCACTGAATAAAGTACTTTTACGTTATAAATCAGGGTTTCTTCAGCATTGTTGGGCATGAAGGAAATGTGCCACTTGCTCAGTGCCTGCTAATGTGTGCTCACCTTTTCCAAGGGCCTTATTCACAAAGTTTTCTAGTACAAAAGTTGTTCCTAGTGATGAAATGGTAGGATCATTTTTAGAAGTATGGCATTTTCTTAGAATTTCCCCTGAAAGTTAAGGTCCTTGTTGAGATAAAAGTTATTCACAGTGCATCTTAGACCTTAAAAGAACTCCTAAGGTCAAAACTATTAGGAGTAGGGAGGAGGACTTTTAAGGGGCTTACACACACATTTCCCACCCAATGAAATAACACTGTGACACCAGAAATAAAATGTGCAACAGTGCAGCAGTGATGACTTGAGTCTGTCTCAACCTTCCATCAGCAGAGTGATCACACTAACAATGACAGCACTTCCACAGTCAGCAGTTCATCTCATTTCCACTGGGTGTCCACAGCTTGCAGGCTCACAAAGGGCATGTCTGTGACAACCAATCGCATCTGTTAAAAGAAAGCATCATACCTAGCAACGGGGTCAACCACACCTCCTCACTAAGGTAAAAGTTTCTGTCCCTTCCTTGCTCAGAGTTGCTCTGAGAACTTTCCTAAATCACTCCTAAGCCAGGTCTCCCTATCAAAATTCAGGAGCTCTCTGAGAGTATCCTCAGAATGTTTGTGAATACGGCCCCACACGTTTTGGAAGTTTTTAGCGTTGGCTTCCCCTCTAATTAAATAAACCCGGTGATTAAACCACTGAATACACTGAACAAAGCAGTTTCACGTTAAAACAAATGAAAAATATTCTGTAGAAACATGGTGGTGCAACATAGTTATCTTTGTAGACGAGGACCCGCTCCCTTTGTCAATATAAACGTCTCATTCTAAGGTAACAAAAACACAACAGTTCTTATTTTCAGGTGGTTAAACACTAAAGAAAACATACTTATGATATTATACTTCATTACTGCCAATACATCCCCCTAAATCCCACACACTGGACCTTTAAGCCTCAGATTCCCTTCCCACTCCTCTGCTGATTGCCAACTCTGCAGTAAATAAATGTAAAACAGCTGCAAACTCTTGCTGGTTTGTGTGCTCAGGCAATATCAAAAAGCGATGAGGATGCTGAGGCCGCTGGCTGTTTTATTGCTCTGCATGTGGGCAACATCATGACATTTGCTGGATGCTAATTTCTGCCGTTAACACTGCTGTCATCTGTCTTTGTGCAGTTTTTGTGTCGATATTAATTGTGAATTCCTGCCAGAAAACCTCAAGATCGGTCCGAGTGTTGTGTCTTTTAAGTAATAATTATCTGCTGTATGGCTGATGTGTGTGAGCCTTTGCTGTGGTTGCTGGGAAGTGGCCACAAATGCGAGTAGATATGCACCTAATGTGTCTTTGAAGGTGGGTTATTATCATCGTTTCCATTCTTCTGAGTGTGATGAAGTCAGAGCCAACTCTATCTATACTACGCATTCACAAAGAAACACTTTCCATACGAGTTGGCTGACTGATCTGTATGTCACTTTTCCCAAAAGGCCCCGGGACAAACTTAAGTATCACAATCTGTTCATATAATATGTTCCCCGTGTTTATTTTCAACATATTCTTGCACGTGAAAACTCACCCAAAAGGCCATCCTGGTTCAAATCCCCATATTTTCTGCCTCTCGACTCATCTGAAACACAAGGCTTAATTCCCCAGTTGGTTTTGAACATAAATAACCACTCTCCACCTCTCATCTAGCCGAGATGGATCGCTCCCATTAATGTGGTTAGTGCTGCTAAATTATTTAACGTGGAAGATGAGTGAAATGTGTTGGGTTATGAATACAAGCAAAAGGAAGCCCAGATGGAACCTAGTAAGATAATGGTAGTGCAGCCAGCCTCGTCTCATCTGGGATAAACTCTATTGTAGAAAGCAATAGTGTATTATACCGGAAACCCCCCTCGGAGAACGAGGCATTTCACAGCTTTTTTTCACTTAACGAAACTCTGTGCTGTACGCTGGGTGTATGCATGAGCCCGTCCTTGGTGTCTCATTCAGAACTACCAAATTGGAACATCTCAGCATGCTCCTGTGAACAATGAAAGGATGTGTCGGAGTTTTTGTTTTGAATCTGTGTGCCTCTGAACTCTTGATAACCTTCAGGAATATAAAATGAGTGCAGAGTGTGTTTTTTCTCCAAATTCACCCGAGCTACAAAGGACTATTTTCCACACTTTTTACTCGTATAGATTTCAGTTTTGATTTGGAACTGTTAAATATGCTAAGCAAAGGGCTAGCAATTTCAGAAATTATATTTCCACACCATCAAAGCTCATTTGTGCCGAGCCGTTTGCTGTGTCGCCCTCTCTTTCACTCCCGTAATCAGTGTCCTCCGGATGACATCACTCAGAGGACAAATTCAAAGATTGTTTAGACTTTCAAAATATGTGCAAGTGCAAGTTTAATGAATGAGCTTTGTGTTTTGGTGGAGAGCCCCTTTGATAGCTGAAATAAAACCAAGGTGCCCTGGTTGGATTCATGTTAGGGAGCACTGAAACCTTTTGATCAAGTCAAACAGGTAATTGCCGTTGTCATACGCACCTCTGTTTTCAGGGCTTTTTATTGAACTTCTCCGTAAAGTTTACATTGCGTTACTTAAATTAAATCTTTATAAGACTTTTTAAAAGTCTACAGACTGTTCTAATTGGGTTGCTAAAGCTGTGGGCTGTTAAAACACTGACAGCAGGCATGGTGTGCAGTTGTCACGACTGAGGTGGAGTCAAGCAGGAAACTTTATTGAAAGGCCATGGAAGCGTTAACCCTCCAAAATAAGAGTACAGCCATGAAGACGGAGCGCAATTAGGTCCCGCCCACACTAGAAGGGAAACAATTCATCGCTCAATGCATCGCTCGGACATACAAACAGACCTGATGACAGCTAAAGGAAGGTCATTGGATCACGAACGTTCTTAGAATTCTCTCTGTGAGGACATTAATGTCCGTACAAAAATCCCTCTGCAATCAGCCCAATAATTGTCGAGACCTTTTGGTCAAAATCAAAAATGTCAACCATTCTTGATTTCAGGGCGGCTGTGGTTCAGAAGGTAGAGTGGGTTGTCCACAAATCAGAAGATCAGTGGTTCAATCCTTGGATTCGCCGTTCGGCATGTCGAAGGATCCTTCGGCAAGATACTGAACCTGAAATTGCTTCTGGTGGCTCTTCCATCAGTGTGTGAGTGTCTTAAAAAATGAGTAGCAGGTGGAACCATGTGTGGCAGCCTCGGCCACCAGTGTGTGAATGTGCACGTGAATGGGTGAATGTGACTTGTAGTGTGAAAAGCCCTTTGAATGGTTGACAAGAAAGACTATAGACTGTAGTTGATATTAGGGATGTTCCTGGCGACTAATTTCCCTTTCGACTAAACAAAAACTTTAATTAAGACTAGTCGACTAGTCTAAAAAATGGAAAACACTCAAAAAAAAAAAACAGTCAAAATGTAGCACAATTTACTGTTAAGTATTTGAAACATTGTCCTGTAAAAAGCCTTTAATAACAATCTTCAACAACCATGTCGGATTTTAAATGCCGCTGAAGTACGAGACACAATGCCGTGCAGTATGAACGACATTTAAAATAAATAAATTGCCTCTGAAATATGGGGCACATGGAACCTTGCAGATTATCTGACAACAACTCACTTAAAGTTAACAAGTAATATGACAATTTATCGAAAACAATAAATTGCTGCCAAACTGCGCTAGCTTTGCGAGAGTGCATCTCTCTTATTTCCCACCATGCTGTTTTAAAACTCCAGTCTGCTCGAGCATTACCTCGGGGAGCGGGACTGCTGTCTGACGGCTCTGTAGCCCCCACTAGTGGCGGGCAGCTGCATGACAGTTAAGCAGCCTTGTACAAGAATAAAACACTAATTGGTTTAACCGACTAATATTTTCTGGTGCCAACTACCGAGGAGGCGGATGTTCAATCTTTTAAACGACTAATCCTGCGCATCCCTAGTTGGAGCTAGAGAAAATGTGAAGACGATAACCGAAGTGTTTTGGATTCATCCTCTGGGGACCATGAATATGTGTGCCAATTTTCATAGCAACCAATCCAGTAGTTGCTGAGGTATTTCTTTAAAAGCCAAACATGTTAACCTTATGGTGGCACTAAAGGAAAAGTCAGGGGATCACTTCAGTCAGCAGACTACATCCTCTGGGGACCATGAATGTCTGTACAAAATCCAGTGGCAATCCATCCAGTAGCTGCTGAGAGATTTCAGTCCAGACAAAAGCAGCGGGCCATCAGTGCCATTCCTATAAACACCACATCCCTATGGGTCTACCTTAATATCTCTTTGACCACTGTAACTCATCCAAATGTCAAACCCAATCCAAAACCTACAAAAAAGCTGGAAATAACTGTTTGTTGTCATAGTAACTGATGCCAAAACGTAATACCCTGTTGTTTAGTTTTTTCAAAGTGCTCCCTGGGCTCGGCAGGAGCGCTCACACACACTTACAGGAGGGAGCACTGCACAATTTTTATTAAACACAAGACGGTAAAAGATTATGACTGTTGCATTCTGGGTAGGAGACAGCTATGTTGGCCCACGAGTTTGCCGGTATAGGATTCCATCACACAGATGGTGTGTGTTTGCAGGAGCCAGCCTCAGTGAATGTTGTTTTATGTTTCCTTTGATACATATTAGCAGGTCCTTTGTTTCATGCATCACATCCACACATGAAATGAATGTTCCATTTATTTCCGTTCCAAAGGAAGCATCTTTCATGTGCTCAAATGCACAAATCAGCCCGACAATGGACACTGTTTAATGTTTTGAGTCATCCATGTTCAATTTCAACCAGAGCACCGTCCGACAGTCTGGAGACGTGGAGAAATGAACACAAAAATGGATAGGCACTGTTTAATGTTCATTGGTAGGATAACTCTAGTTGTGATTGTTTAGGCCTTTATATACCAGTGTAAATTCTGCTTACAAGAACCCTTAACTCACAGAAAACAAGCTCTTAGCAAGATTCTGTCAGATACAGGAACCTCATAGAAAGCTGGTATTGTAATCAGAATACAAGGCAGGCTTGGTTGCCTGTACTATGACCTTCCCAATCCTGAAAATGTGATTCATCCTTTTTGAAGTCCTAAAAATGGCCCTTCTAGGCTGAGTATAAACCCAGTGAGAGCCCAGATAAGTGGTTGATCTGTGCCTGATCATGAACGATGGGAAACAACATATTTAAGAGCTCTGGTTTGAGAAACTGTGAACCTAATTAAGGACTGGCACTGGCACCGAAAACAAAATCCTTAACTTTCGCAGTTCAGCTTGTGTGCGACCAATTAACCAGCTGCAGTGGTGGTGGGGCCTCCTGTGCTGTGGAACATATCTCCGCCAAGTCTTATTTAACTCTAAACTGATTAGCATAAAATGCTGGGAGGTTATGACGACTGGTACAGCAAGAAAATGGCAACATTTCCCAACATTTTTTTGAGTCACTTCTTTATTTGCTAATGTGTGACATGCTAGAATATAGTGACATAACTAGGAAAGAGTCATAAAGCCAGGGAAACGAAGGTTTAAGGTTTGTTAATATTAGCTAGCATTAGCCACCATTAGCTGGCTAGCTTAACCATAACAGACTGTCTTAAATCTGTAACTTGCCTCAGTATATTCACAAGTAGTACACTGGGTACACTCTGCAGACTACATACTTGAGTAGTGCGTGAATTTTGACAGGGTCGTCATTAAAACATGGCCGTTGCTCCAAGCCCCCAGGAACAGCGCTGAGCACTGAAACCAATTTTACATAGTGGTCACAAGTGGAACTGCACCGTCTGGGTCTGTCACCTGTTACCAGACCCAAAAAGACTTCTTTCCCTAGACCTGGATTGTGAAAGGGACATCTGTAAATCAGTGAATATATTTTCTTAAGTGTCACAACCTCCACGAAATGACTCGTTTCACTATCAGGATTGGATCCATTCAGTCCGATAGCATTTGCAAAGTCTGTAAAGAGCCATGCACCACTGAGCCACTTTTGTAGGAATGAATGGGGGCCCGCTTCCAGCGCTGTATCCAGATACTTTAATATATTTGTGCGTTGTGTACTTTTTGGAACAAGATTTGACAACTTTTCTTCTTGTCATTGGCAAATTGCAACTGGGCAGATATTTAACAAACAATTCTAATTGCTAATTCGTAGGATATCATACAAACCTTTTTTTGAGAATACGTTGAATTTCTATATGAAGGTACATAGCTTATACTGGCTGGCTTTATCACGAGCTGATCTACTGAGTTAATGACAGCTGCCGCATTTTGCAAAATATTTACAACTATTCAAGTAGCTGAACACAAATCTAATACTAATACTAAAATCATTTAAGTTATGACGACAATTTAACATGCATAAACACCAAACTTAACTTACACCCATAGATTGCATATCCTTCGCCACAATGCTCGATGATAAAATGTGCTGCTGTTAGCTAGCTAGCAAGCTATCATTCGCAATTATGTTATTGTTTGAGGTACCAAATTATTACCCAAAAAAAAGTAAAATACGAATATACTGATGGCTTATATCGGACAAAAGTAAGGTTGTAGGGACAAATAGACATTAATAGTAGTACAATGCTTCAATGCTCGCTGAGGAAGTTATCCGATATTACACAAGTTGAAATGTCTTTATCTTTGTACAAAGGCAACATGGTGACCACTGAGGGTGACAAGTGTCCAGTGGAACACTGTTGAGTGCACCATGAGGGGTACTCATATACCCTTTTTCCACCAACATGAAACTGGTTCCGTTCCAGTTCCCACACCTAATTTTCAACCGTTATGAGCTATTCGACCAAAAGTAAATTGGTTCGCAACTCAAGAAGTCGTTCCAACTGGAACCAAAAAAATAGCAGGTCCATTGTGACGGCATCAGTGTGCGTTACATATTCCACATGTTGAAAAGAGAGGATGGAGAAGGCAACAGTGGAGACGTTAAGTTAAAAATCACAAGACAAAAGAGCATGCGGTGATCTCATTAATACCAAGCTAACATTTGTATGTGGGGCCTATGTGGGAGTAAATGGGCTGAAAAATGGGCCCTATTTTGGGATTGTTCATGGGTTATATGTTGGCCCCATTCCAATTGCCCACATAAGGCCCGTTTCCACCACAGGAACTTCGGGGTAATTTTACGGGGCCGGGACCGGGGCCGTTGGTGCGTGTCTCCACCGCAGGAACCACCCCCGAAGGACAGAGTTCTGGAACTTTTACAGGGGCTAAACAAGTCCCTTCCTCGGAGTAGGTACTCAGAACGGCCCCGAAAGACTCCTGGCTGGGGCTTGGGAATTACTTGGTGCTGATTGGATATACTCAAGGCGGGATATGACGTTTGTAAATAACAACATGGTTATCGTAGATTAGCTGGGCTAACCGTTAGCTGTTAGCAGTGTCTGTAATAACTCAATAAACGGTCCGTGAAAAAAATATTTTTTCCAGCGGATATCTCAGTTACAACTCCGCGACCGGAGTTATTACAGACACCGCTAACGGCTAACGCCGTCCCTACGCCACTACGTCGCCCCGGTCAAAATGGTCACACAACGATTCATCACATCCAGAGCTCAGTAACTTTACAGAAACCTTCCTCCTACTCTGCTCTCTCAGTGGAGACACGGCGGTTGAGAGGGCCGAGCGAGAGGACGTTCCTGTAGTAGTTCCTGCCCCCCAAATAGTACCAGGAACTTCTTCAGTGGAAACGGGCCTATAAGTGGGTTTACCCAAGTGGGCCCCAGAAAAGATGCCCATTTTGGCCCCATACCCACTTGGTACCAAGTAGCCCGAGCGTAACCATGTGGGGCCCACTTGGGTAAAATCATCAATGTGGGCAATTGGGCCAATATGGAACCCATGGACAATCCCATATAGGGCCCATTTTTCAACCCATTTACTACCCACATGGGCCCCAAATACAAATGTTGGCTGGATAGTTGGTTCATGTGGGTTTTCTGGGGGTAAAAACAAATGTCTGTAATAACAGAACAAAGGTTCGCAAGTAATCAGCGATTTTGCAACCACTGTTTTCTTCTGCTGTGCACTTTGCAACGCCCTCAGTTTATGGCACATCCTTGAGTTTCACACTAAACTGTTGAAAACACAGGCTGGTTTACTAGATAGCACCAAGATTCCAAGAGTCCTGAACGGATCAGTCCAAGAACCAGAGCTAATTTGGTGTAAAAGGGGGTTATAGTGCACTGTATTTTGCCTTACCTCTCAGTGTGAACACACTTATGCACTCAGAATAGCAAGTATAAGAGGTACAGACGTATCTGATTTGAGACGGTGTTTTAATAGTGTGGCAACAAAACCCCTGTGTATATCGAATTGGGCAATGGAGCGTTTTATTGCTTATTAATTTACCTTTTAATGTGTTAGCGAATTAATGTGTTATTTCTTAGTTTAGAAGTTACATGGTGATGCAGGTGAAGTATTTTCAAGTTAGGGTATTCTACTTACACAGCCCTGGTTGTAATGCAGCTCATGTCACTGCACTGTAACCATAACTAGCAGTGTGATTGCACGTATTTGCTTTCAGTGTTGATGCAGCAACACGATAAGCATGTTTACGTTAAATTGGCCATTTACTTTGGTCCGACAAGACACTGCATTACAGTGTCCGTGGCTTCGAGATAGATAGCATTAAAACTGTTACAGACACTTTTAAAATGCAGCATTTAGGCAACATTTCATTAGGGAATCTAATTTTAAAGAACTTAATGACTCTTTGATATCAGTGATCTGTCTCAAAGCTGGGTCAATTACCCAAGCTTGTAGGACAGCTGACAAGCAGCATTTTACATTGCCCACAACAGCGCCGTGCTGGTTTTATCACACTGGCTTCCCATGAGCATGCACTGACCCCACCTCCTAAAGCTCAGCTCGTCTTAATTGCCTGGAAAATTATCATCTGTGCTGGGAAAAGCAAGGCTCAGAGTTTGTCTTAATTTCTTCCGCCCCGGCTCTGTGATGACTCTGTCCAAGGCAGAAAGTGCCAAGCTAGAGGAAATGTGTTGTAATTGGTGTACTCTGAGCTGCGGGGTCTTCAGACTTGCTTGTGGCAACATCTCCCCTGCCCTCTGGTTACTTAAAACAGTTGGCAAAAATCTACACCGCTGTATCTCTTCAAAACACAACAATCTAATAAAGCTGCTTTTAAATAACATAAGGTATGAAGGCTCTATAGGTTTGACAGCAACTAATTTATTCCATATATCACCCCTATGGTTGCTTCTTTCAATAAATTACAATACAGTGAAATATAATACTGTAGTAAATAATCCATACTGCTGCCCTGTGGGGAGAAACACTGAAGTCCGACAAGGAAAATCACACATGAGACAGGCTAATGTCTCACATTTACTGCCGGGCAGCCTTGGCAAACACTAATCTTTCATTGTTCCCTTTATGGTTAATAATGTAATTATTTGCCAAGAACCACTGTTACCATTATATCCATGGCAAATTGACAGTGACTACATCAATAATATAATCACGCCTGTGACCAGATGTGAAATTAATCATAATATGAAGACATCAAATCATTGGTCACGGACCTCACATGGTTGTATTTTATTAGAGGAAGAAGAAAATATGCTTCTGACATGATGATCACAACAGCAAGGCCTTTGTATCTGGCAGAGTTCACCATTACGGTCATACACAGCTGCAGCATCGACATTTTTCAGTTATCTTTGATCGTGTGACCCCACTGGCGTCCCTCTAAAAATGGCGTCCTAGATGTATGTCTCATGTCTGAAGAAGAGCGTTTGACTCGAAACGTCACACACAGTATTTTTGGGATGTGCTCAATAAATGCACGTGAACTGGGAGCAGTGTGCGGACAATCCTTCTTGACTTTACGCAGCATCGACATCGGAATACATTTGGTAATACGGTAGGCATGCCACGTCGCATCAGGATCTTGACACTTTGTTTCTACTTTTGTACGCGACTGGTGTTCGTAGATCTATAAATATACGGATAATGCCTCTAGTGTCCAACGCAAGGAAGTGCATTTCTTTACGGATGGATAGAAACTACCTGTAGACGTGGGGAAGAGGTTGATTTTGTCCATTTTTCTCCATCCAGCAGTTTGGAAGATGCGCTTCGAACATTACCAGGACAGAAACAGGACCTGTTACGTACATAGCATGTTTTGTGACATATCTAATTTAAAATATGTATGTATTGTGTATGTGTATTCACAATGTTTTAAAACTTGATAAACAAGTTATTTTTAATCATACAAACTCACTTTACGATCAACACAGGCAACTGAATCGACGGACGTAGCCTGTTAGCAGTCTGTTAGCTAAGTTAGCACACTGTCATACGGTCTCCCCAAAATCCACCACAAATGCGTAATTTTTTAACGTACTTGAGGCAAAGTCGAGACCAAAATATGACAGAATGGAGGACTTTCACAGGCACATCCGCTATCACAGAGATTCCCATAGGAATGAATGGACTGCCTCATGTGAGGACAAAGGTTCTCAAGAGGATAAGCTAGTTTGCAGTTTACGATGTAGCAGATGAACACACAAATCCATGGTGTTACATTCATATGGAATCAGGCAAACATATAATTTCAATGTCAATATAATTTTAATTTACAAGAGCAAGACGGTCAAATTAGGTGAGGCTGGCAGAGAATCCTTGACCTGATGATGCGTAGCTCCTTCATGCAAGTAGAAAATGATCAGTCTGGACAGTTGTTTTTCCTGTGCCATCCAGAGATGTTGACTGTCTGCATTCCTTGCACTTGTGCTTTTGTATTTTCTTGGTTTTGAAAAGGCTTAAAAAAAAATATAGCACCTTTCAAAGTCTTTATTAACAGAGGACATTCTTCCTGATATAGCACTGATGTCGCCACTGCTTTAGTGTTTGGAGAAATTCTTAAAGAGTTATATCAGACAGTCGCCGTTCGGGGAAAGGTTCAGCAGCCACACTAAAACTCCTCTATTGTTTCATGTGCTGCAGCTAATCCATGTTGGAGACACTCTGGATCATTCATCAGTGCCTGGACATAAGAACAAACAGTGTCATTGAATGATTGTTGCGCCTGCCCGGGGTGAGCATTCATCTGCAACAAGGCGCACCTAATGAAGAGAGAGCTTAAATCTACACAACCCTCGTTCAGCACTTCTTTACCCACATTCCTTCAAACGAAAATGCAAATATGCACAGGGCGGTCATCAAGCATGCAACTAATCTGCAATTTGTTACTCGGATAGTTGTCTGGTGCAGCTTAAGGCCTTACTTGCAGGGATGAGTGGTTTACACCACAGCAACTGAAATGTCCCATTTCACATTTTGTTTGATTTAATATCTGGTGGGTAGGTGTGATATGAAGGCATGGCAGAGTGCAGGTCATGTTTGTTTGATCTCCTCTGTATGGGGAAATAAACAATGAATGTGTGCTGATACGATGCAGCTGAGGCAGGCAGAAGTAGGAGCTGATGTTGGATTGGGGATTCCATGTCGACCTGCACAGGATGTACTGAATTCCCTTTGGATTGGGATGCAGTAGGGAGGGAGTACCGAGCCCGAGGGGTGGATGAGAGTCTGGAGGACTCTAGCTGTATCATCATCTCACAGTCGCTTTATATGCTGCAGCCTTTACAGCACACAGTTGTAATATACTGAATGATTATTTGCTGAACAGCCCAATTTTCTGAAATAGGAGACCAATCAATAGCTACAGCTGAGCCCTGGTCTTAGTTATTTTTGATGGTTTTGGCAGTTCTTGCATTGTTTTAAGGTGCCGTTTAGGTTATTTTTATATGACTGTATTAAAATTATTATTGATAATTTTATGGGGACTGCTCATTGCTCCGACAGCTCATTATTCCGAAATCCCAACAGTCTGAGAAATGTCCCTTTGGACACAAAGCCCATTTGTCCAACAGGCCGTTTCCCTGAAAACAAATGGCCATTGATCCGAAGGTCCATTGCTCTCACACTCTCAGATCTCCCATCGGACCTTCCAGGGTATCATTTTTTTTGTTCTGTGGCAAAGGCATGACCCACCTTACTCTGCCTCTGATTGGATAGTACTCCTTGCCCTCCTTGGTGAGGTTGGTTAGGTTCAGGCAAGAGGGGTAAGACTGGTTAGGGTAAGGGTAAGAATTTCAGGGTAAGCTAAAAGGAGGCAGAGTAGGGCAGGTCAAGCCTTTGCCATGGAAGAAAAAAAATATTACGGTGGGGACGACTGGGCTGTGAATCTTTCTAACTACAGGGAGAGTGTATTTTCGGAACAGTAGGCGTTCAGACTCCAACAGTTTTCAAACTTCGAACTTTCGAACAAAGCTCCCTACACACTCAAAATCGTTAAGTTAAAAGTTACCCAGTACCCATTAGGGGTGTAAATCACAAGTTTCATCACTTTACAATAGCGTATCAGTTCTTTGGACAACAATACGATATATGCCGATATTACAAAGTCTGCCATGATACGATTTCGATTTGATGGAATTTAAGGGTCTGCGATCGATATAAGACAATATTATCTGCCCATTTAACACAATCTGTAACAGAAGAAACTGCCACCCCTTTGTTTTTGCATTTGGCCGTAAAAGATAAAGACAACACATAAATAATGTAAATAACTGTAACCGCTTAAGTGCAGTTACTTTCAATATAAAAGCATATCCAAAAGATGATGATATAGATCAGTGCTATATAGATCATAGATATAGATCACTTTGCATCAATGACACTGGATTATTGATTATTTAATTGATATACCGATCCAGATCAATGGATCGTTACACCCCTAGTACCCATGAGTACAAAGCCACCCAACAGTAAGGCTGATTGGATCCAGTAACTCAACAGTAACATAAAAATAACACTAAGACAAGACAAGTGTTGGGTAAAGTTAAACCTGTTTTACTTTGGTGCTGTATTGACCGACAGGGGGTCAGCTTTTAACCCAATAGTTTTTTCATGCGTTTCATATATAAAAAGTCAACATTATAATAATTAATTTCAGAAACAGCCAGTGGAAGTTTACATTTCTCAATGCAGTTGGTGTGAATGTGAGTAGAAATTGCCTTTTTTCTGTCTTGCTGCTTGTTTATTGTCTGGACTCTACGTTTTCTGGCAGCATGGTATGTAATTATGATGCTGTTTGGTGCTGAAGCTGAATTTTAGACTTTTCTCCAACCTCAACTGTGACCACAGTCCTGATGATTTGAGCTTGGCCTCTGCATACAGATCTGACTCACATACTGAAATGGCTAGATGTATGATAGGACCCCATTAATGCAGAGCAGGAATGTCACTTAACTCACAACTGTCTGGCAGGTGTTGTGATTGTTTATGGTCCTTTGTGCGACATTATCACAGCAATCTTCACTTTTAACTCCTCTTTTGCCTTTTGTGAAGCCCAGCTCAATAAAGTCTGAGATTTCCCAACCGCCTACTGTCAGAGGTCTCCCTCCCACCGCCCCCCCAACAGTCAATGACAATAACAATCCACCAGGGGAGTGATGTTGGGGGAGCGATTGCAGGTCTGCTCAATAGGTCTGCCAGCAAATTGCTTTTTAATGTTTCGCACAATAGCCCAAAACAAAGCGGATTGTTGTCCATAAGCCGTGCGAGGCCATTTAAGTGAGTGTGATACATGACTCACAGAGGACTCCAGGTGTCAACGCCACCGTGGGAAGAATGAGGAGACAGCGGCAGTGGTAGGGGAAGGTGAGCATTAATTAAGTGCATGAGTTTCGGGACGTTAGATTGACTGACTCTGGGATTAATGCTGAGGGAGTAGTCGCACTGATAAAAAATGTTGTTGGACTGAAGCTTTGCTGAGACCTGTGCAAAATATCCAGAGTCAAATTAGACCTTAATCAGTCTCATCAGTGTAGCCAAAGCCTTCAAGTGAGCTCTACACTAAGTGTGTGTGTGTGTGTGTTGCATTTTGTTTGGACATTCATGGTCCCCAGAGGATGAATCCTACTAACTGTAGCAATCCCCTGATGCCCCCTTAAGTGCTAACATGAGGTTGACATGTTTGGCTCATACTAAAATATGTCAACAACTATGGAATGGATTGCCATGACATTTTGGAAGGACATTCATGGTCCCCAGAAGATGAATCCTAATGACTTTGGTGATTCTCTGACCTTTCCTCTAGTGCCACCATGAGGACAACATTGGTGGTCTCAAGCGAAATGTGTCAACAGTTGTTGAGTGGATTGCCATAAAATCCAGCACACAACAATGGTCCCCAGAAGATGAATCTTAATGGGTTTGGTGATCCCTTTACCTTTCCTTTCGTGCCACAGTGAGGACAGCATTGGTGGTTTTAAGCGAAATGTCTCAACAATTGTTGAGAGGATTGCAAAAAAATCAGGTACAGACAGCCATGGTCCCCAGAGGATGAATCTTAATGGCTTTGGTGATTTCTTGACCTTTCCTTTCATGCCACAATGAGGACAGCATTGGTGGTTTTAAGCGAAATGTCTCAACAATTAAGTGGATTGCAAAGAACACTTCACTAACAAAGACCACATGAATAATTTTATTGCAAAAAAAAAAAAAAAACATTGAGGGTTTGGAGGGAAGCAAGAAGGGATGAGGATCAAGGGATTGGAGAATAAAGGATAAGGATCCGGTGATGGAGGGATGATAGGATGTACGATGAAGGGATGAGGGTCGGAGATGAAGGATGAAGAACTAAGGGTCAAGGGCTAAAGGGTGCGGGATGAAAGGATGAAGATGTAGGGATGGGGGAGCATGAGGAATGATTGGATAAGGGTTGAACGGATGAGGGATGAGGGTTAAGGAACAAATGGATGAAGGGTTAGGGGTGACAGGATGAGGATCAAAGGATGCGGCAAAGAGAAAGAGAACATATCAGGTGTGCTTAAATACTTTTGGCAGGAAATGTGTTCAAGGCGTGGTCTTTGTTTCTGAACCTAGTTTATAAAACTACATTTTCTTATGGTAAGGAAAAGATCATCTTTTAGCTTTAAATCCCCAATTTTGGTTGCACTATCCCCAACGGGAACTCAATGATGTCTTGCTAAAAAACAACCACTTGTCATGGCACTATCTACCGCAGAAACCCAGCAGCTGGTCTCTAAAACACACCCATGTTTGGTGGCTAAAAAGCTGTTGGAAGATGCAGCAATGACTGGCTAAAAAAACAACTGGTTTTGTTGTTTGTTGGTCTCAAACAGTGGTCTGCAGGTTGGCAGACGTCTCGCCTCATTGCCAGGCCATCCACCATCACCTCCACCTCCCTATCGCAGCTCATATACTACTTTAGAAATGTTGATATGATATAAAACTTACAAATGTAATAAAATTTTCTTCTGGCAACTGTGCTGAAACATTAAGTATGCTACACACAAGCATTTTGACCATGTTAGCATGCTGATGTTAGCATTTAGCTGAAAGCACCCCTTGTCAGCTGTTTCATGGCAGATTTAGCATGGTGAATTGGCATTGTCGCCGGCAGAGCCTGTCAGTGAAAGAAATTACTCTGATTGGCACTTCAGCTCAGTACAGGAGAAAAGAAACAAAAGTGAGGAAAGTAAACAAACAACTAAAGTCAAGGCGTAAGATCGAAACAATCTTGTAAGATTTTTGCCATTGAGCTCTTTAGCAGAAACAGGTTGTAATTGCTTGTGCTATTGTTCACTAGCACATGCTAAATATGCTTTATTCTTTCAGCGTAAAGTTGTGTTGTTAATGTGCTAACTGGCTAACTAGCATCTTGAATTCATTCTGTCAGTCTTCCTGTTTCCCTTTTTAAATGACGAATACAGACGACTGCTGCCTGCTGTTCCGCAGTTACTTTCTCTTACGCAGGCGAATAACATACGTGCTAGTTGGCCGTTGGCTGTAGTCTCTGCTGTGTTCAAGGCCACGTGAGGCGACACAACTGTTGGCCTTTGTTGCCACTTGTTCTATGAATTCTGTTTGGCCTTTAGTCCTTCTTATGGCACACTTATTTTCCAAAGTATTTTACACACACAGTAACTGCTGAAAGCGATTGTGCCACACTTGATTAGAAAGCAACTCTTCATAATATTTTTAAGCACAGATATTTCAGAACATGCCGTCACTTGTTTTTTTTCCTCATCTGTTTCCACTGAGGGTTACAGCTCCAACCACGGACCCCTGTTGTACGCGTCAACCAATCGCCTAAAGCTCCCAGCGCCACATCTGTTGCATCTGTACAGCGGCGAGGCGGCGCGCTGTAGGATGCATCTAAACTGAGGACCTCGCCTGAATAATATTAATTAAACCTCCCTAACTAATTGTGTGTTACTTTTTGCTGTCAACCAATTATGTTTTACACTCTTGGGGAGAGGCAAGATCCCCTGCTCGCTGTGAAATTCCAGCTGTCATTGAATTTCAATAAGCATGTATTTAATTAACATACTAGGCCACTGGAGCATATCAATATTTATTCCTCTTAAAGACGAGACGGCGGCGCGTTTGTTCTGCCCACAGTCAGCTGAAGACGCCTGGTGAGTTGACACAACGTGCCCAAGAAAACATTTGATTGAGGACTTATAATAATGTTTACCTTGCGAGTGCAGCTGTGAGCGGTGTGCCTAATGTATCGGCTCGTTTTTTTAAGGCATCTGACACCGTGACATTGTAAACAAACTCGCCGTTATAAGTGGAAGGCCTCGTGATGCCACATACAGGTTTCAAATTGCTCCATGAATTTGGTAAGAGCGGATATTGATGTGAGTTTTGCTTTCCCCCCTCCACAATGCGTTTGTCTTGTGCGCCTGTCCTGTGTTGTTCTTTTATCAAGCGCTGGTTTTGACAGCACAACAGAAACCATCCATCATCTAGATTTACCCCCACAACCCTAATATCTAGCAGACAGTCCAATGCCATAACACCACAGGCGACAAATGCATTTTAGAGGAAGGGGATGGTTTCAGTGTGTGTGTATGCACAAATCTTCCTGTGTGAGTGTGCTTGCAGTGGCAAGAAGCATGGGGACAAGAGGAGGTGGGGGGTATAATAGTGACAGAGTGAGCTAAACTCAAACTCTGGCTGCCATGCCATAGGCAACTGGCCGAATATACCCCTCTTCTCGCTGGGTCAGCAGAAAAAGTGCACAAAACAGCATCAATTGATTCTTCCATGATATCAGGAGGAGGAGAAGGCCTATCACTGTACAGCAAGCCTCCTCCCTCCCTCCCTTTCATTCCAGCCTCTACCTGCTTTCTGCGAGCGCTGTCACACATAATGAGGCCCGAGTTGGAGATGGAGCGAACCAAGAAGCCGAGACAGCCACCGCCGCACAAACAACAGTCGCCGCTGAGGCCCAGCGGACCACAGTGGAAATGGTACATATTTTAGCATAATGCTCTGCCGCTCCCCCCCCCCCTCCGCGCCGTCCCCAGTGCTTCACACAGCAAAAGAGCTGTGTATTATTCAATGATGTGTCTACCGATCCAGTGGTCCCGTAAGGCTTGCAAGGTCACAGATTCAAATGATGTCATATGTGTCCCGACTAATGATTCCCCGCAGGGAGAGGTTTTAGGAATAGTTGGGGAGTTGTTTTTCAGCTTAGTGTACAGCCGGCTGAAATTCCAAGGGCTTTTATTTTAAATTTGGGGACACTCATAAAGAACACGGTCTGTTATCTCTCTTGAAATAACCTCAAGAACAGCTACAGAAAGTGTCTCACATAAGTGAGGGATGCTGTTTGGCTCCATCTTGCTGCATCTGCATCTTCTTTTAAATCAGTTTTGAAAACTTTTTCTTTTCAAAAGGTTTTCCTGTAATTTCTCCTTAAAATTTCAAGGTTTATTTTTAAATAGACCTCTTAAAATTTAGCTCTGGTATTTTTCAACCCGGACCCTATTGTCTTGTTTTTGTGTGTAATGGGAACAATAACTTTGAAATTGGTGAATCGGGAACGCTGCAGCCAGCAGCTACAAAACAGGCTGCAATGAATCCCTGTAAGCAATTAGTCACTGTCAATTTACGTCCACTATAAGTGCTTGTTTTTTGTCACTGACAGGCTCAACATTATTCAGAGGATCCATACAGAGATAGACTTTTTTTGTTAAAGAATAAGAACCTTTTCATTTAACCAGAAACAGCCCCGAAACCATTACCGCCAAACCCACCAGACCCTATTTAAATACGCAGTAATTTTGTCATGGTAAAACACAGTTCATTAGAAGTCAACAGAAGCAAAATAAAACTCACAAAAACCATCTTGGTTCATCTTTCCACTGTTCCAACAATCACCAACTCTGATTTGGTTAAAATAAACCCTTAATTCACCCAGTTAGATGTGAAAATATGCTGGCTCTATACACACTAAAATTACTGTTTATTTTAATACAGTCTGGTGGAGGGAGGATAGAAGAAGGATCTTACTGTTTTAAAAAAAAGGTTTATCTCTGTAGGGATCCTTTCCATAATGTTGTCCGACACTTATAACATGAATCTGAGCCTGTCAGTGACAAAAAAAAATCCACTTTACAGTAAGTGGGAATACATTGCAGGGATACATTGCAGTCTGTTTCGCTGTCTCTCTCAATTCTCTCCCAGTTCTGGACCAGTTTTTAAAAATGTTGTTCCCATTAGTCACTTAGACACAGAAACCTGGGGAAAAGAGTCTAGATTGAAAAGTACAAAAATTACCCTTTAACTGCTGAGATATACTGTACCTCACACTTGATGTTACACTGCTCTGTTTTAAGTTTAAATTAACCTATTGTATTTGTTTTATATTTTTTCCTTTGTTCTTCAAAATTAACACATTTCATGCCCACCACCCAACATGTTCTCATCCCGAGTTGTCACATATCGCGCTTTGTCTGTGGACATTCACATCTCCTCATATTACGTGCAAAGTATCCTCCTGCGTTTACTTTTGATGTTTTGGTACACCGCAACCAACGCTGGGATCTCAGCAAAAGCACATGGTTGGGTTTAGAAAAAAACATCATAGTTTGGCTCTACACAGGGCGTCAGTGGCTTAGTGGTAGAGCAAGCGCCCCATGTACAAGGCTGTTGCCGCAGCAGCCCGGGTTCGACTCCAACCTGTGGCCCTTTGCTGCATGTCACTTCCTCTCTCTCTCTCCCCCTTTCAAACTTGTCTGTCCTATCCATTAAATGCTTAAAAATGCCCAGAAAAACATCTTTAAATACAGTAGTTTGGCTCTACATTCATACGGGAAGCAAACACCTGACTCCCGGGTGAAAGTCCAGGGTTTGTTGGACCCATCCACCACCCCTCCTGCCCACCTTATATTGACTCTCCAGCTCCTTTTATTATGTCGTTACCAGCAGCTTTTGTTGTTGCATAAACAAAACTAAGAATAAGAGAGGCTCAGGCATGGAGTTACACATTTGAGGGTTTACACGTGAGAAAGCCAAAGAATTAGTACATCATGACAATTTATAGTGTCTGACGAACAAGCATTATCAGTTGACACACATACAGCTTTCCAGTACATACTAAAAGGTGTTTCCTGTCACTTAAGCTACTGTTTTCCTGTTATTCAGGCAACCAGCTCTGAGAATAACTGCTTCTCTTCATATAACCAAATTTGATCTGAATCAACGGCAATCAGTTTGCTGAAGTCACATCAGAATGATAAGTTTATGCACATACACTATACATTTCAAACTGACACTGTCTAGCGATGTATCATACTGCTGTGGCAGGTGTTGTTTGGCAGCCTATTATAACATCGCAAAAGGTTACATCTGGCTGCATGTCTGACGCCGTCCAGTGGCGTATCATACCACTACTAAAGGTGGCTTTTGGTGTCAGTGTCTGATGCCAAAATCATTGACAAAGCAGGGCTATTTGATGACTTCAGAATGAGAATGAGCTGAATTTATATACATTAAGATATGAAACTACAACTGTATGTAATAGACTTTGCATTGGCATTGTTTTCATGTTGCCAGCTCGTAAGTTTAAGACATTTCATGCCTACCACCACATTACAAGTTGTTAGAAGTTGTTTCTGTTTCACATGTTTCTCTGAGACTGTTGTTGTGACACGAGTTTTAAGAGTGCTATCCAAAAAAACTTTATTTCTTTAATTCATGTGAGGGGAAAGTCATTACTCATTAGTTGATAAAAACAAGCGATTTCCTCGAAATTTGAATCTTTGGTTGGATATTCATCATGCACATTTCCATTTTCCTCAGCCAGTCTCCGTCTCTCTCTTTAAACGATCGTCTTGGCCCTACCTGCTTAATATATAGATACTCTCTGAAATATGTGAACACTCGTAAATGCCTGAATCAATTTCGCAGGCTAAGATGGGATGAAAATGAATCACTCTCCTGGCCCTGTGTCCAGGAACCGTGTTTAGCTTCAGCCGGCTGTTTAATAATTTCCCTTTTTAATTTCACATATAACCAGCTCAGTTGGTAGAAGTTCAGGGAGGCAGGGCTATCAACCAAAGCCACCTAAAAGGTGTGCAAACAGATAAGTACAGACTTGCCAGTGTCGAGACTCTGTTAGTCCACGTAAATACACCACACACCTCTCAATTTTATGCACTGGAGATGATAAAATGAGAAGATTTTTTTTTTTTCACATTAGGGCGCCTCAGGGCTTGAAAGTGGAAGATTGAGGCAGTTATTCCCTCCGTCTTCACACCCCCCCCTCCTTCTACCACTTTAGCCGGTAAGCTCCAAATACATTTAAAGAGGCTCGTTTCATCGCTATCATGTCAACCTAAGATGAGCAGAGAGATCGTAAAAGTGAAGTAATTACCAGAAACACGTGATTAGAATGTCATTTGTGTTGACAAGGGCTAATTAGAGACGTCTCTTCTCGTCATCCCTGCTCCGATGACAGTCTATAATGGCAGGGGACCAAAACCCTGTTTTGAACTTTGCCTACATCGGAACGCAAAGATGAGACGGCCCGCTTAATAATTTGTGTCACTTCAGTCATATTAACTTTTTAACAGACCTTATATAATGCTCCATTCCCACGTCAGCTTGTCTTTCTCTTGACCTCCACTCCTTTTGTCAGATTTGCTTCAATGAACAATGAATGTGCGGCTCAGCACTGGCAGTGACAAAGTCACTTTACGTGTCTGCCCAAGGGCGCCGCAACTTTTGTTCTCATGATGTCTAAGTTCAGACGAACCGCACGATACAGTGATGAGTTATGAAGTGCATTGCAAGAGGAGGGAGAGCAGAGAATAGGATGACTCTACCTTTTAAATTCTCTCATCTTACAAAATTTCACCCAGCCACAGACTGAATCACGATCAAATCAGTGTTTCTAGAAAGTAATGGTTGCCTTTTCCAATCAGCGCGGCTTAATTTGTCTTTTGTGTGCTGAATTCTTTTGATACGTGATACTAAATGACTGTGATTTCATCTTTTCATGTCTTCCCACTGAGCTATCTTCAGCTGTCTTTTCTACAGTTTCAAAAGGCTGTTTGTTGGGCTTATTGTTTTTGTTTGTTTGCTTTTTCATCACCTCTGAATCACGGCGCTTATCTTTTGTTTTTTATTTATTCAGTTATATTTCTCAGTCCATATGGTGTATGTTTTGCCGTCTGTGTAATATCAGGGAGCCGTGGCACTATCTTGAACAGAAGTGGAAAAGTGATTACTGTCAACAACATACTTTGTATTGAAAACAAAATCCATATATGTAATTTCACTACTTATTCAATCAAATAAAAAAGGAGAAATCAGAGGTTTTGATTACCTCATACTCTGCTTCAATGGGATGGGTTTGTGAAACTACCTGAAGCAATGCAAAGGCAAGAATGGCCACTGCAGTGACGTATTGTCACTCAGGATACTTTGTGATATTCAGGAGATTAGGAGTGAAATGTTTCACGTTTAGAGAAAAATGGTCTGTTGATATTTGGTATAAACCAAAACTACGAACTTATTGTCTCACAAAGAACAGCTACAGTGGGTACGGTTACATGATGGCTTATCATTCAGAATGAAATAAATCTGAATGAAATCATTCAAAGTCTTTCCAGGTAGTTTACATGGGAAATATTCATTCCGAATGAGGGTTTACACGGAAGATAAGTTTAATCGCCTTTATTCGGGTCTGCGCAAGGTTTGGGGCAGGGAAGGTTTCTGATTGGATAGGGGGCGGGGCAGATGTTACGTGTTTACGTTTAGCGGAAGAAAACACTGTAGTCCTCGCACCGGATAACAAGTTGCTTGATGACGCCGTTCTTAGGGGAACTGCCCATTGGTTCGACATCCCATTGTTCCGACCATATTAAACCCATTGTTCCGAAGTCCGTTCCGAAATCATCACGATGCCCTGTGGTTAAGGTCTGGTTAGGTTTAGGCACAAAAACCACTTGGTTAGGGTCAGGAAAAGATCATGGTGTGGGTTAAAATGAAAAAGCAAGTGACAAACACATAAGCCGTGAGCCTGCTCTGCCTCAAGCCGGTCGCGGCGCACCATACGCCCGCCGCGAGCCGTTCAGCACCGCGGACAGTCGGACTAATGTGATGTTGAACCAATGGGCTGTCGAACCAATGACATGGACCCGTTCTTAGTGCCTTTTTCAGGCTTGTTTTACTTATATTCTTGAAGCAGCAGTACGACAACAACCTTGTTTCGCTAATGCTTCATCTGTTGAGGAGGAGAAGGGAGGTAGAAGGTCGAAGAGGGGAGACAGAAGACCGTGCTTTGGTGAATGGAAACCGGTGAGTGCAACGAGTCCGACTTCTTGATCTCAGCCCGCTGCTATGCGCGTTATATACGTCATCGCGCCAGAAGGGCAAGGAAACGAGCATGCGCAGAAAGACCAGAATGAACTTAAAGAGGAATGAGCGTATACATGCACACAAAATTCTTTCATTCGGAATGACAAACGGAATAAACCACCCCCTTTAATCGGATTTAATTTTCAATCGGAATGACCGTTTACGTGACCACTTTTAATCGGAATGGCCTTTCATTCTGAATGAAAGTGGAATTAAACTGTCCATGTAAACGCACTGAGTGTGGAACCTTGCGTGAAGTACAGTCTAAACAAAAGACAAAGATACCTTTGTGCACAGTTGCACTCAGGAAGGTTACCATTAGCCTCAGAGACTGGAAGGTTTAACGCCACCCCAGAAGAGAACAGAATTAGTTTGTTGAGTAATTTAGGTAGAGTTGAGAATGAGGTTCACCTCGTGTTTCACTGTCCTGTATATAAAGACACAAGGGATGTACTTTTTAGTAAGATAACCTTTATCTATACTGATTGATGATCATGAAAAATCTGAGTTTTGTTTCAGAAAGGGAATCCTTTTTTTTTTTTTGGTCTGAATTTCTTTGCCAGGCCTACTTTGGATTGTTACTGCAACATTATTGTAATGGTGTCTTGTAAACCTATGAGGGTTGGGCAAGGGTAATTGGTTGTACAGCAAGTAAGAACATATAAAAAGGCACAAGTGAACACAGTTCAGAATTATTCCAGAAATTTTCCAACAGTGCTTCAAATTTATGAATTGGCCAGTTTGTGCCAGAGTTCACTCTGGTGCTCTGAGTGACTATTTACGAATGCACTTTGAACGCTGTGTGTAGTGTTGGCTACACAGCATTTAAAACCCCAGGTTCAGATTAAACGCCACGACCTGCGAGGCTTATCACCAGAGAATGCTAATGACCGGGAGTTGTATCTGGCGATCTGCCAGGTTTTGCAGTTTGTGGGAGTTTGGTTTCTATGTTATCTCTCACAATATTCTGTCAGTCATTGGGGTCATAAGTTGGACATGAAAATGTCTGCTAGTATGGTGATTATTGATTTTTTGTGAACCCCCAGCTTTAAAGTTCAAAGTGCACCTAAGGTTGAAAGTCTCAATCACCCCAAATGTTGCGCCAAGAGATAAATGTCTGTCACAAAATGATCTTGAGTAAACATTAACCTCAACAGAATAGAAACTAACTCCTACCTCCTGAGATAAACATAATGAGCAATGGAAAATTAATTGATTTTTTTTAGTGACCCTCTGAACATTGACAGTAGGACAGTATCAGAAGGACTTGAGGTTTTGTATTAGGCTGACTCCGTAAGGGGAAAGGACTGATGGTTGTAGGTCATGTTTATCAGCAGGCAGAAGTGTGTTTCTGTGGCGAAGCAGCATCAGTCTTTAAAGTAGCAAAGTATTCAGAGGAAGAGACTCGACTAAAGGGAGCCGTGGAGTATGAAGGGCACTGGAATTAGATTCATTATAGCTGCAAATTGTGATGTGTTACCACCTCCCAAACACTGCAGTCAAGGTGAAGCCCCTGCAGGCTTTCTCCGTACTCTGAAGCAAACGGCTTCAGACTCTTAGAATAACTCTTCACACCCATACTGTGTGTTGACATATGCAATATGTATGACCGTGCTTTCCACCCATTTTACACATGAATACATGATTACTCCACAAGTACGACTGGGAAAACACTTGTATAAAGTCAAAGACTGAGGAGATAACTGATGATGTCATTAAGATGTTATCCAGGTGCATCCATGTTTCTGTCAAGTACCCCCAAATTTATGAAAGTGCATCACCAGATCATCGGATTCCCCCTTTAGCTGCACTCAGAGAATTTATTTGGCAGGATTACATATTTTAATTAGCTACACAGAAAATTTCCATTCAATTGAGTTAAGTAATTCTAACATGAACCAAAAAAATGATGCAATTAAATCAAATAAAACTGAAATAATTAGACCATAACAATTCATGTAAATATTAGGCTATAGCTCAGAAAATTAATCCAAATGACTTTAATGAAGTTTTTGAAATTACTAATTATAAATTCTGTGTATTTCAAATATCATAAATTTAGTTTAATGAAGATAATGTGATTACTGTTAATGAATTCAATATATTTGGAATATGTTGAACTTTACTTTATTGACGTTTGTGAAACTATGTTGAACATCAACATATTTCAATTACATAGAATTTATAAATGGTAATTACATGAACGTAATTAAAGCAAATTGGGTAAAATCTATGAGCTATAGTTACATAAACGTCCAAAATCTATCTATAATTTTTTACATGAATGTTTGGGGGTTTTTTTATCTTTTTTATCATTATCATTATTATCATTATTATTATTATTATTTTTATTAATAGTAGCAGTAGTAGTAGTAGAATGGCTTTATTTTATTTTATTAAATTTATTTATTCAGTTTTTATCCGAATGAATTGACCCAATTTGATGGAAATTTTACATGTAATTGAAATATGTAAACCTGACAAAATAGACTAAATAATTTCTTTGAGTGTGTTTTGTCATTAATCAATGATTAATTTTTCCACTTGACACAACTGAAATTATGCACAAGTGGCAAAAATATCCTTTAACAAAAAAAAGCGGCTTACTGCAGATTAAATTTCCATAGCCTCCAATATCGCAAAGCATCAGCAACAAAATCAACAGACAAAAAGCCCACACCAGGGGCGTGGGTTTTGTTTCACCACTGGGGGGGGGACACATATTAAACTTGGGGATTTGAGGCATCCACCGGCAGAAAATTTTAAGCAGCAAACACTTCATTTCCTGGATTCAGGTGAATTTTATGCACCACTTTGTAGCTTTTCCACATCAATTTATAGTATGTCTTTAATTAATCAAAATACAAGTCCTCTGCTGCTGTCATGCTTCTATTGGGAGGGACAAATGCACATGTTCTAAATATATTGGGATACGTGTCCCCCCGTTCTGGTTCCCCAAAATCTTTGCCTATGTGTCCGCCTCTGCTCAACTACACTTAAGAGGAAACTTTTGTACATTTGAATCCAATATATCTATTTGACAGCATTTGTTAGTTACCCTGCAGATTCCAAATATTAATACCCAATATAGATTAATTAATACCTGAAGATATATTGTAAAAAAAAATTAATATATATAAAGTAGTTTATATAGCCTACTTTACCAGATGCAGCAGTAGTGGTTCTTACACCTTAAGGTATCTTACTATATAATGACGAAAACTCTGTCTGTGTGTCTGTTCCATGTTTTTCTCCTCGCTGACTTTGTCAGTCCATGTGAAATTTGGCACAGTGGTAGAGGGTCATGGGAGGATGAGAATGAAGCAATATTACATCAATTGGCCAAAGGGGGGCGCTATAGCAACCGACTGAAATTGCAAACTTTGAATGGGCATATCTCATGCCCCATATGTCGTAGAGACATGAAACTTTGCACAGAGATGCCTCTCCTCATGAGGAACACATTTGCCTCAAGAACCCATAACTTCCGGTTATATAGATTTTCCACCATTTTGGATTTTTTGAAAAACACTTCAAATGGATCTCTTCCTAGGAAGTTTGAGCGATCTGCATGAAACTGGGTGAACATAATCTAGGGACCAATATCTAAAGTTCCCTCTTGGCAAAAGTTGGAAAACTTACTAAAACTGAGCTTCTATAAGGCAATGAATATTGCGGAGGGCGTGGCTCATCACATAAAGGTGTATAACATCTCAAGGGTTTCACCCATCACCACGCAACTTTGTAGGCATATGACCACACATAATCTGAGGGGACCCCTCCATTATTGACCCCATCAAACAAAATGGGGGCGCTAGAGAGCTAATTTCTTATCTAGGCCTAACCGCCACATGGATTTTTACTAAACTTGGTAGATATGTAGAACAGGACACCTCAAGGTGACTGGAGAAATTTAACTCTAATTGGCAACTGGGTGGCGCTATAACAACAGAAAAATGCTTAAAAATGGCTAAAATGTGACCGATTGCTGTGGCTTAGTCATCCCAATGGTTTGGGATGACTAAGTCATGGTATGGTATGCTGTACTCAATGGGTATGGACTAGTCATTTTTAATACTGTTTTTGGGCGCTACTACAGAGTGAGTGTTTTTACTTTTGGTAGCCTTCTTGAGGATAAGTAATACTATATGTGCAATAATCCAGTTGTGCATTGTTAAGATTTATACGTAGGCTTTAATGCATTTGTTTAAAAGCAAAATTCACAAAATTTAATTTCTTGACTAAACCTTAATATGACGAGAAACATGACTATTGTACATTGTTCCAGAGCACAGGTCTTTACAGTCTTAGAATTTTCTGTGTGTTATTTCTATCTTAAGGCAAAGCTAATTTATTTGTGTTGTGCCTTTAAACAACAAGGCAATTTGAAGTGCTTTTTATAAAGTAAAGAGGACATATAAAAGGAAAACAAGGCAATTTAAAAACCTACATATAAAGGACTTTAAAAGAGTGAAACAAAATAAGCTGAATCAAACAGTATAAAACAAATTACAGTGCTGCTATATTGCATTTTGGCTGGAATGAATTTAGTCCCAAAGTAAAACTTAATAAAATGCAGCTGCAAACAGAAAAGTCTTGATTTAAAAGAACTGAGAGTTGGATCAGACTTCAAGTTTTCTGGGAGTTTGTTCCAGATATTCGTTTGTAACAGATGGAAAAGATAAAAACAGAGTTTGAGAAAGACGCACATGTCCGTTTAAGACCAGATATTCACTGCTTGATATATGTGGGCTAATATTCCAAGAGCTGCCAAATACTGAAAACACAAAACTACTGTATTATCCACTAACAGCTTTAATATCATCAGAAGAGTTTAGAGAGAACTGAATGCATTAGTATGGGCTGCTGTTTATTAATTCTGGGGATTATTTGTTTTGGAGTCACCTAGGTGGACGTCTGAGGTGACAGCAGCAGCTGTTAGCAGTTTCAGCGTGGCACAACATACCACGCAACAGTAACAAGTCTGTAGTCACACAAAGGAGTCAGTGAACTATTGTGCGCCGAACAGCAGAACAATTAATTACAGCCAGTGTGGTATGATGTGTAAATGAAATAAATTTCCCATCAAATTATCTGGGGAGATATCAAGCAACTGAACTGCAGAGAGGAGTGCTGAGCATCAGTAGGCAAGGGGAGAAAGTTGGAATAATTGGAACAACGTCGCAGCCATTAAAGAGGGAGTATGCATTAAGAGAGGGGAGCAGGGGCAACTCTGAAAGCTGCATTTTACCTCTGGTATTGTTCATAGTCTATACATCCTCCTACCCTCTTTGATTACTTTAATATTTATAGTGTTAACCTGACTTTAATCAATATTTTCATAATGAAAATGAATCAACTGACGATGTGTCTCAGGGTGCTTTTACATCGTTCATTTGCCCCCTTAGTGCAGTTTGTTTGGGCAGGTAACAACCGGACTGAGACCTTCTTGAAGAGGTGGTCTTGGTCTGGTTACAAACAAACTCTGGTGCGGTTTATTTGTGGTGAGAACGTATTCCGACCTTGATCCAAACCAATTGCAGTCACATTACACATTGTTTGAGCCCGATCCAACTTCGAAGTCGTCGAAATCCGGAGCTTGGGCTGTGACTCGCGGAGTCAGAAACCAACAAAAAAGGGTTGGCATGATACGTGGCTGGTTGTCGTTATAGTTTAATGGCATCCGGAGGCATCTGGGAAACGCAGCGGGACAAGGAAGATAGTTAAGGCAGTAAAGTCTGGGGCAGGCGGAAGGTGGTGGATGGGTCCAACAACCACCGACTTTCATCCAAAGGGAGTGGTGTTCGTGTCTCGTAAGATTCTCAAGCCAAACCCTGTTCGTTTTTCCTGAACCTAACCATATGTGTTTGTTGTTGAAGGAGAAAGAAACATCAGTTTGCAGTTTTATATCGACCTTGTGTGTTGATTTTTAAAGACACTGTATGTAAACGTTACATTTCCTGTAAAAATAGAAGTGTATCTTGAAAGAAGAAAATGAATGTATCAGGCAGAACTTGACACACTGTCCCAGAACATCAACAACCTATGCATTCAGGGTACCTTACATGTCATATGTGGACGTGGAAAGTCCATGACCAAACGTCAATATGTGTCGAGGTCGGGGTGAGAATGTGTTGATTGTTTGGGTTAAACATGAGCATGTTACAGTCCTGGAGGATTATTAATGTGCACCTCCTCCTGTACTGCCTTAATATGCACATTCAGCACATCCAATGCATCAAAACATTGTTTTCTAGTTGGAGCCGCGCCTCGTTTTCAAACTGTATGGTTTGACTAAAATGAACAATGACAGCAATATAGTCCACGATGAGCAGCGCTAACATCAACCTGCGTAGTTGTCCCTCCATTGTGACATTAGAAAGTGTCACATTTATCTTGCAAGTGTACTCTTCCTCAAAGTTTGCTTTACTTCCTGGATTTTTCCCACATGGAAATTCTGACCAATCAAGAGCAGCTTTCTCACACAAGGCATTTGACCTGGTCCGCTTGTAAATGCTGCCGTGAGAACACGAACCAACTCTAGGCAATTATACAACTTTGAAACAGAATTTGTCCCTGATTCAGACCAAAGCAAGACAACTCTAGGTCTGAAAGCACCCTTAGAAAAGTTAAAGTACAAATAGACTAGTTCTTGCTTTAACTTATCATTATGATGTAAATGTTGATTGCGGAGTGTAACAGCTATCGAATAATTACATCATTGGCATGTAGACTGGCACCATATAAGCCTCGCTTTTGTCACTTTCACAACTCAAGGTTAATATGAGTGTTACATTATGGAAATGACAGTTTTGTAAATGTTTATCTTATTGCATGGTATGTTAAATTCCTTTTAGAAAGTTAGCTAGCTAGCATAAATTCCAAACATTAGCTAGTGAACAAAGTCTCTAGGAACAATACCGGGCTTTGAAGCTAACTCTCATAGTGACCAAAAGTGGAATTATGCTGTGATGTGATGCCACTGGGCCCAAAAAACTTTTTCCCATAGACTTAAACTGTGAAAGAGAAGTCTGGAAATCAGTGGATACATTTTTAGAGCGTCAAAAACCCCGCAAAATGACTTGTTTCACTATCAGGATTTGATCCATTTGGTCCGATAACATTTTGAAAGTCTTTGGCAAGCCAGGAGATTTAATTATTTTATCTCCATTCAAATTAGCAGTCACATGTCCCGTCATAAATCTGTAATGTTCTTGCTCTGTGGGCCCCATAATGCTCAAGATGCGGGTTATTTCATACCGCTGAAATAGAGCGATTTTGGCTGCATGTGCCACTGGGCAACTTTTTTAGGAATGAACAGGACCCGCTTTGAATGCCTTATCCAAGGTCTGTTAATAAATCTAAGTAGTACCGCTCATTTTGAGCATATTCCACTTGCGTCTTTGCATCAAGTTAGGATCCATTAATGTTCCCATCATCTGTTGATGGAAAATTTCTAGTGTTACCAGTGTTGACGCTATATATGACCTTGTTCTTATCGTACAAACGTGTGTATTGTATCGATCTTCTCACCTGACTCTTGGTCAGAAAGCAAACAAGCATACTCCTCAAAATGCCTGTCTCACTATGATTGTATGTGCCATCTCAATATCTCATGTGTCACAGGATTGGAAGTACTCTTGACTCCAACTTGAAAATTTTAGGCCATCAATCTCCATTTTATGTGCTCTTTGGAAGTCGCCTGGACATAAAATTTTATACTGTCAAAAAAGAAAATAAATCACATCAAACTACATTTTCATGCCCAAAACTGGAAAGCTGATTGAGACATAAATCCATATTATGCTTAAAAACATTCAAATTTGGTCGTAAAAAAGATATGCTGTTAGACCAACACTGGATCCAGGTTGTCATTTTTCTTCCTACTCAAATGCAGCCAAGCAAGAAGAGAAGCGGGTGTTTCCTCCTGAAGACAGGGCCCCTCGGAGGCTCACGTCCCACAGGGCCTATCTAAGTAGCGTTTTGAGACGAGATGCACCAGGATTTATCCCGAGGGACAAGGTAGCTGGCAGCCCGGTGGACCAACACAAGCACTCTCCCTGGAGCTGTGCAAAACATGCAAGAGCTGTGCAAGAGATGTAAATTGGTTTACTTACAGCGTGGTATATTTACAACATGCTGCTGCTGCAAGAGAACGGACAGGTTGTCACTTATCACACAGGCGTGGCTCAATTTATGGGAGCTTACATTTTTATCTGGGTCCTTACATGTATTTTAATGCTACAGAATTTTGCGGCATGCTCACAAGTGTCAGTGTAAGTATGTATCTTTAGTTAACATGCTGAGGCCTAGTTTTGCAGCCGATGTGAGGGCAGAATAATATTTCTTGTCATGAGGGAATCAATCAAACGCACTCTGCAGTTCCTCAAAGTCACTGTGAGTGGCCTAGATGCAGGCAGGCAGCCCACGAGAATCAATTTACTGCAAATGCAAATAAGAAAATAGGGGTCACTATTTGTAACCTCAAGTAAATAAGGCCAGCGTTGAAGGCACTTGTGCTGTATGTCTTGTGTAGCATCAACTGAGATGGCTGTTCAGCGCCAGAGGAGCATTGATGTGGAGTAGCTGGACAGATATTAATACTTTTCTTCCTTAGCTCGACATGAAGCAGGAAAAGGGTCAAATTAAAGTTTTGATTAAATTCACAAAGAGCTCAATTCAAACTCAAGAGAAGGGCTAATGCCGAAAGTGTTATTACGTTTGTCCAGTGCATATCTATCTGTCTTTTCTCGTGCTATCACTGATTTTCAAAA
Organism: Epinephelus fuscoguttatus; assembly: GCF_011397635.1. NCBI lineage: Eukaryota > Metazoa > Chordata > Actinopteri > Perciformes > Serranidae > Epinephelus > Epinephelus fuscoguttatus. Next base: position 11,906,743 of record NC_064774.1, read on the forward strand.
AGCCCTTTCATTTGCGAACCAGAAAGAGAGGAGCTGCGATTGATTTGGTGACTCGCATTTAGTCCCCGGCGCTAACTTTCCAAGCTATATATCCACTTTGCAACTCACACTTATCATCCCTTTTCAACCCCCTTTAGAAAGTTTTAGCTTTTAAGCTTTGGGGTAAACACTAATTGAAAATAGTTTATTATCATATTAAAGGACAGGAGACACTTTCATGTTGAGGTTTCACAATCTTTGACCTTATCAGCAGCGACAATAAAGTAAAAGCTCTATGACAAGTTGCTTTTCATCTTCGTAACCACCTTTTTCAGTCGAGATCAAGGGCAATAATATTGCTAAGTAAGCTAAGCAACAACGTTTCTCCGGTGTATTGTGGCACAAGAGCTTACAATCAACTCTTTATGAGAGGGAGAGTCCGTTCCATCCACTAATAACCTCCAAATGAGCCGTCTGTCGGTACTCGGTGTCCTTTCAGGTCCCGTCACACCTGTAGTTTGGTAGACTCAGTGCGTGTTTGTGTCACTCTGCAGTTACACCTCCAAAACACATTTAACACACACAAACATTTAACAAATGTAACGTTACATAATTTGGCTCCATTACAACTCACAGGATTCACTGATAAAACAACTGTCTTATACTAAACATGTTTTCAAAAAAATATATAACATGCTAATGTTATTAGCTCAAGCCTATGGCATTTTACATTGTATAAATTAGCCTAGCTGCTAGTGGACTTTTCCTCTTCTCATATGAATCCAGGGACAGCAGCAACATTTAACAAAGGTAGCGTTACAAAATTCAGCTCCGTTACAGCTCACAAGGTTCACTGACAAAACAACTGTCTTATACTAAACACGTTTTCCAAACAAATACAACATGCTAACGTTATTAGCACAAGCCTATGGCACTTTACATTGTATAAATTAGCATAGCAACTAGCAGAGATTTCCTCTGCTCATATGAAGCCAGGATAAATCACACACAAGACTTAAAATACTATTTTTGTGGAGGCTTTATTGTCTTCACAATTTATTGTTTGTTATCTGTGAAATTAAAGTAAATAAAAGCTTTGTTTCCACTGAGGGAAATGGTTTCAGCTTACAGAAATAGACAGGAGGTCTGCGTCACTGCGATGTGTAGTTATATTTCTGGGGAGGTGCACGCCAGGCTAGGGTTCTTAGGGGAGCTTCCCAGTGGGCAGTTACTCTCAGCGAGTCATCAGAACTGTTTGGTCCAAAAATGACTATTGTTACACACTTCATTTGCTTTTGTTAGCACCAAAGAACACATGTCTTCCTTTGTCTCATCTGCTTTCGCTTATCTTAACCAGCAGTGACCACTAACTGTCCATGACTTCTGTTTTGTTGTACTCATGACTCCTGTCTGTATCTCAAATTGCCCCTCTGAGACATCAAACCTTACCTTACCTCACCTCGCCCCCGCACTGGCCTTAGAAGGACTGCAAGCTCATGGGGAGGAGTTTTACAGTTTGATGGCTACAGGTAGAAAAGATCCCCTGTGGCGTTCTGTGAGGCGAGGTGAGGTGAGGTGAGGTGAGGTGACTCATTCTGTGGACGATAAACGAGGCGCTGACTTCCATCTGTGTCACTGGTGATAAGGAAATACAGTGAGTGTTGGGCGGAGCAGTGAGTAACAATAACCCTGCCCACATTTAAGAGTTCTGTTTGAGGTGGAAACGCTAAGCGGACCTAGGGTCTGGGTACCACGCCTGGAGAGTTACATTCGGTTTTCCATTCCGAAAGTGTCTGTTGAAAACATGGCTTTTCTCGTCTTTTGTGTCCTAAGTGATATCTCATGTTTATTTTATTTATTTATTTTATTTATTTAGAGGACAGTGCACATTAATGAACATTGCTGTAAATGTGCTGGTGTTAGCCAAAGGCTAATTTTCAACTGTAGTCCTCCGGCATGATGTTAAAAAGACCTCAGGCCATTAAAAAACACTGTGTTCAAGAACTGAAGAAGTCTCTTGGATGACAGGTGAAAAGTCTTCAAGAAACTTAAGCTAGTCCAGTCGCCTACGATATAGCACTAGGGTTATCATGACCTGAATGACTGAGAATTTGCACCAACATGTTCCTTTGCATCTCTTTGTGGTCATTTTGAGTCTCCTCCTGGTCGGCATTTGTTGATTCAAGTGATAGTTCGCAGGCCAAGCGGGCCCCTGACACTCTGGGCCACTAAGCCTGTGCCAGGTAGGCGTGTTCAGTAATCCATCCACGGACGTAATGCCCCAGAGTTCTGATAAGACAGACCAAACAGCTGAGGTGTGAAAGCCCCGTTAATACCATCTTTCCTCTGCCACCCAGCACATGTATTCTTTTACCTTTAATGACAGTGACATGATCGTCAGTCCCACTGAATCCTCCTGGTCCTCCACACAGATATCCTGATGGTCCACGGCCAGTGATAAGCTGCTTATTCTCCGAGCTAGACAACACAGTGCCCGGAGCTATTCAGTATGCAAACAAACAATTGACATGGCTGCTCGACAAGGTGCCACTGGGGATTCCCCTTCAGCAGGCGCAGCAGGAGCAGGTGTAATGTCAGCCTCGCCCGCGCCTTTAAAAATACACTCACAGACTGATAGACACTACATCTTCCTCCGAAAAAAAAAAAATGACTTCCCCGCAGGCCTGTCAGAGGGCAACAACAGGAAATTTCAGGAGCAAAAAAAAAGAAAATCTAAAAAGCAGGCCAAAAAAACGTGAAAGAGAAATGGAGAGACCTGTTGTTTGTTTTGTGCCGCAGCCTTCACAGATACGGAGCGAAGGAGAACATAATACCAAATGATGCTTGCCTGACGTGCCGTTGTCTGTCTGTCATTGATAAAAGTTGGGGAGCACAGATATTTAAATGTGAAGCCTGGGTGTTTTTCTCCTATCAGGATAACTGTCTGATCGGGATTTGCTGGTTGGAATCACATGAAAACAAATCTGAGGGCTTGTGGTGCTCATGAATTACAGCGACACATTCTTATTTATTTATTTTTCCTTTCGGAGACGCTACAGATCATACCCTAATCCCTCTGTGCTGTCTATGCAAATCACATGTCGCTGGGTTGATATCCATTCTCCTGCTCGGCTCTGGCTGGACACGAAGCTCTCTTGTTGTTTACATCAACTCTGACTCACAGGACTATCGGGTTTATGCAGCCATGTTGTGTGGGAGTGAAGGAGATACAGTAACAAAGCCATCTGAGTAAACTGGCCTGAATCAAACATACTGTATGTGTGCCCTTCATTGCTTTGTGATCCTGACATGCCCGTCACCCCGTGCTCTCCGTGTGTACTCCATGAGGCATAATCAAAGCCAAGAAATGACTTGTAGTAAACGCATAAATGCCAGCGCTCAACTAGTTGCATTATTGTGTGCGTCGCAGCCCATGAATGGTCTTTATATTTGGAAAACCCTCGCCATGTTGTCAGCTCCGATAACCCAGTCTGACGGCTCGAATATATATAAGCTGCGAAGGTTTAAAGGATGAAATGAAGGAACACATCAACAAATCATATTTGACAAGTTTTGTTCTTCCTCCGGAGGGAGAAGGAAAGGGCCTTTAAAGAGAAATGAAATGGATAAAAATACAGATGTTCGTCTCCCTCGGAGGAATTAAGGCTCAGAACTTCCCTCTTTCAAGTCAAACGCAATCTATTTCCACTTTGATATCATTCACTCCAGTTGAGGAAACTCAGAATGTAAACTGACCCGTGTGTCAGTATTATTGTATTATCCTACTCTATGTCTTCCTGAATATAAAACGCTGTGAAAGAGAATGATTGCATTGTAATACATCTCTCTTCTTCTTCTTTTTTTTTTTTCCTCTCACTGTCGTTGGCTCTCGCGCAGCCAGGAGTGGACTTCCTGCTCTATGGGAGTCTTTCACTGCGAGAGACAAACATGATCTCAGCGCCGCAGCAGATGTTTCATCTACAGTTACTGTAAATATGGCATGCGTTTCCAGGATGCAGTAATAAATATTATCAGTGTTATTTGCTCGCTGTAATATGACCTCTTGCAAAGCGATAAACAGAATTTGTTTGTCTCTTTCTTGTTGCCAGGTCTCAGCTTTGTAATATCTCTGTCACATACAGGCCCTGTGATAGTAAATACTGTCTGGTATATAAACACAAACAGGAATTTCAGGATATTTATGGTATTTAAAGGCATTTTTATACAGGCGGGCAGTGTGGTGGTGCCGTGGTGAGCAAGGGGTTTGACTTTCTGCCTTGCTGTACCTTGTAGAAGTGTACTCAAGGGTGTGTTAGTACATAGTGACCTCACTGCTGGGTGTGGCTACAGATCCCAATACGCTATTCAGGAAATCACACCCCATTCTCATTCTGAATTCGTCAAATACCACTGCTTTGTCAGTGATTTCGGCTTTAAACACCAACGCATGATACGCCAGCAAATGGCGCCAGTTTGACACGCCACCAGCAACAACGTCAAATAAGGGGCTAGAGAGGGAAGGTGGATGGGTCCAACAAACCTCCGAGATTCCAGGGGTACAAACTTATCAGGGGTTAAAAAGGTGACCTTGATGAAGTGCACACGTGGACGGCAGGAGGATGGGGGGAGATGCTAAAAATGGGAATCGACACACAAATTGACCTTTTCCACTGTCACTTTCAGCCCTGCCAGGTCAAGCAATGTCGCGTCGATTCATATTTTCATGATCAGTTTAGATGCATCCTGCTATGCCGAGCTGCACCAGAGATGGACCTTCTTCGGGGTAGGTCCAAAGGCCGGGCCGCCCACCCTTAAGGAGGTAGCAATGACGTCTCGCCAACCGCAGCCAACCCCAGACGACCCACTTCTTGCTGATAATACTTACATAATTAGACCTGCTCTTAGTTATGCATGATTTTAAATTCAGGACTTTTGCCTGTCGTGGAGACTAGATCAGTCGCCCTCCTCTACTGCAGTAAAGAATTTAAAGATTGCCTGTTTGTCGCATTCCTGTGGTAAACGCTGCATCTCATTGTACTGACGTTCATGTCAATCTCTCCTCATCCCTTACCTGAGAAGCACCGCTTCTTCTTAATTTTACTTTTGACTTAACTTCCGCTGTGCTAATCTACTTCAGCAATGTGCCACCGCAGACTTGCGCTCTCTTTGCAGTAAGCACGAAATTCTTCTCCATGGTACCCGACCAGCATCACTGATAATCGAGATGAGCATTGCACCAGATGAAGCAAGCTTAATGGTAGTGCCGGCAGACAACAAGGGTCAATCAAAGCATTGCGATACAATTGTTGATGGTCATAAGTTGCAGTACGCCACCGGGCATGGATAGTCGATGCAAAACGACTTGTTTTGATGTTTTGTAGTGACGGCAGTTTGTAGCGAAGTTGGCTTTATTCAGCAAACTGCCATCATTTACCTCATTTACCAATAACCCAGTGACCTTGTTCCACGTAGCAACACAGTAGGCTTTTTACTCTTCACTAACGCCCTACCAAGTATTTCGTAGTTATTTAAACATAAATAATATAAATACAAGGAGGTGGGGAACAAATGTGGCATTGAGAAAAGTCTCTCAAAATAAAGAAAAGTAGTCCTCTGAAAAAGCTCCTTTTTCAAACAACAAAAACCTATTTATTCATTTATTGACCTATATTGACTCATTTATACATTTATGTTTGCATTTATTTACACATTAATTTACTCATTTGTTTATTTCAGGATTTTTGCTAGGTATTTAGACATATAGACAGTTCTTAAAACTAAGTTTGGTGAAGAATAAAAGCCAAAGAGATGAAAACTACAGAATAAGGATGTGGAAATGTATTTCATATATTTTCTATATGTCACTGAAGGCACGACAGTTACATTGCCAATGCATAATAGGTTAAAAACATACAACATTTTCCTGATTTATGGTGACTTTAGGTGTAAACCACGCCCACCTCTGGTCTTCTATCTGAATACAGAGACAGAATTTTTTTTGTGTGTGTTGAACAGATGCAGATAATGACTTCTCTGTACACCTGTAAAGGTGCAACAGCAAGTGAAAACTGCTTTTCAGCTTGGTGTTAAGTTATTCTTATGTGATATAACAATCACATATACGGAAAAACTGCCAGAAAGTTGAAGCTAAGTTCATAAAGTGTTTGAGTGAAAAGAGATGAAATATAGTATCTTGACAATGATTCAGATTTTTCTTCTTGAATCTCAGTAATAGTCTTGCTGAAAACAAAAGTCATCAGTAGGACTCTATAAATATACTTTCAGTCCATGTTTTTGACAATTCAGACTGCTGCACACAGTAAAAATCACACGTCAAGGTTGTATCTGTAGTTTTTTATCACTGGTTGTCAAAAAAACTGTCAGACACTGTCATATAATTACGCCTCAAAAGATGAACTCAAGAGGAAGTAAACCCTTTCACCAATTCAAGTTTTAATTAAAGTAAAAGAGTTGTCTTGATACAAAATTCTGTTTATTCAAACAACAATTAAAACTTTGCTTGTTTACTGTCCAAAAGACTGTGATGGAGGAGGTTAGCAGATGGCAGAACACTCCTCGCTACCTGTATGATTGCATAATGGTATTTTACAGTATGGTGTCGAGGCTCTAGCCAAGCATAAACAAAGCTGTTGTTGCATGAGAAAAGGTTTCACGGAGCCACATGGTTGCTTCTGATACTGGGCCGACACTGAGCTGCTTCACTGAGCAGTAGCTCTGATTCTCAGATTGCTGCAAGACAAACAACCCAAAAGTCAGTGGGATCACCAGACAGAGAAGGAGGGAAATATAGGGAAAGTGAAATAAAGAGTGAGAAAACCCAGGGAGCGACTTCTAAAGCTTTGACTTGTATCTCAGACTGTTACAGTTAAATGCTCAGTGTTTTGGGACAAGTTAACTCCATGAACACCGTTCCAGACTCTAAAGGAAAGTTAACCTTTTTAGGAAGTACACAACTTTGCCCTCTTCATGAGAGTTACATTCAAAGATGAATAACCTACCACTCTTGACTTTGTACGGTAATATATAAAGCTGCAGGTTAGCTTAAATTAGCATAATGAGAGGAAGCATATAAGTATACATAACTACATAAATGGCAATATACCATGTTAATTAGTGAGCTTAAGTGGTGCTGTTTGGTAAATTGTATTACCTTTGGACAAACCCATGCTAGCTGTTTCCTGGTTTCAGGCTTAATGATAAGCTAACCAGCTGCTAGCTGTGGAATTCATATTTACCGTAAAGACACAACAGAGGTATCTTATAACTCTCAGTATAGTTAATAAAATGATTTCCCAGAATATCAAACTATTCCTTTAATAGGGGTAGAATTTTGTTAACTTATCGGACAGAGCTACTGCTAGCTGTTACACCATTTCCAATCTTTAAGCTAAGCTAACCAGCAGCTAGCTGTAGCTTCATATTTACTGTAAAGCCTCAAGAGTGGTATCTTCTTCTTCTAGGTATAGATATTAAAATCATCTGCCAAGATATTAAACAATTCCTTTAAAGGGATAAGATTTTGTTACCTTTGGACAGAGCTGAGCTAGCTATGTCCCCCATTTCCAGTTGTTGAGTTAAGCGAACTAGCTGCTAGTTGTAGCCTAGCCTAGTATATAGGCTTGCATACAGAGACCTGAGTGGTTGACCAAGACCAACTTGCTATTTCCCCCTATTTCCAGTCTTTGAGCTAAGCTAACTAGGTGCTAGCAGTAGGTTCATATTTACTGTTTAAGACACACGAGTGGCATCTTCTAACTCTAGGTATAGTGAATAGAATAATTTCCCAAAATATCAAACTGTTCTTTGAAAGGAATAGGGTTATCTTACCGCACAGAGCTACGCTAGCTATGTCCCCCGTTTCCAGTTGTTGAGTTAAGCTAACCAGCTGCTAGTTTAGCCTCACATGGGCTAGCAAACAGAGACCTGAGTGGTCAATGGAGACATGCTAGCTGTTTCCCCCCATTTCCAGTCTTTAAGCTAAGCTAACCAGCAGCTAGCTGTAGCTTCATATTTACCATAAAGACACAAGAGTAGAATCTTCTAACACTTGGTATAGTGAATAAAATCAATTCCCCAGATATCACGCAGTTCATTTAAAGGCTCAGAATTTTGTTTCCTCTGGACAGAGCTAAGCTAGCTGTTTCCCCGTTTCCAGTATTTAAGTGAAGCTAACCAGCTGCTAGCAGTAGCTTTATATCTTTTCGTAAAGACACACAACTGGTACCTTATAACTCTAGGTATAGTGAATAAAATAATTTACCAAAATCACATGATACCTTGTTATCCTACAGGACAGAGCTAAGCTAGTTATGTCCCCGGTTTCCAGTCGTTAAGTTAAGCTAACTCTGTTAGCTAACGCTGTTAGTTGTAGCCTTATAGGCTAGTGTACAGAGACATGAGTGGCAGACGGTAGTCTCAGGTCTGGCTGGGCCGACTCAAAATATTGCTGGGGGGAAACAGGTTTTGGTGTAACACGCCCACAAAAATATTGCCTACAGGATGCAAACCATGGCAGAAAAATGGCTACATCCCTGCAAGATCAAACACCGCAAAAGTTAGTAAAGGACGTATTGAAAATGGTTGAAAACTGCTACACAGCCGGAGGTGGTAGGGCGGGACTTCAGCGGGTGGCTCGTTCCGCCCAGTGAGAGGCTGATCTATGCAGCGAACTTCCGCCCCCTCAGACTAGGTAGTCGGAGACAAGCTTGCAGTTTCCCCACGTTCCCAGTCTTGAGCTAAGCTGTGTATTTGGTTAATCTTAGTTCTGTTGTTTGATGATGTCGTTTAATACCCACTGATTTGAACTTTGTTTTTGTAAAGGCCTATTTATTTGGGGAATTTTTGTTTGAGGATTTTTGTTTTTGTTTAACGCGATAGTCAAGACAATCAGGTTACAGCGTTATCCTGCAACTCTCCATACATCCTGCAATCAATTTTTAAACCAGCCAAAGCACCTGGATCATCAAACAGTGAGAACAATGAAACCAAAGACAGCAAGCTTATCATATCTTTCATTGTGGCGTCTCTCGGTGGCTATTTTTGAACTCATTTGGAAGTCGTAATATTAACATAGTAAGCTTGGGAATGTTTTTTCCAAGTCTTTGGAATAGCAGTCATTGGCTAGCAGTAATAGTTGTGGTAATAATAATATAGTCAATTCAATTTCCTGTCATTGTCACTTACTAGCACCATGTTTGGCACATCTGTTTGAGTATGAATCGAGTGCAGCTTTTTGCCTAATGAAAAATGGTCCAGGTATTTATATGGTATCTCTGAAAAGGTGTAAAAAATGATTTACTACCTGCAGCAGGAGAGTACTTCCTGTTTGAATATGAATATTACAACACCAGAGGCCTCTGTCTTTGTCACATTCTGAATCTATCAAGTCTACATCAGGCTTGTAAGTGCGTTCTGTTATCAATGTTTAATGTATAATATCTAACGCAGGAGTCATATATGCTCCATCTGAATCTTTACAGCTAAATATTTTAACCAAACAACAGAAGAAGAACAATCACATTCCCTCCCACGTTTTATAGCTGTGATCCACATCATGTCTGGCCTGATAACAGCAGATGTGTTAGTGATTTTATGACTTGATTGCCTTGTGCAACGTCGGAGTTGTCAGGCATTTGTGGATAAAAATGAACATGTTTTCCTTTCCCGTGCATCTCTGATTTGCTGTAAATGCAACTGATGTTTATTTCTTTGGAAATGAGTTATTGGCATATTCTCAAATCCGAGCTTTTCCAATCCCCCGTCCACAGCTCTGCTCGACAGCTCAGCGATCAATCACTGGCAGCTCTCCTCCTTCCTCTCCTGCTCTATCCCCTATACGGTGTGTGAGTCAGCCCAGATTTTCAAGAATTAGAAACTCATATTATCTGGGCTGTCGACACAAAAAAGTGTTTACTTTGCCTTCGCTGCTTATTTGTAAAAAAAAAAACCTTGAGAATGTGGTCAAATAAATATAGAGAAGCTCTCTGTAAAAGGCTGTGTTTGCAGTTTTAAATATGTGTCTTTGAATCATAATGAGTCATGAGGAGAGATCGACGAGCTGATAGTTTAATTTACATTTGGATTGTTTATTACTTCATATGCATGGCGTAAAAAATAGTATTGGATGCCTGCTCTTAGCAGTGGTGAAAAGAAGTGATGAAAAATGATGCAAGGATTGAGATGATTTTCCTTGATTCTACAGACCATTGGGGATTTCTCTCGGCAGACTGGTGCGGAGCTCGGCTTAAATCTAATAGAAAAGTCCTCTGTCTAATGCCCCTTTGGTCCGAAACTGCTGAATAGGAGTGAAAATCATCTGTAAGACTGCGTCTCCCTCACCCACTTCCCACTTTTATGCCTTCAAAATGGTCAGCGTTTTACTTCAAGTGTGTCAAATCTGAATGAGGACATTATTCCTCTTTTTTGAGCCCTACTTTCTTTCCGAGGGCGACTGCAGCGGCTTAAATGCCTCATTAGGCATCGGGGGAAATTTCTCAAAGGATAACAATCATATCCGCCAGTTGGGATTGGTCGGACACCTCGAATGAGATTTATAACTGCCCGCACTTGTCCAAGCGCTGGTAATGAAGTCACTGATGATGCCCGTGAAACAAGAAAGGGTGGCTCGTGATCAAGGAAACAGGAATTCCAGCAAGACTAGACCATCATTATTCCAGTTATCAGCAGTATGGACATGTAAAAAAGAGACAAAATAACATGCTGTTGTTAGGCCCCTAAAAACAGGGAGGAATCCTCAGACTGGGTGTTTCCTCAGTGGGAACTTTATTGGAATGATTTTGACGTACATTTAATTTTCTCAACTGTTAAACTTATCACACTTTAATTTCAATTGCATTGTGATTAAAAACAACACAATAAGCTAATCATGGTGACTTTACATTGTCCAGTGGCAGCCCACAAAAATTTAGATTGGTTTCTTATTTTACAGTCGATATTGCTTAGTATCTGATGTGCGTAGAGTGAAACTGCTACACATTTTGAGTCTCACAACAGTCCTGTTGAAGTGTCTTATTGATCTATGCCGATTCATTAATCTTCAAATAGGTTGGTTGTCCTTTTTCTTTTGACAAATATCCTGAGACCCGACCTTTTGTTTGGGACGCATGTTTAATTGCTCCTAGCTCTTTGGGATTAGTAGGACCCAAGAAGTATGAAAAAATTAAACACTGTCAACAATAATTAAGTCCTAATGTCCTCAAATGAGACAATAAAAAAGTCCCAATGTCCTCAAATGAGACGATAATAAAGTCCCAGTGTCCTCAAATGAGACGATAATAAAGCCCCAGTGTCCTCAAATGAGACGATAATAAAGTCCCAGTGTCCTCAAATGAGACGATAATAAAGCCCCAATGTCCTCAAACGAGACAGTAATAAAGTCCCAATGCCCTCAACGAGACAATAAAGTCCCATTGTCCTCAAACGAGATAGTAATACAGTCCCAATGCCCTCAAATGAGACAATAAAGTCCCATTGTCCTCAAACGAGACGATAATAAAGCCCCACTGTCCTCAAACGAGACGATAATAAAGTCCCAATGTCCTCAAACAAGTACTTCCTAATTAACAGCATCTTAGCTTGTTGCTGTTGCTAGAATTGGTCATTTGTTGCCATTAACAAACTACAAACTTTATCATAACTAAACAAGTTTCAACCATAAAATGTGATCAGGTTTTGGATCTTGTCCACTTTTGTGTCGGGATCAGCTGCAGACTAACTTGGCAGAGCAGAGATGGCTGCCATCTTGTTTTAGAGTGTTGTGCTCTATTCTGACCCACAATCCTTTGCGCAGTTGATGATACATAACAACTGAGCTGCAAACAGATGACAGCTTGATGGCTGATTTGACAGCTGTCAGAAGTTGCTATGACAAAGGAGAGCGCGTTCAAATAACTGATGACCAGCAAATAGTAATAATATGAATATTGATTGTTTAAGTGAACAAAATAATCATAAATATCACAGACAATGAAAAGACTTAACTACAAAAAAACAATGAGAGAGAGCTGAGAGAGTAATTTCACTGTTGCAAATATTATGTTAGAATCTACAATCTGTACAGTCATAACTTTAAAACTGAACTACATACATCACAAAGTCACAACAGCAGAGCTCTTGGGGTTGATCTCCGTCTCTGGCGAACTCCATACATGGCGGTTGTTTTATTTCTACGGTAAAGGATATAAAAGCAAGGGGTCAAAGTTCAGGGCATGATATTATGAGAATTAAAATGTAAGAATGCTTATATAAGTGTAAGTAAAAAGAAAAAGTATGCAATTAGGAACAAACGCACAATAACAACTTCTGGTAAGGCCTCACCCACTCTTGGGTTCAATCAATCAATTAATCAAACCATTGTTTACTCAGGGAAAATTGACTGAGCATTACGATGTTTTACAGCAGCGCCCTGAGTTCACATTCAATAAGCTAGAAGGATACAAATATATAATATCAATCTCAATTAAGTGATAATTAAAAGTCCATAACACAAATAAGTAGCAGCAATGTCTATCAAGTTTTATAAACATCAGTATAAAACCGTAAAAAGAAGAAAAAATTAAATAATAGCAAAAGAGTCTGCTGTAAAGGACAACAATAAAAACAGTAATATGTAGGCAATCATGTCTGTCAATTAACCAAAACAGGAACACTGTAAAACAATAATATCATGTAGCATAGACTTGGAATTATCTACCGATACATACCTGTCGACCTAGTTTAAATCCCACCCACTTCTGGATTAACCTCCCTCCTTCCAAGTAGGGATACAGATGATTTTGTTCAGAAGTTACTGGTGGGTCGGGGTCCAAAAGTGGTTGGCAAGTCCATTCTGAATGGACCGCAAGTGACCCCCAGTTGGTCAAGTTTGTATGGAACAAACTTTATTTTGAAGTCCGGTGAATTTCCAGGACAGAGCCTTTATTTGTGTGAGTGACTAACAGACAGCTACTTGACAGAGACAGCAAACTAGCTCGACGACATGGCCAAACGCAAGTTTATACGCTGAATATTTTACATCTACATCCCAACCCTCACCTATGGTCATGAGCTCTGGGTAGTGACCGAAAGCATGAGGTCGCGGATAGAAGCGGCCGAAATGACTTTCCTTCGTGGGGTGTCTGGGCTCAGCCTTAGAGATAGGGTAAGGAGCTCTGACATCCGGAGGGAGCTCGGAGTAGAGCCGCTGCTCCTTCACGTCAAAAGGGGTCAGTTGAGGCGGTTCGGGCATCAGATCAGGATGTCTGTGGTGTCCCGGGTTGCTGGGGAGAGGGACGTCTAGGGTGCTTTGCCCCGCGACCTGGCCCCGGATAAGCGGATGAAAATGGATGGATGGATGGATGGATATTAAACTGTGTGGACCTTGACCTGATGACTAAGGAGAAATCTGGACCCTGTGGCTGGACCAGTTGGGAACCACTGATTAAAATGGTTAAACAGATGCAGATACAGACAATGGTGTACTCACTCATCCATCGTAATTCCAGTTTGGTTTTAAGCATTTTGATGATTATCAGAATAATATTGTGAATCATAATTATTTCGGCCAGGCAAACTGTCATATGACATTTTCACATCGGCCCATGCCTTTGTTGTATGAAGAGATATCATCATTTATTTAGGATTTTCCATTCTCCACACCTCTGTTGTATCTTAAAAAATTAAAGGTCAATATAATTTACTGTAGTTTTGCCTGTAATGAAAAACCTCTCACTGTTCAGAGGTGTACTATCATTCCTTATTGGACAGTGGCCTTTGATAATAGCCTATACTTTATTGCAAAGGCCACAGGTTCATTGTGTCAAACCTATTTACTGCCCTCATCATGTAAAATAGCAATTTAACAGCCATGGCTCTGCATCAGTGATACTACTGTAAGATATCACTTCCTATAAATAAAGTAGGCAAACTAAGTTGGTATGATTCTGTCTGTGCTGCTGACATTTCGGCCTCGGATACCTCAGTGGAATTTTGGGTAATATTTAGCGGGGCGTTTGATGGGAAGCAGCTCGCCAATTGTCAACAAAACAAAACCAGGAAATAAATTAGACGATGAGGGGTGAGGGGCGATGCAGGCTTGGGAGAGAAGACTGAGTGAAGATCTGCCAGTACGCCTTTGGAGGGCATGGCAAGGACGGAGAGGCGGGCGCCAGCGGTGAGGGCGATCCTCAAACAAACGCCTTCACCGGTGAGGGGATTAAGCCTTGGGCTTTGAAAGTTAGAGTGGGATTGAACTGTGCAGCCCTGTTGAAAATACAGCAGCTTCTTTTTTCTCCCTTGAATGTTCCAGATGCCTCAGATTGGATCTGGTGTATGTTGGTGGGAAAAAAAAAAATCCACTCCCTTTTCATTGAAGTTGTGTGCAGGCAACATTTCCAGCATCTATTGAGGTGCAAATATTTGTATCAAGTATCAAGCTGGAGAATCTCCCTGACCGTGTCACAACATCGTACAGTATGGAAGACTCGAGGGCTTCAATTGATCACACCAGCTGAGCACTGAAAGTACAAGTATCCCATAACCAAACCCTAAGAAACGGGCAGATATGAGACTCCGCAGTGAGCAAGCAGGGGGTAAAATATTCCATACATTTTGCGCAGATCATCCGAAAAGATCATGGATATATTGGATCGCCTTGTTTTCAAGATACACCTCTCAACACAAAGATTAACACAAGCTGTGCTTCGGCGCTATCTCCTATTTCTCACTTTTTTCGCTCGGCACTGAACAGACCTTGCTACAGTGCAATGTTGTGGGGAAAATTGAATGAACAACCCTCCCTGGGAGACTAATAATATCATGGATCCTGAGTGCTTGCTCTCTGTGATGAGGCCTAACAGAAGGCTTGACAGGAGAAAATGATGTGTTGTTCTCTGCTGGGATAACAGTCCAGGTCCCCCTCAGACGATTGCAGCTGAGATATGAAGTGTACATAAACCACAGGTTTTTTGGATCCTCAAGGGTCCGCAGGGGGAAGAGAAAACTCGTAGAGCAAGGGAAATGAGTGACACCGAGGAGCGAATGGGGCTGCTGAGAGACCCTCAAGTACCATGTGTGCATGTGTGCGCTCTGTCACTCTCTATTCACATACAAATAGAAAAAGCACTCACTTCAAAGAGTCTAGAAATTCAAGACACACTTGAAATGAAGTATAGCAAATTACTTCATAAGTTGAATCCTCAACACTTCTATGAATATTTCATCACTGAGCAAATTTTCCTCTTGCAGGAAGGGCTGGGGGTGGGCGACACTGATGGCAGCAACGGTCAAAATCACTTATTACCGATACATTTTTCTTTTATGTTAGATATGTACATAATACTTAAAGCCCAAGGGAGCCTGATTTGTCACAGCTGCTGCATGTGTAAGGAGCAACTTCAAAATAATTTACTATTGAGAGTATGTCTAATTATATTAATTATAAATATTATTAAGAATCGTGTGAAGTAGAAAACATCTACTCAGGATATATCTGATTTGTGCTTTTTATTACATCGGCAACATACAAGCATTGCATTAAAAAGCCATGAGCAGCTCCCAAACTCCCCGACAAGCAAACTCGGACTGTCCTACTGAGACCACTGACTACAATAACAAACAAGAAGTAACAGGTTCACAGAAGTGGTGCTGCCTCTGTAAAAAT
Source organism: Epinephelus fuscoguttatus (assembly GCF_011397635.1). Classification (NCBI taxonomy): domain Eukaryota; kingdom Metazoa; phylum Chordata; class Actinopteri; order Perciformes; family Serranidae; genus Epinephelus; species Epinephelus fuscoguttatus. Next base: position 11,922,401 of record NC_064774.1, read on the forward strand.
ATTTTACGAACTGATGAGAGCTAAGACATTTAGCTAAAACACACACACACACATATATTAAGTTAGCAACAACAAGAACTAAATCACCAAACCAAGGTAACAGACTGTTCTCCTTCTAAAAACAGCCATATTTATATTTATTGTTAGGCGGCGACCTCTAGTGGCCATATTGATTATGACGAGAACAAAGTCAGGTGACGTTTTATAAAGAGAAATAAAGGTTGCGTAGTGGAGGAGGAATGAAACAAACACATGACTTAAATGCAGCGGACCAGGTTTCCTGTCCCGTGTGTAAGTCCATTTTGACTTATTTTAAATGGCATATGTAAATTAACTTATACAACGTACTCTCATACAACATTTCATATGATATCCTGTGAATTAGCGCCACTCAAACAATGTTACTAACTTAACATAAAGGCACGTACTTGACATAACGTTATGGAGGTTAGGTTTAGGAAAAGAGATATGGTGACAACTTATAATCAGTCAAAGTTCACACATTTCCGAACACCAGTCTCCTATAGGAAAGTCCCATGTTTAGGAAAAGAAATTTGACTTATGTACTTTTACTCGCTGCAAACAAACCTACGAACTTTACATTAAGTATGTAACTTAATGTTAAATTTGTGACTTTACATTAAGTAAGCAATGTGACAATGCCTGACCACGTTTCTTTTCCTAACAGTGACTTACGTAACTTTACTTGTCTAAAATAAACCTATGTAAATTTACATAAAATATGTAACTTTATGTTAACTGTGCAGTGTAATGATGCCCGACCAAATTCCTTTTCCTAAACCTGATGTAACTTTTCTTGACTTAACCCTACCCTACATAACTTTACATTAAGTACTTATCTTTATGGTAATTACGTAATGTGTCAATACACAATCATGTTTTTTTTCCCTAAATCCACAGGTCTGTCACTCAGCGTCATTCGCCACCCTATCCTGCTTCAGTAGAGGAACGCTTCCATCTTTCCTCCCATCAGTGCATTGGTCGGGTGATCTTAGCCTTTCCAAATAGGTGGGTGATACACGTATAACTGCCTCACAATTACATAGGATATGTAAGAATTATGTTGCTTACTTTTCATAGAAAAATGTATGAGTGGTGCATGAGAACAGCCAACAACAGACACAAAACAACCACAAAGAGACACAAAAGTACAATAAAGAGACACAAAACAACCACAGGAGACACTAAATTACAACAAAAAGACATAAAACAACCACAAAGGGACACACAACTACAGCAAAGAGACACAAAATTTCAAAAAAGAGACACCAAACAACCACAAGGAGACACAAAATTACAACAAAAAGACACAAAACAATCACAAAGAGACACAAAGTTACAACAAAGAGACAAGTACTTTAATAAGGAAATTACTTAAAATGCCTGTTCCTAGTGTACAGTGGCACTTTCTCCTGCTAAAAATCACCAATAAAAGCTTCTAAATGCAATCGCACATGTTCTGGCAAGAATATGATCTGAAATCGGGGAGAAAATAAAAACAGGGACAGAGTTTACATGTTGCCCTGACTTTAGCATGTAGCTACATGTAGCAGTGTAGGTCATTTAAACAGCTGAACTAGCATGCCTGGAGCAGATGTAAGTATAAAGAAAACCATCAAGAGCTGACGTCAGCTTCTCTCTAAGGTGCAAAAAGCACTGGAAACAGGATTCAGAAAAGTCTGATGCTTGGGATTCGTGCTCACAGGGATTATTTTTTGATGTTTACCTCATTATTTGAAACTTTGGCCACTTTTGATACAGATATTCAACACTGTAACATTGTTTAAGGTATAAGACAGAAAATTAGGAAAAGCATCATAGGCCCCCTTCAATTCCATACATACGTTGGAGTCACAATGGCTCTCAAAGACCACCATATACAGCTAATAAAGAGTTAGAAACTAACTGTACACCTGCACCTGTAACTGCCCACTGATGAATAAAATAGGTAGAGTGAACACCATCAAACTTTTAGCGAGCCAAATATCCAGATATTTTTCTCAGGAGTTGGCACGACAAACCAAGTATAAACCAAGCAGCTGCCGGGCTGGCAGCTGGTAAAAAACAAGTCCAATGTAATGCCCGTGTTGTTCTGTGTCTACTAAATGTGTAAGCAGGCAGTTGTGTGCTAACATGCGAGCCATAAACTTGATGAATGATATATATCAAGGTGTGCTGCTGTGAGCTTGTTTTGGTCTCTGTCTGCTCCCCGGTTGTCAAAAGTCACCAACAGCAACTTCAGTATATTTTTAATGGAGTCATATGTTTTAAAAATCACCACCGGAATAAAAAACCTTGTCATTAATTATTCAAACCACTGTAGGTGTTAAAACGACACCACAACTGCGTGGCCTACCTTTCGTCTCAGATTTCATTAAGCGATTTTGATGGATAGTTTAAAAGATATTGCCAGAACGCCCCCGTGTTTTTCAGTTTGAAAATGAAAGCAAAGACGGATGACAGCTCAGCTAGTGATGTTTGTTTAGTCAGGTGTAGCAAAGGTTCAAGCATGCTGAGAAATAGATTTTCTCCTCATAGATTACTGCAGTCGCTTTTAAAGAGGACCTATTATGCTTATTTTCAGGCCCATGCTTGTATTTAATGTTTAGTCGCTGTAATGGTCAGAAAACCACTTTATTTTCCTCAGACTGTCTGTGCTGAAACACCTTTATTTACCCTCTGTCTGAAACACTCTGATTTAGTGCCTGTCTCTTCAAATCCCACTCCCAAAAAAGCCCAGTGTGCTCTGATTGGTGAGTGTTTACAGGTCTTCCGTGGCACTTTCAGCTATTAAAAATCAGTAATACATATTCCAGCAGGAGTCTGATCCAACAGAAATTAACAACACCAGCAACCAAGACTACATGTTTCCCTGACGTTAGCATGTATTTATGTTAGCCGTGTACTAGCAGCTGGGGAATATCCGTAACGGAGAATAGCGGCATTTTTTACCGGGGAATGTCTGTAATGAAAAATGAAAATAAAATAAAATCACAAATAAAAACTACAAAACAAAACTGGACAAATTCTGTAAGATCTGAAGTTTAGAGAGAATTTTACAACACTGGCAACCAAGTTTGCATGTTGCCCTAATGTTAGCATGTAGCTACATGTTTGTTAGCACTGTACTTGCAGCCGGGGAATGACTGTAATGAGAATAGCAGCACTTTCTACCCTCACCAATAAAATCTTCTAAACACAATCCGACGTGTTCCAGTGGTAATACAATACAAAATCGTGAAGAAACATCAGCGGCCAAGATTACATATGACGTTAGCATGTAGCTATATGTAGCAGTATACTAGCAGCGGGGTAATGACTGGCGAAAAGTGGCACTTTTTTACCGTGAAAAATACCGATCATAGCATCTAAATACAACTGGACATATTCCAGCAGGAATCTGATCTGACATAGTGGAGTAGTTTACAACATCAGGAACTAAGTTTACACGTTTCCCTGACTTAAGCATGTAGCTACATGTAGCCTATGTTAGCAGTGTACTAACAGCAGAGGAATGGCCATAACAGAGAATAGCGAAATCTGGGAGAAATTAATAACATCAGCAAGCAAGATTTCATATTTCCCTGATGTTAGCATTTTCATATATGTTAGCAGTGTACTTGCCCCCCTATGGAATGACTGTAACGGAGAATAGCGGCACTTTCTAAAGAAATATCAATAAATGCTGCTTAACACAATTGCACATGCTCCAGCAAGAATATGATCCGAAATCAGAGGGAAATTCACAACATTGGCTACCAAGTTTACCTGTTTCCCTGATGTTAGCATGTAGCTAAATTTAGCAGTATAGGCTACGTAATCTAAACATGGGCAAAAAAGCGCCAGTGCCTGGAACAGATGGACCATATAAAGAAATCTGGCATATTATGATGTCACACTGTAGCCAGAATAGGAAGTGTTCAGAACAGTAGAAACCTAAAAATTTTGTTCACAGGGATTACTTCTACCAAAGTTTAACTCGTTATTTAAAACTTTGGCCACGACTGACAGCATTATATATGGGACACAATAAGGCAAAGCATTATAGGTCCCCTTTAAAGTAGTCAAGTGAACACTACTGGATGTACTGTGGGTAAAAACTAAGTTTAATGCTTTCCGCTATGCTGTTTTCTATAATTCTCATTACCTCCACAACCTTTCCTACCTCCTGACCTATTTTCTAGCTTCTGATAATCACAGCTGAATTCAGAGTGAAAAGGGGAAGCTCTGTCTGTGCCAAATATGTGCAAATTAAACAGTTAAGGTCTCCAGAGAGCTCTCTTTAGATCTGTTTAAGCTCTTTACTTACACTTCTTCTCACAGGTAAGAGGTGAATTCTGGGTTTGCCGATGTACAGACTGTGTCAATCTAGTTTTCTTGATTTTAGTGTAAATACAGTAGTCATATCTACAGATATGCCAATAATACAACCAAAACATATCACCTGGCATTTGCCTCACACAAAAACATATGTTCCAGCGCTTTATTTGCTTTTAATGTTCTATTAAGAAACATTTTAGGACGAGCAAGGGCAAGAAAATCAAAAGTTTGAGCTCTGGCTTATCGGCGTATACAAATCTCCCAACTTGTAAATTGGACGACATGGGAAAACCCTTGGCAATACATTAGAAGAGTGTTCAAAGCCAAGGCATCCCATCGATTTGACCTGTGTGGGCCCTGCAAGTGTGAGCCATTAGTATATTCTCAGATGCTGTTTTCAGATTTGTTTGTGCAAACGAGGTCCCAAGATGATTGCGTGGTAAACAGATCCAGGATTTTTACAGCTATCAATCTACGAGATAGCAGGGACACCATAACCTGTCCTTGGGCATTCATGCTTTTCTTACATGCTGCTGTAATAGTCCTCATTTTCCCTCAGTCATTTTTCTGAGTAAAATGTTCCAAACATTTGCAGTGCATTTTCTTCTTCTCTTCTGCAATTAAATTTCCAACAGACTTGTTCGAGAGTGTTTCAAAAGGCTTTTTGTTACACACATAAGAGCGGCTTTACCAGCCATTTTGTCAGAAGTGAGCTGCATATTTATTTTACAATAGGCAGGTGATGAGTGCATCTTCTTCTTGAGGGATTCGTGTTAACGTTAGATGTGCTGATACATTGGGTTGACTGTTGGCTTTCATTTCTTACAGGAAAAGGAACAAGACATAAGTATTCATAGGAATATTGTACAATATTCAAAGATTACTTGGCAGATAATCTCTTGACAAATAAATAATACAGATGTTTACTATTTACAGTACATCTCACTGTGCCACACGTACAGTACACTAATGATGCCTGCTTTTCACAGAGCTTTGAGGCCATTTTTGTTTTTATCTGATCGATTATACAGCCGTGCAAATGTAGTTGTGTAAAAATGATCTCCCATTGGCAGCACATTTGACTTCACATATTTCAATACTTGCAACTCTATGTGTACAGGAGGGGAACGTAACATGGGAACTGCCCATTGGTCTGACAACCCATTGGTTCGACATCCCATTGTTCCGACCATATTAAACCCATTGTTCCGAAGTCCCGTTGTTCCGAAATCATCATGATGCCCTGTGGGTTAAAATGAAAAAGAAAGTGACAAACACGTAAGCTGTGAGCCTGCTTTGCCTCAAGCCTTTCCCAGCTGACCCAGAGCCGGTCGCGGCGCACCATCAAGGTAGAAATACACCCGCCGGGAGCCGTGGACAGTCGGATTAATGGGATGTCGGACCAATGGGCTGTCGGACCAATGACATGGACCCACGTAACATTATATATGTGGTCCTGAGCAGTGGTGGAATGGTAAAAATTTAAGGTACTTGTACTTCACTTGAGTATGTCCCTTTCATGCTACTTAATACCTCTACTGCATTAATTTGACAGCTTTATTTACCAGATACTAGTCGGATTAAGATTTTATGCACAAAACCTATAAATAAACTTTTTGTAGATTAAACTACCTACGAGTATATAATAAAATAGTTGGATTAGCCGCGGCGGCTGGGGTTCGAGTCCGGCCTGTGGCCCTTTGCTGCATGTCATCCCCCTCTCTCTCCCCCTTTCACACTTGTCTGTCCTGTCCATTAAACGCAAAAATGCCCAAAAACATATTTTAAAAAAAATAAATAAATAAAAATAAAATAGTTGGATTAGCGCCACCTTGACCAACGACCAGTTGGACACACCCCTGCCAACTACAACACCAAAGGCCTACTTACATTTATATTACAGATTAGCTATACTAGTATGACAGTAGTAACTTTTACTTTCGATAGACAGCCAAAGTTTGTTTTTGGGGCCCATGTGGGTAGTAAATGGGCTAAAAAAAAAAAAAAAATGGGCCCAATATTGGATTGTCCATGGGTTCCATATGGCCCCATGCCTATTGCCCACATTGATGACTTTACCCAAGTTGGCCCCACATGAGTTATACTAGGTTTACCTGGGTACCAACTGGGTATGGGCCCAAAATGGTGGGTAAACACACCCACCACAACCTTGTCACTGCAAACCTAGCGTACTAAAAATACTCCTTTACAAGCAATTCAAAATGTACAACTAGGGCCCATGTGGGTATTAAATTGGCTGAAAATGGGTCCTATATAGGACTGTCCATGGGTTACAGATTGGCCCCATGCCTGTTGCTCATGAGGGTGGATTTGCCCAAGTGGGCCCAAGACAAACACTTTTCTTGGGCCCATATCTACTTGGAACCCAGGCAGCCCTAGTGGAACCCGTGTAGGGCCCACTTAAGTAAATTTCTTTCATTTTCAGGCTGGTTTTGTGGATTTGGAGCTAAATGTTGTGCCTGGGGAACGTCGTGTATTAATGACACTCGTTACTTGGAGACGTTGGAAAAAGATATATGTTTCTTCCCTGTTCCAAAACCAAAATCAAACCCTGAAAAGTGTAGGGTTAGCTAGCTAGCTACTGAAGATATAGCCTACTGAATGTATACACATGCTGCTTTTGCTTTTTATTGATTATAACAGTGAAACAAAGACCGACCCTGCTGTACAGGAACATCATTCATCTGCACACACTGTGATGCCACACAGCTGGTTCAATATCAGCAAAGTTTCCCTTTATATTCATTGTCTCGTGTGGCGATCAGCAGTGATGTGGTGGTTCACTTTTACACTGTGATCTGTAGCCTATAGTTCGGCTTTAGCTTCTAACTATCTTTGTCTTTTTAACCTGTTGTTGCTGCTGAGTCAGTTTGATATCCTGGATATATCCTTCAAACACAGACTGTAGACCCCTCTGTCTGCTTCTCTCTGGAATCACTCTTTCAGTTTTCCAAAAATATGATAATATTTCTCCAGGGTGTGCAGTTAGTTACAGTGTGGGCTCCATGCTTACTCCGAAAGCTTGTCACACCATCACAAAGGGACAGGGCTTGGCAAAAGTCAATTACAAGAATTATCTAGAGTGCTCATGATCACCCTGGGTCGCCTGGCACAGATTTGCACTCTTACCTAGTGCACTTTTCTAGTTCCCTCTATATTAAGTTTCCCTGCAAAATGTGTTTGCTATTTCAAATTAGTTGTATATAAACTGAATTTTTGGGAGTCTGGGCTTAGTTTAAAGCCTCTTGAGGCCAGTTTGTGATTATAGGCTATATAAAAAATTGACTTGTGTTGCGTGTAAGGGACACAGGCCTCATGGTTTGAAGGCAGCATATTACTGCTGTTTTATTCTTCTGTTTGAAATTATGCGTAACATACTGAATGGAACATCCACATTATGGAGGTGTGGGTGTGTTTGAGTTTTCAAACTGTTAAAAAAAAAAAAATCCTCCAGGGCGTTTCTATAATGGACAGGTCCAGCTGGCTCCTGATCAGAATGTAACCTGTTGTCTTAACCTTCATTAAAACAGAGAAACAGCTGTGTGAGTAAGGATCCCATTTGATGTAGATGAGTCATCTGAACATACAGGGTTTAGAAACTGTGTAGTTATAGATGTTGTAGCTTACAATAATTGTAGAAGAAAAAATAAGATTCAAACAGTTCAGATTCCAACCAAAATCTCATTCTTAAAGTGTTAGTTGTCATCTTGATAAAACAAAAAATAAAATACAAAGTGATTACATTTCAAGACAAATATAGTTCATTGAAAATAATAGCAAATAGACATAGTGTGGACATACAGATGATAGACAAGAATTAAAAGAGAAAAAGACAAAAAAAAGTAAAGCCAGGATGGCCGTTATCACAGTCCTGTAATTACACATATCAGTTGCGCAGTTTCCACGATCCAATATAGGCCTTTAAAATGTTTTTAATTAACCTAATGAAGCCACTTATACCATCTTTTGAAATGTAATTTAACTATAATTTCATACATGGTTTGAATTTCTTCTTCATGTTCCCCTTAAAATTCTGTGTACACGGACGCAATTTCTGTAACAATAATTGAGATGTAAGCTTCAGGGCGTAAACTGAATATCATGTATAATTAGTCTTTACCCAATAATACAAATTAAAAAAGAAAAAGTAATTATTAAGTCTCAGTGTCCTAAATGTTTGATTTGGAGAAAACTTAAAAGTATGCTAAATTATACATGAGTTGTTTTTCCTCCGTGGACAACAAGAACTTGAAAAATCTGACCAAAATATTTATCTAAACAACCTTTAAGTGATACAAAAAAATTCAATTAGTGAAGTCAGTATGTTTGAGATTCAGCATTATTTTACATGACTTCACAGTGTACAACATTTATTTGGCATTCATTATGCATCCGTGCCGGCGATAGCCATGGCCATCCATCTGTACGTCTGTCCCATTTTTGTGAATGAATGCGGTATCTCAAGAGCACTTTAAGGGATTTTTATTTTCAAAATTGACACAACTGTCCACTTGGACTCAAGGATGAACTGATTAGATTTTGTTGGTCAAAGGTTAAGGTCACTGTGACCTCCTCTGCCTCATTTTTGTAAGCGGAATATTTAAAAAATATGGGTAGGGAATTTTTTCACATTTGGCACAAACATTCACTTGGACTCAACGATGAACTGATTAGATTTTGTTGGTTGGTGGTCAAAGGTCAAAGTCTCTGTGACCTTGTCTGTCTCATTCTTGTGAATGTCATATCTCAAGAACACCTTCAGAGAATTTCCTTAAACTTGGCGCAAAAGTCCACTTGGAGTCAGTGATAAACTGATTAGAATTTGGCAGTCAAAGGTCAAGATCACTGTGACCCTATCTGTCAGATTCTTGTGAACATGATATATGCTTTAAGGGATTTTTCTTTATATTTGGCACAAATGTCCACTTGTATTCAACAATAAACTGATTAGATTTTGGTGGTCAAAGGTTAAGCTCACTGTGACCTTGCGTCCGTCTTATTCTTGTGAACGTGATAGTTCAAGAACACCTGTAGGGAATTTTTATTATATGTTGCAAATGTTCGCTTGATCACAACAATGATCTGATTAGAATGTGGTGGTTGTATGTCAGAGGTCAAGGTTACTGGAATGTTATCTGTCTTGTTCTTGTGAACCCGATATGTTAAGAACACCTTCAGTAAATTTCTTTACATTTGGCACAACTGTCTACTTGGACTCAACGAACTGATTAGAATTTGGTGGTCAAAGGTCAAGTTTACTGTGACCTCAAAAAAAATGTTTTTGGCCAAAACTCAAGAATTTGTACACTAATTATGACAACATTTTACAGGAATGTCTGATAGTATAAAATAATGAAAAGATGACATTATTTATCCAAAAGGTCAAGGGTAAACTTCACTTTGACATCATAATGTTCTGCAAAAACACTTTTCTGGCCATTACTCAACACTATATCTCATGAACAGAAGGAGAGCCATTTGGTCAGACACTGAATTGGTGACCCTAATCTTGGGTGTCCACCATGAAAATGTGCTGATTGTATAGATCGTCTGTGCTGCCTGGGGGAAGATGTGTGTGAAGCATCCATGTTTTTAAGAACATGGATGTAAATGTTAAATGCAACTTGACTGGTGCAAGGCGGTAATTCTAGTTCTTCTTGAGTGTTTGGTAACTTGGGTACTAGGCAGGGTCTAACGTAGCTTCAGAACTTAACAACAAAAGCAGGACAACAACCATTTTGATTCCTATCTAGTTACTGTTGCTTCATTTTAGAAAAAGAGTTTGTGCACTTAGAGTGTTGATAAAGACACACTTTGCATGTTTTGATTTTTGGAGTGTCTATTGACCCCGATTTTCTGGCAAGCAAACCAGAAGAAGTTTAGAAGCATAATACTTTGATCAGAGACAGGTGTCATGATGGAAAATAGGAGTAAATGTCATCCAAGTCATGTTTGTGCCAAAGGCTGCTGACCATTCATGACAATAGAGGATCAACTAAAATAGAAAATTGCTGGTTGGTGCATCTGCTGCTGCAGTTTGATTTAGAAGATACTTGTATTTTAATAGGGTTATAGGAGAATGCAGAAGAACACCCTGTGAGACCATATATAATGTCTGAAACTGGTAATTTATTGGATTTTATATAGGAAACCTGCAGGCAGTGTGTGTATGTCTCTCCACACTCTGCTAGTTCCTGAGTCTGAGCGCTGGATAACAAGGTAAAACAGTACAAAGTGGATTGCAGCCATGCAACAACAAACCTGTATGAATACAAGTTGAGGGATTAAATTTTAATATCTATTTTGTTCTCATTATGCTTAGATGTACATCTTTGATAGACAAACGGCCCTGTTACAGACGCTGCTTCAGATGTTTGTCTTAGCCATTTCCTCGCCAATTTCCAAAGCAGTTGGCACCCATCAACATTCTAACAATGTGCCTTGGCACTGAAAAGCCATTTGCAACTATTTCAGAGCTGGAGAAAAAAAAACAAAAAAAAAAAACAAGCGTCTGCTGTTTTTAGTTTCATTCTGTTCTCAGACTGAGCATCTGGAGTTTCTTTTTGAGGAGATTCAAAAACAAATAGACTGTAAGGGCTCCAGAGTTTCAGCAGGTCTCTGAGAGAGCCATCTCTCTATCGCTCCTTCCCCTCCATACCATGCTGTTTATGAAGATTACACTGCATCCAATGTACTTTATAATCAGTATGTTCCTGCTTTCTTCACGTATTTTATTAAAATGCATTATGCAGAAAATAAAATGTATGAAAGACTCACACATGGTAGAAATACAGTCTTAGAAAGGGTTCCGGGAGGATTCTTCCTGAGGGGCTGAGTTTCTACCCAGAACCATTTTTTGAGGAAAGGGTTTTTCAAGGGTTTTGTTGTTGTTGTTGTTGTTGTTGTTGTTAGACTAAGGGTGCATTCTGAAATACTCACTACAAGTTCCGGAGTCCACTCTGGCACAAACTGGACCATTTGTAAATTTGGAGCGCTGTTGGAATGTACCGTTATGTTATTCAGAACACCACA